>NC_080687.1:35964946-36589946 GCF_030445035.2 Dasypus novemcinctus
GGGAAAATGATTGCTCTTGTCTTCAGCCCACTGTCAATATGGAAGTGATTTCTAAGGGAGCCAGATGTCTTGAGTTATTCCAGTTACTCCTTGTTCTAAACTTTTATATTTCCAAATTCATTTTTTGGTGGCAAAATTTGTCCTTTTATAAAGTGTTAGTGAATCGTTCCTATGTATTGCTTTACAATACAGAACTAGGACGTAATCCTGGTTTTCATAAAGAACACTGTATTGTTGTTCCTTTCTCATCACTTCCTTATGGTGCTCCTGAATGGGGTGATCCTAGTAAGGGAACATCTGTTGTCTCCAGAGACTGGAATACCTCAGCTAAAGGAAGCATCTGCTACTGCAGGAAACCTCACAATAAGCATTTATTGTCACCCTACTGTATACCAGTCATCCTGCTGGCTGCTTCGGGAACACATAAAAATAAGACCCACTTATTGCTGTAGAGTTGTCTGCTGATTTCTTAATTCAGTGATTCCAGCAGAAACAATTGCAGGAGGGCTAGCCGGTTGCTTAAAACAGTTCTGTGTTTAAGGTCATTTTGCTTATTTAAACTTGGGTCCGTGAACAATCAGGGTTGGCCCTGGCTTTCCAGAATGAATGTTCAGCAATGTCGCATGAGCAGTTGAACATGCTTTGTGATCAGCCAGCTGTGACTGGGCCTTGTTGAACTATTGTTAGCAAATAAATTTATAGTAGAGTTAATCTGTCTTATGAATAAGTATCACAATAGGGTTACATGGTGATTAAATGGAAATACGTAAGGGGCTCACATTCATTCATTCAGCAAACATCTCATAAAGTCCCCTGGCACCAGGCAGTGTGTGAGGTTCTCTTCCCTGCCCTGAGGGAGTCAGGTCCCTGTGGAGAGACTGTCACAGCAGTGTTGTCTGGCTTGTGGCAGGATGCACAAACACCTGCTTTGCCTTGTGCGGTCAGAGAGGGCTGCCGAGAGGGGATGGATTGAGCCTGGAAGAGACGCAGAGAAGATGATTACTGTCCACTTTAAGCCCCAGATTCCTGCTGAGATAGTGTCCACTGCCGTGCCTTACAACCCCCAGTGCCAAGGGCCCTTGGTGGATACACTTTTACCTGTCTGATCTTTCTGTTGGGTCCTGTTTGTGTACCTGTCTGGCTGCTTCTCTGTCTCTCCTTGATTCCCTTGCTCCTGGGTACTGTGTCCTAAGTGGTGGAAAGCTGCAGAGCTGACATCCTGGATACGAGACTGGAGAAACTGACGTAATGACCCCTCATGGGAGAAGAGAGCCTGTCCAGGGTTACTGGTGCAGGAGAAGTGCCCACGAGGGAGGCCCCTCGGATGTCTGGGGCAGAGTGACAGGTGCATTTCCCCCCAGGGCAGCACACCTCTGGCTCGCTAAGGGTGGTTTATCTTCAAGGCCAGCTCTAAGGAGCCATGATTGCCAAGGCAAGGAAAGGACTGGGTGAGTCTTCCCCAGTTTCTTCCTTTTATCTAAAAGCTCTTTTGGACTGACAAATCTTTCTGTTCCACAGGTAACAATAGAATGTTTAGAAAACATAAACCCTTGTGGAAAAGTAACCCATTGGTGTTAAAACATTGCAGTCAAAGTTTAAAAGATGCTTTCAGGGTCCTTCCTCTTTTAGAAGTCTGGAAAGCATCACTGCCCAGCAGGACCCACGAGAGGCAGCTGGTGTGGGATGAGGGGGCTGGGCAGTGTGATAAACATTTTTTGAATGGAAGGTATAGAGGTGTAGAAAAAAGACCACATTTAGTGGAGTCACGCAGACCTGGAGACAAATTTCTGCTCCACTAAATTTTGCTGCATGTTCTCAATCAAGGTTAGGTTTTAGTATATCAGTGACTTCATTAGTAAAACGATGATAACCTACTTTGCAAGTTGTTAGACTTATTGGGTATACCAGAAATTAAGGTGCCTGAAATATCGTAGACTGTCAATGAAAGACCATCAGAAAATACTTAAAAGCACGATCCTGTGTTAATAGTATTGGTCTTCATCTGTATCCCGATGGGTAGAAAGCGGCCTGCACCTTTGTGGGAATGATGCTTTTAGAGAATATAGTTCATTCTTAGCTTATTGTAGAAAACTTAAAAGTTACAGAAATGTATAAAAAAATCAAAGCAAAAGTATGCTGACTGGTAGGAGGAGAGAGCGGCTTATTTCACCTGCTGTGCTGTTTGAATATCTTCATTCCTCCATGTGCTCCTTTTGAAAATGCCCTGTCCACATTTATTATGGGACAAATAGACTGCCAGACCAGTTTCTATTCTAGTTTGCTTTAGAGGAATAAGCCATCTTTTGTTATGCTGTTGACTTAGGGCTGGTGGTCACGTTCATTCTTCCTTTGGGGGTTCCTGGGTGAACGTTGAGGCAGGAAGGGTTTGGCCAGGTATACTATGTTATAATCTACTCAGTCTTCACTACCTCTTTTGTCATGGGCTTCTATAGGGCCACAGCAGATCTCTCCCCTGTGTATCTCTCTCCCTCTGTCTGGAGGATTGTTAGAGGTCTCTAAATGTTTGGTGAATAAATACATGGATTCTGGGGCATTCTTGAATGATTTATGTAGCACTAAATCTCTGGTATAATATTTGGATTGAGTTTTGAAGTAGAACTCCCAATTACACAGTTACAACATACGTATTTTCTTGAAATTTATATATGTCTGACTCTGATAGTTTTGTTTTCTTGGAGATTCACTTTTCACTCAGGTCTCAGCAATACTTGTAGATGCCCCTTCTGCTGACTGCGATGTAAAAAGAACTTGCATTTATGGAGTACTTTTTAAAAAAATTAATTTGTTTACTTTATTTTTCTTTCTTTATCCCCTGTCTTCCCCAGAGGGTTTTCTCGTCTGTCTGCTCATTGTTTGCTCATTGTTTGCTCACCTTCTTCAGGAGGCACTGGGAACCGAACAGGGGACCACCCACATGAGAGGCGAGTGCCCAATGGCCAGAGCCACATCTGCTCCCTGTGGGCTGCGGTGTCTGCTGGCTTGTGGCATCTGCTCGTTGCGATGGGGGTGGCATCTAGCTCATTGCAGCAGGGGCGGCATCTACTCATCTTTTAGGAGGCACTGGGATTGAACCTGGGACCTCCCATGTGGTAGGTGGGTGCCCAGCTAGTTGAGCCGCATCTGCTTCCCTATGGAGTACCTTTTATGCTGGAGGTGGGTACTATTATAATTCCCCTTTAACAGATGAGAAAGCTGTGCCTTATACAGGTTAAGTAACTTGTTCAGGCTTCTATGTCAGTAAGAGGTGGGGCTGGAACTTTTCTAACCCAGGGCTGTCTGACTCCAAAGCCCTTGAGTATTTTCATATCTTAGCACCCTTTCAGAACTGTCATAAATATGCCCTCCCATCAGGCATTTCCAGCAGGAATTTGTAGTCAAGACAGTCAAGGTGCTCAGCCCCTTAAAGGTGCTGATGATTAAGCAAATCATGTGGAGGAGAAAACACTCAGGTCTGTCAGAATGGTCTGGTTTTACCTCTTGCATAGAAAACTTCTTTACTAGACTGAGACCTTTATGAGAATGAATCATTTCACTATATTTCCATCACCTAGCATAATGTTTGTTGAAAGAATGAAATGATACTCATCGTGTTGCAGAGAATAGCTGCTCTGTTTTACTATTATTGATGAAAGTATTATATGTGTAACTTTCTACCACGGTTTCTTTCTATTTTTTTTTTTTTTAATTAAAAAATTTTTTTTAATTTTTTCTCTCCCCTTCCCTGCTCCCCTCTCTCCTCCCCAGTTGTCTGCTCTCTGTGTCCATTTGCTGGGTGTTCTTCTGTGTTTGCTTGTATTCTGGTCAGCGGCACCCGGAATCTGTGTCGCATTTTTGTTGCGTCATCTTGCTGTGTCAGCTCTCCACGTGTGTGGCGCCATTCCTGGGCAGGCTGCACTTTCTTTCTTGCTGGGTGGCTTTCCTTATGGAGCATACTCTTTGTGCGTGGGGATCCCCTACGCGGGGCACACCCCTGCGTGGCACGGCACTCTTTGCGCACATCAGCACTGTGCATGAGCCAGCTCCACACGGGTCAGGAGGCCCGGGGTTTGAACCTTGGACCTCCCATGTGAGAGGTCCTATCCGTTGGGCCAACTCTGCTTCCCCAGGGTTTCTTTCTTATAACATTTTCCCACAATTTCATTTGAGAGTAGGGTTTAGTTTTATGTTGTAGTTAAAAATAAAACAAACCCTGAAGTGCTGAGAAATATTATTTCCTTCCCACAAGTCATGATTGGCCCTAATGTCATTTGAAAGTTAGATTGTAAAGCCATTTTAACACTATAAATTACAGGGTTTATTTTGTGAACTGGAGTGTTGTTCAGACTCTTAAACCTCCTGTCTTATGTTTTGGAGAGTTTATTAACATTATTATTTGTGCAAAACAATAAATTTTCTCACTTCAAAAAGTAAAGTATTCTCTTGCCCAATCACATGTTGTTTTTCAAACAATACATTAAAAAATTAATCTAAAACTAAATTTCCTGAGAACTTTTGTACTCCATGCTGGATATAGCAAATGCAATAGCATAAATTTTTATTTAGAAATTCTCTAGGAACGTAAGGGAATATAAATCAAGTAGATTAAAAAGTTAAGTTACTCTTTTTATGTTTTACAGTCATTCAGAGAATGATGTGACATAATAATGTCATAATAAAATGTTGCACAGCTCGTATATATTTGAGGTTTACATTGTGTTTTGAGAAGTTCTCCTAGTGGAATTAGGATAACTTTGTTTATCAACTCATGCTTGATAACTTTTAGGCACTACTTATTTCCTTTCTTAATCTGCCTTTGAAGAATATACATGTGCATAGGTTGGGTGCTTTCCCGTGGAAAGTGCCAAAAATGGCATGTGGGAAAACTGAACTCTATTATTTTTCAAGGAATGTAGAGTGTGAAATACATGTACTACCCTTTTTTTCAGAAGTCAGTTTTATTTTGGCTTAGAAGGGGCATATAGTCATCCTTTCAGGTTAATAATTATTTCTAGTTTTTTGTCTGGCTTCTTTCATTTAGCATGGTTATTTTGAAATTCATTCATTTTGTGTGTATTAACAATTCATTCCTTTTTATTGATGAGCAGTATTGGCTTATATAGATATACCAAAATTTATTTTTCCATTCATTTGTTGATGGACATTTGAGTTGTTTCCAGTTTTAGGTTATTACAAATAAATTGCTATTGATATTTGTTTTAATTTTTCTTAGGTAAATACGTAATTGTAAAATGGCTGGGTCATATGGTTGCTGTATGTTTAAACTTTTTAAGAAATTGCTAGACTGTTTTCCAAGCTTGTTGTACCATTTTACTTCCTACCAGCAGTATATGAGAATTCATTTGCTATACATCCTTGCCAGTATTTAGTATGGTTAGTCTTTATTTTAGCCATCTAATAAATGTGTAGAGGCATCTGATAGGATTTTAAATTAAATTTCCTGATTAATAATGATGTTGAGCACCTTTTCCTATGTTTATTGCTATTAGTATATCCTTTTGGGTGAAGCGTCTGTTCAAATCTCTTGTCATTTTGTATTGGATTTTACTTTTTTTCTCATTTAGTTTTGAGAATTCTTTATATATTCTGGATATATAAGTCCTTTTCCAGATGTCTGATTTGAAAACCTTAAATTACTCAGGTAAATATTTGTTTTTCTTCTGAATAATTTTTCTTCTTTTTGAAAAATAGTATAACCCAAAGTCTTAAAAAGTCCACCAGACGGTGGGCCTTTCAAGGGCAGGAACTGCATTTTTTTTTTTTTTATTTAAAGATTTATTTATTTATTTAATTCCCCCCCCTCCCCTGGTTGTCTGTTCTTGGTGTCTATTTGCTGCGTCTTGTTTCTTTGTCCGCTTCTGTGTCCGCTTCTGTTGTCATCAGCGGCACGGGAAGTGTGGGCGGCGCCATTCCTGGGCAGGCTGCTCTTTCTTTTCACGCTGGGCGGCTTTCCTCACGGGCGCACTCCTTGCGCGTGGGGCTCCCCCACGCGGGGGACACCCTTGCGTGGCACGGCACTCCTTGTGCTCATCAGCACTGCGCATGGCCAGCTCCACAAGGGTCAAGGAGGCCCGGGGTTTGAACCGCAGACCTCCCATATGGTAGACGGACGCCCTAACCACTGGGCCAAAGTCGTTTCCCGGAACTGCATTTTATACTCAGTTGTATTTCCAGGACCTAAACTAAGCCTGGTAAAGAGTAGATTCTCAATAAATATTTCTTGAGTGGACAAAATGTTTGTTTTCAGGTTTGTAGTTGTTTCAGTATTAGGTGGGATACAACTTTAACAAAGACTGAAAAAACAACAACAGTGGCTTATAAAGGATGGAAGTAAAGGTTGCTTTACATAATAGTTGAAGTGTGAACAGTCCAGGATTGATTGATGACACTACTATTTTGGGGCCTCAGACTTGTATCTTGTTGTTCTTCATCTTTAACAGCATAGTTTCTTGTAGTTTTAGATGGCGACCCCAGCTTCAGCTCACATGCCTACAGTCTGTGTAGCAGAAAAAGGTGGATGTTATGCCTCTTCTCATTTAAGAGCATGTCTTAAAGTTGCACACAACAATCACTTCTGCTTATATCCATTAGCCAGAACCTAGTCATGTAGCCACCCTAGCTACAAGAGAGGTTGGCAGATATAGTCTTTGGCTGGGAAGCCATCAGCTAATTAAAATGACTGTTAATAATATATTATAAGGGGAAGATAGGTGTTGTAGTGGGGAGAGGCAACCAGCAATCTTTTTGAGTGTTCATTCACATTTTATGTTAACTTATGGTTAAAGTTTAATTGGAGTTGACGGTGTTTACTGCTAATATTAAAATTGCTCACTCAAAATTGAGAGTTATGATGCATAGCATAAGGCTCATAATTTGTTATGTTTTAAAAAAGATTTATTTATTTCTTCCTTTGTGCTCACTGTCTGCTTTCTCTGTCCATTAACTGTGTGCTCTTCTGTGTCTGCTTGTCTTCTCTTTTGGCAGCACTGGAAACCGATCCTGGAACCTTCAAGAGTTGGTGAGAGGCACTCAAACTCTTGTGCCACCTCAGCTCCCTGGTCTCTTGTATCTTCTATTGTCTCTCCTCTGTGTCTCTTTTTTGTTGCATCATCTTGCTGTGCTCTGCGTGGGCTGGCACTCTGCATGGGCCAGATTGCCACATACGTTGGCACTCTGTGTGGGCCACCACTCTGTGCAGGCCAGCATGCCTTCACCAGGAGGTCCCAGGAATGGAACCCTGGACCTCCTATATGATAGATGGGAACCCAATTGCTTGAGCCACATCTGCTTCCCTTGTAATTTCTTACTGAATTTGATCTTGCTTTAGCACTTAAGACAGAAGTCTTGGGTAAGTGTGTAAATGAAAGTTGGCATGTAAAATGTGAAGCTGAGCCAGAGGGAAGGAACACAGATCTAGAAACTCACCTTGTTAAGAATTTCTACTTTATTCTTCAGGAAACGGGTTGGCTGAAAGTTTTGGAGCAGTGTGAGAATATGAAAGATTGGGGTACTGGAAAGATAATCTGGCAACTGTGCTTTGATTGTTGGATGAGATCCAAACACATTAATATAGTTTGCAACGGTCTACTTACTTGCTTTACCTCAACTCCTGGCATCTACCTTTATCTCCTGTATTCTAACCCTACTGAATGAAGGACAGTTCTTTGATCACTTCTTATTCTTAGGCATTTCAATGTTGTTTAGCAACTTTGCTTCCCATTTGTACTGCTTTTTTCTAGTAGAAATTTGGAGATGAAAAAAAGGAGAGAAAGGGCCTATAAATTGGAGGAGCAAGCTGAATTAGATCACCTGCCTGCCTGTCTCTGCTGTTCATCGAGTGCTCTCCACCCCAGGAGGAGTGCCAGGTGCTTTGCATCTGTCATCTCTTCCTCCTCAGAGCACCCAGTGAGGCATATATCCTTGCCCACGTTTTACAGAGAGGCCGAGCTAGAGATTAAATAACTTGCTCATGGTTACCACAGTCAGATACCAGCAGCGCCAGAGATTTTGTCTGACTTCTGACCCTGGGGTTTTCCCACCACATCTTGTTCTTTCTTTGAAAGAAGGGTCTGCTCTTGGGTTAAGCTAAAGATTAGTAATTACAGCAATATTTTGGGGGCAATAGAGTCTCTTTGAGCTTCAAAGTCAGATCGGAGTTATAGCTGCTGGGTGTGTGTCAGCTGAGAGCTTTCTCTTTGATAACTTATAAAGTGATCCATCTTACTGACTCTTACGTTGGAGAAAACTTGGAAATGGAGAAGGAAGCAAAATTGGATGATTTTTTAACCAGTTGGAATGAATTTAACCTTGACTCTTAAAAAAGCTTTACTCTCTCTTTTTCAAAGCCACTTTTTTGAGTAGAGGTATAGGATAGGAAATACATGCTTTAAGGGTTGTGTGAACTGAATGGTATTAACAATGTGCCTTCCATTCATCCTGAGGATCGTCCATTAATCCACTAGATGGAGCATGTGGTTTGAATATATTTCATGATTAGAAGTTTGAAGAAAGACTTGGTTTTCACATCAGAGCCATGCATACTGCAGACCCCTGAATGTGTCCAGGCATTTTGATTGGTTTCCCTTTTACTTTCTCAGCACTTCTGTGTGTATGAAATGAGGTTCATTTGGGGGCTTAACAAAGAAGCGGAGTGACAGTAGAAAGAGCTCTCATCTGGAGTCTGAGTATATGGAGCTAGAAGTCCTAGTCTGTCACTTGATACTCTGTGACCTTGGTCCTGTCATTGTGAAGCATTTTTGAGGCTTAGTGTCTTCACCTTTAGGAGTGTTGTATCAGGCACTATGTCAGATACTTTCCAGCTCTGAAATGTACTAGTGTTTTGATGTGATGTGGATGCTGCAGTGTGGGAAGGAAAACACAGAGGTGTGTTGGGCCTTCCATGCCATTCCTTCAGGCTGTCCATGTCATCAAAGACTTGTTTGACTGAAATTGCACACACACCCAATGCCTTTGAAGTGGGAATCAAATTTTATTAATAGGACCCGAAGTGGCCTTTGATGTAATTTAGTTCAATTGCCATCACAATGCTTGCCTCACTTCACTGGCATTCTCACTAGTGTGTGAACACCTCCTGAGGTAGGAGTTTCATTTTTCCCCAGAAGAACTTATTTTATTTTCTAGCAACAATGCTTATTAGAGAATTTCCCTTATTGGTCCTGGTTTTCCCTTCTAGAACAGTCCAAATCTTATAAGTTTAATCTGTCTCTCATATTCAGATTTCCTGCTTTAAAATCAAGATGGAGTATTTATTTGTCTTTTCTTCCTCTGTTCCTAGGCCCTGGCTGAATTAAATGGTCTACAAGTAATAAAAAGTATTGTCAAAATATTTTTCAGTGTTTAGTTCTCACCCAATGGAAGGTGGCCAGATAAATTAAATCTATTATCTATGTTTAGATATAGTAAAATATCATTTGTTATAAAATTTTTTAGTTTTCATAATAGCAAGGAACTATTCTTTAACAGTTGTTGACACTGTTGCCCTTATAAACGCCAGTGAGTGATATCTTGTATTACTGGAATCTGCTACTAAGTGTCTAATGAAGTGAAATTAAAGCTTTCATTTTTAGGCAGATTTGAACTTTATATAGGAATGTGTAATTTCACCATTCCTAATTTCTGTTGGCTTTTAATTAAATAGATGTCTGCTGAATAATGACTTTTATATAAATTTACATTCTTCTTGTTAGCTAAGTATAAAAAAGTCATATTTAGAAACAAATTCATCAGAATTCCTTTAGAATTGCATAGGTTTGGTATATACTCAGTGGAAAAGCGCTCTTTTATGTTTAAAATTATTTTATCATTATGTACACTGAAGGAAAGCATAATAGCAGAGTCCTTTTCCACCATAAAATTATTTACACCATTTATTTAGCTAGAAACTCTAGGTTGAAGAGATGCCAGTATATTCCATTTGTAATTATTTCTGTACAGCACTTGACTGTCTCATATTTGGAGCATGTTGAATAAAATATTGCCCCATAAGTCTTTTTTTATTTTTCAACCATTGAGAGTTCAAAGTACTTCAGAAGAATCCTCATTTCCTGGATGACCATCATGAGGAGCACATTCAAATCAAGCAACACATTTGTATTCTGAAAATATTCTTAAATCCATACAAATGTTGCTTGGTTGTGGAGCTCAGGTATCTCCTACTGGCACTATGATTTCTGAAGATCATTTGTTATGAAAGTTTTTACACCAATTTTGTTGTGTTCCTTCTTGAGTAGTCACTGTGCTTCCTTTTCCATTTTCTTCCTTTGTTTTTCTGCTGCTCTCTTTTTTCTGTCTGCTATTTTCTGCTGCCTCAGAACTTCTGCTTGCCAGGCCACATCTTCTTCCTCCCTTGCATTGGTATTTTCTTGCCAGGTATCTAAGTCACCTAATTCAGGAGACTGGTGAATAAAAAGCATATCTTGCACAGCTGCTAATCAACTAGAGAAACCTGCGCTTCCATCTGGGATGTCAAAATTTAACGTTCTCTCTTCTTAATAACAATTTTCTGAGTCTTTCTTAAATTTGGTGTTATATCCTTAAAATCAGGTTCCAACTATTCCAAGGCATTTTGTTGTGTTTGTCACTTTCCCATTTCCTCTTTCAATCTTTATATGTGCATGTGCATCTTCATCCCAGGACGTCCACTCTTCAACATCTGTCTGCTTAGTAACCCACTCTAATTTATCTCATGTTTTATAACTGATTCCTATATTTAAATTTATCTTGGTGCCTGTATTTGAATGGATTTTGGAATCCATTTTCACGTTAGTATATTATCATTCTCCATCGTATCCTCACTGGCACTGCTTGGACTGAGGCCTCTCAGTGTGAAGATGCACCTCTCTGTCCTAGTGACTTCCAGCCAGTGACACACATGGGTGACAGATGGGTTAAAAGATGGAAACATGTCATTGGCTTTCCCCAGGAAATATTGAATCATCAAGATGTTAATTTGATTACATATTTGATATAGTTATTAGTTATTGAAAAATTTAAATACATGGCTTCCCAGAGGTAGCCTTGAATGTTGATGGAATTTGAGAGAATCTAATCTCTTCCTCTGATCAGAGGTGTGTTTTGGAGTATCATAAGCAAATAGCTGTGACATCAGCCCTTGAATTTCCTGTGGTTCTCATTAGGAACTGTAGGAATAATTCTTCATCTTCTATGGAAATGAGGAATTTATGTTGAGAGTCAAACATGAGATAGGCCCTTAAAGTGGACACTTTACATTGACTGTACATGAACCAACTACCTTTGATATTTTAAAATTTTTGGTAGGGAGCCTTGGTTAATAAAAATGACACTTGACCATTTATTGAACATCTTCACTGTTGTTATTTGGCTCTGTGTTGTGTACTTCCTCTTTCAGTTGATGAAAAGCAACTATTTCCCATCCTATGTTTCCTAAAAGAGGAACAGATCTATTTTAAGGAGCTAGTATTATCAAATAAAGAATTATGAGTTCATGTTATTTTTCAGAATCTTATAAATACTTCATAGTTTTTAATTCCTTCTTGTATTATCATCAGTATTGTTAATGGGATATAACGTACATGGTGAAATGAACAAGGACTTAGGACCCAGAATGTCCTGAGTTCTTTTCTCATGTATCAGCTGCGTGACTATGGTTAAGTTAATTTACTTGTCTGGGTTTTAGTCTCCTCATCTCTAACCGGTGAGTAGTACAGGTGGTCCGTGTTTCATGGCCTAATTAGTTCCTGGAAAACATTTGAAATGAGAGCTGTTAAATTGTGCACATATCTCACAAATTGGAATTACAAATTGGGATTCTATTGGGGAAAATAATTTTGCACCAGAAATATATATATATTTTTAAAGATTTATTTATTTCTCTACCCACCCCAGCCACCCGCCTTGGTTGTCTGCTCTCTGTGTCTATTTGCTGCGTCTTCCTCCCGGTCCACTTCTGTTGCCGTCATTGGCATGGGAATCCGTGTTTCTTTTTTCTTGTTGTGTCATCTTGCTTTTTCAGCCCTCCACGTGTGCGGCACCATTCCTGGGCAGGCTGCACCTTCCTTTGCGCTGGGTGGCGCCTCCCTCGGGGCGCACCCCCTGTGAGTGGGGCTCCCCTATGCGGGGGACACCCCTGAGTGGCTCGGCACTCCCCACGCGCATCAGCACTGTGCATGGGCCAGCTCCACATGGGTCAAGGAGGCCCATGGTTTGAACCGCAGACCTCCCATGTGGTACATGGACACCCCAACCACTGGGCCAAGTCTGCTTCCCACAAAAAATATTTTTAAGAAGTGATACTACTACTAACAAACCCTTGCTTTTTGAAACATTAATTATGCAAAACAACATTTTTATTAAAATCTTTATCATTATTCTTTTTTGAGATACTTTACCAGGGGTTTTGGAGAAGAGTCTTCTTTAAGTATGAATCCACTGAACTTTAGTTCTTTTCTGTTAAACTCTCTGTAGCAAGTATGTGCATTCATCCTCATCCAGGAACAATAAATGAGTTCAAAATCTGAGCTATTCGGTTAAAAATATATATTTGCGTGTCTTTAAATGGTTGCTGTAGTCAGGGAAACTTTTCCACCTTCAGATATCTTTTCCTTTACTTTTACATTTTAATGATATCTGAGTTCCTGTGATTTAGAGTCCAATAATTAAACTTTAAGTTAGTTTTCAAGATCAAATATAATTTCAGTGATATATTTGATTTATTTAGTTGTATTTGATGCCAGTGGTTAGTTAGTCAATTCTGCTTTCTAATTATGCATTGTCAGTATTTCTTCTTCGGCAGTGTCACTAAGAGGTATTTATTCCCCCTTCCCCCAACCTAAAAAAAAAAGTTTTTTTTTTATCCACAAGGAAGAAATTTTTCGACCTTAAAACAGTCTCTTTCTCTTCAGTGGTTTTAGCTAGATCCAAATACTGATGCTGTCCTACCTGCTCTGTTTCTGAAGCAATTCACTTGTCCTTTACTCAAGCTGGACGTTTTCTACACCAAACCTATTATCAAGCATTTAGAAGAAAGACATTATTTTTGCCGAAATGGTTTGGTTCTTAGGCATACTATATTTACCACATGCACTTACATGTATAGCCAGACACAAATGTTCCATTTTACATAGTGCATTGTTTATATATATATGTATATATATAAATTATGTTTTTGTAGTCTTTTTTTAACATCTTTATTGAGGTATAATTTACATGCCATAAAAGCAATTCTTTTAAGTGTAGAATTCAATGAATTTTAGTAAATTTGCAGTTATGCAACTATCACCATGATCTAATTTTAGAAAATTAACCCTCAAAAGAAATCTTGTGCCCATTTACAGTCATTCCCTATTCCTACTCTAAGCTCCAGGCAACCTAATCAACTGTCTCTATGGAGTTGCCTGTTCTGGATATTTTATATAAATGAAATCATTAACATGTGGCCTTTGTATATGGCTCCTTTAACTTAGCTTAATATTTTTAGGTTTATTCATGTGGCACATGCATCAGTACTTTATTCTTTATTATTACCAAATAGTATTATTCTATCCCGTTGTATGGATATGCCACGTTTTATTTATCTATTCCCAGTTGTTGGGCTTTTGGAGTCCTTCTTTGTCTGTAATGAATAATACTGCTGTGAACATTTGCATACAAGTCTCTGTGTGGATGTACATCTCTTGGGAATGGATACCTGGGAGTAGTATTGCCACGTCATATGGTAACTTTATATTTGACATTTTGAGGAACTGTCAAAGTGTTCCCCAAAGTGGCTCCACCAGTATGTATAAGGGTTCCAGTTCCCACATCCTTGCTAACACTCAGTATACCAAGTCTTTTTTGAATTATATTTTAGCCATTCTAATTAATGTGTAGTGATATGCCGTTGTAGTTTTATTTTGCATTTTCCCTAATGACTAATGATGCACATCTTTTCATGTGCTTAATGGCCTTTCAGATATCATTTTTAGAAATCCTAGTCTTTGAAAATTGCTTATAACCTGGCATAGTATAACAGTCAGGATCTAGCCAGGAGCAGAAAGCACATCAATTATATAACAGAGAGAATAAAAATATAAAGAATTGTTATTAGGCATAACATTGTTGTGTGGGAAACTGAAAAGGTGCAAAGAGAACACTAAGGTATCATGGAAGTAGCAGCTTCAAGGAGCTGTCATCTACTCCAGGGTGGGAGAAAGGAATAAAATTGGTATTACTATATTCCATCTTAGAAGTTAGAGGAGCTGAGACCCAGACTGCTAAGGAGAGGGTATGCAGCTGGCCCTGGTATCTCTGGTGGGGGGCCTCTAACGAGGCTCTTTTGCGGGTGTTGGAAATACTGCAAACCTGATTCATCTGCCGCATAGGAAGGGAACAGATTAGAGAGGCTAGGATAGAAAATAGCACAATGTGTCACATGTTTTAAGGGTATGTATTTTCTTTTAGAAATATTTTTATACACAGTTACTATATCATGATTTAGAATGCACTTAATATAATTCTTGGTGAAAATACTTTTGAAAGCTGCTGTTCTAAAGAGATGATTTGAATTTGTAGATTACTTGTGCCCAACCTCTGTTGGTTAATCAGTCCCACTCCACATGGGGTCAGTGTTGGTTGCAATCTTCAGTGGTCATAAGCACAAGATGGATTTCTGTAGAAATCCTGTTTACTATAATAGGGCCAAAGGATGGCGATCAAAAGTGAGATAACCTATAAAACTTAACTTTTGGGGTTGTTCTGAAGATTAAATGAGACCTGTAAC
The DNA here is from genome assembly GCF_030445035.2 of Dasypus novemcinctus. Lineage (NCBI taxonomy): Eukaryota > Metazoa > Chordata > Mammalia > Cingulata > Dasypodidae > Dasypus > Dasypus novemcinctus. The sequence continues at coordinate 35,979,723 of NC_080687.1, forward strand.
TAAATTCTGTCCTCAGGATCTGGCATGTAACAGGAATTAATTGCCATATGACCCACTGTTAAGCACCGTAGAGGAACTTAGTAACAATGTACTCAAAAGTATGCTCTTTGTTTAATATTTTTACCTTTCAATTCTACATTTTAAAATTTAAATCTCTTACATTTTACAGATAACTAGAATGGCCTGAATAGAACCAACTCTGTGATTTGAGTAAAATTTCATTTCGCCAGTTGATCTATTCCTCTCCGCCGTTCTTCTGACTTTTTCTCCAAATGTTATTTTTTTTTCTTGAATCTGGAGAACTCTGTTGTTAGAGCAGAGATAAAAATTGTGTGGGAAAATGTCTGCAAAATAAATGACCTTGAATGAATTAGGATATATGGTTCGGGCTGCAGGCCCCCGGACCTTGCCTAACATAATGAATGAGCCAGGGTCATTGACTGGACAAAAGATGTCTCTTAAGTGCCCAGCAAATTTAAGGCAGAATAACTTCAACTGGTCTTTGTTCTCTTCTCTACTCTCTTTTGCATATACAGTACCAAGAATGCTTTTGGGAATTCATTGTGTTGGCAGTAGTGAGGTAACTGTGTTGAGGATAGAGTCCTTAAAAAGAAATTAAACTTTTTATAGATGCACCCCTGATGTCTTATTGTTTTTAACAGCTTATTGAGATATAAGACATATCATGCAACTCACCTATTTAAAGTGTACAATTCAGTGGCTTTTAGTATTCACAGATTTGTACATCCATCACCACATCAATTTCAGAACATCTTCGTTATCCCAAAAAGAGACCTTGTAACCCCTTAACCATCACTTCCAATCCTCCCATCTTCCCCAACCCTAGGCAACTACTGTTCTAATTTCTTTCTCTATAGATTTGCCTTTTCTCGACATTTTATGTAAATGAAATCGTTTGCGTTTGGCTTTTTTTACTTAGCATAATGTTTTCAGGGTAATCCACATTGTGGCATGTACCAGTGCTTTATTACTTTTTATCGCCAAACACCATTCCATTGTATGATTAACTACGTTTTATTTATTCATTTGTCAGTTAGTAGACACTAGGTTCTTTGACCTAGTTAAGTCCACTTAAACATCAGAGAATGTTTGGTCAAAGTAATATTTTTTAAAACACAGTTATAGTTAAGCCATAAATCAAGTATTGACTGTATATAAAAGAATCTTATAAAGGTTTTGCATTTTCTTTCTGTAAGGGGTCAGACAGAGAATGAAATTTTATAGGCTTCTATAAGTGGATCATATGGTACCTTTAGTTTCTTTTTTACTTGACTGGAAGCTTAGATAAGGTTTTGTGTCTTTTTACTCTGCTTTCTCAAACACATGGGAATATTTTGAAAAGTTGAATTTTGTTCAGTTTATTTTATTGGAGTAACCACTATAGTATGTATTTATTTCTTACTTTTGATTATTTTAATTGAAAACTAACTGTATATTACAACATCTAAAAAATGGTAAACTTAAATTTTGTTTACGTTTTGCTCTTTGCTCTCAAGGTTTTTATTCATGTTCATACAATGTGCTTGTATTGACACAGTGTCAGTAAAAGATTTAAAATAGTCACCTGCTAAAATGTAAGGCACAAGTAATTGAAGTGTGTAGAACCTGGATTTTAGTCTCTCTTTTTGCATGTAAGAACATCTTTTCAACAGCCGTAACTCTGTACTTGAAGAACATCAGTGGTTTCATGGGTGCACTTGTATACGAATTATGCTGTATACCTCTTCTCTTGTTTAAATTCAGTATATCATGCAGTTAAGTGATCTTTTCAGATGTTTGCCTAAAATAGACTTTCCTTAGAAGAGACTGGTAGAGGCCAAGATGAGGTCACTGTGAGTTCTGATTTCATTATGCCATTGTGAATTTGGTCTGTTTCCTTGTTTTCATGTGCAGATGGACTATTGTGATCTTTTGTGGTTCAGTCTCTCTCCACCACTCTACCTTGCACCTCCTGTACAGATCTTTAGAATGAGATTATAAGTCATTGCAAATATGTAAGCTCTTTTGGCGCTTCTCTTATTTGATATAGGAGCAGCATTTATGAATTTGTTGATGTATCTTCAAAGAACTGAGGTCCCTCAGAAACCATGCTTTTGCTCCATGACCTTCCATAACAGAAATTGAAATTCTGACGCTGCTTGCTCCTTCCTGAGTTGACGGATAAGTCAGCACCCTATAACTCAGGTGGTTCATTTATATTATAGATCTTAATGAAAGAAGTGGAAGTTGCCTCATGGGTCAGAATTTTAAATCTCAGCTCTCATTTTTCTATGACGGTTTATAGTTCTAAGGGTTTTTCTAAGAAGTCCAGTATCAAGTAGAATGAGGAAATAGTTAGAAAACAAATATAAATGATGATTTCTGTTCCTCTAGCCTGTCTGTTCATTCTGAGAGTAGGTGGGGCAGAAGCAGAGAGGGAGAGAAAAGACACTCTCCTTACCCCTGGTTTTCTGTTATTTTGCCTCACCTGTGAAGTAATAGAAAAGTAATGCCCAGTAAGTAAAGTGACTTTCTTAACCCAACCTTTTCTTCTTTTTGAGATGTTTTATCTTAAAAGCTTTTGAAAGTAGGTAGATGGATAGATAGTACAGTAAATTGGCAAGATATTAAAATAGGTAGGCCCTGGGTATGTGGAGATGGGGTATGTTGGAGTTACCTGTATAAGTTTTGTATCATGTCTGTAACTATCCTTTATGTTTGAGATTATTTTCAGAATTAAAGATGTTGAACTTCATCTCCAGTCAGCAAAGAGGATTCTGTCATTTATTTTGAGAGACTGGTCATTTCTGGAGACAACAGCCTTTAATTCTGTGGAAGCAGTTTGTTTTTTTCCCACTTCTTTTTTCTTGGTCACTCAGTGAACATGTCAGCTGCTCAGAGAGCCCCATAGGTACTGTTTGCTCCCTTCATATTCTAGCATGACCATAGAGAAACATACGTGTATTAGCCAGAAGGGGTGCTGATGAAAAGTACCAGAAATGTGTTGGCTTTTATAAAAGGTATTTATTTGTGGTAGAAACTTACAGTCAAAACACCCTAAAGAGTCCAACTCAGGGTACTATAAGAGGTACTTCTCATCTAAAGTCATTTGTCATGTTTTGAAGCAAGATGGTGGGCGATACGTGGGACGGTTCAGCCTTCCTTTGTCCTCTTAAGGTTCCATGGTCCCAGCTTCTTCCTGTCTCAGCTGTAGGCTTCTAAATGACTTATCTCCCACCTGGGGCTCATTTCTCTCCAGTCTCAGCTGCTTTGTTCTTTTCACAAGGTCAACTGTAGACTATCAGGCTTGTCTCTCTTCCTGGGGCCTCTGCTGTGTCTAAGGAGCTGTCTTTCTTCCTCTGTGTTCTTCTCTGTGTATCTACTTCTGTGTGAGAGTCTGTTTTATCAGCCCATCAATGGGGCTGGGAATCAACCCTGAATAGCACTCTAAGGATGTAGTTGAATCAAAGCTGTAATCTAATTTAAGCAAAGACATTTCAGCTGAATCTAATACAAAGGGTTACTATGCCCAGAGGAACAGACCAGTTTACAAACACAATCTGTATCTCTTTTTGGAATGCATAAATAATATCAAACTGCCATAATTTCTTTACTTTCTTTACTTTCCAGTATATTTAAATACCACTCTTGGCAACAGACTTGACTTATTGGTATTTTTATGTGGTTATGGCTTTAGGGATTTTTAGCAAAATTAGTTTCACAATAGTGGTCTAGACAGCAGAAGGAGTATAGACCTGAGCTCTCTGAAACTCCTGTTCTATACCACTGCCTTCTGGGCCCACCTGCCATCTCTGTTCCCTTAAACGTGCCTGGTACTATTGGCCTTTCCAAGTGTTATAACTCTGTTGCTTTGAGGTGGTGTTAGAAAATGATGGATATATTTAGATAAGTAGTAAATCTACCTCCACTCCCACAAATTTTGAGGTTTATGTTTCTGAAATATACCATAGTAGAATTCTCCTTTCTCTTATTTTTTTTTTAAACTTTTTCTAAGGATCATTTCTAAAACCAGCACTCCTCCTTCATCAACTCTCTTAATTCCCTTTTCTTGTTCTCTCACACCCATTTCTCTATTTAAATTATTTTTTATATAGATAAGTAATTTGTAGTTTGAGTGGTAGATCTGAAATTCCCATATGCTTGAATTTTAAGAGTTACTTGTATTTTTGTAAAAATTACTCCACTCTTTGGCTTAATATCAGGGAAGAAAAAAGAAAGGAATTAGGGGCAAAGGGAGAAAGAAGACCAAAATTTATTAAATATGTTTTATATGCTAGACCCTGTACCAAGACACTCTATTTACCTTTGGCTATCTTCATTGAATATAAAATGGATAGGTGTTGAGAGACCAACTTACATAAGGTTTCAGTAGAATTCAATGCATTACTCTATGAAGTATGGATTCCCAAGGGTTAGAAATAATATCTTTCTGTGGGCTGGCCATGTAGATGTAATTATAGTTACATAGGATGAACGACTTGTTAGAATGAATTCTACCCATACTCATGGTTGTGAAGTGTGATTATATCCTATGTCACATATTATCATTATGTGTGATCTTCATTTCTGCCACCGCGGAATGGAGAGAACCTCAATCCCTTCTGAGGGTCTAATGTATATAGAAGATTTATGTCAGCTTGGGATACAATTCTAATTCTAGACTTTTAAAGTGTCACTTCAGATACTTCTTTATCTACATTTTTCTGGGGGCCTATTAAGTAAATCAACCAATCAGACTAAGTTAACGTCTAGAAGATATTTAAAACAAAAGACATTTGGCAGGGAGAGAGTTGCAAATGAGACCAGCAGCTCCAGATGGATACGCTTTGCAGGGGCTTAAAGCTTGGGCCCTGTTTGCCATGTCTCTCTAGCTGCATGGCTGAGGTTTGTTGTGACCACTGAGTGAGTCAGTAAGTCAACCTGAGCTTCTTGTTTGTGCAGGCTTTTTTTGGTGATTTGTCTTAAGTGGAGCTCCTTTCCCAGATCTAAAATGCACACCTTGAGGGAAGAGCTAGGACTCTCTAGTGTTATGTGGTTAGAAACTACTTGTTAAATTCATCAAGCAACACGGCTGTTTAAAGTTACACACAGAAAATCCTAATGAATTATACAACAATAACTCCTTATATGCTTATAGCAATTTCTTGGTTGAATTCTTTCCTATTTGTTATCTAACTTGAACTTAACAATCGTATGAGGTGGGCAGAGTAAATGTGATCATCATCCTCCCTTTTAAAATAATAGCTTTATTGATATATAATTCACTGTTGTGCTCTTCCACAGAAACAGATGGAGCCCCCATCCAGAATTCGGTTTGGATGTTGAGGTTGATGATGCCATGCACACACTCTAGAAGGGTGCGTGAGATTTATCACTCACATAGTAAGGCTTTCCGAGGAGAGCTTCCAAATGAATCTAATGGCTTGAGAGAGCAAGGAAAAGAGATTGGCTTAGAATTTTCATGGTGCTTAAGGGATGGGACCAGGGTGATGGTTCCTATGATACACAAACGAAAATGTGCCAAATGAAAATGTGATTGTAATTTTGGATTTGTTGTGTAGGAAAGTGGAAATTGTGCTTTCGTAAAGAACTTTGTACTTAAAGGAGTCTTTGGAGTCCACATTTAAGGACTCCTTCACTGACATCTATTTTATATTTATTAGGTTGTGGTGTGGGGGTGGGCTGGTGGCAGAGCAAAGGTAGGGTAAATTGTAAATTGGTAGGATTTGGAGAGGAGAGGAGAGGAGAAAGAAGGAGAGAACAGAACCCACATGCATTTAACGTGATAATGATATAACTTTCTGTGAAACAGAAGAGTATCATTGGGAAACTGGTTTGTCATATCAAAAAATGCTTGATTTAGAACATCCAAATATGGATGGTGATGGGAGAGTCAGGTGTCAGTTTTCACACCCAGGGGAAGATATGTACTTGGATCTCAAAAGGGAATCAAGTATAGGCATCCAATCTTGGGGATTGTGTAAATTAGAGGCAACATTTAAAGTTGTAAGAATAAATGTTGCCTCCAAATTGAAATATATATTCTATGGATAACTGAACTGGTTGCCAATAGATACCATCCATCTATTCATGTCCTCTCAAGAAATTTATGATAATTATCATTTTTAGACCAATCAAGAACATTCCAATGCAGAAATATCAGTGACACCAAATACACATTTTGAATGATTTATTTTGTCACGCTTCTGTTAGCATGAAACATGTTATTTTTTCTTGCCCACTAATTTTATTGGTTGAAAAATGATTAATGCTGAAAATTGATAGAAGTTGTTTAAGTGTTTATTAAGGTATCTCCAGGAAACATTTCTTTTTCCTTTGAATGATGGTTAGGAAACTGTTCTCTTCTATTGTTTTAAATCCTAACTTAGGGTTTTAAAAGCAAATCAAATAGAATTTACTAGTGCTTTCAAATTTGTTTGGCTACCATTTGTGATCCTTTGTAAAGTTCAAAGTCTTTAGTATCTTAAATGAAATTCCCTGGCTTCTGTACTCAGGATAATTAAAATAGGTAATGCTAGTAATAAATTAATTTTAAGTCTCTACGTGCCACCTTTATTTATACTGAATGAACTCTTACTTTTAATGATATTTCCCCTGCAATATAAAGACTTAGGTTAATTGGTAGATTTTCTGAATTCTCAGACAATTTAAGCCATATATCTGGTCTCCAGCATTCACTTTCTACATGAATGAGTTTCCATGTGATCTTTTTTGTTCCCTAACACTGTGAAATCACATGAAGACCTGGATGTTTTACTATCAGAACTTGAGTGTAATCTTGAACTCTATAGCCCTGTAACAGTATCTCCTCTCTGAAGCAGAATGTTTTAGACCATATAGAGTCACTTTGTTTTGTGCATGTGGCCAGTATTTCCACTCCTTTGACCTTTGTAGATATGCTTTGCATAAAATTCCAGGGGATAGAATAAGTCAAGTTTTTTTTTTTTTTTTTTTTTTTTTCTTTTCTGTAGGCCCTAATGGCTACACTAGGCTGGTATTATGAGGCTGATTGACATTTCTTAAAGGTCTGTTTTTAATACATTACCCAAGTTTCTGTTCCTAGCCCCTGGTACTCAGTTATCATAATTCCCTCTAGGAGAGAAATAAATAAATACATCTTTAAAAAAAAAATTCCCTCTAACTTTGAAATCTATAGGTAGAAAATAAAAACCATCTGTTGTCTTGTGAAATAAGGAATAAGGGCAGAACATATCTTATAGGAGTGATAACTTTTTTCCTAGATGTGTGTGGCAAGTGGGAGGGGTTTCCCTGTGTGCTTACTGTAGTCTATTTATATAGTTAGCTTTTCATTTTTTAAGGAAAGAAAATGGCTAGAGTAAGCTTGTTATATATCAGTGGTAAGCTTCTCTGTTAGTCATTTCCAAAGACACAAAATAGCAGCCCTGAGTTCAATCTGTGATGGAAGAACCTTAATTACTTACGCACTGAAAATAATAACCATGTTGACCGTGAGACTTCAACATGTATTTAACACACTGAAAATAATAAACGTGTTGACCATGACACTTCAACATGTATTTAACATTGCATACTAGAGTGCTACTTCAGAAAGTATATATCCAGCTGAACCAGGGAACCCCTTAGCCATGTTCTCATTTGCGTCTTTGGGTATGAGAGATGGGAGAATCCTTTTTGCAGAGCTGGCCATTTCTCTAGCAAACAGTAGAGGTGGGCAGAAGTCAAGATTAACACAGCAATTTTGAGCTCCCTTGTGGTTTGCTGTCAGCAAGCTGTTACCCATACAAGCAAAAGGTTGTTTGAAGTGGGCTTACACGTGTTTCCATAGCAGCAGTCATCTTAATGATTTCACTCGTTTTTGGACTTTTTTTTTCTTCTTCTCTATTCCTCGCTGATGCAGGATTAAACAAACAGCATATTTAGGTCAAGGAAAGAAGTGTTTCTAATATAAATGCTAGACTAAGCATTCTGGGAGAGTGATTTCTTGCAGCAGATGAACATTCTTTGTGCCTCCCAGCAGCATCTGCAGCAGTGTGGCTGTCTGGCACTGTCTTTTTCATTTTGGGCAGGTTCTAAGATTCAGAACAACACTAAGCAAATCACTGGAGCCGGCAGTTTTCCAGTAACCACATGTAAATCTTCTGCTCATTTGTTGCTTGATATTAATAGTGAAGCAATCTACTGGAAAAATGGTACTTTAAAGGTTTTGGTGCATCCGAGGTGTGTCATCTTGTTTTTGCACCACCCCTTCTGTTTTACACTCGGAGCAGGATTTTTGTCAGGCTGTTGTTGGGCAGGAGAGGATTCCAGTACAACAGCTTGGAGCCTCCCGTCTGTTAAGGTACCGGTAACTGCTTGTCTCGAAGATGGTACAGTGGAAGGCTGTTTCTAAGGAGCCAAGGAAGATAATGTGGAAATGGAGTAGAGATTGCTAGAAATCTGAACATCCACACCTTGGGGATGGGTTGCACTACTAGTGTGATTCTGTTTAAAGGCATCCGCACCGTATTTGAAAGAAACTGCGCTTATATGTGCAAACAGCCAGGAGAGAATAATGCCCTTGAATACACAGCATACAATTGGACAAAAGAAGATTCAGAACTATTGATCTCCTGTCTGGTAAATGCTGTCTTGCTTAATTAACAAGTAGTTTAATGGCGTTAGAATAAACTGGTCTTTACTTCTAAAGCAAATGTATTTATTTCAGTATACTTTTGTATATATAGTCTGCATGTATAAATGGATAATTAATGGCCTTAAGTTTAAATTATGAAGTGCCTCTTTGTATGTTTGAGAATGCTATGTATTAAATCAAAGTTGAACACATAGAGAGGAGCTGGAGTAAGGGCTTTTATTACAAAATAGTTTTCTAAGTTAGCTTCATGAGCTTACATGTTTTTGACATGGTCCCAGGAATAATACTTGACAAAGCATGCATTTAGGATATTGTGTATTTGAACCCTCTTCCAGTGATGGTGAATTATTCAGTTCCTTTACATCTTGTTCTTTTACTTGGCTAGATTTTTCTTTCTAATGGCATGTGGTCAGTCCTTCGACTCAGGGAGAGAAATGTAAAGGGAGCATGAAAGAAAACTATGATGGGTGAGAGAAAATTATCTCTACATTATTCTTTTAAAATCCAGCCAATTACAGTGTTTTTGGATGAAGGCACTTGAGAGTAAAAGGAAGCTTAGTTTGACATGACACTTCCATGTTCTTTCCTACGGTGAAAATGCACGAAGAGGTACAAGGTCTTACATGGGCGTGCCTCCGATGGCTGCCTCACAAGCGTCTGAATATTAGTTTTCGCCTCCCTTAGAATGCCTTGCCATTTTTCCTTCTCCTGTTCTTACCACAGTTTTTGTCAAAACGAGTGGGAATAATAAATGTGAGAGTGTGTGTGTGTAAGTCTTGACAGTAGGCACTTGGTAAGGTTGCCGTGAGGAAGCCCCAAAACCTTTCCCGGTTGCCAGGCTGCCATTTGAGACAGAGAGTGAGGGTTAGCGTGCCATTTGCACCCCGGGATCCTATCAGGTCGCCCCCGCCTTGCAGGAACCCTGAGAGAGAGTGCATTTTGCTAAGGGACTTGTGTGACGACAGCATTCAGGAAGAAAAGGAGCGCATCATTGGAGGCATTTTAGAAGTCAGTGTTATGTGCGGAGATGGAACTTAAGTGGTGTTATATTAACTGTTAAATATTTAAACTCCAGTGTATTTTAGAACATGCTTTTGAGAATAACCTGTGTCAAAGATTGGGAGGACTAGCTCATTATGGCATTTTTACCCAGTACTCTACAATACCTAGCCCTGACAGCCCGCAGGACCTACTTGGACCATTGATTGCAATGCCTCTCACGTGCTACAAGCTTCTCCTCCCCCAGGCCATATCGACTTGTCTTTGGTTAACCTGCCTGTAAGAGACTATGCTTATTTTTATTTTATTTTTTGCACAAGAGAATAATAACCCTCCAGAGCTCTGGAGTTGGATTCTGCAGCACTGTTTCTATGCATTGTGTCTGCTGCTCTCTGCCCACTGCAGGTAGGGGAAGGTGACATCACCGTTAGGTGCAGGTGGCAAAGTTGCTACTCGGTGGGAGGATGTGCCCTCTCGCTCAGACCTGGTCTCCCTGCTTCTGAGTTGTCTCATCTCCTACAGTCTCTTCTCCACACAGCAGCCAGTGTGACCCTTTGAGAAGGAAAGTTAGACTGTGTCACTCCTCTGCTCAAAACCCTGCAGTAGCCTATAGTCAAATCCTAAATCCTCACAGTGGCCTGCGAGGCCCTCCAGAGCTGACCCCTGTACCACCTACCGCTCCCTACCCACCTCCCCTCCTCTCTTTACCTCTCTCTCTGATCACTTCATCCTTGACTTTGCTATAGCCACAGACTGCCTTGCTATAGTTCTGTCTTCCTGGGATGGTCTTTACACAGGTAGTTACATGGTTCATTCCCTGACCTCCCCAGTGAGGCTTCCTTTACCACCCAGTGTAATCTTGTGGCAGCCTCAGCGTGCTCTTTTCTGTGGCATGTTTTTCTCCCTTATATTTATCTGCATCTGATATGCTGTTAGTCAAGAATGATAACATAGTGATAGTAATTATTAGTGGCAAGTATACTTAAACTATAACAAGACTACGTTTTATGATGGCAGGGGTTTTTGTCTGTTTTATTCACTACTCTGTCCCTAACAACTGAAACAGTGCTTGGTTCATAGTAAGTGCTCAATAAGTGAGTAAGTTCAGATGAAATGGTTTTATTGTCCTGAATGTGAACTTGGAGAAATTAGCCAATAGAAACTGAGAAGATAGGTTATAATCACTTATTCTAAAACCAAAATCTTTTTTTTTGGGGGGGGTGTTGTTTCCTCCAAACAATAGGTGGCTCATCTTTAATAATCTTTCCCTCTCTCTTAACCCATTTAGCTCCCTAGAGTTATACTTTCCAACCCTTTTGTCCTGGGGCTATACCAAGAAGTAATACGGTTCAAGGCTGAAGTTTCCATGGGCTTGCCCTGGTCACATTTGATAATTGATTATACTGTCTGTGGATATCAGCCAGCCTAACTATACTGGGTCCTGTTCCATGGTGTAGAGGTTTGGTACCTTACTGTCCTTTGGTTTGAGCAAACCCTTTGTTAACGTAGCCCTGTCGGTTGGCACTCCCTTGGATCACCTCCCTGCAAAGCAGGCTGATCTCTTCAGGCAGATGTGGGTTCTTTTTAGGTTCCTCAGCTTTGGTGGGAGGATGTCTGTTCCTCCTCTAGCTCAGGTGTGTTCTCCAGCTGCCTTGTCAGCATCCAAGATCTGTACTTCACCTACTTCCCATCCTCTAGGAGGGAAATAATATTCATGGAGCATAGCTTGAAGGACTCGGCTCCACCCATTCTTTTAGAGACTCTAAAGATCTCAACTATCTGCCTGCCAGGCACAGACCCACTTGACCTGGCTGCATGGTACTGAGCTTTGTGTTTTCTTTTGGCCTACACTGGAGGACATTATAGGAAATATCCTTATCAAAGTGGTCTCTCTGTACTCTAAGGATGTTGTTGAGGACACTGTTCATTTTCTTTCAAAACAGTGAGAGGCATTATGGTACTGGGGTTAAGAAGGCCAGTTCTGGAGCCAGTCTTCAGTTCACTTAACTGTGCTATTCATCAGTGTCTTTAATTGATGAATTAATACTGGCAATAGTCATACCTACCTCATAGGGTAAGTAAATGAATGAATATGTCTGAAGCTTTTAGGAAAGTGTCTGGCACATAAGAAATGCTAATTTTTAGCTATTGTTATCATTATCATTATTTCTACTTTTTAGTGTCCTCTTTAGGAGGAGCCCTGTAAGAAATTTCTTCTCTCACTATTCGGATTATCATGCTTTTCCTGAGCTGCTACTTTGTTTTTATTTTATATACATTGTGATTCATATAATTGATCTCTGCTAGCACTTCCGTTGACTGTTACAAAATTTAGTTCCAAACCTATGACCAAATATTAACAGATATTTAAGGTCTTTAAAAATGAAATTTTTAAACCCTTTAATTTGCTGCTTCTTGCTTTTCTCTATTGCCATTTTAACTCAGCCTGGCTTTCCTCATCTGCTTATTAAAATACTTTTAATCTTATTTTGTATGTGTATATATAAATCTCTTTAAGTCCTTTTTGGAACAAGGCAGTGTAAAAAGTAATAAGCAAATAGAGAACTACTTAGTGAGGAAAAAGTCTTTTATGATCATTAAGGATGACTTTGAAGTGAAAAACAGATGGTTTGAGTATAGACTTTGGCTTTGTGTAAGACTGGGATTGCATATTTTCGTATAGGACTTTTTTTTTTTTTTTTAATCAAGTGAATCATCCTCATGGTGGGTGAGCACACTGGGAAATGGGATTATCTAGCAGTTGTGCACCGAATGTGAATTTCAAATATGCCACACTTAACTTGTGACCAGTAATTCTACCATAATGAAAGAGTTGGATCCAGTTGGGATAGAGTTTATTCCTGAGTATAGATTTTTAAAAAAAGAATTTTCCTTTTTATAATTAATTGAATGTATTAGTTTAATTCATTCAAAGAAACAATCTTGAGTGCTTGTTTGTGCTGCATGCTGGGCATACAGAAATGATCAGGAAGCTCATTTTCCAGGCTGAGGGAATTATAGAAATGCACAGGGAACCGTCAGAGGACAGGAAGGCACATTTAGCCTGGGGACCTTCCCTGCAGAGGGGAGGCTCGAGCTGTAAAGGTTTGTGATGGGCTCCAGCTTTTATTGACTCTTAGCTGGTGGAATTATATTTTATTCTCTTAATGTTTCTGTGGGAAAATTGAGGAGCTGTTGACTTATTCTAGAACATGTTCTGGTTTTGCTTGATTATAACTGAAGTGGAAGAAGTTGCTTGGTTACCGTAACCTTAACAGCAGCCGGGACTTGTCCTGTCTCTGCATCTATCTGCAGTTCATACCCTGAATGGGCAATTTCACCAAGTTCTTTAGGAATTCCAATTAATCTTGTACATGAGGGTGGAAACCCTTAGTTTGCCCTATTACATTCTTGGATCTGTACACACAGGAATCCCTTGGTAGCAAAAGCATCGGCAGACCCCTAAATGCTGTCTTAATTCTAATAATTCTAACAAAGTAGAATTACCTTAATTCTAATAAGGTAGTGAATCTCTAAGTACTGGGATTTGGGGGTGACGAGGAGGGAAATGAAAGAAGGTGAGTAGTTGGGTTAGAACTACGAATGGGAAAATAGTTGTTTTCTTCCTTTGGAAAGAAAATCTCTCTGTGGTCATTTTCCTTAGAGGTATAATTTGCAATGAAATTTTGGAAATGTTTTGTTGGTCCCAACTGCATTAACTATAGCCCCATTTTTTTAATTTTTTATTTTAGACAGTGGCAAAAAGGATTTTTCTGGGAAATTTGCCCCCCCCCCCCAATTTTTAAGAGAAAAAGTTTAATTTTTATTTACTGAAAAGTATACCTTATTTACTACCCAACACTTAAAAAATGTAATGGTGTGTCTTAGAATTTCCATATTAATCCATACAACTCTACCTCCATTTAAAATACATGTAATTTATCTTTAGTATACCTTAAGTGCAGATCTTAAGTATACAGTCTGGTAAGGAACCCATATGTCTACCCAGACACAAAATATTTCCATCACACGGAAAGTCACCTCATCTGTCTTCCCGGTAAATCCTTCCCCATGTCTCTCAGAAGCAACCACTGATGCATTTCTGTCACAGTGGATTAGTTTTGTCTATTCTAGAACTTAATGTAGATGGAATTGTCTTTCTTCTTTTGCTCAGCATAACGTTTTGAGATTTATCCATGTTACTGTACAGTGGTATTCTACTTTGTGGTATTCCATTCTCATACTATTCTCCTGTTGATGGACACATGGGCTATTTCCAGTATTTTCATCTTTTTGTTTTGAAATACTTTCAGGCTTGCAAAAAAGTTGCCAAAAGAGAATTGACAGTTCCATATACTTTTCATCCAGCTTAATGTTATTGTGGTATATAACCTCAGAACAATTCTCCAAACTATGAAATTACCAGCGCTTATTTAGTTTTTGTTAATTGTCCCACTAATGCCTTTTTATGACCCAGAATCCAATACAGCCCCCACATTGCATTTAATTGTCATGTGTCTTTAGTCTTCTCCAATCTGAGACAGTTTCTCACTGTTTCTTCATCTTTTGTGAAGAGTACTGACCAGTTATTTTTTAGGTCTCAGTTTGTCTTAATTTGGGTTTGTCGATGTTTCTTTGTGATTAAATTTAGATTATGCCATTTTGGCCAACGTACCACAAAAGTCAGGAGGCACATGATGTCAGTATGTCTCATTAACTGGTGGTATTTATGTTCCCAGTTTTTGGTATTATAAAAAGGGCTGAAATGACAATTCTTATACAGGCTTTTGGTACACATATGCTTTCTCTTGGATAAATATCTAGGAGTGAAATTGCTGGGTCATAGGGGAAATGCACAAGGAGTATCTTCAACTGCAAGCAAAACAGTTCCATTCCAGTGCCCATAGTATCTACGTCCTGCAGCCAGAGAGGACATGGTCCGAAATTCCTCAAGATTAAGAATGAACAAAAATGGGGGGAGGGGAGGAGATGTAACCACTGACTAAAGCAGATTTATTGTTATTGTAGTTATTATCTTGTGTTAACTTGAATATTTTGTAACATTGGTACAAAAAATAAATTTTTTAAATTAAAAAACAAAATTTTCAAAAGTGGTTGTGTCATTTATGCTCCCATCCACCAAAAAGTAGGAGAGTTTCTGTTGCCCTGCATTCTTTTTTTTTTTTTTTTGAGTGCCCTGCATTCTTGAAAACACTTAATATGATTTGTCTTTTTAACTCTAGCCATTCAAGTTGGTATGTAGTAATATCTCCATGGTGTTTTTAATTTGCATTTTACTGACAGCCAATGACGTGAAGCATATTTTCATGTTCTACATACACGTCCTTTGCCACATTATCTGTTGGGATATTTTCTCCTAGTTTCTGGCATGCATGTTTATTTTCTTAATAATGTCTTTGAGCAGAAGTTTTAAATTTTAATCGAAGTCCAATCTATAGAATTCTTTATATGGTTAGTGCTTTCTGTGTTTAAGAAATATTTGCCCACCTTTTATGGAAAATTTGATCCATGTTGTTGACCTCAAAATATTTATGAATCTCTAGGAATGTATATTCCCTTTAATAACTGATTTAGAGATTTTACTCATTTTACGTAAAATTTTTAGAAGCTGATTATAGGGTTTTTTTTTTTAGTATGTGTGTGACATATTGGGATAGTGTATCTATAATTTTATCCATGTAAGTTAATATTTAATCTTTTTGTTTAGTTTTATT
The DNA here is from genome assembly GCF_030445035.2 of Dasypus novemcinctus. NCBI lineage: Eukaryota > Metazoa > Chordata > Mammalia > Cingulata > Dasypodidae > Dasypus > Dasypus novemcinctus. The sequence goes on from NC_080687.1 coordinate 35,995,113, forward strand.
TTACCTCCTTAAAACTTTGGAATTTTTCATGGTTTTCCTATTACATGATTTTCTAAATGTCTTCAACACATTCTCAGCGTTTATTACTCTATAAAGTTTTCTCGGATCACTTTAGTTTTCCTGAGCTGAACAGTCCTAACTAATTTAAAACACCTATTAGTTAGGAAAGCCCTTTGATTTATTACATACTTATTTGACAGTTCTTTATTGAATGTAAGTGCTGTGTAAAAACAACAGAGTTGAAGGTAATATGACCTCTGGCTCAAAGGGCCCCCAGTTCTGCTTGTGCATATGTTTGTCTCTTGAGAGTGCGGGTGGGTGGGGTGCCATGGAGGTAGAATAAGTGATAACACCAAATGATAAGTGGTTAGTGATAAATTGTATAATGCCTGTCTGCTTGGGAGAAAAGTGAAAGCTGGATGTTAATTTTTAGTTGCTCTGTGTGTCTTGAGATTTAACCAGGAAAGCAGGAACCTGCTTGGTTGCCTGCTGTTGCAAAGCACCAGGGCCTGGCAGAGTCCCTTAGTTCCAAGTTGAGATCAAGGAACTGTTGCTTTGTGGGTAGACTCTGTATTCTATTTTATTCCTAATATCCTTCCTAATGATACCCAATGAATTGTTGTTGTCTGTTTTGATCATAACAGTAAATTGGGCTGATGTTTTCAGGGAACATTCTGCTCTGATTCTTAGATCCATTTCCTGCATCATAACTGAAACTGCACTGCTCTATTGATGGGGCTTTTTGTGAATGCAGTCAACGTGTTAGCAAGTGTACTGTATTTTCCCTGATGCTTTACTAAAATTTACCATCTTGTTTATCACCGAGATTCGTTTAACATTTATTAAACAATAATCACATAATAAACACTTATTGTAGAAATTAAGCATGCTATGTCCACCACACAGAGACGTAGAGATAACCACTCAGTTAACATTTTGAGGCAAAACCTTCCAGAATTTCACCCATGTATATAACTCTGTTCATAAATCTATATAACAATATTATTATATAGTCATGTAACTGGATTTAAAAAGACTCCACAATATATCACAAACGTCTTTCCATGTCAATAAATACACATATATACCTCATTCTTGTGGGCTAATATGTATAGGTTAAATAAATCTCATTGTATAGAGGTAATATTTTTTAACCTATACCCACTATTCCATTTTTTTTCCTGATTACAAAAGCTCTGATAAACATTTTTGCAAATTAAATACTTGTCAAATTGTTTTCTTAGCACAGATTTCTAAAACTGGAATAACTGTGTCATAGTATATTTACTTTTTAAAGAATTTTGATAGATATAGCTAGATTCTCCTCTAGAAAGATTATTTTGAGATTTTTAAAAATTGAAGACAAGAGAGTTTGTTTTCTCACCTTGTGACTTAAGCAGTTTGTCTTCATCATTGCGCTTTATTTTATTTTTATTTTTTTAAAGATTTATTTATTTATTTATTTATCTCCCCTCCCCCACCCCACCCTGGTTGTCTGTTCTCTGTGTCTATTTGCTGTGTCTTCTTTGTCCGCTTCTGTTGTTGTCAGCGGCATGGGAATCTGTGTTTCTTTTTGTTGCGTCATATTGTGTCACAGTTCTCTGTGTGTGCGGCACCATTCCTGGGCAGGCTGTACTTTCTTTTGCGCTGGGTGGCTCTCCTTATGGGGCGCACTCCTTGCACGTGGGGCCCCCCTATGTGGGGGACACCCCTGCGTGGCACGGCATTCCTTGCGTGCATCAGCACTGCGCATGGGCCAGCTCCACATGGGTCAAGGAGGCCGGGGGTTTGAACCGCAGACCTCCCATGTGGTAGACGGACGCCGTAACCACTGGGCCAAGTCCACCGCCTCCATAATTGCTCTTTATTAAGCTGTTGACGGAATTATTTATTCAAAAGAATGACAGCCATTTTGGTTGCTGTATACTCAGTCAAGTGACAAAGTCATGCTGGGGTTCAAATTATCATGAATTTTGCCTCAACTCCTGGAAGCAGGGCTGCTAACATTTTTAAATATCCCAGGAGAATTCTAAAATGTTCCATTGTAGGGGCAGGAATGTGTTTGTTCTGGGAGGTCATCATCCTTTTAGAGTTGTTAGAGCTATTAAATAGACATTATAAAGGAAGGAGCAATAGAAATACTGAGTAGAAACAGACCAATAAACTGTTATTGCTTCGTCCAAGATTTACTTTTAGTTATTCGAAATAGTTAATTTGTTTCTCCTACAGCCTTAGTGAGAAACTGTGACTTTAAAACATTTAAAAATGTAACTTAGTCTTTCATATTTAGAACACATAATAATTATAGAGAATTTAGAGACTTCAGAGAAGAAAAAAGGAGAAAAAGAAATCACCCATAACCTCACAGCCCAGAAATAATTACTGCATAACATGTGGTATATTTTAAAAATATTTTTCTCTATACAAATATAAAAAAATGATAATATTCCATAAACAGTCATGCTTTTCTCACTTACCATTTTATTATGAGTATTTGCCTATACCAATTATATTCTACTTAAGCATGATTTTTCATATGTGTATAATATTCCATTATATGTATATACCAGAATTTAAATGCTTCTCTGTTGTTAGGCATTTAGGATGTTATAAATTAAAGCTACAGAGGACCTCTTTATCCAAAAGTCTTTCTATGGGTCTATAATTACTTTCATAAACTAGATTTATAGAAGTGAACTTAAGGCAAGAATGAAATGTTTAAAGATCCTTTAATACATATTGCTTTATTGCTTGATAATTGATCTGAGTTTACATTCCCAGCAGTAGTGAGTATTAGTGTATGCTTTATATACCCTCTTTAGCATAATTTTGTCAGTTGGAGAGACAGAAGATATCTTTTTTTTTTTAAATTTTACTTTTTTATTTTTTCCCCTCCCTCCATTGTCTGCTCTCTGTGTCCATTTGCTGTTTGTTCTTCTGTGTCTGCTTGTATTCTCTTTAGGCAGCTCCGGGAACCAATTGTGGGACCTTCTGGAGTGGGAGAGAGGTGATCATTCTCCTATGCCACTTCAGCTCCCTGGTCTGCTACATCTCTTATTATCTCTCCTCTGTGTCTCTTTTTGTTGCATCATCTTGCTGTGCCAGCTCTTCATGTGGGCCAGCACTCCTGTGTGGGGCAGCACTCCTGCGCAGGGCAGTATTCCATGCGCCAGCTCACCACATGGGCCAGCTTGCCTTCACCAGGAGGCCCTGGGCATCAAAGCCTGGATCTCCTATATAGTAGACAGGAGTCCAATTGCTTGAGCCACATCTGCTTGCCAGATATACCTTTTAAACTCCAAATAATTTGTCATATCATTGCAAGTATTTCCCTTTTTTGTCATTTGCCTTTGTTTTTTCCCATTTCATTTTTATTTAAATGTTTAAGCTCTTGTACAAGATTTTTATGAGCTGGTGAACACTGACAAATATATGGTTGAGCTAACATTAATATACACATAACCATTTTGTCAATTACATTATAAAACAAATTATCAAGTATTCAAATATTGTTTAACAGCTCAAAAGGCATATAAAATATGTCTGCTAAATTCTTTAGCAGAAACCTTTTTTTTTTTGCAAGAGATTGGGAAGAGAAGGAAAAATCTTATTTCAAACAAAAATAATAGTTGCTAAACAACTTACAATAGATATGGAAAAAATTACTGGAATTTTAGAAATTTTTTATGATTAAGAATTGTAGCTATCATAACAAAGCATCTCTACTTAAAAAATATTTGCTAAATTAAAGAGCATACTCTACATGTTCTGTACAAGATTAAAGCAAAATTTTACTAAAAATACATAATAACCCCCTCCCATTCATATGTCAGGCCCTCCCTGTTGAGTTGCATCCCAAAGTGCAAACATTAAGTTAACTGTAAGGCTTTTTTTGTCTGGAGACATTAAAGACATATACTTCTGTACAATGCAGATTTTCAAAATGAAGGTTTTCTCTAATGTCAAAAATTTAAATTTGTAGATAGAGATTAAGTAATCCCTGTAAGACTTGATAAAAACCCAGCAATATTCAGTGGTTGTGTAAACCTGATGTATATTGGTACAAATATGGAATATGTAAACAAAAATGAATAGGCAAATAACCACATAGGCCCATATAGGAAGTGACTGAAGGAATAAACCACATAAGGTCTACAGTGTACATAGCTCCTGGGATTTTAAGTTCTGTATGATACTAAAAATATACAAGTATTACACTGGAATTTAAAGACTACTTACAACTCAATATTGCATGATTTCAGGAAATATCAATAGTTACAAATGATAAACCCATTTAAAGTGCAGACCAGCAAGAATCTTTTGATAAGTGTCCAGATAGGCTGATTGTATTCCAAACATAGAGGTTGCAATTCTGTCAAACTTATAGCATAGTAGAGCTACTTGCAATACCCCTATGGAAGCTTCATTAGACTTATTCACCAACATGTTAGCTAATATGTATGACAAATTACGTCCTCTCTCAAATTCCACTTCCAAGGTAACAGCATCAGACACCTTAGGTTTATTGTGTGCAGCAGTGGTTTCTGTGACCACTGGGGTCTTTGAAGTGCAGCCACATTTTAAGATGATACTTCCCCAAATACAAAAATTGCTTGCTGTTAAAAGCTCCATGCTGGGAAGCGGACTTGGCCCAGTGGTTAGGGTGTCCGTCTACCACATGGGAGGTCCACGGTTCAAACCCCCGGCCTCCTTGACCCCTGTGGAGCTAGCCCACGCGCAGTACTGATGCGCTCAGGGAGTGCCCTGCCACGCAGGGGTGTGCCCGCATAGGGGAGCCCATGTGCAAGGAGTGCACCCCGTAAGGAGAGCCACCCAGCACGAAAGAAAGTTCAGCCTGCCCAGGAATGGCCAGGCACACACGGAGAGCTGACACAACAAGATGATGCAACAAAAAAGAAACACAGATTCCCATGCTGCTGACAACAACAGAAGCAGACAAAGAAGAGCATGCAGCAAAGAGACACAGAGAAGAGACAACTGGGGTGGGGGGGGGTAGAAGGGGTGAGAAATAAAATAAATAAATAAATCTTAAGAAAAAAAAAGCTCCATGCCGCTTTTGTCTTATGAACTGTACTGCATCTTCATATTTCATTACACCTTCAACTGTTGCTGGGGCAGCAAGCATTGGAGCTCTCCCAAGACCTGCAACAAAATGAGCAGCAATGTAACAACAGGTTCTTAATTTTTACAAGAATAACCAATCGTCAGCAATCTGGATGAATGGTAGTGCACCGTTATCAAAAGGCCAATTAAGAGTATGGTTACCATCTTTCTCCACAAGAGCTGGGTTGTAAGTTCCTTCACATACTCTTACTATTGTGGTAACTCCATACTTTTTACGTTGCTCTATAAAATTGCTTAAGGTTGCATTGATTGGGTTGTGGGTGATAAGAAATCTCATGTTCTTGTATGTGACTTCTACAGGAGCTGAGTGGTTTATTTGAGCCAGGTTAATTTTGTTAAAAAATACTCAATAAGGTTATGAAAGAATTTTTAAAAAATTGAATACTGAAATAATATAAAATTCAAGTGTGCTTCAGTATACTCCACTTGAAGTTCTCAGTGCTTTGAATTTGAAGTTGGGAGTAATGGGACATGAAATGAACCTCCTAACAAGAAGCAGTTCTTCAATCCAGTAATACTGAGGCAGTATAAAGAAGTGCCCGGAGGCGTACCCCACCCAGGTAGATCTCTTGTAAAACGCTAGCGGATTTCAGTCAAACACTGTGTCCAGGTTAACCACGCTCTCGTGGGGGTTCTTGGTGGAGTAGTGATGAGTTTCTACAGTGCACCTGTTTGCATAGAGGTCGTGCTGTGCCTGGCAGTCATCTCCACTGCCCTGTAAAAACTCCATAAATGTGTGACCAAGAATACCTGAGAAATGAGGAGTGGGTTTAAACAGTGAAGAGTGTGGCCTAATCCTACAGCCAGCTCAAGGCAGCAGTAAAAAAAAAAAAAGGCAGCAGTAAAACAGGTGGTGGCAGTGGCAGCGGTGGCACCAGGCTCTACTATGCTGTCATTTGCCTTTTAATTTTAACTTTCTTTATGATACTTGTTTTACCTAGGGAGGTTTAAATGTATGTGATAGCATAACCATCTTTTCCTCTGTGATATTTCCAATTACCTTTAGGCTTAGAAATTTTTGCTGGATATGAGATCAGATATTCACCAGTATTTTCTTTTGGGATTTATTTGTTGCTTTTTTCTTTATTTGCTATTTGGCTGTTTAGTACAGGGTTCAACATACTATTGCATGTGGGCCAAATCTGGCCTGCCACCTGTTTTTCATGTGTGTTTTTTTGCCACCTGTTTTTATAAATAAAGTTTTATTGGAACATAGCCTCACTCATTTATTTATATATTGTCTGTGGCAGAGTTGAGTAGTCATGTTAAAGATCTATAGTGTCAAAGCTTAAAATATTTACTAGCTGGGCCTTTACACGATAGGTTTACTTGATCCCTGGTTTGGCTGATTTAGAATTTATTTGGGTATATAGTTTAGTTGAGGCCTTAGCTTGATTCCCTCTCCATTCCCAATACTTAGTTTTCCCGTTCTCATTTATTGAGTTATTCATCCCTTATATGTTGATTTGTGATGCTGCCTTCATTATATATATATAATTTATATATATAATTATATATACAATTTATATATATAATTATATATATACAATTTATATATATATATACACATACATATATAATAAGAGAAGTTGTAGGCTTCATTATTCTTCATGTTCTTTTATATATTGGCATTCTTTATTTAGCCCTTTCTATTCTGTTTTTCTAATCTCTATGTCCATTATAGAAACAAAGATGTTTGTTCAATTGCATTTCAGTAAAAATAGAAACAAGAAATATGGACAGACATAAATCCTACAGTTTTAAAAGCTAGAATAAATATAAGTATTAACTGTTAAAGTCACTAAATGAAGTATTCCTATAAAGCTTATTGATTAAAATTCAGGTCCTAAGGGTTAAGGTCTGAATGTGGCAATATGTATTATTTGTAAATTTGTTTCCTCAGGAAATAGCCTGTTCATAAAGTAACTCAAGCTGGTCTTTATATGGATTCCCTGGTGCATTTTGATGAAAGAAAATTCCAATGTAGCAGCTGCATCCTCAAGTAACCTTGATTTGAATCTGCATTTTTTGTATATCCGGTCTCTCCTAACAAAAGGCGTTCTAGCAAAATATAAGCAGAGGTGCTACTAAAGTTTCTAAAAAAATTACATTCCTATCTGCAGGCTATATAGCTGTAGTTTTATAGGCTAAGAGTAAACTCTTTTTTTCTCACATTATATGAATTCTAAAGATAATTAGTTTCCCTCTACCTAGATTTTGTATATGTGTGCAAATATTTATATATACATATGTATGTATGTGAATGTGTGAGCCTGTGTATTTGTATATGTGTATTTTTTGTTGTCAACTCAGTACTGAAATATTGGATAAAGGATACTTTACATTTTTCCCCAGTGTCAGTGAACAATCATGGCCTTTGCCCAGGATGCATTTCAAAAAACATGTTTCCCTGCCCAGGAAAAACAAATATTCCAAAAAAAGTAAAGTCAACATCACTTGCTATAAACGGAGAAATGACATGGAGTTAGGTGGTGACTGATAGGTTTTATCTTCTCTTCTTGAGTGGGTTCTGCCTTTACAGAATCTCTGTGATAAGACCTTGCTTTACAACATTCTTAAGATGTGGGTTTGTTGACGGCCTATACACCAAACAGTTTCACCCTTGGGTATCCTCTATGGAATTCCTTGCTTGTTCCTGTATTTGTTTGGTATTCCCTCTAAGTTCTCTAGGCTTATGATATAGGAACGGCATCATTAAGAGTCAGTCTTCTAAGTTATTCTTATTTCTCTATGCTCTCTTTATTGCTGAAGAGCAATCAGAAACTTTTTTTTTTTTTTTTTACCCCCTCTCATCTTTCCTTCATTTCTCAAATATGCAGTAGATACTGGATAATCACAGAGTGGTGCAGTGGTGAGTAAGTCACTGTCCTACTCTCAGGGGGCCTTTACAGCCCCCAGGTGTGATACGGGCTGGGATAGGGGTAAGTACAGGTACTATGAGAGAACCTAAGAGACTTCCAGCTCAGCTTTGCGAAAGTCAAGAAGGCTTCTGGGGGAGAAGAACTTAACCAGGTGAAGGGGTTGAGAGGGACATTTCTGCAGAGGGAGCAAAGGCCCAGAGGAGATCTGAGGCCTCTTTGGAGGTGCTAGTAATTCCACAAGATTGGAGCAGGTTTAGCATCTGGGGGACAGTGGTGGAGGGCATTGGTGGCCAGTAAGGATAGAGAGGTAAACAAGAGCAAGATCATGGTGGGTCTTGTTTGAACTTTATTCCAGTGTTGGAGGGGACTATTGAATAAAGGTTAAAGGTTTTAAACAAGGAAAGATTCATGTTTTAGAAAGACTGCGGGAAAAACCTCTTCCTGACGGGGGCAGCTGGAGGGGTCAGGAGAGCCACACTGGGGCCGGGTTCGAGGTTGCGGCAGACAACCTCGGGGGCTCTCAGGTGTGAAGGACGCACGGCGAGGGGAAGAAAGGAGCCGCGGGGACCAGGTCTGTGCGCAAGTCCGATTTATTGAGGAAGTACAGTGGGTTATATAGAAGGTGAAGAGGGTGGGGGGAGATGGGGCGGCAGGGGATTGGCAGAAGCATGGGCGGACTTGTGGTTGGTTGCCGTAAGCAGTTACTAGGGACGGGGGCAGATATCAGGTTAGCTCTACTATTTATAGGGACGGGGATGAGTTGGGGACATAAACAAGAAAAGAGGCGGGAGTCTGCTATCTGAGCAGGACAGCTGTTTGAGGAGATGGGCCAACAAAAGACCACTCAGACTGCAGAGTGGCTAATAGCTTGGAAAAAGGGATGTCTGAAGATTTGGAGCACTAGTGAGGAGGTTATTGCAGAAGGCCGGGATTAAGGTAGGTGGTAGTGATTTGGAGAGAAGCATCTGAAGTTAAGAATAGTAGAATGGGGATAGCCAGAGGAAGGAGTCAAGAATGTCATTCAACTTTTTGCCCTCAGCTGGGAAACAATGTTGAAGGAACAGGATGAGGGGTGGTGGTATTGGGATGGAAATGAGGATTTCAACTGGGGACATCCAGAGTTTGAGGTCTGGCACTTGGAAACCTGTTGAGAGTGTTTAGAAGGCAGAGAGATAAAGGCCCTCAGAAAGGCCTAGGAAAAGGAGTTGGAAAAGATGTTCAAGATGAATGGTCAGGGAGGTAGAGGATAGTCTGCTTTGCATTTGAAAATAAATTACAACCAACGAAATCATCAGAATTTGAAGAACTCGTGTGTTTATTACCTTTAATGCACTCCTTCATCAGAAGCACTAAGCGTTGTTGAGTAGTTACTAGGTGTTAGGCATCGTTGTTAGCTCTTTGTGCCTATTTACTCATTGAATCCCTACAACAGCTCTGCAAGGTAGATGCTCTTATTACTCTTGTTTTATAGTCCAGGGAACCTAGGAAATAAGTAAAAGATTACCACTGTCTAGCGCCACGTAGCTAGTAAGTAGCATAGCTCGGACTCAAAGCAGCCATTTAGTTCCAGAGTCTTATGCATTTCACCACTATACCACAGTTGTCCTGCCTTTCAGCATAGCGTAAATAGGCATTAAGGCTAAGAAAAGAGTGTGTATGGAAGAGTAGTCAGAGGTGAATGAACCGCACAACCATGAACTGGTGAGACAGAGATGAGCCAAAAATGAATAGGGAGCCCAGTCTAGCTTGGGAGACAGAAGTAAAACAGTAGTAGAAGTAAATGGCCAAATTCTATGAGTGATAGAAGGGTCGTGTGAACTCAGAGAAGGGAGCTGCCTACTGACCAGGGGTGATGGGGGAAGGATTTTAGAGAAGGGAACATTTGAGCTGGGTTTTGAAGGATAAACACTGATGACTAGGTTAGGGTGTGGGTGTGAGTGGAGAGGACTTTACAGCCCAAAGGAAGAGCCAGTTCACCTTCAGAGAAGGATGAGAAGTTCAGATGTGCATTGTCCAGAGGGTACCTCTGGGATGAGTTGGCCAAATTGTGAAGAGCTGCCTGTGAGTGCAGAGGTGAAGAGCCATTGTGGGTTTTTAGAACCTTCCCTCATATCAGAGTGGGGTCAGGATAAGAAAGAGATAGATTGGCGGCAAGGGGGTGAAATCCCTGAGCCCCCAAACAAACCTGAAGACTGAGGTGGTGGAGGGCAAGGGGAGTGGAGACATTTTTTATGGAGCTAGCATTTATGGGCTGTTGAACAGTTGGATGTGGATGAGGGAGCAGGGAGTAAAACGCCCAGCGTTCTGTCTTGGGAGGTGGAGCTGCTGTAAGCACATGGAAGCCCAGGAGCAGGAGCACGTTGAAGCGTTAGTGGGGTAAGAGTGGAAAAAGCAGGAGAAGAGAGATGGTGAGTTCACTGTGGTCTTGCTAAGCTGAAATGCCTGAGGAATCTTCAGGTCAAAGCCAGCTTTCACAGGGCTCTCTAAAGACTTTACAATTTGGGGGTTCTTCTTTAAAAAAAAAAAAAAAAAGAGAATTACTAAATTAAATGTAGGATTCAGAAGAGGCTCCTATGAAGGAGGGTCCTGAAGCTTGAGCTTTATTGAATTCATGCAAACCTGCTTCTGCCTCATGGCAGCTGAAGGCTGTCTAGTTCGCTGAGTCTCTTTCCAAGACTTGCTGATGTTGGACTGTGTCCAAGGGTTTGTCTCTTTTCAGCCATAGGCTGGTCTTCATCTTGTTTGGACTATTAAAGTTAATCCGAGGGTTTCCTTAATGTGATGTCTAGGAATGCCCATGCCATTCCCCTGATGCCTCTGCTGAAAAAGTACCCTGGCTTCCACTCTGTTCATTGTACACAAAGAAACCGAGAGAAAAAGCCACAAAGGGCTTGTGTGGGATAAGCACTCTTCTATTACCTATTATTGCAACTCATGTCTGAAGGAGGATGAAAATATACTCTCTCCATTTATATTATCAACCGGAAATGGTAGCCACGTATATATTTATGGACCATAGCACATCCAGCTTTCTTGTTACGAAAGAGTTTTGGGGAGCTATTTACATAAAGCCATATACCTAAGCCTCTCACTTAGAACAAAATCTTTTTCACAAAATTTAAGCGATTTCTGAATTGAAATTAAAAGGACTTTCAGAATAGTGAATAAATGTAAGGCAGTATATTTAGATAATTATCCCAATAATGCTTGGAAAATGAGTTCTTTAGTAAGATAGGAGTGGAGAAGAGAATCCTAGAATCATTGTTTTGTCCATGTCTTGGATAACTCAGACTGAAAAGCCTTTTTTTGCAGGAAGGTAACTGCTGATACTGCCAAGGATAAGGTTCTATTTAGGTAAAATACAACCTCCTTTGTTCTCTTTCCTTCTTGAGCCCCTGCTAACCTCCCTTCCTGCTGTGGCCTCTGGAAGCCCCCTTCTGCAATGCAATACTCCACTGGGTAGCCATCCACCCCAGATGCTTCAGAATTCCACCCCACTCCCCCTTTCATTGTCAGAATTTACAGTGTGTGAATGATCTCAGCTAGGTGTTAGGCTCCTATCTGATTTTTAAAAATCACACCCTGGTATAAATAGGGAAAAGACATATCTGCCAAAGGATATTTGCCTTTTAATGAAGAGTTTAACTCTGGGTGGTGTTGAAGGTGCCTAGGCAGATTTTTGACCAGCTTTATCATTCTTTTCCAAACTGAAGAATGAGTGGAGTTTGTGAGTCTCTGTGTGTGAATTTGGGTTTTTGTTTTGGTCACTGGAAGGAAATGTTTTTGCCTCACTTTTTTCCTTTTTCTAATAGGTGATAGTTCTGTGTATGGTTATCTAGAGCAATTCCAAATATTTAATTAGGGAGAGCATGGGATTTTTAGTGGGTGGCCTTCCCTGCCTGCTGTGTCTTTCACCTGCTCTTCACCCCAGCTCACCTACCAAGCTTCCAAGAAAGGTGAGCTTGGGAATCTATATCCCTTAGAATTTGAAAGTTTGGTTCGATTCTTGTGAACTGAAAATACCTGCAAATGGCCTTGCTGGGCCTGAAATCCTAGGGCCTTGTGAAAAAAGAGAACTAAGATACTTCTTTTTCATGCAAATTCATGACTTGCTGGTGTTCTGGATTCTGTGTTCAGAACTGATGACTGCATTATATGAAGGACGATGTAACAGGACAGGAGAAAATCCAGGGAAGGGCTGTTAAAAGGATTGGTGCATGTTTATAACGTAATGTTGTAGGTCAGAGCCCCTTCCACCTATGCTTTCTCCTAGAGTCCTAAGCAGACCTAGACTGTCCTGCTTTTCTTCTGATTTGGGAGTTAGGTGGGATGGAGTATGGAAGACAGGCAGAGCAGTGGACATTTTAGCTACCCCAGAAGAGTGGACATTGTCTTATTTTTGGTTTATCTTTTCTACTAACTCAAGTAGAATTTCGTCAGTTTTTCTTTGCCAAATAATGAAGGCGATCCAATTGATGGTTCTTTAGAACTTTGACGTAAAAGGATTGTTGCTGGATTTCCGTTTTCACTTTTTACCCATAGGATTCAACCACCTTTTGACTGGACTGCTGTGCTACAGAGGATGCAGGCTGCTGTCCAAATCATATTCTCTTGTGACCGATATTTTAAAACAAGTGGAAATTCTGATAGTTTGTACAGATGCGTGTTTATCTGAAAAGTGCTGGGCACTGTCCAAAGGCAAAGCAGGCAGCCTTGGTCTTAATTTAAAAACAACCTCAAGCTGCACCAGAATTTTAAAACCTTTTTCAATTTTATAATTTTTAATCACCCTCTTTCCATAAAAAAAGGCAGAAACAAAAAACAAGGAGGCTAAGTTTTAGAGCTGTTTATGTTGTAAATTCTGCAACCCTGTAGGGCTTGGCTAGAAGCAGGCAATTAGAGAATTCAGGAGAATGCTAGATAATCGTCAAACAAGCTTGAGAATTCATCATTTAAGAAATACTATTGGGAAATGAATGTTTTTAAAAAATTTAAAACTATTTTTGTCTTCCTTATTTAAAAAGAGTTGCTTTTGGTGTTCTCTCCTGGCTGCTTTCCAGCATGTCTGTGTGTGTGTGTACGTTTACAAGCTGTCCTATGACCCATGTTCTCAGCCACACACCCACCCCCCGAGCATATCTTCTGAAGAGTAAGATTAACTAGTTGGAAAGACTGTTGAAGAAACTAAGAGAATTGCCTCAACAGATTTTAGGGATGCTTAGGTCATTTATTTCCAAAATTTCTAGATTATGGGTCTCTAGTACAGGTGTATATTGAGTTTGTTTTGGGTCTTTTTATCACAAAAGTAGGAGGTTTGGGTGCACATCTTTCACTTCTTATCTACCCTGTTATTTGTGGAGAGGTTATTTACATAACAAAGCATTATTCTAAATTGGCTTCCCCTTATGCCCCTCATTTTCCCCCCAGGGACATTGTGGCTATCTTCCTCTGCCACCGACTCACTCTGTGTTTGTGATTGCCAACTAATTTTGATAATAGCCCAAAGTGAAACATCTTTGGGAAGATGACTCTCCTTGCTCAATCCATAGACACATATAGATGGCTTTGGAATCATCTACCTCTATGGGCAGATGCACCTTTGCCTTTTTGTATTACTATCTGGAAGTAATGGGGAATAATCTGAATAATATAGAAGAGTTTGTGTGCCTAGAGTTTAAGCATTTGGACCATTAACAGCCATGTAACATCCCTTTCGAGAGTGTTGTTCTTATGTGTTGGGGTGGGAGACAGAGCTCAGAGGGTGGGGAGTGGGAGTTAGGAAGGGCAGATGGGGCTAGAAAGAGGAGCCAGGCTTCCTGTGGATTTCACCAACTCTCTTGGGTTGGGACTCTTAAAATATTTTGGCTTTCTGCCCTGGGACTCTGCTTGCCTGATTCAAATAGAAACCTAAGCCAGGAGTGCTGTAAGTCTATTTGAGGTTAAAAGGGGCCTTCAGGCACTACAAACATTGTGACCAACTTTTTCCATTGTCTGTCTGAGTAGGCATAATGATCAACCCTGGGTTGATGGCCAGAGGGTGAACACAATCCGAGGTCACATGGTCCTACCTTCAGGGGACTTCTGTTTGGTGCTCTAGACCTTGTTGCATTGTATTAGGCTTTTCTCTACTGATGTATCCCTTGCCCCTTGGCTCTACCAGCTCCCCAGTTCCTCTGTTAGCTATTCTCTGAGGTATGTTGCAACTCTTGTGTGGCTGACTCACAGAGATCCATCCAAGTGTTACCGGATTTTATTTAGGTTCTTGGCTATGCTGCAGAAATGAATTTCAAGAGCACACCGGGTAAGTTAGTCCAGTAATTTATCAGGTAGGGAGGGAAGAGAAAAGGGAGAAAATAACAGATCAGGGGTCCCAGGTAGAGAGGAAGGAGCTGAAAGTGATAAAGAGGGCTGGTTTTTAGACTACAGTTCCCCATTACAAGTTATAAATCCCCAGGTTTACTTGCATGGCCACATGGCAGAGGAAAAGTGGTGAGAGTGGCTGTGCACGAGAGCAGGGCGTGCTCAGGCCTTGTGGTCTGCTTTGTAAACTATCAATTATTCCACCCCTTTGCTAATGGCAGTTCCAGCTGTTTTCTGTTTTGATTGATCACCCCCCTTATCAGTCCTCCAGTGAGGACCCAATAATAAAGTCCTTGGGGGAATATCTGGGATTTTCCCTTGCTCCCAGAAGAAGTCTTTGTTCTGGATAGCAGAATCTTGGGGGTGGGGTCTTCCAGCAGCCATCTTGGGGGTTATGGATGTCCACGTGGACTCTCTGTCAGGTTCCAGATCTGTCTGTTGATTCCCTGTCTTACTAGCCTGCTTCACAAGGGCAGAGGAAAAGCTGACCAGGTTGGACACCATGCTGTTACCTTTTGCCACTACCTCAGGGGCTTGCTGCACGTCTTGGAAAAGCAGAATTCCTTCTGCCTCACAGTCTGAGAAAATCTTCAGGGCTTTTGCAAAGAGGATTCTGGGGACTTAGCAAGGATTTATTGTGTCGGTGGAGGGTGGGGCTAGACCACATTTAGGCAAAGCAAGCCACTCGCAAATGTTGAGGTTGGAAAGGGCATGCTTTTGTACAGTATTGAAGTGCTTTCTTCTGTATGACAAAGACATACAAAATCAGGGGCTACCTGGAGTGACCCTTCCCATCCAGGACCTTAAAGGCCTTGTCCTGATTAACTGTGAATAAACAATGCACAGAGACAAGAATAGTGAATTACTATGAAGAAACAGTGAAGGCTGGGCGTGGAAAATATCTGGAAAATAGTCTGAGGACAGATAGGTGGGGGCTGTGGATGGAGTGAGGGAGCGAATTGTCATAAGAACAATGAAGGATGTCAGAGGAGTGGGTGTTTTTGAAGGCAAACTTTATTTCACATTTCTACTGATATGTTTTTATTTCAGATGTGGAAAATAGGAATCTAGTGGTCAACCCAGGAGATATATTATCAATGCCCTTGAGAAGTGTCTTTATAGAGTTCTTCAGGTAAAGTGTGAGGTGAAGGGTCAGCATAACTGAGCAATGAAGGATGTCAGAAGAGTGGGTGTTTTTGAAGGCAAACTTTATTTCACATTTCTACTGATATGTTTTTATTTCAGATGTGGAAAATAGGAATCTAGTAGTGGTCAACCCAGGAGATATGTTATCAAGGCCCTTGAGTGTCTTTATAGAGTTTTTTAGGTAAAGTGTGAGGTGAAGGGTCAGCATAACTGAGAAGGTTAAATAAAAGGCTTTATTTAGAAATTTGAGCTAGATAAGCGAGTTCCTTCTTACTGCAAAAACCATGACTAAATAAGTGGAAAATGTGAAATTTTTTACTGAGGGCCTTAGCTAAATGATTTCACGATCCATTCTTTGAAACTGTCGAAATGTGTGGGCCCTTGGGCATCTGTGGCAGGCACCCCAGCCATGCAGGTGTTCTCAGAGTGGATGCCAATTGTGTGAATCTGTGGCATGCATTGACCACTGTGTTCAGGAAGATCTGTTTTCCTGTTCAGAGGTTATGGGAAGGTGAGCATGCATCTTTCTTTTGTTTTCTTTCTGTTAATCCAGCTAAAAAATGGGATTGGGTTTAGCATGGGTGGAACTTCATTGGACTTTAGAATATCCCTCCCTTTTTAGTGGGATGCTATGCTGTTTGCTTTACATTGGCAGACCAAATTAATTCCAAGTTATTAGAGCTTTATAAGAAAACACAGTAATTTACACTAGCGAATTAGGCAATGTAGTCACAGTGGACAGACCTCAGCCAGGCCACTTAATTTCCCTTAGCTACAGTTTCCTCATCTCTTAAGGAAGGTTTGAATTATATTATCCCTTCCAGGTCAGAAATTCTTTGATTTTGAAATCGAATATTGAAATATGTAGATAATGCAAGGAACTATAAGTTGGAGCATGAGGTATAAATATAGGAAGAGTTTACATAATGATGTAGTGTTGATCTTGGCTCAAGATGACTTTAGAAGGTATAAGTCAGCAAATGATGAATTGCTATTAGTACGTGGGATCTGGAAAAATGTGTAACTACCATCGTGGTTATGCTTTTGTTTGTACCATGGACATGGTGTGAGTGAGAGAGAGGGCTTATGGTGGTCATCAGTAACACCTGTGTTTCTGAGCACTCTGTCCTTGCCCAGCATCCTCTTCCTAGATGATGTCATCCACTTTCATTGTTTTAACCAACACCTGCCCAAATGTGGTCTTCCACCATGTGTGCACTTGAAGCCCTGTATCTCATCCCATTATACACATGGCCATGTGTCATTTTCCTGCCTAAAACCCTTCCCTGGCTCCCCATTAGGTTAGCCTAAGACATGCAAGTCCTGGGTGATCTACACCCTGGCCACCCCCCAGACTCATCATGTGCTATCTACCCCTGGACCACTGGCTGAGACCTCCTGAGCCACCTTTCAGATCTCCAAAGAACTCAAAGCCTTCACACATGCTGTCCCCCACCCTTCAAGTCATACTAACTCAGCCACTCTTTATTCTCTACCTTCATGCTTACTTTTAGCTACAGGTGTAAAGTATCTTCCTCAGAGAAGCCTTCTTTGACCCAAGACTAGCTAAACATCTTCTATTTTGCTTTCATTGCACATATTACTATTGTAAATACACTGCTAAGTCTCTTGCTAGTTGTTTACTGGTATATTCCATTGTGGGTGTATTTGTAAGAACCCTGGACAGTCACCATGTCTCTCAATATTCCTTCCTTCCAGCCCTCTTGTATGTGATGAACCACTGTAATGTTATTACTTCAAACAATACCCTAGCATTAACTTTACATGAGTGAACTGTATAAATAGAATGTGCTGGGAAAAGGTGTTTTGTTTCTATCATAATGGGACCTGGAGTCCTTGATGGCCAGATGACTTGCACCTTGACCCCAAGAGTTGAGAATCATTGTCCATCTAGCGGATGGACTTCTAACAGCATGATTAAGAGCCTAGTGATTTTTTTTCTATGTGTGCATTTCTTTAGACTACCCAGGTTGTTTACAAAATTTCCCATTGAAAAAATTGTAATAATCATATCTTACTAACTTCATATAGTTTTTTACTTGTTTATAACTTAAAGTGAACAGAAACATAATACCCAGTGTTTTATATTATTAGATTTCTAGACTATACTACTCAAAACTGTAATAATTATGTATCATTGACACAAAAAATTAGTAATTGTATATATGACCTAGATTTTGCTAAGTTTTTCCTAAAATTTTCCCAGAAGTCATACAAAAGAATATATGGGAGGAAATGGGAGGGGAAGAGGAGCTATCAATTTATAGACATAAGAAAGTATATTATACTAGGAGCACAGCTGCGAAAAAGGAAGACAATGAATTAATTGATCTTGATCAGGGACATAATTTTAATTATATGTTTATATGTATATATATAAAACATATGTACAGACATGATTATATATAAATAACATATAATTATGATTACCATAAATATAATTATAGGATGAATGCACTGAACTCTTTGGACACGTATACCCTCATTACAGAGGAAGGTTACACATATGAAAAATGATTGCTCTGATAGGATTCATACAGGGTTTCTCAACCTCAGCGCTATCGACATTTTGGCATGGGTAACTCATTGTAGGGGATTCCCCTGTGCATTGTAGGATATTTAGCAACATCCTTGGCTTCAACCTACTAGATGCCAGTAGCAACCCCCTACCCTAGTTGTGACAAACAAAAATCTCTCCAGACATTGCCAGATGTCCCATATGGGTTGGTGGGGTATGAGGGAGAGATCACTACAAGCTGAGAACTACTAGATTGGAATATCTAATGATTTGGGTTAAGCATGTAGTTTGAAGTTTGAATGATCAGAACAAATTTAAACTAGGCAGAACAGGGTGACTGTCTATACCAGGGTTTCCAACCTAAGACATCCTAAGAGCTTCTTTTGGGACTCATACCAGCACTCCTTCACCTGCAGTGGATGTTTTATTCTGAACTTTTCTGAAGTAGATGAAGTATAGTTCATTTTTTTTTTTTTTTGGAGCGTGAGGGCACCCATCCAAACCTTACTTTTTCTTTAAGAACCAACTCAAACCCACCTTTGCAAGGAGGTCTTCCTTTTTTTTTTTTTTTAACTTTATAAATTGGACTTTATTTTAAAATATAAAACTTCTGCTCTGTAAAAGACAGTGTAAAGGGATGAAAAGAAAATCCTCAGATTTGGAGAATATATTTGCAAAAAATATATCTGATAAATGATTTTTATCCAAATATACAAAGAACTCTTAACACTCAACAATAAGAAAGCAAACACCCACTTAAGATTGGGCAAAAGACCTGCAAGTAAGTATGCAAAATGATGTTCAATATTATTTGCCATTAGGTAATTGCAAAACAAAACTGCCATGACATAACACAATCATTAGAATTAAACACGTAGAAAACCAATTGTTGGTGAAGATGGAAAGCAATGCAACTCCCATTCATCGCTAGTGAGAATGCAAAATGGTGCAGCCAGAAGACAGCTTAACAGTTTCTTGTAAAACTAAACAATCTTGCCCTATGTGATGGTTTTGTAATATGTACCCAGAAAAAAACCAACATGTTCTTAATATTAATCCATTACTGTTGATGTGAACACCTTGTAAGTAGGACCTTTGCATGAGGTTGCTTCAGTAACGGTGTGGTTCAACTCAGTCCTTCCATTGCCTCAATCAGGATTTGTCTTAATCTTATTACTGGAGTCCTTTATACAATGAATGAAATTCAGACAAATAGAAAGTTTACGGAAGCAAGAAGGTAAAGGTCAACAGAACCTAGTAGAAAAGGGAGAGGCAAGAGAGTCTACCATGTGCCTTGCCGTGTGATAGAGGACCCCAGGAACAAGGTCCACTGGCAGCCTGTCTCTGAATGCCACAGTCTTCAGGAAGAAAGCATAATGTTGATGATAACTTGATTTGGCATTTTTCTTATCCTCAAAACATATGGCTAATAAATTCCCATTGATTAAGCCAACCCATTGCATGATATTTGCTTGAGCAGACAAGAAAATTAAAACCCCATAAAATCAAGCAATTGCACTCTTAGGTGTTATATTAGTCATGGTTCGTGGGGAAATAGAATCAACAGGAGTATCGGAGGTGTTCCTTTGATCACCCATATACTCCTGTTGTCCGTTTGATTGCCTCCCTTCTTGGTTGCCAAAGCTATCGTTATACAGTAAGGAGAAAAATAAGAAAATGTGGTGAGCTCTTATTTTGAGAACTTTTTTAAAAAAAATTATAAGATTGACATTCCTAATCTTAAATATGTGTGTGTGTGTGTGTGTGTGTGTGTGTTTTAACAGCCTTTTTAATGGAACAATGGTAGTGGTTGGTGTTAATTTGGTTTTCTTTGCTCAGTTTTGGATTTTGGTATTATTACTTGGCAAGATCAAGTATTGGAAAGTTTATGATAGTCCTCTAATAAAAATAGATTGATAGCACATATGGAATGTCTTTGAAAATTATATGTGAGTGAAGGATATTAATGGTATCATTTCATAGAGGGATTTGATGATACTAATGTATATTGCTCAAAGTAATGTCATTTTTTTTTTTGCTTTGAGATAAACCAGTTTACTTCTTACTCCTACTATCCAACTGTTATCATCTAATTCTAACTACACTGAGAGAAAACATTTAATAAACTATTTTGATCATTTCTTTTCCTTCTAAATGATCACAAAGGACCTTTAGATTTCTATATAGAGTAAACAATATATTTAACTGAAATAAACCCTTCCTTTTGGCATTTTTAGAAACAAAACACATGCTAAAATCTTTTCCACAGTATTCATTTGGGTACAATAAAAATAGCATGTCTATTTCAGCATCTTGTACCTAGCAGTCCATTTTCTCCATTCAGTTGTTATGTTGTCTGTATGTATGAACATCTGTGGTAGGGGTCAGAAATTTGGTATAGTCATAAACTAGGCTACGTTTGTAGAATATCATTCACAGTGATCTTAGGCATTGTCTATCCTACCCCCATATTTCACAGATACTCAGAAGACATTAACATCTGCCTTTTAAGCCTGTTTGGTGAATTAGGAACTGATTTTTTGGGGTTGAGAGAAATCTGTTTTATACAGTGGGAAGCAGGGCAATCAGAGTTGTACTGTTGGAAGGGGTTTCTATGGAAGTCATGCTATTCCTCGTAGCCTCTGCCTTTCTTAACAGATCACAAGCCCATCTGTCTTCTTTCTTTGTCATGGCGTCTGTCAGTTCTGGTTGCTTCTCTCCAAGACAATTTGTATTATATCAGATTGAGTAGAACCTGGTTAAAATAATGTATGCTCTTTGCATGTGAATTTTATATCTCTGCTTTGGAACAATTAAAAAAAATTCTCCATCTAATCTTTCAAAGAAAGAAATTGATTGAAGGCACATGTTGTTCTGCTTGTAACACAGCAGTTACACGGCAGTTAAATTGTTTCTCAGGTCACATAAAATAATAATTAATGGGTGGTTGATCTAAAAATTATGATTTTGTAGTCCCACACTTGTTCCATAATGACCAACTTAACCATACTGTACCCAGTCATTTTCCCATGCCCTTTGTGGATAATTCAAG
The DNA here is from genome assembly GCF_030445035.2 of Dasypus novemcinctus. Lineage (NCBI taxonomy): Eukaryota > Metazoa > Chordata > Mammalia > Cingulata > Dasypodidae > Dasypus > Dasypus novemcinctus. The sequence goes on from NC_080687.1 coordinate 36,016,237, forward strand.
TGTTAGCAGATATTCATATTTACTTTTTAAAAAATTTTTTATTACTACATATTCTGTGGACAGGAAAGCTCTGTGCTTTATAGCTCTTATTGAGGAGGCAAAATCCAAATCCCTGATTGCTGAATTCAAGTCTCATAATTACCAAAATGAAGGTTTTTGAAGTTACCTTTCTGGCTCTTGCTTCCTCTACTTCTTTCTCATACATTGTGATATGCTTCGCTGAAAGTCTTGCTGTTCTTGGAACACGCAATACTCTCCCATTCCTCTCCAAGTCTTTATGTTTATGTAATTTATTTTCCCTGAATGCCTTTTAATGTATTCATTGCCTAACAAAATCCTACTTGTCCTTTAAGACTCTGGTTCTCAAAATGTGGTGCCTGGACCAGCAGCATCAGAAGCACCTGGGAGTTTGTTAGAGCTGTAGATTCTCAGCTGCGCTCCAGTCCTGATGAATCAGACCTACTCTCTGATGCACTGTCTAGTGTCCTTTCCTCTCAGTCTGAAGAATTCCCTTTAGTATTGCTCATAGGGCATCACCTACTGTGATGAAACTCATTTTGCTTTTGTTTATCTGGGAATGTCTTAATCTCTCCCTCATTTTTTGAATGACAGTCTCACTGCATATAACATTCTTGGTTGGCACTTGTTTTCTTTCAGCACTTTAAATATTTTGCCCCATGGCATTCTTGCTTCTATGGTTTCTGAGGAGAGATTGGCATTTAATCTTATGGGGACTCTCTTGTACGTAATACATTGCTTTTTTTCCCTGCAGCTTTCAAAACTTTTTCCTTGTCCTTAGCATTATATAGTTTGACTAGTATGTGTCTGGGCATTGTTGAGTTTATCCTGTTTGGCATTGAACTTATTTAATGTTTATATTTGTGTCTTTTGCTGAATCTGGGGAAATTTCTGCTCTCCGCCCTCCTTTTCTGAGCTACTGGGGCCAAAGTTTGAACCCAGGACCTTGTATGTAGGAAACTGGTGTTCAACTACTGAGCCACATCGGCTCCCCTGAGTTGGTTTTTCTAGTTTGTTTGCTTGCTTTTTTTAGGAAGCGCTGGGGATTAAACCCGGGACCTCCCTTGTGGGAAGCAGGTGCTCAACTGCTTGAGTCACATCCTCTCCCTGCTATTATTTCTTAAAAAATATTCCTTCTTTCCTTTTTCTTTCTTCTCCTTCGGGGACTCCCATAATGCATATATTTGTATACTTGATGGTATCTCTGATGATTAAGTTCATGTGTCTACTTGGCCAGGTTATGGTGTCCAGTATGTTAGTCAAGCAAGCATTGGCCTGATTGTTATTGTGAGGCTATTTCATGGACTTAAAACTTCAGTAAGTTGATTGCATCTATGGCTGATTACATCTATACTCAACTGAGGAGATTGCCTTTTACAATAGGAAGTCTCATCCAATCAGTTGAGTGCCTTGAAAGAAGAAGTGATAATTTCTGCACTCAGAAGAATTTCCATCTCTACTTCGGTCAGCCATCTTCTTCTGGGGAATTCATCGAAAACCTTCATCAGAGTTCCCAGCTTATAGCCTGCCCTACAGATTTTGGATTTGTGCATTCCCACAGTTGTGTGAGATAATCCTTATTAAAAAATTCAATATTTAGAGATACTTTCTGTCAGTTCTGTTTCTCTAGAGAACGCTGACTAAAACTGTGTTCCATAGGTCCCTTAGGTACTGTTCATTTTTTTCCCTATTTTTTTTCTTTCTGCTCTTTAGCCTGAATCATTTCAGTTGTCTTATCTTCAAGTCCATGGCTTCTTTCTTCTGTGGCTCCAATCTGAAACCCTCTAGGGAATTTTTCATTTCAGTTTTTGTGGTCTTCAACTCCAGTATTTCTGTTTTGGTTCCTTTTAAAAATTCATGTCTCATTATTGAGATTCTCATATTATTCATTCATTGTTTTCCTGATATGCTTTAATTCTGTCTATGTGTTTTCCTTTATCTCCTTGAGCATGTATATTGAGGGTCACTTTTTAAAAATCTTTGTCTAGTATGTCCATAGTCTGGTCTTCTTTGTTGATGGTTTCTGAATTTTTATCTTGTTACTTTGGAGGAGCCATCATTTCTTGTTTGTTTTATAAAATCTTTTGTTGTACACTATACATTTAATATTTTAAAGTGTTAACTTTGGGATTTAGTCCCTGAACTGTGTGTTCTTTAAGTTTATATATATATAAAACGAGTGATATTACAGAGTGCCAGGAGCTAACAAGAACAAACAAACCAATGCAGAAACATCTTTCACAATCTGTGCAAAGTAGCTCTGTGTTAGCTAGTGCTGGCCTTTAGAGGTTAGCCCTCCTATCAAGAAGATTAACCTGAGGAGGTGAATGTGAAATACAGGGCCCTCTTCATCTTTCTGAACCTGGGTCTTGTTCTGGGTTTATGCTTGCTCGTGACCTTGAGAATTCCCCCATTTACAGGAATTTGAATGCCCCTTCTACCCACTATGAAATAGACTCGCTGCCCCTTTCCTGGGTGTTGTATTATATGACTTAAAGCAGGTAGTCCTTTGCTCCAGGCTGGTTTGACTTAATTATTTCTTACATTGCTTTAATTGTCTGTAAAGTGTTTCTGCCTGCAGAGTAAGTTCTGGGAAGATGAGCCAGGGATGAGTTTCCTGGCTGCCCCCCGCCTCGTAGATTGGCACTGACATATAGGCACCACAATATGTGCACAGGGTTTATTCTGCTCCCTCTGGAACAGGGCTAGAGACCCACATTGGAAGCATAGGCTTCCAATCTACACTCTTCTGGGGATAGGAGAACCATTGCTTTTGATGTCACTCAGTTGGCTTCATCACTGAAGCTTATCCTGAAAACCCTGAATGGTCATCCCTCTTTGTGGTACTTTTTAAAGTGTTTTAATTAGTTAAGATAGGCTAATTGCTATAATAAAACCCTCCAAATGGCAGCAGCATAGCAGTGTTAATATTAATTTCTCACTTGTGACATAATTCCATTTGGTGTATACTGGGCAGACTTCCTTGTAGTGATTTTAGAATCCAGTTTCCTTGCACCTTATGGCTCCACCATTTCCCCTGAGCTCCTCAGCTTCCTTCTCTGCGTTCTCTGCATTCAGTGGACCTATAAATGAAGAGAGAGAGAATTTGAGGATGATTGTGCAGGATATTTTATGGTTGTGCCTAGATTTTGCTACTTCATTTTCTTATATACTTTGTCCAGAATCCAGTCACATGGTTTCTTTCCAACTGCCAAGGAGCTGAGGAAATGCGGTCTTTCTGAGTTCCCTGGAAGAAGAAACAGAACTGCGAGCATCTAGACTAGACCATTACTGTCTAATAAAAATATAATGCCAGCCACTTAAGTAGTTTTTACATTTCCTACTGAAATCATTAAAAGGGTAAAAAGAAACAGATGAAATTAATTTGAATAACATATTCCATTTAACCAAGTAGATTCAAAATATTATTCAATGTTTAATTAATAAAGATTATTAATAAGATATTTTACATTCTTTTTGCATGGAAAGTCTTAGAAATTCCGTGTGCATTTTGTACTTAGACCATGTCTCACTTCTACTAGCCAAAGTTTCAAGTGGCTAGGGGCTACCGTATTGGACAGTGCAGGTCTAGCTAGTCTCAATCACCATATTATTGAAATTACTTGTTTGCACTTCTCCATCTTAGTGCCCACTGTACTGTGTGTTCCCTGCTTCTCATTTCTGTGTTCCTTACCTCTTCTTCCTTGTACAGTACTCATGGCTAGGAAATGCTCGGTGAGTGACTGAGCAGGTAAGGGAGTTGTATGAATTAACTTAATAAATGGATTAATAAGTAAATACAGGAGAATATTCCTCTTGGTTCATTTTGATGACTTTACTGAAAGTTCCTGAGATATCCTCTTCTGTGGTATGTATTGGGTTGCACAGAGTATGACAAAATTAGTGTTATACTAGCAGAATGAAGTGAGCCCAATTTACTGTGGCATAAATATGTGCCCCTGAATTGCAGAAAGTTAGAGCTGAAGAGAATTTGACTAAATAGCCTGGTATCCTCAAGTTACAGATATGTGTGCCTGAGTGAGTGATAACTTGAAGGTGCTTCATCAGCTCAGAGGAGTTGGCTTGCCCACACTTTGGTTAATGTAACTCTTTTGTAGTAAATCTATAAGTTCTGTGCTTACCCCAAGTTAATGAAAACATTGTAGTATGTGCTGCAGTAATTTCAAAATGAGATGTTGGGGAAAGTATTGTTTAAACAGTCTTGGTTTAAAAATATTGCCAAACAAAAGTTGTATAAAGTTTTTTTTGGTTTATTTTACTCTGTCTTCTCATCAAGTCTTACATTAGGGAATAAGCAGGTTCATGAATGGTATAGCAGTACAATGTGCAATCTGAGTAAGAGATTCTTTTTAATAGATAAGTGATGGTATGTTGAGCTTGTACTATTGGATAAGGACTTTTTTTCCCCAATTACTGGCCTAATTGCAGAGAATTACTGAGGATGCATATGGAGGATGTAACTTTGGCATTTAATCTCTTATGGATGCGAGAAAGGAAATCCTTAAAAATGTATTTTTCTCCAAACAGATTGCTTCACTGCTAGTTAGGGACCATCCAACAAAAGCCACAGAATTGAACTTTAATGAGAGCTTGTAACTCAGCTGGGAAGCAAGTAAGGTGTTTTGAAGGGTTGTAGGGAGCCAACTTCTGGGTTTGATTTTGTTTCGTATCCTCTTTAGGAAAGAATACTGCTTGCTAAACAAGGGTTTCATACGCGATCACAGCATTAAAAATATTTCTGAGATGTGTGAAACTTTTAATTTTCCGTAGGTTCTTTCTTACTGACTGGAAATTGAAAGATGTCTTATTTTGGCACAGGTTGGGGAAGGGTAATTCTAGTGGGGGAAACTGCCCCTAAAGTTTTGTTTTTTCCAAAAAATTCAGCAAAATAGGAAATGAACAGTAATTAATGAGTTGAAGTGTACAGTGTTCTTTTCAGTAAGGCTAAGGTACGTGTTCCATCCTGTGGAGGATGATAAAATTTTGGCTTTGATTTCCATTCCCTTTTTCTCTTCAGCAAACTGCATTCATCTGTGTCATACCTGTGCCGAGATATTTCTGGGAACCCATCCATGTTTCCTTGTATTGGATCTGTGCTTAAGCCTTGAGGGTGTTCTACCTATATTATATTACATTAAGAACAGTGATTCATACCTTGGTCCTAGATGGGTGAAAGCCTGCAGCATAGGTGTCATGTTGAGATCTGTGAAAAATACAGATCTATGGGCTTCAACCTCAAGCAAGATTCAAGTTCAGAAGTTCTGGGTGGGGTCCTGGAATCTTATCATTATTATTTTAAAACTCCCAAAGTGACTGGTGCAGAGCTAGGTTTGGGAACCCCTGCAAGACGAGATGACCTACCGCCTTGTAGCTGTTCTCGCCCTTGGAGTCCTGAGAAGGAAGAAATTCTTTAGGACTACTCAGAAGGGCCTCATGAAAGAGAGGACCTTCAGGCTGAACCTTGAGAGGTGAGCAGGCATTTGACAGCTTTAGAACATCAGAAAGGTGGGAGAACATTCTAGATTGGGAGGACAGCGTTTCCTGGAGGCTTGAAGGTGAGCTGTGGTGTGGCGTGAGGAGGCAGCACAGGCAATGTCTTTGTCTATAAGGCTTGGGGCAGGGCGTGGTGAGGAGGGTGTCAGGGAAGACCAAAGAGGGTCTAGTGTGCTGTGTTGGCTCTGAGGGCCGTGGGGCGAAGGATTACTGTGGCGGAGTGATCACAATTTAGCACATGGAGGAACTGCCCTGCCTAGTTCACACACCTAGGATTATACTGCTTGTTTCTTTTTCCTTCCTTCCTTTGGGCAGTTAAAATGAGACATAAGGCTTTGTCCTCACTTCCGTATTTCCTGTTTTCCTCACCATAATCTATACTTCCGCCTTTAGCAATTTTCACCTATGTGTGGACACCATCACCATCACCACAAAAAAGTTTAAACTTGGTAGAGTTTTTGATTGCCTCAATTCCTCTTGAGTTACTTATCTAATAAGGAAGAAGGAAGTCTTATCGAGCTAGAGCTTTAAATCTTTCAAGTGTATCTGGTCACTTATGGCTTGTTGATTTTATCTTTATGGTCAAGGAAATAAAAATCCCCTCCTATTAATTTATTTGTAGTGGTTTTGCAACAGAACAACTCTTTGACCTCCAGACTAGTTACTTTACCTCTGTACCTCCATTTCCTCATCTCTAAATTGAGTAGCTCAAAGTTGTTGGAGTATTAAATATAATGCTTATCAGTGTCCAGCCAAGAGTAACCCCAGTGTTGAGTGGAACCATATTGTAGTCTAAGGCAGAAGGACAAATCAGTAGTACTGATTCTATCTTTATTTCATGTTTTGATTTATCATGGTTTTTTTTGCATTAATTTCTTATTTTAAAATGTATTTTGTTAAAATATTATTGATCTTGATTACTGAATTTATTAGTGTGTTCTTTTTTTTTAAAGATTTATTTTATTTCTCCCTCCCAACCCCGTTGTCTGCTCTGTGTCCATTCACAGTATGTTCTTCTGTATCTGCTTGCATTCTTTTTTTTTTTTTAAAGATTATTTATTTATTTCTTCCCCCTTCCCCCCCACCCCAGTTGTCTGTTCTCTGTGTCTATTTGCTGCGTCTTCTTTGTCCGCTTCTGTTGTTGTCAGCGGCACGGGAATCTGTGTTTCTTTTTGTTGCATCATCTTGTTGTGTCAGCTCTCTGTGTGAGTGGTGCCATTCTTAGGCAGGCTGCACTTTGTTTCACGCTGGGCAGCTCTCTTTATGGGGTGCATTCCTTGCGTATGGGGCTCCCCTACGCCGGGGACACCCCTGCGTGGCAGAGCACTCCTTGTGTGCATCAGCACTGCGCATGGGCCAGTTCCACACGGGTCATGGAGGCCCAGGGTTTGAACTGCGGACCTCCCATGTGGTAGACAGATGCCCTAACCACTGGGTCAAGTCCGCTTCCCTGCTTGCATTCTTGTCATGCAGCACCAGGAAACTGTGCCACTTTTTCTGTTGTATCATCTTGCTACATCAGCTCTCCATGTGTGCAGCGCCACTCCTGGGTGGGCTGTGCTTTTTTCACGTGGGGCAGCTCTCCTAGCCGGGTGCACTACTTGTGTGTGGGGCACCCCTATGTGGGAGATAACCCCTGCATGGCATGGCACTGCTTGCATGCAGCAACACTGCGCCTAGGTCAGCTCACCACACGGGTCAGGAGGCCCTGGGTATTGAACCTTGGACCCTCCATATGGTAGATGGATGCTCTATCAGTTGAGCCACAACTGCTTCCTTATTAGTGTGTTCTTAACTTTTATTCCTGAATTGAGTGCTTCACTCACTTGACCCTAGCCCAGGCTGTGAAGGAAGCACAATTTATAACATTAGCTACTTTTATGAATATTACTTTTTAAAAATTCCTGAATAAGAGTTTAAAAGTTGTAAAAAATGTCTTTACTTTTAAAAGAATTCATACTTATTAAAAAAGTTTAAGAAGTATAAACAAGTAGAAAGTAAATAAATGCTTTTTTCTCCTCATATTTCAGATATAGCCACTATTAACAGTGCATTTCCTTTCCGATTTTATTTTATTTTATTTTCCAATCTAATATTTTCACTCCTTAGGAAACCCTCCAATACTCTTTATAGCTCCCCTAAGGAGCTTTGTGTTTAAAGGAAGATAAAATTATGTTTGCAATAAAACTTAAACATTCTGTTCCATTTAATTACCAGGTTCAAGATTAATTTTGGACTGTATAGCTTTAAAACATAGTAAAGATATGAACTTTGGTTAAGTTATTTAATTCATTAGAGTACCACTTTCTGTATACAATAGTATCTAATTATAGTGTTTGCTATTGTAAGTGTTAAATTGAACTAAATGAAATGAGAATATATGTCAAGTGCCCAGCACATAGTGTAGTGGCTTGGTAAATGTTTTTCTTCCATGTCTTTGCCACACCCCAAGCCTTATCCATTCCTTCCCTCACACCTTCTGTGCTGAAAGTTATAATTAAAAATATAAGTACCATCTTCTAGATTTAGGTCTTGGCAGAGCATAAATGGAAGCATGTGTCTGGAGTTACATTAAATACTTTATGTGACATTAGAAGCCTCATTTATTTTATATTTACTTAACCTGCTATTTTTGAACCAAGAGAGGGACTTTAAGACATGGTCCTTCTTTGTGGAAGGGCCAGTGGAATATTTATAACTACTGATGTTCCACGTTTTCAGAGATGGGTTAAGCATGGTCCTGTCTCTATTAATAACTTGTCTTGGAAAGATTTTGTTTCCTTGTTTGAGAGGGGAAAGTTGAAGCCCTTTGTGTTGTATGTACAATGCTTTAGAAATGGAACAGAAGTAACATTAGACTATTCCATCAGTTTAGTATAGCACCACCTCCACCTCTACCACCTCCACCACCACCACCTCCACTCATACTATATCACAACACTCCCACTTCCACTTCCACCTCCACCTGTTTCTGGGTTATGCGACGTGTATGTTTTGATTTCATAGTGAAGAAGAAAAGCTTTCGTGGCCTTCCATGATATTTACCCTTCCCAGCTATCGTAGTTGTTTTTACACTGTGTCCTCCTTTATGCCTAGCGTATCTATGAAGAAATTCACTTAAGTTTTCATTACGTGTTTTTATAAGAACTTGGGTAAAGATTTGACCTTCAGGATGTAGTCTCCAGGAATATGTATGAGCTCCCTAAAACTGACTTTGTTTTTTATTCCTTGGCAGTCTCCTTAATTTCATATAGGAAGTCAGTTACAATAAGCTTGAAAGAAATAGAAGGCCTTCATTTAGGTAGCAGGATGAGAAGGGATGTATCATCTTTGCTACTGATGATATTATCTTATGGAAGGGACGTAATCTACTGCCTTTTAATGGAGGGGAATTCCCAATTATTGTTAGGGAACTCTTTTATTTTAATTGATCATTGTCTTTAAAATGCAAAGGAAATTATGCCACAAGTATGGGGAAACTCTACAGTGACCTTTGCAAAGTTGCCTGAGTAGACTTTCTCGAAACCCTTCTAGTCCAGGAGTTTTTCTTTTTTGCAGAAGTAGGTGTCTAGAGTCTGCTCGGAGGCTTGTCCTCTTTACTTTGTCCATGCTAGGTAGCTGATTCGTATGGACTCTGACACCAGGGAGTAGTCAGGCCACGTGACCTCTGGTAGCTTGTTTCATCTCTGTCATCTTTAAATCGAAGTAGATTGGCCCCTGGCTTTGCCCTTATAAGCACAGATGAAGCTTGCTTTAAGTAAAATTTACATAGAGAAATAAAGGTTTAAAAAAAACAGATACACTTGGATGATGGTTATTTACAGTTTTGACTAGGTTACTTTGGGAGGTGAACATGAGTAAAAGAGAAAGAATGAACATTTGTCTTTCAGTTATAATCTAATGATGCATTTTATTTCGAAATGAAAAACTAGAGTTTTTAAAAAAAGTTTTTTGATTGATTTTTCTCACCAAGAATACATTCTCTGGCCCCTAACCTCTAAATTTGTTATGCAGTAAGGAAAGTCCGCTCATGTGCACTCCTGTCGGGCTTGGGTTTATGATAAATCATATCAAAGCGAAGCAACTTCATCATTTATTCTGTAAGCAAACATTTATGTGTGCCTAGTACAATGCCAGGCTCTGGGGCACACAGGGCTCTGCCCGGTCCTTCCCAATGCTTAAGGCTGATGAGAAGATAAAACTCTCAGTTAACTTCCAAACAAGGTTGCCTCCATAGCAGGCTGGGTTTTGTTAGGTCATACCGGGAGTTTAGTTTCCTGAAAAAAATCCCAGGCACGTTTTTTGTTTTCCTTGGCTTTGTAAATTTCCATATCTAAAAAAATTAGTACACTGCTGGCTGAATTACCGTTACCATGATCAAAATAAATTGATTGTGTACAGGAAAATGGTTGGTGTGTAGAGTTTAAGAATGCCATATCCAAACTGAAGACCCCCTGAAGCTTCAGTGAATTCATTCAAGAAACGCTTTTGAGCACCTACTCTGTCTTAGGACCTGGGAATACAGCAGGGAAGAAAGCAGGCAAAAATCTTTGTCCTCATGAAGCTGCTTTTTTCATTGGGGTTCGACAGACATTAAGCAAATTAGAAAAATAGAAAATAAAATGCCAGCTGGTCATAGAAGTTATGGAAAAAATGAAAGCAGGTGAAGGGGACAGAGGCGTCACCAGATGGATGTGGGGTTGGTTTTACGGAGAAGCTTCTCGAACATTTTGATTTGGGAAAAACCTCCTCTACATGGTGGGATACTTCCATTATCTACGTGGGTCTTGGGAATTAACCAAATGTAGGTAGGATTATAATGAAGACAGATGATCTTGGTTTCCAGGTGAGGAAACTGGGCGTGAAGTCAGTTTCCTAAATTCATACAGCTAGAACCAGATAACGGTCTCTAGAAATGGAAGAACTGTCCCTGCCTTAGTGTCCTTTTCTGAAAGGAGATTTCTCCAGGGTCTGTCTCCTGCTGTCCGGGGCTGCTGGCTTACCCCAGAGCTGAGTAGAGAGGGAGGGCAGCAGGCTTCCTGCTGACGACTGTCCACGCTCCCTCCCGCAGCGACTCTTCACCGACAGGCGTTCTTAAGTTCTCGCGTCTGCCGGCCTCTCGGCTCTGCCCCTGCTCCCTTGCATACAAGCATCTGACACATCTAGGAATATGCCCACTTTTTAGTCTTTGGGCTTTTCTTTTGTGCATAGTAGGACAATATGATTTTGAAATGTTTAATATTCCCTTGGAATGGTTTGTTTTTCCCTAAATGTCATCAATAAGGGAGATTCTAATAGTTAATATTGTAGACATGTAGCACTGAAAAAAAAAATTTTTTTTTTTTGGTGTAACTCCTTCATTTTATAGGTGAAGTTTGTGGGGCCCCAGAAAGGTGAAATGACTTTTTCAATGTCACTTAGCTGTTGTGTGGCATAGTGGGTGCTGGAATCCTTGGGGAGCATCCTCTTGACCATTATCAAGTAATCCAGTCATTCATTTATTTCTGGCTATGGAAGTGGTAAGTGCTTTTGAATAAGAGTGTCAAGAAAAGAAAATCACTAATAATCCCACATATCAGAGGAAATCAGGAGCCACATTTTGGCATATATTTTTTTTCTTCAGTTTTGTAGGTGTGTGTGATTATGAGCATTTTCTCAATATCATTAAAAGTTCTTAGAAAATGTAATTTTTATTGGTTATATTATTTGCCCTATTTTGGAGGTAGAATTTGGCTTTGGGTTGTCAGCCTGGCATTAGGCTTCATATAATTGCCTATTTCCTGATTTGGCGATCAGTCAACAAATTAGTAGACTGTGCATGGTTGACACTTCTGATCACAGACTAATGGTTTGTTTATTTAACTGATGCCTGATGTTTAAATTGTTAAATTGTTGTCAGTTTAAGCTGCTGAAGTAGATATTTGCATCCCAAAACTCTTTAAGCTAATCTCTCTGGGCCTCAGTTTCCTCATTCTGTGAGCAGAGGGTCTTCCTCTGGTCTCCTGGGCCTCTCAGAAAAATCACAGTCATGCAAAAAATTTGCATATAATTTTAGAGGCCCATGGACAGCTTCCCCCCCCAAGTCTAGCTTTGGACTCTAGGATAAGAAACACTAGACTAGAAGATAATGCCGATTACATTTCTGCAATATTTGATTAAATTACTAATGATAAAAATAATTGAGACAAGCACTAGACTTTATATTAGAATTTATTGTTTTTGATATTAACTGTTCCAAGAGGCCCTCCGGGGTTCTAAAGTAGAAACCCACTCTCCTCCCGCTCTGTCCTCTGTCCTCTGCCTGCCCTCCCCACACCCCATCCCCAGCTATTGTCTCATGGACTGTTGGCCACCTTGTTTCACAGCTGTTGCCTCTAATGCTGTCCCATTCTTTTCTGTTTTACTGTTTCTTGTGCCTTTTTTTCTACCATGTTTTTGTTTTTCTTAGAAAGGCAAATCGTTTCCTGACACCTTTTCTTTTCTTTGGCTCGCAATCTGACAGGTAACAATACAGTGTGGAAAACCGTTAGTCATTTGCTCCCTTTTGCAATTTTTAGAAGTAATTTCTACTTACTAATTGCTTCTTATTTCCTCAGAACAGAAGAAAAAGACTGATCATTTTGGAGTAGAGACTTAAAAAAAAAGTATATCTATGTTTTCCTTGTGTCTTTAAAGTTAATTGTATTTTTTAAAAAGATTTATTTTATTTATTTATCCTCCCCCCCTCATTGTTTGTGGTTGCTGTCTGCTCTCTGAGTCTGTTTGCTGTGTGCTCTCTGTGTCTGCTTGTCTTCTCTTTAGAAGGCACTGGGAACTGAACCCGGGACCTCCCATGTGGAAGAGAGGCACTCAGTCACCTGAACCACCTCAGCTCCCTGGTTTTTCATTGTCTTTCCTCTTTGTTTCTCTTTTGTTGTGTCATGTTGTTGTGGCAGTTCGCTGCACCTGCCTGCTGCGCCAGCTTGCCTTCTCCAGGAGATACCTCCCATGTACTATGTGGAAGCCCAATTGCTTGAGCCACATCCACTTCCCTAATTGTATTTTAAATGTCCTCCTGATGGGAGCCCTAACACAGAGTAAAAAAAATTCCAGTAAGTTGAGATAATAGATGCTATTTATTCTTTGTCCACTATATGGTTATTAGCTATAGCAAATGCAGTATCAAACTTTATGTAGGTTCCTTGTTAAAAACAAATTTTATTTGCACTTTTAATGGTATAGTTGTGCTGTTTCCAAATATACTGTTGTCTCAAGAAATGTCTAGCAAGATTTGCAGAGTAACATTTTCTTAGAATGGAGAAAATTAGTAAATTGTACATTTTATTTCAGTTTATGAGCAGTTGAAAGCATGCCTTAATTTGGGCCATTAACAATTGAAAATGTTTGCATATTTTTATGATTACTGCATTCCATTTCAGGGCTAAAGATGTACATTGACACAAAATTGACATAAACATCAATTCAGCAAATACAAAGATGGTTAAGATACAGGGTTGTAGGGTTTAAAGTTAGACCTCCTGGGAAGCAGATATGGCTCAACTGATAGAGCGTCCCCTTGCCATATAGGAGGTCCAGAGTTCAAACCCAGGGCCTCCTGGCCTGTGTGGTGAGCTGGCCCACGTGCAGTGCTGCCGCGCTTAAGGAGTGCCGTACCACACAGGGGTGTCCCCCGCATAGGGGAGCCTCACACGCAAGGAGTGTACCCTGCAAAGAGAGCTGCCCTGTGTGAAAAAAAGCACAGCCTTCCCTGGAGTTGCGCCGCACACATGGAGAGCTTACGCAGCAAGATGATGCAACAAAAAGAGACACAGATTCCTGGAGAAGGCAAGCAGATACAGAAGAACGCCCAGTGAATGGACACAAGAGAGCAGACAACGGGGGGAGGTGGGGAAGGGGAAAAGAAATAAATAAAATAAATCTTAAAAAAGTTAGACCTCCTTATAGTCAAATTTGCTCCTGAAAAATCTTTTATTTTCTATTAAGTTTTCATGGTTTTGTGTACATAACCTGTATAATAATTTATTTGCACATTACAATTTGAGAACTAAAACCTATATGCAGAAGTATAGGCACTCACTCCACCACACTTCAAAAGTGTTCCTGCTTCCCCAATGTTAAAAGATTTGATTGCTGACTTAAGAGTTAAACAACATAATGTATGAAAGAACTTGAGTTTGATAGATAGTAGGGGCTCAATAAATGTTTGTGTAGTTTGAACCCAAGCTCCTATGTAAACCTTGATGTTATAAAGGAAAACATGGCCATCTACTTCCTGTCTTTCCAATTTGGCATTTGCTCTTGTGGCTGCTCTGACCAGCTGTCATTCTCATGCCATTGGATACAGATGTCATGAACCCCATAAAGGAGACCACATCCTATTCTGAGGTTGAGGTTCTGAAGTTAAATGTGGTACCATGTGATTCCCTTTGATTGGTCTGTCCTACACAAGCAGAATAGAACAGGGGCACTTTGTATTTCCTGAGAAGTTATGTAGCAGGAAAGCTGACATATAGTCTCTCTATTCCTCCAAGTCCTCAGAATTCCCTTCTTTCATCAAGTTAAATGTGATAGTCATGTTCTCAGAATTGCTTTCCTCGATCTGGGCTTTACTATTATACTCTAGAGATAGTGGTGAGGAAAAACTGTGCGAATTTGGCTGCTGCATTTCCTATAAACATGCTGAGACCTTTGTCTAGTACATTAATCTGTGCCTTGTATGAGAAACTTTGAAAAAATGTTTACTTGTCTTGAAAATTGGTATGAGTTACATAGATGATCATATTTGCCTATTTGTCATGGCATCTTTGGAAGGTGAGAGCCAACTAAATTTTTTTCCTTGATTACAAAAGAATTATAAATTCATTGCTAAAAATTGGAAAAATATCAAAAAACTTCAACAAGAAGATGACTGGCTCATGACAAGAACTGGTGGGGTTTACAGTGTGTATTTGAAAGCAGCTGTCAAACTCTACAGCAAAGAGGGAAGAACAGTTGATTTTAAATTGCTGAAGCACTATGTCATGTGTTGTAGTAGCACACGGTCAATGGAATTGTTACTTAAATTCCGAGTTTGGCTAATTCTTGAATTTAAGACTAAGACTGATTTCATTAGGTTAGAACAACAGCAGCAGTTACTATCAAAAGACTCCTACAGTGAACCAGGCTCTGTGCTGTGCCATTTACAGACCTTTTAACCCTTCACTACAGCACCTGGATGGGAGTCAACTCAGATGTTGCTGTTATCTTTAATCCCTGACTGGTGACCAGTATCTTTTTACCTGCTATGCTTGTCAGCAGTGTGAGCATAGTTGGCATAAACAACTGGTCCCACATCGCATTGTGTTTAGGAGTTTGTGTTCTGCTCGCTGTTGGACGTTATGCACGTCGCATAATCCCTCTGGGCACTGGTTTCCTTACCTGTAAAATGGGGATAACAATGTTGTCTACTTAATAGGATTATTAGGAGGGTTAAATAAATTGGTATGTGTATAGGAACCTGTTAAATTCCCTCCCATTCCTTTCAGAACATCAGGGTGTTTTTGACCAAACAAGTGGAGCCACATTTCTCACTAGAACTTCTGGTGGCTTAATGACGACTGGGATTTGAAGAAGGGCTATTTAGAACTCTGACCATTTCAAAAAGGTTTTTGTGTCAGGTTGATTGTGCTCTGTACTTTATTAGTCTCCATTCGTCCATACAGTACTGTTGCCTTGATCCTTTCTTACCTCCTTCTCTGTTTTATAGCACATTTATAAGTTTTGATATAATTATTTAATACTTTATTTATTTATGTAACTGAGACCCCATTTTCCCCCTATCCTTTTGTAACCTTATAAGGATGAATTTTAAAACATTCTTAGATCATATTATTTTAGAATGCAAATTTGGTAGATGAGTTTATATTTACCCTGAAAGATTACCACAGATTGAGAAATTGGGTAGGTGTTTTTTTTACTTTAAACTGTTATAGAAACAACTACTTTTTGTTACGGACTCATTGAATCCTGGTGATTTATTACATAATTAATGCCCGCACTTGAAAGGATCCCTGAAGTTTGAAGGGACAGATACTTTACTAAGCTGTTGGCAGGGAGGTGGCGGCAGCGGACCTGGCGGGGAGAAGGAGGTCCCATCTGAGCCGCTCAGCCTCAGTTACTTTGCCTAGAGAATGGGCGACTTGTATCTATATTGCAAGATTCGTGTTAAGGTTTGAGATTATGTCTATATAATAGTTTATATGTTACCCTGTGGTAGTTTACCTATGATACCTACTGTTGCTATAGAGAACTAATTTAAATGTTGTTGTTGTTTAACAACTACGTGTACTACAACTACTACTTCTGTTAATTACTGCTGCTAAATTCTCTGATTTCAAGAAAATAAGCAGAGTAGCTGGGAGAAACAGTGTAGCATTCCAGGAAGTGAAGATTAATATTTAATCCCATCTTTCATGCTCCCTTTCTATTTAACTTTTAATAAATCACTTAACGCCTCTGTTTCCATTTTCCCTAAGAGTCGAATTTAAAAAGTTACTCTACTGTTAATCTGAGGAAATAAAAATAGCAGACTTTTGGGAATACACATGTGGGGTAATATTATGACTGAACCAAGGGATGGTGAACCTATGACTTTCCTATGCCTTTGTGTGCATCTTTATTAATTATATTAGTTTGTCATTTATTATTTCATCTTGCCTTCCACCAAGCTCCTAAGATCCTTGAAGGGGAGGAGACGCTGTGCCTTATATTTTTACTGTGACCCCTCAATACTGGCACGTACCTGTTGATGGATTTAAAGTAATATTCTGTTTAATAAAAACATGAAACATGTGAGCACATGAAAAAATTTGATGATCTTGTCTTTCTAGCATAGAATAGTAGATAAATCTAGTTTTGTAAAGGCTGTGGAATTGTGTGCTGCGGGGAGAAACTCTTGTCTTCCACCTGTACCCGTGAGACTGGGATTAGCTGTGGCTGCAGGAACACCCTGGCTGGTTGTTCTCCCCGGCTTTGATCATCAGCCAAGCATTTGGTGTTTAGCCATAACACAAATGAAAGCATTCCTAAACTATACACATTTTAGAGCACCAAGACGTCTTAGCCAGCTCCTAAAAGAGCCATGAGTTTCAGATTTGAAGTAATTATGGAGTCTGACAGTGACTGTGGATAGTTTTCTTTTAAACACTGCACTATTTTGATTCGGATTGATTTGGCCCACGCTGTGTGGAATGGACACAGTAAGGCCTGTCTTTATCTAGAGGCAGGGCACTGTGTATTGTACAATTTGGGGTTTGTTTTCCTTTGACCGGCCAGTGGAGCCTCCCGTTTCCCGAGGAGTAGTAACAGCCCTGGAGGCCGGCCCTCCCTGGCACGCCTTCCCAGCACGCAGCTCTGCAGACGGCACCCCCAGGCGAGCTCTGCCTGGGGCTGACCACTTGTGCCTGGGAATCAACTTCCTTTCCTTCTGTGGACTGCTGGCATGTGCTTGCCCTGCACGCCTGGGGACTCCCAGCTGTCCCAGTTGCAGACTTTCTGACTTGCTTTTTCATCCGAGAATGCAGACTGATAAATGCAGGACAAGTAGTAGAAGTGTCAAAAAAGAGCTGGTGATTGAGTCCCCCCTGCAATGCAAGGATGCCGTACAGGGAGAAGTGGAGGTGGAGAGCCCAGGTCCAGTACTGGTGAGAGCGTCCTACCAAAAGCTTTTATGTTGTCTCCTCTCAGTGTTTTTATTGTGTACCAGGGGTCCATGCATTTTTACCCTCTGTTTGATTTAAAGATTTGCTCTACTTGGCTGTTGTGAACTTTCGCTCTTCTTTCCTGTAAATTGACTTTTCGGTTCAAGTTTGATTCTTCTTTGTGAGGAAGGAAAAGTTGACATTTTGTAAAGAACAATCATGTATTGTTCAAAATTGTGTCCCACCTAGATGCAGTGTTTCCAAAGGTAAACCCAGGGAGCACGTTATAATTGTCTTTCATAGTGTTGAAAAAACATGGACTTTGCCAAAATTAAAATTTTTACACTATGTATTTATGTTAACAAGAAGATGTTAACAAGAAAAGGTGACATTTAGGCGTTTTAAGGAACATAACTTGAAGTTTCATGTGCTCCTTCTTACACATTTTAACAGGAGATTTACCTTGGATAAACTAAGAAGAAACCTAAACTTTGAACTAACTCAGAAGTTTCTCTTCCTAACATTAGCTAAACTCTTAGCAGTTTGGATAAAGTCAAGTGCTTTGGTGGACTTGCTAAGGGAGGAATGTGCAAAATGCTTGTGTTGTTATTATCAATGAGTAGGTTGTCCTTCTCTCTCGGAATTTCTGTAGTACAATAAAGGCATATAATTTTTTAAGCAAGCTGCAAAAAACCACCAACATGCACTGTAGAGGAGACAATTGAGCCTTTCAAGTTATCTATTAAAGGGATTGTTAAACTAGTACTCAGTTATTCAATATGTATTTTTTTTTAATATGGAGGCGCAGTTTCTATTATCGTGAAGTATTTGCTTAATAATTTACTTAATGTTCAGTTAATGTCTTAAGAATCTGAACTTAAACTTTTCTTAACTGATTTGAATTGCTTTCCTCTGTGACACATGTGACTGCCTTATATTGTGTTGCCTTCAAAATTATATTGTTAAGCCTGAACTGAGAAAGTCCATAAAATATGATGAGTCTTTTTCATGGCAGAGTTTCAACATAGAGATCTAGATTTCTATTTTCACCCTCTGATATATTGTTTAGAGATGTTGCTCATTATCGTGGATTCCTTTCTGCTAGGACAACAGCTAGTTTACTGAGTAGCTTGAGCTGCTTGCATACTATATAGATTTAACTGGTTAAAGTTCTCAGCTGATGTAGCTTATGATTTCTTAAAGGAAGTTGTGTGGTTTGGGTTCTCTTGTGAATACTCTTAAAAATCTTTTGTCAGTGATTCTCCAGATGTGTAGAAATACTTTTCCAGAGGATTAAATATACTGTAGAAAGATACAATGAGTTTTTTTTATTACACAACTGACTCTTTAAAAACTTAGCTCTCTAGTGCTTAAAAAAAGGCAGGCTGTCCACATCCCAGTTATTTGTTTAAGTCCAATGTTACTACATCCAATTCCATGGGGAGTTATTTGTCCACTATAATGGATAAGCTGCTGTTCTCAGCAGGACCCAGGAGTTCCTGGCAGTGTGGAGAAGGCTCTGGCTCTTTGTGCCAGGGGAGAGAGGTATGAGAGAGAAACGGTACAATGAGAAATTTTTTCTTATCTGATTGTGTTTCTCTTCTTTCTGAGAGGTAAGCAAGATTAACAAACTGATGTTAGGGATAGTTTAGCAGGGCCTCTGCACAGAGCATATCTCCTTACAGAAACCATCACTGCCTGCTACAAACAAGAATTCAACAAATTGCTTGGAATACAACTTGTTGCTTGGGGTGAATTTTTTAAACAGGTATGCATACACAGCTATAAGACCTTTTTCTTATAGTATTATTCATTATTATGATGTCAGTGTCCCATGTACTGGGTAAGCATCTCCAAGTCTGTACATAATTTACATGTATTATACTTAAGGACCATTTAAATGTAGGTACCGTACTTTAAGAAGTGGCACTTTGAAGTCAGGTTTTGCTAGTTTTGCTTATGTACGCAAACGGTCCTTGGGAAAAATATTGTATAGTTTAGAAAACATAAAAGTAATTAATGCATGTAATAACAATTGCAAATAATGTAAAAACGGGGGAAGTGCCCTATCCTTACTCTCCAAAGGTGCCTCAGTATTAATAATTTGGTTCTTATACTTCTAGACTTCCTCCTGTGCATATAAAAGCACAATTTATTATGAGTACATGGTTTAGAAAATATACTCGTAGTATAGATTTCTGCAAGTTGATTTCTCCCAGAATATATCAAGAACATCTTTCTCTGTCACCATACGTAGATTTATGCCATTATTTTTAATGGCTGTATGGTATTCTGGTTTATAGCTATAGCATAATTTAATGATTATTCAGTTTGTTTCCAATTCTGTATAATTAGTATCAATGTCATAGTGAATGTCCTGGTAAATATATCTTAAAGCACTTATGCAAGTTAGAAGTACTTCTTTTTCTATGAAACTTCTATCAGGCATTTCCTCTTGCCCTTATGTTTGACATAATGGTTCTCTCCCCTCTCTAAATAACAGTTAAGGCTTCCCTCTGCAATGGCTGCTTATTCAGTACTAAAGTCATTCACCGTTTCTAAGAGAAGGATGTGCCTGGACATTATAAAGTTTCAGAGGCTGCAGCATTCAGTTTACAAGCAATTACGTAGATAGGTCTTATCCCCTGCATTGTGACAGTAAGTATGGGAGGAAGTGCCGGGTGAAACTTCCCCGTTCCTGTCCTAGGCTTACTGCCAAACCCATTGAAAAATGACTTTGTGGACCTGAGTGACAAACAGGCAGCATAGTTAGAGTGTTCTTGATGTCTACACATCAGTTACCCTGCTTGCATTTGAATGCCTATTTTTGCCCCTAGCCTCTAAAGCAGTTTCTGGAAATAGTTGTTACAGCTCAACAATTTAGAGGAAAAGGGTGTGGCCCTAAAACATCAAACATGACCAAGGGTAGATGCTGAAGATGCTATTTACGTTGCCCTTTGAATTTGTTACCTTCCTTAGGCAGAAAGGACTACAGCACAGGTCTTATTTTGGGAATTTTGAAGGTCAAAAGATTTGGAGAGAGAGAAAAGCTGTATGTTCACATGTTAGGTAAACTCATTTAGTATTTTTCGAAAATTATCTTTTTAGACATACCTTTTCTATTTTTCATATTTTTCTGGAGTCTTCAATTATCAAAACTGAATCTAAGTTCTTACGTTAATGTTTGAGTGAACAAATGATTGCTCCAGCTCAGTGACCATGTGAGAAAGCTTGTGTGCCTCCTGTAGAAAGGAGTAGGTGAATTGGTTTCTGGTTGAGCATATCAGTACATTACTTGGGAAATGTGTTTTCTCTTTCAGTAGGGATGGAATGAGCCTAGGATTGGGGTTCTCAACCTTTTTCGTTCCATGGACCCCTTTGCCAGTCAGGTGAAAACTATGGACCCCTTACTAAGTCCACACTATACTGTGTATTATTTAATAAATATATCATACCCGCACCAGTATGTTTCCACAAGGATGTTTTTTGAATTTCATTTCAAGCTCACAGACCCTTTTTTAAGAACCCTTCCCCTGAAGTATAAGCCAGGGGAAATGATCATGTTGCTCTTAATATCCTAAAGGACTTTAGATTACTGTGGTTGAGTTAATAAACCATATTTATGCAGAAAGCATTTCTGCCCCTAAGGCTTATTTAGATATAATTACATTGATGACGTGTAATAGGTTGTTCCTTTTTTAAAATATTGGGTGGTGAAGAATAGAAGTTCTTGCAAGCTTTTTTCAGAGTCCTCGCCTTCACTGCATTCTTTATTTTCCCCCTTCATTTGTGCATATCTGTCCATCCATCCATCCATCCATCCATCCATCCATCCATCCATCCATCCATCCATCCTACATATATGTTCTGAGTTTTGCCAGGCTTATTGTATAGTGCACTGGGGCTACAGAGGTGAATGAGACCAACCCATTCTTTTCCCCAGCAGCAGGGTCTGGATGAGGAGAGGATTCATTCCTCAGAAAGGTTATTCAGGTAGTATTTATTAAGCACAGTAAATGTTAATCTCACTCATTGTTTCCCTCTTAGGCAGATAACTTAAACCATCATCAGCTCCAGCTGATTTTTTTTTTTAAGCCCCAGAACAGGAATAAACCTTTAAAGAAGGCGTAGTGACCATTGAACATTCATAGGAACGGTTCATACGAATAAGATTCTTTGTTATTGCACACATACTTTGTGGAATAGTTGGAAGGAATCTTTGAGGAGTGTATGCTCAGATAGGTTGGTTGAATTAAAAAAAATTTTTTTACTGTGCTGACATATTTACAACATAAAATTCCCCATTTTAACAACTTTCAAGTGTTCAGTTCAGTTGTATTAATTGCATTAACAATGTTGTGCTACCACCACCAACAACCATTACCAAAACTTTTTATCACCCCAAACAGAAATTCTGTATCCATTAAGCAATAACTCCCCATTTTACCTTCCCCTAGCCTCTGGTAACCTCTAATGTACTTAGTGTATCTATGAATTTGTATATTCTAAGTATTTAGATTCTAAGTATATGATCTGAGATCATACAGTATTTGTCCTTTTGCATCTGGCTTATTTCACTCAGCATGAAGTCTTTAAGGCTTGTTCATATTGTAGCATGTATCAGAACTTCATTTCTTATTTTGGCTGAATAATATTCTGCTGTGTGTATATAGCACAGTTTGTATATCCATCTGTTGATGGACACTTGGGTTGCTTCCACCTTTTGGCTATTGTGAATAATGCTGCTATGAACATTGGTGTACAAATATCTGTTTGCATCTCTGCTTTCAATTCTTTTTGGTATATAATTGGAATGGACTTGCTGGGTCATATAGTAATTCCATATTTAGCTTTCTGAGGAACTGCCAAACTGTTTTCCACAGAGATTTCACCATTTTACGTTTGGTCAGATTGAATTTAATAACCGTGCTGTGCACGACTGTAAAACTGTCCTATCAAGGCCTCCAGAGAAAGAACTTCCATAGCTCGTCTCACTAATTCATCATCCTGCTGAATCATTCTTATCTCTGAAAATTCTTGATTGCATAGAAAACTAATATCCGTCCAGCTCTGGCATGTTTCTTTTCTCATGTTCTATTGTATACATGGAGGCAGAGTGATTGGTCACCAATTTTTATAACAAGTTAATGCCAATTGTTTTCTTTTTTGTTATAATAAAAATAGGAAATACTTATGTAGTGCTTTGTTTTATGTAAGGCACTGGTTTAAGCCCATTAAATACATCATTTCAATTAATCTTCACAACTCTAGAAGCTATTGTTATTCCTCTTTTTACACATGAGGAAACTGAGTCATGGAGAGGTTAGGTAACTTCCTTGAAATTATACATTTAATAAGTAGCAGAGTCAGGATTTCAGTCTTCTAATTTTTAAAAAATCTGTATCTGGACACATATATACAATTTATTAATGAAAATAAACATATTCACTTTTTCTTGGCATTGAAACTATAAAGATGAAAAAGAAAAGTGAAAAAAAAATCCTGTCCCTAAAGTATTTTCCCTTAGAGAAGGCCAAATTATAAGTGACAGAAGAAAAGTAGTTGACTAGTGCAAACAGATAAAGGGAATGATAGCCATATCTGAAGAAGTTGGAAGTATGAACAACCTAGGGTTGGTATTAGAAGTCACTCCTATTTTGGGTGTCATGTCTTATAATCTTCCCAGAAAGTTATATAGGAGCACAGATTGGTAGAATATTTGAGAGTCTGGAGGCCTCTTATCCTCTCCCCTGATTTTTCTTTCCATTAATTTATTGCATGATCCAGGATGATCCTAAAATGTTTATATCATGTTTATGATCCGTGTAGTATTTGGAATAGGCTGACATTTATTAGGTCAGGTATGCAAAAATATTTGAAAGATGGTGGCTAAATACAAGAGAGCAGAAACATATTAGGTAACTGGTGGCATGGACAATCCAATAGAAATGAAAGCTCTTTGATGTCCAGAGACCTTAGTTTGGGGCAGGAATCTGACACTAAATTACTGCATATCATATACCCCCTAACCTACAGTTTTCTCATCTGTAAAATAAGCATGTGGTAAATAATCTCTGAAGTCTCTTCTCGGGCTAACAGTGTTTCAGGGTTATTAGCTTTAGTCCCAGAATAACCTATGTTAGGGTAAGGTTTAAGACCTTGGAGTTTGTGGAGCAGATACACTTCACATGTATGAGGTCCTGGGTTCAATCCCCAGTAGCTTCTTTAAAAAAACAAAACAAAAAAAGACTTTGGAATTTTAATTTCAGGTTCTAAGCTTAGTTTATTCAAAATTATTTGGGATTTGAGTTGTAGAAGCTGTTAAACAAGGGATATTGGATTTCCACCCAATGTAAGAAGATGAAATGAGTTGGCAAACCTGGAAATAAATAAAAGTTGTAACAGCATTTGGAGTTAGCAGGAAATACTATACTGAGATGCATGACCTAGCCTGAGCCAACTGATGTCATATTGCTGCACGTATAATTTTAGAACCAAGATTGCTTGGAAATTATAGTTTAGCCTCACCTTTCCAAAGTTTGAAATATCCCCGTAATGTGACATGGCTAGTTCTAAGTTTCTCTTAGAGCAAAGTTTTGAGGCTTTAGACGTTTCAGTGCTCCCTTTTCAGACAAGTGTATGTGCCACTTAACCATGGCCCTCTGAAGTTTTTACTAGGTGCTTGGGAAGGAACCAATCCTGCAGTTCTGTTTTAGGATCTCCTGGCTGAGGAGAATTACCACTACCAGGGGAAAGCAGAAGCCAGCAGTACAAGATGTCCTGGACTCATTATCAGGAAACCTGGGTTCTTATCTCAGCTCCATGAAACTCAGTATTTGTAAGCTAAGATTGCAAGTTGTGTGTCAATGAGGAAATTAGTAGTATCTGTCCTCTAGACATCTCATCTCCAGTGATTATCTGAACTGTTCCAGTCAACTTTCAGCCTTAAGTCTTTTCTTACTCTGATCAATGCACTACTTCTGATTTGCATAAGTGCTTTTAGATATATTTACCAGGACATTCACTGTCACATTGATACTAATTACATGGAATTGGAAACAAACTGAATAACCATTAAATTATGGTATAGCTATAAAACGGAGTATTATACAGTCATTAAAAATAATGGCTTAAATGTGTGAGAATTTGCATTTCTAACAAGTCCCCAGGTGACCCCGATGCTGCTGGTCCAGGGACCATACTTTGAGAACCATTGGACTGGTAGAATGAACCCCCATGTGCCTATCACCAGTTCCAAGAATAGTAAACATTTTTGGGACTGGGATTTTACTTCTAACTCCCAATCCCTGCTCTTAACTGATCTTTATACTGCCTTTCTGGAATTGAATATGTTGGAATTATTTTGTGAACCAAATAATGTGTTACAAAAATTCCATCCCCTGTCCCCAATATCTTAAAATAAGTGGTTTAAAGTAAATTACTTGAAATCTGACTAAATCCAGCTTTTAGAGTCTTTTAGCTTAATTATTTCACTATTTCATTTCAGAGTTTCAGAAATAGCTTTTATTGACATAGTCAGAATTAGGAATCAGGCCACAGTGCTAAAGAAGGAAAAAGAAGTTGGCTGGAAGAGTCTGTAGTAAAGTATAGATTTGAGATAGAATTACTTACACAACTTCCATTGAGCTTTTTCTTTCTTTCTTTCTTTCTTTTTGCCTTTCACATGTGAAAAAACAGCAGGCAGAATTAGAAGCCAGGACTGAGTGTGTGAGAGAGACACTGCCTGTGCCCACCCCTCAGGCTCTGTCTTGTCACCTCTCTCTCCCCTTTCTCCTCACGCCCTTCTTTGTCTCTCTTTTGCCGATCCTTGGTGTCTTAACAGAGAGAAGACACTTCCAGCACTGTCTTTGCAAGGGAGGTATTCAGATTCCACTCAACTCTATCCTCATGTGACTCCACGGGCACAGGACATGGAATAATTCCCTTAAATCCCCGTCTTGTCTTCCTACGTTCATTAACATTCTCTGCAGCATCTGCATTTAGCACAGCTGACTTAAAAGCTAGCAGTTATGTGGGTTTTCTTTAGTTGCTATTATTATTATTTGATATAATAATAATTTGGTTATTTGATATAAATGATACCATTTTCTAGATGTTACTGATTTGACAGTGCCAAATACAAAACTTAGAATCCTTTCATTAAACTGATTGATTTCAAGTATTCAAGTTTACTAATACATGCTTTATTAAATAAAACCTTTTCTCAGTGACAAGTTCTCAAATTTGAGTGCTTTTTTTAGTGCTGTTAAAAAGGAAAATTCAACATCTTATTAGTATTTATAATATAAAGGCCTGTATTCACAAGTGTGTCATTCTTGGTGTTAGTCTGTTCTGAGGATAACACATTTCAGCATGAGCAGTATATTTAGGTGTTTGAGAGTTTGGTGTTCATTACTCATTCTTTTAAACATTCTCCACATCATTATCTGTTGTGGTTTAAAGCTCAGGAAAGGGAATTTTGAGCCTGCTTCTCAATCCAAGCTTGGATAAAGTTCCATTTTTCCTCCAGTTTTTATATTAGGTGTTCTGTACATTATCAATAAGAGTGCAGAAAAATAAAAATGTAGGTGTTTTTGTAGGGGCTGAGAGGAAGCAAGTGGACCAGTGGTCAGAAAATTTGGGGGCTAGGTCTGGCTTACCAGCATCTCTTCCTGGGAACCCAGGAAAGTCACTTAAGGCCAGTGCTTCTGGGCTGCCTCATCTGTAAAATGAGGGGCCCAGACCCGATAACCTCAGGTTCTGATGTTTGTGCCAGGTTATAGTTCTAATGTCACTTAACCATCCTGTATTTTTTTATGAAGCCTGCTTCCAAACAGCTGCTGAGATCATTGTTCCTACACACTGATGAGCAGTCATGAAAAAGAACATTTATTAGTGAATGAGGTTGTGACTATATTTTGTTTATCATTCTCTCCTAAGTTTTGTGGTTAGGGTTAAGGGAAGAAGATCATGGGTACTACAAGCTGAGTGCAGGTCATTTTCCTCTGCCTGGAGGAGGGTGTGGGACCTAGTTTTATTTCTCTCAGTTCCGCTTCTCCCCCTCCTGTTTGCTGGCTTCCTTAAGGAAGACCCTTCTCAATTTGGTCCACCTGCCAGTCTGGCCGTGTCTTTCACCACTTCGCACATGGGCCTCAGGCTGTACTCCAGGGATGGCTTTGAGACCCATGGGCACCCAGTTAAGCTAATCGCCCCCCCTCAAATGATACTACTCAGATATTTGTTGAGTAATTTAGAGGCTTGCCTAGGGCAGAGATGGAGCAGGGACCCCTTGTGATGAGCCATTCCACTCTGACTCCAGTCTTTTACACTCATTCAGAGAAACCAGGGCACAGCAATAGCCATATATTGTTATGCAGGCATGTCCATTTGGACTCTTGCGCCTCACCCCAGTAGCTTGTTAATGTATTCCTTGCAGCCACCTACAGTATCATTTCAGAAGCAGTTCTCATAAATACAGTTTTCTGTGTCATGTTGGATTTCCTCTAATGCTTTAGCACCCCTAGAGAGTGGTGCTCCAAGCCCTTGGCCTGCTATACCCCCTTTTATGCACCTGTTTCAGCTTTTCTGAACTACTTGCTGCTTCCTGAAGTCACCATGCTCACAGGAGGATTTACCATGAATCTAATGAAGCTTCTTAGGCCCTGAAAAGACCCCATCAGTTTTATATTAATAATTGTGTACTTTTAAAAAAGACCATCGCTTCCATTGTACAAGTATCAGGCCCCACGAAATCTGGATCCATCATAAGCGTGCTCCCTGATGGCTCCATTTTCTCTGCAAGGAGTACCCAATCTACCCTGAATCCTGGTTGACTTGTTCATCTTATAAGTCTCAGTTCTCACAGCCTCCTTTAAGAAGCATCCACATTGTAAAGGAATATGTGTTCCTTCACTCAGCTAACACATATTTATTGAGTGCTTATGATATGCCAGGTATGTTTCTAGGTGCTGGGGATAGCAGTGAATAAAACAGAAAAGTCTTTGCCCTTGTGGAGCTTATACTCTAGTTGAGGAAAGTTGGGTCCATCCTAGTGAGTCAGGTATTACTCCTCTTGGAACATCCTGCTCTAATTGTCTTCATGCTTGTCTCCCCATGGATTTTGTACCCTCAGGGGCAGGGATTGTGTGTCCTTTTATCACGGTATACCAAAGACCTGGCACAATACACATGGACAGGTTCAATAAGTATCTGTGGAGGGAATGAACATGTAACCACTAATAACATTTGTGCATGAGGCAAGGAGACAGCTTTTGGTTTCCTGTGTCTCCTCTAATGATAGGAAAATGAGATCTGAGAGCATCAACAAGTTCTTGGTGTGAGTGTTTATTGAGACTCGTGTGACATGGTAACACAGGAAGCACCTGGCTTTAGAAGCCCCTTCCTTATCGCAAGCTGCACATGTCCCCTTCCCCAGTAACCATGCTGGTGTCCTGTTGGCAACGTTGAGAAATGTACCACTTTGACAATGGACTGAGTATCCATAAAGGATCTTTATCTCAGTTATTCAACTAGCATATATAGCCATGCAGATGAATCAAGGAAGCCCTGAATTTTTTATAAGAAGAAATGATGAATTTCTCGTTCTCAAAATAGAATGCTCCAATATGTGCCATTTCCTCAGTTTGCTGTTTCAAGAAGTAGCATACAGGATTTCAGCTTATGTTAACATTTAATTACCAGAGACACAGAGGCAAAGACATGATTAGAAAGTTCGGGGCAAGATTTCATATCCAAGGGAAGAGCAGTGGAATAAGTAAGCCTTTGAGTTCTCCTCAAGGTTTTAGAGGCTTCGTACATGTTTGGCCAAAATTGAACTTATTTTGTGGGCAGACGCTATCCAGGCCTGCTGGATTCCAGAGGAATCTTATTTTCCTGGCACTGAGAAGATTCCTTGGCTTTTGACTGCCTTTCGATCTGTAATTCCAATTTTCCCCAGCGCCTTGCAGCCCAACCCAAAAGCAGCACATGCTGGAGGATGGAGTGAGTTTGGAGAACCTGACAGGGAGGCTCGTGGCAGGTCATGTGGAATCATGGCGTGCTCATAGCTGAGAGCTGCAGTAACTGAAGTGTGACCACTGGAGGTTCGCTGTGCTGCCTCCGCTTTGCCCAGTAGATGGGGACTGGCGGGACCTCGACGTCAGTGGTAACCTGTGCCTGTGCTTGTCCCTGAGTTCATTGTTTGGCACCTCCCATCAAGCATAGGCGCTCCCTCTCCCCAGCCATTTTGATCGCATGGTGCCTTGCCTCAGGGCAAGTAGGTCTTTTTCCTCCTTGAAAACCAGGGTTTTGGCTCTTTGTTATGTAGCCCCCCAGTCTGTCCAGTTGAACCTGCCGCTGTCTCCTCCTCTGGGCTGTGCTCCACACCAGCCCTCTGTGAACAGCACCCCTTGGCCTGCCTTCTCTCTCCTCCTTCAGAATGCTCTTACATAGGCTGCTCAGTAGGGATGGTGGGGGTGTCTAAAGTGCTAGACCCTGACCCTCCAGCTCTTTCTTCTCAATCCTTCCTGACAAATGTCATCAATGCCCAATTCCGTTTATAATGTAAATATCTATTTATGTTTTCTTTGGTCTCAGTTCCTGAAACTCAGTGTGATCTCTATTTATTATACAGGTTCCTCTGTGTTTGGTCTTTTGTTTATCCTTCTTTGAGAACATTCCTGCCACTGTTGTCTGTTTTGTTTCAGATGTTCCTGGAGGGTGGAGGAAAATGTTTATGAACAGATTGTAACATTGAATGTACATGGATCTGTCAAAAATAAAAATCTAAAATCACCCTGTCTTGCAAAAATACATTTTCTACAACTGCTGTTAATAGCCATTCTTTATTAGGTGCCTAACGGGAGCCAGGCTCTGTGACTGTCAGTTTACATACATTAATTTAGTTGAGCCTAACAACAGCCCCACACCTGTACAGCTCGCTCAGCTTTCTTAACCACTCTACTGTACTGCTTTGATTTGATCGCATCTGTGTTTTATATATGGCCCTACCAAGCAGATCCTTGTTTGTGAAAGATGAAACTTTTATGGTTTGGGGGTGGGGGCTTCTTAAAGAAAAATAATTAAAAAGTGAATATTTATTTAGAATTTGAAAAGAAATCACAATAAATTACAATTTTTAAAAAGTTAACCAAAAACATAAACACCAGATATTTTTAAAAAGTTAACCAAAAACATAAACACCAGATATCCAGAAAAATAGCAAATATATATATATAAACCTATTAACTGCTTGCCACACCTCTTCAAAACTTTCCTACATTTTTTTTTTGCTTCATTCTCTTTTATCACCTCTTCATATGGTCATGATTTTTGTATTATCATTGTCTTTCACAAGAATAGATCATTCAGGGTTTCCTTTAGCATGGTTAGTCAGTAGTTTGTATTTTATTATTGACAGTTTAGAATAGTTTCTTCGAGCTTCATAGCGTTTAGTCTTGTCACCTACATTTTTAGGACTGGAAAACCTCTGTTAGCTTTCTTTCATATATGAGTGGTATGCTTTTTGGGCATTCTGGTTTTGTACAGTGACTGATCTTAAACACCCCCAATAGTGCTGGTGCCTGGCACCTGAGGACATGCTTGTGCTGCCATATGGCCTCTTCACTTGCACCTCTGTGTCACACCATTGGATCAGTTGGCACAGTGGGCATATTCTTGGAAATCTCTCCTAAGCCAAGATGCCTAGCAACAATGAAACTATGCATAGAAGAATGTAGGCCCCCTCCTGGGACCTAGGATGGCCACTGCACGTGAGGGGCAGTATGCTTTCTTAACCTCACAGTAAATGTAACTGGGTCGTGGGCTAGATGCCAAGGAGGGTACAGAGAGAAGACCTAGCCTGGCCTCAGGGACACCCAGTGAGGTAGGTGAGTTGTTCCCAGGTCATTACCATTCAAGGCAGAATGCAATGCATTCTGAAGAAGATACTAAGCAAGGTGCAACTGTTCAGAGAAGGGAAAAGCTACCTCTCAGTGGGTAGAGGGAGGTGGTGCTCCAGTTACATGGTACCGTATATGCCAGGGCTCAAGCAACTCTGCTTTTACTTTTTTATCATATTTGCCTTGGGTGAAAGATTTCTTTTTAGAGGCAGGAATCTGCTATTTAAATAAAACATTTGTGGGCTCCTGGCACGCAGGGCTGGTAGATGGTGGAAGTACCTGTGTCCCTTGTGGACGGGGTGCCAGGATTGTAGGCAGCCAGGAGCAAGCCCATGCCATCACGCGCCTATGGTGGTGAGGACATATGACCCAAACCCTCATGTCTGCCTAGCTTAGGGGGCTCTGTTGTCAAGTTAGGGTGTTCCAAACTTTGCCAACTGGGGAATTCTCATCGTTCCTTCAGCACTCGGAAGCATCATTTCCTTAGTGAAGTGACAGCTCTTTGTAGCTTTGGACCACGTTTGGCCCATCCTCTTCCCTTAGCTCAGCATTTCTCACTTTATTGAATTAAATGCCTGTTTCTCCTACTGGTCCAGGTCTCCTTAACCTCAGCCCCATGGCTCTTGACCAAGGAATTAGAACCCTTCCCCTAAAACTGTGCATAAAATTTGGGGAAGTGGGAAGCGGACTTGGCCCAGTGGATGGGGCGTCTGTCTACCACATGGGCGGTCCGCTGTTCAAACCCCGGGCCTCCTTGACCCGTGTGGAGCTGGCCCATGTGCAGTGCTGATGCGTGCAAGGGGTGCCGTGCCACACAGGGGTGTCCCCTGCATAAGGGAGCCCCACGTGTAAGGAGTGCGCCCTGTAAGGAGAGCCGCCCAGCACGAAAGAAAGTGCAGCCTGCCCAGGAATGGTGCCGTACACACGGAGAGCTGACACAGCAAGATGACTCAACAAAAAGAAACAGATTCCCGTGTCGCTGACAACAGAAGCGGACAAAGAACATGCAGCAAATGGACACAGAGAGCAGACAACAGGGAGGTTGGGGGGGGGGAGCGGAGAGAAATAAAAAAAAAATTTGGAGAAGTAATATGTATATGCATATTTCTGGGGAGAGGGCCCAGATTCTCAAAGGGATCTAGAATCCCAAGGAATTGAAAAGCTCAGCCTTGGCCTTGTTCTTCATTCCTCTCTGAATCTCCGAATAATAACACAGTTCCTGGGGCATCATTGTAGACCATTGGTTCTTCAGAATCCCATGGAGCACATACTGAATCACAGATTGCTGGCCCCTGACCGGGGAGAGTCTGATTCGGGTCTGGGGCGGGGCTTAAGAATTTGCTTTTATAACAAGTTCCCAGGTGGTGGTGGTTGCGGCTGCCGCTGCTGCTCTCAGGGACACACTTTTGAGAGCCGCCCTTGTGGGCTGTGATTGAAAGTCCTCTCCCTGAAGTCACAACAATGGCCATAGCTGAGGATGTTTTGCCTCCACATGGGGGAGAAAGCTCGTGTATAGATCCAGGTACATGTTTCACACACTCGGAGAGCAGCACAGTTACACACTGTACATGTTCTGAATGCCGCAGACACCACAGCTAGTCAAGCCCTGCCATGTTTAGGGAAACCACAGCATCCATGAATACTGAAGATTCCAACTGGTGAGTTCTCAGGGTTCCCCATTTAAGTCATCAAAACATGGTCCTGCTGGCCTAGGAACAGCTCCATCCATGAGTATTGGTCCATGTAGGTAATTCTGATTCTTCTGATGATAGAAAATCAAGAACTTGGTTCTTGGAATTTTATCTCCAAGTGAAGAATTGAACTTATGCCTGGTTAGATGACCTTAAAAACTAAGGACACGTGTCAGATCTGTGCTAAGCTGCGTTCTTCTCAGCCAGGAGTGGAGGATTCGCAGCAGGGATAATTAGCCGGATTTCATTTTGCTGTTAGTCTGATGTTTCTATCACCAGTGATGCTGCAGGCCAGTCAGTTCCATACCCTGGTGGGCTGCCCCCCACTCGTGGTAGCTCCTGGAAAAGCTTTGTGGAGTTGCCGAACAGTGATCAGCTGTAAGCAGTGAATCATCAGTTTAAAGGAGAGTTGAAAATAGGCAATTATACTCTTAACCCACAGTCTAGCAAATATTACCGTGTGACTTCCCACGAACATGTCTCCCACACCCCTCTGTTTTTCCTGTTCTTTTTGTATCTTCTTGTTCAATCTTGATCATGCTCCTCATTTGTCTTCTGCCTGCCCCGCCCCAGGTGTCTCTTTGTCTCTTCCTCCTCTACATCTCTGTCTGGGACCCCTGTCCTTTATCACCTCCCTAGCCTTTCTCCTCTGATAGTTTTTCTTCCCTTTAAAGACCACACGTAGAAGGGAGGTATTATGCCAGTTTTTTGTGTGTTTGAATTAAGAGACTTCTGTCTGGTTCTTAATTTAGATAGCTGGTGAGTTGCCCTCAGTTGACTCCTTTTCCTTGGAGATGATTCTGGCTTAGTCAGTATTCCCTGAAGCTCCTGAAGACCTTGCCCCAATCAGGTCTCTTTCTATTATTTCTTTAAACGATCTTAGGGCTTGTACAAATTTCAAATCTTCACAATCCTTGTGAATTGTCTGGAGACAGAAAACACACTTGTAATTGAGTGTGGAAATTAATATAAAGAATGATTAAATTGGTAAAAGGGGATTAACTACAAGGGGTAAACATAACTCTAAAGTCTGGGTCAGCAAACAAAGGCCCTTGAACCAAATCCAGCTGTTGCCAAGGTGCCTCCATAATTTCTCCTTTTTCCTTTTTGCTAATTCCATGGGGTGTCTTATATTCTAGTACTAATATTGACTTCAGAATTTAAGTAAGGGGAGAGGAACTTTAGAATAAGTAGGGACAGATTTCATCCCTCAGTAAGAAATGTTTAAGGGATGGAAGCTAAATAGAGAAGATGCTAATTGATTGTCAGTATTTGCATGAAATGCCATCTAAGAGGGCAGAGGATGAAAGGATTATTGTTTCCCTATGGTCCTTGAGGAGCTTGCTGTGAAGGATGTGGTGTCTGAATTGGGCCTGAATGATCAGTAGGAATTTAAATAATTATTGCTTTGTGAATAACTAATACACACATATAGTAAAAAGTTCAAAAATTAAAAGGAATATAAACAGAAGGAAGTCTCTTTCCTACTTCATCTCTGAAGTATGCAGTTCCCTTCCCCAGAGGCCCAGCCCTCTTTCCCTTCCTAATGGCAGCAATATGGTATACACAGATTTCTATACCTTGCATTAATTCATCTAGTCAACAAATGTTTATTGAACACCTGTCATATGTTAGACACTGTTTTAAGTGCTTGGGATATACCAGTAAACAACCATAGAGCCTACATTATAGTGGAAGGAGGTGATGATAAATAAACATAATAAATAAGTAAATTATATATGATGTTAGAAGGTAAAACCCGCAGTCTGTGGGGCTGTGTTGTATATGTTGGTTTGGGAAAGTTTTTGCAATAATGAGGATTTAGAACAATGAGAATAAAATCATTTTATTTGGAAGGAATGGCATGAGTTGGCAGGAAGATTGGGAAAGGCATGTTCAGGGGAGAGCCAGCAATCTAATTTGCCTGGATAAAAGGGTTTGTTTGGAGGAACAGTGAGAAATGAGAGTAGACTAAATACCAGATGGTTTTGAGTGAAAAGTTTTAAGGCTTTCAGAATATTCTACATAATGAAATGACATTGAATGTTTTTGAGCAGGAGAGAA
This sequence comes from Dasypus novemcinctus, assembly GCF_030445035.2. NCBI lineage: Eukaryota > Metazoa > Chordata > Mammalia > Cingulata > Dasypodidae > Dasypus > Dasypus novemcinctus. The sequence goes on from NC_080687.1 coordinate 36,050,101, forward strand.
TGGAGAATAAAAAGCTGTCGAGATCTGGGAGATCAATATCAAATACAGGACTATTGCAGCAAGGAAGATCAAGAACAACCTTTCATCATGGGATAGAAATATATTTAAGTAGAATTCCCTGTGATGAATAGAGACATAAAAACTCTGGGTGGCAACTTAAAGAATTTCTTCTTCTTTAAAAATATTTTATTTGGGAAAATTTCATAGGCACACACTAAAGTAGAGCAGTAGTACAATAAATACTGTATACCATCCATCCAGCGTTAGACATTCTTTCTGTCATTCTTGTTTCATTTATTCTTCTGTATGTTTTGTGTTTTTTTTGCTGGAGAATTTTAAAGAAATCCCAGACATCCTATCTTTTCATGGTGGGAACTTCGAAGCGGTAGCAATACTGAGCAAAATTGTCTCCTGCCAAAGAAGTCTGAATGACTGTTGCCTCTTCCCTGGGTATCCATGGAGGAAGTGGTGCTGCTGGCCCTTGGCAGAGTGGTGGTGGTGGGGTGGGTGGGTGAAGGAGGGGTATGTGCATGACTGAAGAGCCCCCAGGGCTGTCAGGGAGTAAGAGTTTCTTGACTCTGGGCTCCCAGCCTGCAGTCCAGTGGTAAATACTGTGTCCAGGTCAAGTGGGAACACAGTGCCTGCCTCATTCTGGGGTTCATGTCCATCTGACCTTTTTGTAATGTACTTTTAGCCATCAAAATTCTGAAGTCTGTTCTTGTAGAAAGCTATTTGCATATTTGGTTGTTTTTAGGAATATATTCATAGTCTCTAAGGAAAATATTATTAAGTATTGTCTGTTATTCATTTTGCCAACATGCATTTACTGACTGATTAGTATATACAGTGTAACAAACTAAAATAAAAGAATGAATCATTTTATTATATTGAATTAAAGTAGTTTACAGAATATGTTTATCTTTTTCTGTGGGAGTTCTTTCTTTAAAAATAATTGCTTTGCATAAATGTCTTTTTTTTTTTTTTGCCCTTTTTGGAAAGTAAAAACAATTTAACATTTCAAATATGCTGTGGACGGAAATTATCTATGTTTTCACCACTAGAGTTTGAATTTTATTTTTGCATATTTAAAATTTTCTGCCCGTAAACATATTTTATCTAATTATAAGAATTGTGCACCTATTTGTACATTGCTTTTTTTCTTAACATGTCAAAACATTTTTATAGAGTCTATTTAAATTAATTGAAGTTAAATCTGAGCATTTATACCTATATTGGGCAGAACAAGATGAATGCTACATCAATCAACTCCAGGATCTCAGCAGTTTAACAGAGTAGACATTTTAGTTCTTGCTCATGGGGTATTTCAGTGCCTGTTTTAAGCCAGCAGCCTTCTGCACGATGATTTAGAGACCCAGATTCCTTCCATCTTGGAGCCCAACCCTCCTTTGGCCTCAGAGTCCACTTCTGGATCCTGTGCACGTGGCAGGCAGAGGGGGTAGGAAGAGAACGGAGGTCATGTGGGAGGCTTTTATGGGCTGGGCTTGGCAGTGACCACATCCTTTCTGCTCACATGACTTTGGCCAGAAGGTAGTCACTTGACTATACCTAACTCCAGGCAGGCTGGGAAATGCAGTGTAGCTGCCTTAGGAAGGAAAGGAGACATGTTTTGGGAACACATAGCAGCCTCAGTCACAGTTCTCAATTTAGATCCCAAATATCAGAAGTCTTTAAAATAATTCCTATATATAAATTGTCATTTTAGCACATATATGGCATTTGTTGAGATTATATGTATCAGTGATTTTTTAACACAGTTTCAAAAAATAATTTTGTTAACTATTGATATAAGGGGAGAATTACTTCCAATGACATCCTGTATATGTGTCTATTTAGCACTTAGCATCCTGCATTTTGGTTGGTTGAATATGTATCTTTATTCCCCAAGCTAGCTCAGTCTGTGATCAGTAAACACTGTGTAGATGAGTAGAGATAGATAAAAGAGATTTTTATTAAGACTAACTTTGGATATAGCTAGAAAAGGCATATTCTCATCTTTCTTTTCCTATCCCCTGAGATTCACCCACAAGCCGTAGTTTGGGTACTATTTCTGTTTTTTTCCCCCATTTGGTCCAGCTCACATTTTTCTGAAAGAAAGAGAGATTTTATGTTCATGCTTTCCTATGTTTAGACATTGAATCTGCAAATGTTTAGTTATTTCAGGATAAGTAGACAGGAATATTTTGAGCCTCAGAAGGGCTCTATAGAAGCTTGTATGACATAGTGGATCCTGTGTATGCATTAAGGCCTTGGCCCAAGGAGGGGTGGAGGTGGGGCCGGAGCCACCCTGGGCATCCTTCCTGCATTGCCAGGCCATGGCTGGACCCTAGGACTTGGAATGGAACTGACCGAGGCAGGGGTGATCCAAAAAATGACTGGGGATCCACCAGAGTCCAGAGCCTCCTTTCCGCTTAAATAACTGAACAACATGACAGCATAGAAAATGCATTTATCTCTGTGTTTCAATTACTTCTCTTTCTGCCTTCCAGGCCAAGCCCAAGCTTATTGAACCACTCGACTATGAAAATGTCATTGTTCAAAAAAAGACCCAGATCTTGAATGACTGTTTAAGGGAAATGCTGCTTTTCCCTTATGATGACTTTCAGGTAAGTAACTTTTACGTTTCTGTAAATAGAAGCATGTGGTTGATCTTTGCAAGCAATTCTTTCTTATTTATTTGGTTAGTTAATTTATGATTTTTTAAAGATGAGAAGAAAAATGTTATTTAACAGAGAAAACTATGTGACCATATTCTTCCAGGCATTCCTTTAGGGGTTGATAATTTTAATGGTAATATTTTTGCATATATGTAGGTATGTATGTATGTATGTGAGTGCATCTATGAACATGAGTGCATGTGTGTACATGTATTTTATCTTGAGTAAAAGTGCTGTCCCCTGGGCTGAGTTAGTGGGTACAAGTGTTTCCTGTGTCTTATGAAATTTGTTTGAAGAGGAGTCTAGGTTTTTTGCCATGTGCCTTAGAGTGTCAAGGATGGGATTTGTGGGGAGAAGTGGAGGATTTTGTAATGCATCCTTTTGGGAAGGCCTTTGGGACTGTGCCTTGAGAGAGACCCTGAGCTGTTTGTGGGCTCACAGCCAAGGTTTGATGGGTTAATTGTCTCTAAAGCAATCATAGATGCTCTTGAACACTTCCACCAAAGAACTGTTCCTTGAAGGAAATATGTAACTCAGCAGGTGCCAGCAGAGAGTGAGCACAGGTCCTGCTGTTCTCTAGAGATAATGCTTGTGGCGTATGGCTTAATGACCACACGAGGCTTTGAGGCTACTGAGGAGCTAGAATGTTACTCTTCCTCCAAGAAGCCCAGCAGTGTTGGATGCTTGGAAATTAGACTCACCTACATCTATTTGGAGGTTCTGGCTACTTCCCTTCTGTCCTGGGACCTGATCGTGTCTCTTTCTTCTCTGTCTGGATGCTTCTTTACTTGATGCTGTTACCATCTGTCTGAGTTTCCTGGGACTGTTGTAACTGAGTACCACAAACAAGGTGGCTTCAAACAACATGAATTTATTCCCTCATTCTTACTGGATTTTGTCTAGGTTCTTGACTATGCTGCAGAAATGAATTTCAAGAGCACGTCAGGTGAGTTAGGCCAGTAATTAAGGTAGAGTGGGAAGAGAAGTGGGAGAAAATAACAGGTCATGGGCCCTGGGTAGAGAGGAAGGAGCTGAAAAGTGATAAAGAGGGCTGATTTACAGACTACAATTTCCTATTACAGATTATAAATGCCCAGGTTTTACTTGTTTGGCCATCATGGCAGAGGAAAAAGGGCAAGAGCAGGGTGCAGAGGGCAGGAACGGGGCCCAAAGGCAAGAGAGTAGGAGTTCAGGCCTTGCACCAGCTTTTTGAACCATTAATTATTCCACCCCTTTGCTAATGACAGGGGAGGAGTTCTGGCTCTTTACCGTTTTGATTGATTACCCCCTCCCATATCCATCCCCCATGAAGGCCCAATGATAAAGTCCTTGGAGGAATATCCAGGGCTTCTCCTACTTTCCAGAGGAAGTCTTGTTCTCAATGGCAGAATCTTGGGGAGGGTCTTCCAGCAGCCATCTTGGGGGTATCTATGTCCACATGGACTTCTTGCCAGGTTCCAGATCCCTCTATTGATTTCCTGTCTTACTAGCCTGCTTCATCATGGTTCTGGAGCTGAAATCAAGGTGTTGGCAGACCAACACTTCCTCAGAAACCCGTAGGGAACAATCCTTCCTTGCCCACCAGCAATCTTGATATTTCTTGGCTGACAGCTGCAGCCCTTCACACGACATCGTCCCTTCGTGCTTCTGTGTCTCATCTCTCCTTTTTTTAAAGACACCAGTCATATGCTCTCATCCTAACTAATTCCATCTGCAGTGGCCCTCCTTCCAGATAAGGTCCTGAGGGCTAGGACATCAAGAGATCTTTAGGGACCATAATTCAACCCCTCATACCGTCCAAGCCCTGGTTTCTATGAATTGTGCTGCCTCATTTTTTAAAAGTTTCACTGATTCTTGTTGCTTAATTTAAAAAGTACTACATGCTTGTAAAAACAAACAAACAAAATACATGGGAAAGAAGCAATATTGAAATAATTGACAGTAAAAGTTTCCCTATCACCCTCTTTCTAGTTCCATACCCCAGAATATAACCTGTTCTATGTGGTCTGAGTGTACTGAATTGTCTTTAAAATTTCCCTGTTCAATTGTTAAATTATAATCCTTGAGGTTTATTTTTCCTACCAAATTTAAGAGACTTTAGTTTACAGTAGAGGAGAGAATTTTCACAAATGGTTACTCATTCTCACATGTTAGAGATATACATGTGCAGAAAAATGATTATTCTTTAGTTGTTCCCTAAAAATAAAAAAGCTCCGGGGGAATGAAATTGATCGTTAGTGTAATGCTGCTGCCAAAATATTTCCACTGGTAAATGGTTTCAGATTATGCCAAAAAAACACTATGATTTTAGAACTTTATTACACAAATAGAATATGCAGCTTAAGGGTAGATGAATGGTAACCTCAGAATGATGCCTTTTGCCTGTGATTTTGGCAACAAACATATTAGCCTGAGAAGAAAAATCAGATGATTACAAATTATACTCCATCATGACATATATTTCCTGTAGTGTTCTCTGAGGAAGCTAAAGGTTATCTCAAGTTTCTCTGAGGATAAAATATGTGCTCTTTTTGGTATTAATTAAAGTAACAAAGTTATTTTGAATTTTGCAGCCTAGATACTATCTTATTTGGGGGCCTGAGATAAAATTACTTAAGAAACAAATAAACTGAGGAAACAAGATGCACTTGATTTATGATCTTTTATCCCAGGTACAAAAAGACCTGGAAGTTTAACCAGTTATAAAATCAGATGGTTGAACCTTTGAGGAAAAGTCCTTTGTCCCTTTTGCCTATAACATACCCCTCTTGTGATAAGAGGCACAAACATTCTGGGAAAGGCAAAGAATTCACTCATGTTTTTGCTGGCCAAGGAGGAGTAAGCAAGTGTTATCTTCTGCTTTTGGAAAGTTTTTCTAAATAAGGAGTCCCACTTTTGGCTTTGATCCTTATCACAGTAATTGTGGTGGGCTTAATTAAGTCTGGGTGCCATTATTTGTTTTCTTGGACACTGCCATATTCTAATCAAATGAGGGCATTTACAGAGTGCTTTCTTACTAAATTGTCTTGGTAATTTCAATGTGAGTCTATTTATCTGAATGAGTTGAATATTTTAATGGTGCCATAAATGCCTTTTGTCTTCCTGTTTTGTTTTGTTTTTACACAGAGTGGGGAGGGGGTGGATTATGGTTGTATTATAAGAGGTGGGGGGACAAATTAGATCAGGGAAAATACTGTCTTTCATATGGAAAAAGGGTAGTAAGTTAGGAAATGGGTCAAATAGTAAGCAAAATGCATGGTGAGGATTGAGTTGCAATATTATACTTGCTAATTAAATTGTATTAGTAAGATTAAAATAATAGACCTGTGTCAGTGTTCCAGTGTGGATAGTGAGAATACATTTGTACATTTCACAAGTAGGACATTTTTTACTACTGAGTCCCTTGTTGGTCAGATCCTCAGGAGATCTAAGTGTACTTGGAAAAGGATTCATAGCAAGAAAAGACTTGGTCAGATGTCCTTACCGAAGGGTGGGATGAGAGCTGGGTTTTGGGTTTTTTTTCCCCAGTTACTAGCTGACTGCATTTCTCTATTCAGAATCAGACCCTGGAGCGTGGCTGTGCCATCTCTGCCTCAGCTTCATGTGTCTCCTTGCTGGCAGTGTTTTCTTTTCCACCTTTCTAAATCCTTCTTGGTCTTGAGAGGCCACTTCAGACCTAAGTCCTCCGAAGCTGTTCAAGTCCACTGTGATTATTTCCCTACTCTCTTAATTCCTCTAATACTGTCTTCACAGTCTACCTTAATATTTAAGTGTATTGTCTTGGGCTTTTCACCAGCTGCTTCCCCTACTTTTTGTGAAGTGTCACCACCCGAACGTCTCCTTGAGGAGGGCCCAGGGACTGTGCCTCTTTGTCCTCTGACCCTGTCCTCACCAACTCCATATACAGAAAATCCTGGAACTCTGGGAACTAGGGTGAATACTTGTTGTTGTATTTAAAATTAGTAAAATTATTTTGAGGATTAGGTAGTTTTTCTTTGATACAGGAAATAAATATGAATACTATTTATCACATGTGGAAGTGCCAGTGACTAAATTTGTAAAACTGACAGCCAGATCAGTGATTCGGTTTGGTGGAAATTAGATAATTTCTGAAATTAGAAAATGCAGGTGAAATAGGGTCTTAAAAATAGTACACTTTCTGGTGGTTATTGAACCTTTATTGTTCTTTAAGTTTCATGACCTTACCTGGCATAAGTCTAAGAACTTTTGTATGAGCAAAGCTGTCAGTAAACTTTAACAGTCTGTAGGATAGAAGTGATGATCTTTATGATGAAGTGTTTTAGATCAAGAGATGTAAGTTGACTTGTCTTTAAAATGACAATTCCATGCATAACTGAGTATAATACCCAGAACTCCTATCTTTCCGGTCAGAAACATCAAATTCCTTGTGGGATCTGTCAAATCATTATTCTCCTTTAAGTGGAAGCCCTTTATGGAATGAAGATGATGGTGACATTCTTAACTGCTGTAATCAAGCCACTGAATCAACTTAAGCTTCTTGTACCCTGGCTTGCTGCACAGCTTACTAATGTTTGTACAATTGACCAAAATAAAAGACTGTGAAAAATGTAGGAAATAGTAAAAAAAAAAAAAAAAAAAAGAAAGATGTTGGTAGGCAATTTATGGATACTATTCATATTTTTTAAAAATTAGACTTTGGTCTCTGGTGTAAACCAAATTTGGGTAGGTGTTTGGAAAGAATAAAAAGAGTATGTTGTGGTAAGATTTCTGTGGCATGTGTGTGTGTGTGACCATTGTCATCCTTGGAGTTGTATGTGAAATCAGAGTGAGAAATGATTTCTTAGGTATTCTCCTTCTGATATTTCATGGTATATTATCAATACTAAATCTCTTGGCAAGAGAATTTAAAAGAAGAGATGGGTATGCTGAGCAAAGTTTATTAATCATTGGCAAATACGAAAATAATTCACTTTTGGAAAGGTTTAGGTAGAGAATTGCAGAATGTTCTCAGCATTGTATAGAAAAATGTGGCTAATCCATTTCCTTTTAAATAACATCCTGATTTTTATTTTTCCTCTGGTTCTTTTCCTCTTTTACTTACATGAGACTGATAATCATCTACCAAGCACTGACCTGAAAAGGAGGCCCAGCCTGCTACTTACAAAGGGCCTGGAAGCCCCTAATCTCTTTTTCCATCTGTCCTTTTGAAAAGAAAATATTTTTTTCCCCAGTGTTTAGTCCTTTTTATTATTACTGCCAAAAAATATTACCAATACTTTGTTTTTGGCTTTTTCTTCAAAAGTATTCTTTTTATAAATTCCTCGAAATTTCTATCAGTTAGAATTCAATGACCAACAATGTAACTTTCCATGAATGTTGTGATTTTTGGGATATTAGTTCATGTCTAGGATTGGACTTACCTGAAAAATCTGGATAAACAATATTTCTGGTTGACATTGGCCAGACCTTTAGGGCATGAGAATTTTTAAAAATTCTAGTTCTAGTAATACCTCTTACGGGAAACAGGGACAGACAATTCTATTATCAAATATTCCTTAAAAAGAAAAGCTTATTTTTTTCAGTTAACACTGATCAGCTGAATTGAAGAGTATATTTATTTGACTTATAGTTTTACTACTTTGTGGAAATTACTCTCCTTTGTGAAGTACTTAGGACTGTAAAGATTTCCTTTTATAATTAATGTTTTTTATTTTTAATGGAACTTTAGATTACATAAATTTTACATAAAAATACAGGGGATTCTCATATACCCTCCACCCTCCCTCCCCCTCCCACACATTAACAAATTACTTCATTAGTGTAGCACATTTGTTATAGTTGATGAACCCATATTGACACATTGCTACTAATCATGACTACAGTTTACATTATAGTTTAAACTTTGACCCACACAATTATGTAAGTTATGACAAAATATACAATGGCCTTGTACCCGTCATTGCATTGTAATGCAGGACAAATTCAATATTGCACCTATTCTTCCCTCTTTCCTCCCTCAGAAAGTCTGGTGGCCACTGCATTTACATCAATAATAAGAGTTCTTCCATTGCTAGAATAATAATAAGTCTATAGTAGAATAATAATAATTCTACTTTAGTCTATTGTTCATTCCCCAACGTTGAGGATTTGGGGATGGTAATGCCCACTCTGCTTCTAATTGAGAGGGGGCTTTGATCCCATGGGGCAGAGGGATGAAGCTATCCTGCTTGCAGTTGCAGACACTCTCTGTTTCTTGGGACAGGTGTTGTCCATCATTATCTCCTTATTAGTTGTCCTGGGTAAGTCCAGTGAACTGGAGAGTAGGTGTTGCAACTCTTTTGCAATTCAGGGCTCAACTGGCACATGGCCGGGCCAAAGATTTAAGTCTCTGGGACATATGTTTATCAAGTATAGTGCTAATTTTGTGTTTAAATAAAAGGGGCAGAAGAGCCATGTGTCTATTTGAAGCACCGTTTACTGTGGCAGTTGTTGAGATCATGCTGAGACTTGCATAAGTGTAACCTCTGGAATGACCTCTCCACTCACTTTGAAATCTCTTTGAAATATCTTAGCCATAAAAACTCTTTTGTATTTACCATTTCCCCCTTTTGGTCAAGGTCTTTTTTCAGATGCATTGCTAGTTGGTGCTTGGTAATAATCCCTTGGTGCCAGGGAGGCTTATCCCCAGGAGTCATGTCCTATGCTGGAGGAAAGGTAGTGTGTTTATATGTTGAGTTTGGCTTAAAGAGTGGCCACATCTGAGCAACAAGGAGGCTTTCAGGAGGTACCTCTTAGGCAATATATAATACTAGGCTAAATTTCTATTTCACAAGAAAAGTTTTGTAAGTACAGTCATCAGTGTCAAGGACCTGGGATAATGGTCTGTCTTTCTTTACTAGACATTACCCTTTCACTTGGGGGATTCTTGCTGTACTAAGAGAGAATGTAACAGAACTCTTCAGGATGAGAATTCAATATTCTTTTGGTTATTTTGTGACTCTCCACCCACTGAGACAATGCCCATGAACATTTGAACATATTCTTATGTCTTAGAGGCATTCCCCAAGTGAACCCCTTCCTATGCGTCCCCACATCACTGATCCTTCTCTGCCACTGCAGTGACCCTTTTGTGATCCAAAAACCTCTCCAAAAATGAAGCCAGCAAAATATCTGAATAAAATTCATAAGAAAATGAAATAATTTAAAAAATAACCAATAAAATACAAAAAATTCAAAACAATTTGAAATTTTTAAAAATATAGACATTGTCTTTCATCTCTGTAAGAGCTGTTGTCTTGTATGTACAGTAACATTTTCTTCTATATATTCTCCCAGTGTCTTTTTTTTTTTTTTTTTTTTTTTATTTTCAGAGGAGCTTATCTTCAGAAGAGTCACATAGAGAATACAGGCAATTCTCATATACCCAATGCCCTCCCCCTTATTAATAACATTTTTACATGCAGATGGTACATTTATTACAATTGATATACAAATGTTGGAGCATTGCTACAACTGTGGTCAATGGTTTACATTATGATTTACATTTTGGATCATACACTTTTATAGGTTATGATAAAATTTGAAGTGGCCTGTATCCATTATTGCAAGATCATGCTGAACAATTCCAATGCCCTAAAAATGCCCTGTGGTCCATCTAGTCTATTCTTCTCTCCCCCTCCCCTTGGAACTTATAGTAATCACTAAGTTTCAATTTTTGAAGAATAAGATTCATAGTTACTTGCAATAATTTTGAGTGCTAGACAGATTGATCTATTACTTTTTTTTAGGTACTGCCTATGTTCTTGAAGGATTCTTGTCTCTCTAACTGAGAACATAGCAGGACTCCCCAGGATGGGAATTTAATATTTTCTTGTTTATTGTGTGGGTCTCTACCCACTGATATAACACACTATGACAAGATGAACACTTAGATACTCCATAGAAGCATGCCCTAGGCGTACCCTATCCTGTATATCCCCCACACCTGACACCCTACATCAGTAACCTTTCCCTGCCATATTTTCCAAAAGAACATTTCCAACATTATAGGTTTAAGCACAGACCTGCAAATCCCCAGGGTTCACCTGTTCCTTCCCTCGACCTGCCCCCAGTACCATGGAGAGTCCAACACCCCCCCACTCCCCCTCACAGACCAGTACCACTGAACAAAATCATGTCACTCCTCCACTCACATCCATCCACTGCCCAACCACACCCTTCCACTCAGGTTTTGCCCTTATTGACACTGGCTTACCACCCTCTACTCCCTTTCTGTCTCCTATAAACCTCTCTTCTAGATTCTAGCTCTATGAGTCTACTCAATATGCTTAATTCTTATCAGTGAGGTCATGTAATAGTTGTCCTTTAGTGCCTGGCTTACTTCACTCAACTAAAGGTCTTCAGGATTCATCCATGTTATTCTGTGTGTTAATATTGCATTCCTCCCTATAGCTGAGTAGTATTCCATTGTATGTATATACCACAGTTTGCTTATCCATTCATCTTTTCATGGACATTTGGGTTGCTTCCAACTTTTGGCAATAGTGAATAATGCCACTATGAACATTGGTGTGCATGTATCTGTTTGTGTCCCTGCTTTCAGTTCTTCTGGGTATATACCCAGCAGTGGGATTGCTGGATCATATGGCAGTTCTATAGTTAGCTTCCTAAGGAACTGCCAAGCTGTCCACCACAATGGCTGTACCATCCTACCTTCCCACCAGCAGTGCTAAAGTGTTCCCCTAGGACTATAAAGATTTTAAGATAGGTTTCTTGCTTTTAATTGTTCAAAATTTAGGAGAGGAAGTAGAATCATCTATTACTGTTGATAAACAAAACAGAAGAAGAATGTGATCAGTGCCATAACATAAATGAAGTCTAATGAGAATTTAGTCTAGGAATACTAAGGTGGAGATTTAGCAGGGTTTTGGGGCTAGCAGGTCTTTAAGTGGTTGAAGAGAGAAGCAAGACACTTAACCATAGCCACAACCCTTACCCTTTCTTGCCTGGATCAGTGCAGGAGCCTTCCATCAGGTCTTCCTGAGCCTATCCTTGCCCTCTTTGTCTGTCCTCAGTAGAGTAGTCAGAGTATTTGTCTAAAAGATAAGTCCAATGGTGTCATTCCTGTGTTCAGAATCTCTTAATGAAGACCTTAAGGTGGCCTGAAGGGCCCCTCATGACCTTGTCAACCCTTCATTACCTCCCTGAACTTTCCCCCCCTTGTCCTGGCTCTTGCCTTCCCCACGCTCTCCCCGTTTTGGTCACATTGGCCTCCTAGAGGTTCCTCTATCACTCCAGGCAGTGTCCTGCTCTGGGGTCTTTTCTCAGCTATCCCCTCTGCCTGGGTTGGGTCTTTACTCAGCTGTCCCTCGTCTCCTGCAAGCATTTTTCCAGATCTCACCTATTCAGTGAGGCCATTACCAACTTAGTACCACTACCCCTTTGGCATTCCTGCTCCCTTTTACCTTGTTTTGGTTTATTGTTTTCTCAGAATCTGCTTATCAGTTTCTGTTTTTATTATTTGTTCAGGAAAATATAGCCTTCATGAGGACAGCAATTTTAGTTTTGTTCATTGGATTTCCCAGGTATATAGAACACATGACACATGGTAGGAATTCAATAAATACTTGTAGAATTGACCTGAATCATTGAATGAGAAAGAAAGGGAATGAATTATCATTCAGAAAAAGGCTCCTTCCACCTAAGATTTAGATGAAATCAGTTAGCCTTGTTGGAAATGTCAACAGCCTGGAAAAAGGAGAGAAAGTAAAGGACTGGGTTATGTGGGCATGGGGGCTGGGGTGGAGGATAGTTGCACTCAAGGTGGAGAGGGAGAGACACTGAAATGGACTCATTGTGGGTAGTCTCCAGTGGTGAGAGAAAAAAAATAAAGGATACTGAGGATGACCAAGCAGAAATGCTTGGTGGGAAGTAGTTTGAAGGAAGACATTGGCTCTCATGGAGGGGCCATTTCAGTGTCTGAGATCTCCAGGTAGAATGTTTGTTACGTAATGCGGCCCATGGCATAGGTGACTTTGGGTGGCTCAAAGGTAAGGGGAGTCAGCATTTAATAAAGCACTAAATAGTTTGGTAGGCATTCAGTAAATTGATAGTTATAAAACGTTCCTTCCAACTACTGAGCCTACTGAACTTAAATGATAAAAAGTAAGTAGAAATAAGAAATATGTTATGGGTAAAACTTGCAAGTGACTGTTTTGAACATCTAATCTAAACTTGATGATGGACTTCAAGGCTCCTTGAAATATATATATATGTGTGTATGTGTGTATATGGCAACCTTTCTTCCTTATTAGAAAGCAGAAGGAAGTGAATCAGGAACATCTGGTTGTCATTATTACCTTGAACAATTCATTTGTTCTTTAGTTAATTCATTTAACTGAAACCATCTGTTCAGCTTGCCAAACTTCATGAAATACCAGGATTGGACTTTGCCTATTCAGGTTATTTTCCTAAACTCAGGAAAAAAGAGTGTTTGATGGAGGTGACTATTGCTTCTGAAAAAGAGCTATTAGACCAGATTCTGCATCAACAACCACAAAAAAGTATATTGGGGGCCAATAATTTACCTTGTATTTGTGCCATCCTTTTTGAATGAAAGTGGTGCCCATATAGGACAGGAAGACCGTACGAGAGGTACAGCTGCTGGGGGCGCCCCATGTAGGCACTCCTGATTTCTCTCGCTGATCCTTGAAGCCCCCTGCTCTGTTATAGCCAGGGTATGCTCCATGGCATGCAACTCTAGCTCGTGGTGTATTGCTGTGTTGGGGCGTGTGACATTCATGCAGAATACAGGGTGATGTTGCCCCTGGAGTGGAACTGCTGTGCCTTCTGCTAAAACAACTGAAGTAAATGATTGTCATATTGATTTTTATGTTTAGAAAGCACTCTAACCTTTTTTTTTTTTTCATGTTGTGTCAAGATAGCCTTGCTTGGTGAGAGAAAAAGCTTTTTGTGTTATTTTTTCCCCCCTTCACTGTAGTGAACACTGTGCTGCATGATTTTTGTTGGAAATATTCATGATCAAGTGGGGGATTAAGATGAATTTCATAAATAAGTAGATGAAATAGAATACACATGTATACAATAATACCTGCTCAAATGAAATAAATATGAGATCCTATTCTCTGATCATGTCGAGTAGAGGATATTAGATGAATCCATTATTCCATCCTATATGCTTGATTCTCCATGTCAGTTCACATTCTGTTTCTTTCTTTCTTTCTTTAAGTAATATTTAGCTCATTTTAAATAGGTTAGAGAGAATGGTAAAAGTTTTATAATTGATAGATTTGGGTAAACACAGTCCATATTTGTAGCTAATCTAGAGACAGAGGGATAGTGTTAGACACAAAATTAAAGTATATGTTTTAGGATTTTAAAGATGCCTGGCAGGCATGGATAAAGGAAGATTTGAACCAGGAAGTAGTTTAAGCAGATGGATATTTGTGAAGGATATGCTATATCTATAGTATTCATTGCATATTCTTTATTAAAATTATTTATAACTATAAAATTGCTTATTATTTATCTCCAAATAGAAAATAAAACCTCTATTTTGGAACAAATCATAGTTGTTTTCCTTCCAAAGGATTTTTTTTTTTTTTTGAAAGTTCCGTTTTGCATTCTCTAAGTTCCTATTATAGTGTTTCATATATAGTAGGCACTTAAAATGTATTGAAGAACTGGAAGAATTTAGCATCTCAGCAGCAACTACCTTTGAGATTATAAGAGCATAGCCCAAGGTGCAGCTCAGGGGAGTGGAAGAGACATGATATGTGTGTATGTAACATGACACAGCAAAAATAAAAACAGGAGTCCTCATAGAAAAAGAAAATCCAGGTTTTGGCCTCAGAATTTACAGATAACATTTAACACGGTACCAGGCATAAAATCTTTATGCTTCCTGCCATATGGAAGGGTCCAGTTATGTCCATATTGCTGCCTTTTTCAGCCAGGGTTGCCTGGTAAAACCTGGGTACTGCTGATTGTGTTCTGCATGGGTTTGAACAGTCTTGAAGCAGCAACATCTTTGAATATGTGTCTGTGATCCAGAGAGGACAAATTCATGAAGTTCAGCAAAGTCCCCTGATATCAGAAGTACTTGGCTTAGAGGGCATTCACCATCTGCTTTGGGTTTTTTTTTTTTCCCCCTGCAAAACATGATCTCTTCTCCACTGTGTTTGAAGTAAGACTTTGGATGTCATCCAAGGAGCTGAAATGCTGCTGACAAGGCCAGCACGGAGGGATTTGAATGAAATCCTCAATGCATAAATGAAGCTTTACACATGAATGAAACTTTATACATGAATGATGGGTGGTATATGAGGGACCCAGAAGAAAGTTCATTAGTGTATTGAAATATTGTTAATAAAGGAAATGTTTCACCCTGCTGTTTACGCAAAGATACTGTCCTTTTAGCAACTAAAATTGCATTCTAAAGTAAGACATATGGACACATTACTCAGACAACTAGAAATAAAAAATGACTGCAATTGCTTGCATCCTTCTCAAGGTTATGTTACCAAATAGAATGCAAATAAATGAGAGGGGTGGTAGATACTATAAACATTCGTATCAGTGGCAAGACCCAAGATATTGTCACATGACACTTGATTTTATCCCAGGCCTCTCGATTAGTGATCTGGAATTTTGGTAAGTGATAAACCTTCCTAAAACTCAGTTTTTGTAGTCTCTAATTCAGCGATAATATTTGCTCTCAAATTGGGTTTTCATAGAGGTGAAAGAATCCAAAAAGATACCACCGTTCAGGAAAGCTCTGTGCACACCCCTGCTGTTACCTGAATGGCTAGGAAGCTTATTACAGCCTCTTCCCCTCCCCTAGGTAACATTGTTTTATTTTTGAGGATGACATTTTGGGGGATGCAAAATGAGGCTGGTGTGGAGCTGTCTGAGACCCTTACTGATGGGTAAGCTGGACCTACCACTTGGATGCTGAGTGACCCCATGGCACGCCTGGTTGTATGGGTACTCCACTGTCCTTAATTGTGCAGTGGTACTTATGAAGTGTGAAAAACTGACCTCTTTGTAGAACAAAACATCAGCTAAAATAAATAAAACCTTAAAAATGAACTTAAATGACGGGTTCTGAAATTCTGAACATTTAACTTAGTTATTTAGTTATAGGACACTGTTTGAAAAGGAAATTACGTCCTATATAATTTTGGGAGATTGAGAAGGGCTAAATTTTTATGGCTTTCACGGGTTGAATGAAATTGGTAAAGATATGTGACATTTTAGGAAACAGGATTCTTAAGCAGCGATAGAGGCTACCTGACATCTCGCCATTTGGAACCTCAAGTGATCTCACTAAATAAAACAGTCCTCATTTTAAAAACCCTCCTGCTCATTCACTCAACAAACATTTATCTTGTGCCAGATGTTAGGCTGCATATTGGAGAAACAAAGATGAATAAGATAGGCCCAAGTTTTCAAGTCTAGTAGGAGATGGAGAAATGTTTCTGAGCAATTTCAGTAGAATTACTACTGAAGATTCTGAAGTGGGCTAATCAAAGGCCCTGTGCTGCAGGAGCCCTGAGGGAATGAAACATACTCCAGGCTGGTGAAAGGTTGGAAGAGGGCAGAAGAGGAGTCCAGGAGTAGATAGGGTCAGTCACGAAAGGTCTTAGGAGTTTGAATTTTATTCTGGTGGCAATGAGCAGTCATTGAACGAATTGATCACACCTGCAAAGACCTTGTTTCCAAATATAAGGTCACATTTGCAGGTACTGGGGATTAGGACTTCAATATATCTTTTTGGGGGATATAACAATTCAATCCTTTTGGTGTGCTTACCAGGGAGGATGGTAAGAACCACTTGTGGTTCATATAAGAGAGCCCTAAATTAGACGTGTGGTGGCGGGGATTAAGTTGGAGGGAAAGTCTTAGGAGTCAGTGACATCTCACAAGGCGACACTGTTGGGTGAACATAGAAATACAGCCAGGGATGGAAGGTTGGGGACTGTGAAGGAGCCTCTGCACAGGAGCGGTTAGAGAGGCAGAGATCCCGTGAAAGGGTGGGTTTGTAGACTCTTTTCTTTTGTGAGTCTAGACTCAGAAAATAACAGAAGAAATGTACATTTTTCTGCCCATATCAAGATTCAGCCCTGGCAGTGTTTTACGTAGTTTCTTGGGTGTTGTTTTTTGATAAATTTCTCCAGAAAGCTAAATAGAATTCCTTCTCTCAGACCATTTTCTGGCCCCATACTTTGTTCATTTTCTTAATTATTAGCAAATTAAACATTGAGAATCCTCAGGAAACTATTTCCCTACAAATGGAGTTGTCTGATGTTAATAGAATGTTGTGGCTCAGCTGCCAAAACATGAACTGTGCAGTGAGATGTAGGGAACGCCCTGTGTGAATTTTAGTTTCCAGCCTAGCTTGGTATTGAATCTTCTCAAAAGCAAGTCATATGCTCTGAAACAAATGCGGCTGCCAGATATTTGGAAAGGTTTCATTACTGCTGTGCTCAGTAAGTCAGAGCAAATTTCCCAGTAATATTTAATATTGTGCTAGATAGAAAACATTTAATGTAAAGACAAATGCAACCAAATAGAGTTTTAGCAGATATCAAAGGGACATAACTACAGACTTGAAAGGCGCCCTGCGGTTTGGCTCAGGCCTGGAGAGGAAAGGAAGGAGCCGTTGGGAGACATATATCTAAGAGTGTAGTTACAGTCCGAGATAACTTCAGAACATTGAAGTGGCCTCTGTCCACTTGGCCCAGTTGAGCACCATAAAAATTCAACCTAGCGCTTACTCGTTTAGTGAGATAACTGGATCAGGCTCCCAGGACGCCAGCCTGAAGCTCTCAATCTGGTTTGGACCCTCTGGACTTGGCTTTGTGGCCCGTCTGCTTCCTTCCCTTGCCTGATCTCCATCACCCACTCTTCTAGCCGATGAAAGACCCTTATCCCTGCAGATTAAAGTACTAATTCTCTGACAAATGCATAAAACCCTCAAAAGTTCAAAAGGATAGTTTTATTTAGTAAACTGAAGCAAACACAAAAACCAAAGCAAGCATGAGGGCCTTTACATGGGATAACAAACAGTCATGGGGTGATTGCTAAGCAAAGATATTCGAAGCTTTGGCCAAGGGTGGGATGGAGTTCTCTTGGCTCTGAGGCTTCTCTCCTCTTGCAGGTGTTGCCAGAGTGCATCTCGGGCCCTTTTCTCTCTGGCTTCAGGCCATCCTCAGTCCTCAGAGTAAGATCCTAAATACCTAGAAATATTCCCAGGCGCTGACTCCATTGTTGCAGTTGTGCTGTTACTACCTGGTTACCTTGCCTTTAAGAGAAACTTCTTCTCTTCTAATCTGGTGTCTCAGCTGCATACTGTGGCCTTGCCTTTCCTCAGAGGTATTCTAGGTCCTCCGCCTGGGTTGACTGTGCCTTTGCTCCCAGTCTCATAGTCTCATCCGGTTTAAAAACCCTAGCTCTGACTGAGCTGTCTGGGCTGCTTGTTTTACCACCTGAGGGAGGATACTCCCAAATCCCAGCTCCTCAGGACTGTAGAGCTGCAGCGAGGCTGGGAGAGGCATCTGTGCTGGACTCACTGACCAAGGCAGCTGGCTCAGGCTACAGCCCACCCACTTCTCTGGAATATTGTCTTTAGCTCATTGTTCAGATGGTCCCAGGGGAAGGGTGAGTCTTTTGTTTCAGTCTTTTAGTTAAAATCTTATAAAGTATGAATTTTTAAATACACAGTGTATATGCATACTCCCCACCAGGAATTAGGCGGGTTATTTTATTTTGGTTCATGCCCATTGTAAAGTGATTCATAAGAAAACCAGTTGCCTATGAGGGTTGAGAGGTTAGAAAAATAAACGACACAAAACCACGTCTTTGTTAATACTCACTCCTATATTTATCCACATAGTCAATCTGTCCCTGCTTTTAACCCAACAGTTTTTTTCATTTAAAAAAGTGGGGTTATATGATTATACATCAAAGCAAATACAGTATTCATCTTTTTTTCTTCTGTGTGTCAAGGAAGCAATTCTCGGCCCTCAGATAAACCATTTGAGACTGAGAGACTTAGAACTCCATATTCCCATAACTGTGAAATTTTTAAACCACAAAGGTGCTGTGTTCTTGTAAAATTGTGACCTGAGAAATTTTCTTAAATTAAAAGGATATTCAACACAACTATTAGTTTAGATGCTCAGTGCAATTTATTTGCTTGCTTACCTGCAAGCTGTCAGTACAACCAATATGCAATAAACACCAACTCAGGGCAAGCAACAAATTTAAAGGTGGAGGATATCAGAGCCTCTAAAGTCCATCAGCCCGAGGGCTGACACAAGGCAGGTGGGTTCCTTTAATGAGAGTCTCGGGATCTGGTCAAGTGCAGCGGTGGGGTGGGGGTGGGGGAACAAAGCTGTTGGTGGGAGGCGCTGGTTGCAGTGCAGCGGTGAGGATGGCTGCAAGCCTTGCAGCACTGTACAGGCGTGGGAACCAGAGTCAGAGCGACTGGGTGTTAGCTGCCTCTCCCTGAGGCTCGCTGGAGTAGCATCTGCCCTGGGATTTCATGCCTCAGAGGTCTGGTGGAGCATCCCATTGGCAGGCATTAAGCCAGTCCATGTCATATCCTCGCACAAATGTCTGATTATGGCTTGTTATAAAAAACATGCTTTTCTCAATTTGTTTATATTCTAATTGTGGTCAATATATTTACAATGTTTTGGGGATTCAAGATCATTAATATCACTTCAATGCAAAACAAAAGAAAACCTAGCGATCCTGGAAAACTCTCTATTTGGTGGATGTGGAAAGTTACCATTTTCCCCAGGATTACACAGCTAATTAGATCCAGAGCTCGGATGAGCACTCTGGTTTCTTGGCTCTCAATTCCAAACTCTCTCCAATATCACTTCTCAGATACTTCCATAGGAAGTTTAATTAAATTATTTGCTTCACATTTCTTTTAGTTTGAAACATGAGCTTCTCAATGTCCTCCACTTTAGTGAAGTCGAGGTGGCATGCTGGCTGGCACAGACGGAGGGAAGGCAGAACCTGACCTGAGGAAGCCCCAGGTTAGCCCCGGGTAGTAAACATGGTACCTCACTATTTCCTTTGGGTGACCCACTCCTTGCCTCCTGTCTCCCTGGGCTAACTCAGCCTCTCACATTTCCATGCTTTCCATATATGACTCATAGCCATAAATAGGTGACCCCAGTTTTTAGAAAGTTTCATTTCAATCTAGAAAAATATTTCTAAAATAAAAATGATCTCTTGGATATTTTGTCATTCTGACATATCATAGTCATAGTCATAAATTTTACTTCTCATATTTGTGTCTGGTGGCAAACTCTGCACTTCAACTCATTTTATTAAAAAACAAAGTAAAGATTGACTTGGAGCCCTTGTGTGTTTGTGTATCATTATTTATAAGCTCTTTGAGAGAGGACTTCACCTCTTTCTCTTCCTTTAGCAGACATAAGTTTTCCCTTTGATTACTCCTGTAACTTTTATGGAACTTCTAAGACTCTTGACAAGTAGAAGGCCAACGTAATTAAGGATTTTTGTGTGTCACAGACTACCAGTGTTTACCTAAATAATGGTACTGATCAAAAATAATTTAGACTCTATTATATAGTAGCTAGAAGAAGTTTTTTATTTTTAATGTATGTTTGAAGCTGAGATTTTTGT
This sequence comes from Dasypus novemcinctus, assembly GCF_030445035.2. Taxonomy (NCBI): domain Eukaryota; kingdom Metazoa; phylum Chordata; class Mammalia; order Cingulata; family Dasypodidae; genus Dasypus; species Dasypus novemcinctus. Next base: position 36,070,446 of record NC_080687.1, read on the forward strand.
CCCAATGATTGTCTTGAGATGCTAGCTATGTTTAGATTTAATTTTCAGATCCACATCATACTACATGGTGTGAATTTTTTCCTTCCCCCTTTCATCATGTGAAATAATTTATTTCCAAACATAGGAATGGGGCTGATCTTCTTTGAATATCGAGAATTTTGTTGTTGATTTATATAACATGAATACAGACCCATCTTTTAGCAGGAATATGATTTTAAATGATAAAGTGGGAAATAATACCACTGTTAGGAAAAGAAAAATTTAAGCTCCTTTTTTAGAAGGACTTTAATGTTCATAGAGTATAAATCTCTTGGTATTAATGTGGATTCTGTTATAAGCCAGATAAACAAAACTACAGAAATTTAATATGAATCAGTTTTGCATAATGTGACTTTTAATACATAAAATATGGAGAAATTAAAATAGGGCATTCACTTTATGCTTTGGTCTTTCCATGTCATTTTCCTTAATGGACCAGAGAACTTTTTGCAATAAAAGAAAAGAAAAATCTTGGAGGCAAGTAATGCATGGCTAGTGATTGGTTCCTATTACTATCTCCATTGACTTACTTTAATCTAAAATTCTTTCATTCTTTTTTAAAAAATAAATCAATTTTATTGATGCACATTAATAAAGCATATAATTCATCCAAAGTGTACAATCAGTGGTATTTGGTATAATCACATAGTTGTGCATTCATCACTTCAGTCATTGATAGAGCTTTTTCATTATTTCAATAATAAACAAAAAATAGACAAAATTCTTTGCCTCTTAATATTTCTGTGCTTCCCCCGCTGTATACATATCTGCTATTTCTGGATATTCTTACAGATTTATTTATTTTTAAGCAGTTTTATTGAGATATATTCAATGTCATACCATCAATACAATCAATGTGCAAAATATCTATCAAAAGTGTTTAATCAGTGGCTTTTAGTATAATCACAGTGTTGTGCATTTATCACCACAAAAAATTGTCAAATAATTTCATTACTCCAAAAAGAAAACCCTTAGCAGTCACCTCTCAATCCCTCTATCCTTCTCCAGCCTTACATAAACATTAATCTAATTCCAGCTTTATAAACTGATTTATATTTACATCTTATATAAATGGAATCATACAATATGTAGAACTTTGTGCTTTCACTTAGCACTTAGCATAATTTTTTTTCTGATATTGACATCTTGTATTAACATATATTAGTTCAGTTTCAAAGAGGAATGGTCTTATATATGTAATTTTACCTGTACTCATATTTCACATGTAACAGTCCCATGTTAAATTTTTCTGCCTTCTTTTTAGCATTATACATGACCTTGGACTTTCCCTTTCAACCACTGTCATACCCATATACTAGCACTGCCAATTACAAACACAAGGATGTGCTTTCACCTTTTCTGTTCATTTCCAAAGGTTAACACACATCCTTTTTTAACCAATTCCACATAGGTTAACTCTCAGCTTTCTGTTCTCTAACCTATTTTTATCTGGTGGCCCATATTCAAGTTATTAACTCCATAAGATTACACAATAGTATTTAGCTCATAGTAGAGCAGTCATACAGTATTTGTCCTTTTGTGTCTGGCTTGCTTCACTCAATATAATGTCCTCCAGGTTCATCCATGTTGTCATAGGCTTTATGACTTCATTTCTTCTTACAGCTACGTAATATTCCATCATGTGTATACAACACAGTTTGTTTATCCATTCATCAGTTAATGGACACCTGGGTTGTTTTCAACTTTTGGCGGTGTGAATAATGCCCTGTGAACATCGCTGTATAGGTATCTGTTCGTGTCACTGCTCTCATTTTTTGTGAGTATATACCTAGTAGTGGTATTGCTGGGCCATGTGGCAAATCTATATTCAACTTCTTTAGAAACTGCCAAATGGTCATCCACAGTGGCTGTACCATTCTACATTCCCACCAACAGTGAATAAGCGTTCCTATCTCCACATCCTCTCTAACACTTGTAGTTTTCTGTCTTTTTAATAGTGGTCATATATAGGTGTGAAATGATATCTCACTGTAGCTTTGATTTGCATTTCCCAAATCATTAGTGATGTTGAACATTTCTCATATGTTTTTTTGCCATTTGTATTTCTTTTCTAGACAAATGTCAATTCAAGTCTTTTGCCCATATTTTAATAGGGTTGTTTGTCTTTTTGTTGAGTTGTAGTATCCTTTATATATCGTGGACATTAAATCCTAATCAGATATGTGATTTCCAAATATTTTCTCCCATTGAGTTGTCTCCCCTTTCACCCTTTTTGATAAAGTCCTTTGAGGTGCAAAAGTGTTTAATTTTGAGGAGGTCCCATTTATCTTTTTTTTTCTCTTTTGTTGTGCATGCTTTGGATGTAAGGCCCAAGAAACCACCACCTACCACAAGGTCTTTTAGATATTTCCCTAGATTTTCTTCTACTAGTTTTATGGTCCTGACTTTTATATTTAGGTCTTTGATCCATTTTGAGTTGATTCTTGTGTAGAGAGTGAGGTAGGGATCCTTTTTCATTCTTTTGGTTACAGATATCCTGTTCTCCCAGCACCATTTTTGAAGAGACTGTTTTGTCCTATTAACATGGACTTGGTTCTAGAGGTGAAGGTTTATTTCTGGACTCTTAATTCTATTCCACTGATTGATGTGTCTTTCTATATGCCAGTACCACTGCACATGCCACTATATGCCAGTTTTGACCACTGTAACTTTGTAATATGTTTCAAGGTCAGGTAGTGAAATTCCTCCCATATTGCTCTTCCTTTTTAGAATGATTTTCGCTATTCGGGTACACTTTTCCTTCCACATGAATTTGGTAATTACCTTTTGTATTTCTGTAAAGAAGGCTGTTGGAATTTTAGTTGGTATTTGTATTAGTCAGCCAAATGGGTGCTGAAGCAAAGTACCAGAAATCTGTTGGCTTTTATAAAGATTATTTATTTGGAGTAAAAGCTTACAGTTAGAAGGCCCTAAAGGGTCCAACTCAAGATATCATAAGAGGTACTTCCTCACCAAACTTTGTTACCACGTTTTGGAGCGAGATGGTTGCAAGGGTTCAGCCTTCCTCTTCCTTTTAAGGCTCTATGGGCCCAGCTTCTTCCAGTCTCAGCTGTAGGCTAGAGGGCTCGTTTTTTTCTGGGCCTTCTCAGTTGTTCAGGGCTCTGGTCTCTTCAGCTGCAAACTATCAGGCGAATGGCTCAGCTCTCTCCGGGGCCACATCAAAGTTCTCTCCTCTGCCATGTCTGTGGAGCTCTCTATTCCCGTGTATCCTCTCCTATGTGGGCATATGTTTATATAGCCCACCAAGGAGGCGGAGGCTCAACCCTTAGTCGACCTAATGATGTAGTCAAATCAAAGCCCTAATCTTGATTTAATTAAGTAAAAAGACTTTGAATTTAATACAATCAAAGGATATCATGTCCAGAGGAACAGACCAGTTCTATATCTTTTTTTGGAATTCATAAATAATATCAAACTGCTGCAGTATTTGAATCTATAAATAAGTTTGGGTAGGATTGACATCTTTAACATATTTAGTCTTCTAATCCATGAGCAAGGAAGTTTTTCCATTTGTGTAGGTCTTCATTGATTTCTTTTAGCATTGTTTTGTAATTTTCTGCATATAGGTCCTGTTCAATACTAGTGTACAGAAACATTACTGATTGTTGAATGTTCATCTTGTATCCTGCCAGTTTCCTGAACTCATTTATTAGGTCAAGTAGCTTTGTCTTGGACATTTCAGAATTTTCTAAATATAGTGTCATGTCATCCATGAATAGTGAGTTTTACTTCCTCTTTTCCTATTTGGATACCTTTTTTTTTTTTGCCCTTGTCTAATTGCTCTAGATAGAATTTCTAGTACAGTGTTGAATAACAATAGTGACAGTGGGCATCCTTGTCTTGTTCCCAATCTTTGAGGGAAAGATTTTAACCTTTCCCCATTAAATATGATGTTGGCTGTGGATTTTTCACATATGCCCTTTATCATATTGAGGAATTTTCCTTCTTTCAAGAAAGGATCCTGGATTTTTTAAATTGCCTTTTCTGCATCAATTGAGATAGTCATGAGTTTTGTTTTCCCTTCAAATTGTTAATATGGTATATTACATTAATTGGTTTTCTTATGTTGAACCACCCTTGCATACCAGGAATAAATCCCACTTGGTCATAATGTATAAGTCTTTTGATGTGCTTTTGGATTCTATTTGCAAGTATTTTGTTGAGAATTTTTGCATCTATGTTCATTAGAGAGATAGGACTGTCATTTTCTTTTCCTGTAGTGTCTTCTTTATCTGGCTTTGGTATTAGGGTGATGTTGGCTTCATAAAATACATTGGGTCATTTTCCCTTCTCATCAATATTTTGGAAGAGTTTGAACAGAATTGGTGTTAATTCTTCTCAAAATGCTTGGTAGAATTCACCTGTGAAGCCTCCTGGTCCTGGACTTATCTTGGTTGGGAGATTTCTGATGACAGATTCAATCTCTTTAAATGTGATTGCTTTGTTAAGTTCATGTATTTCTTGTAATGTCATTGTAGGTTGTGTCCAGCCTTCCCCTGGTGTCCTAAATCCTAGGAGATTTTTTTCCAGGCTGTTTCTGCCTGTCCTTTAGCTATTTTTCTAGGAGAGAAGAGAGTCCCATTTCTTTCTAGTCTACCATTTTCCTGGAAGTTCTTCATTCTTAAAACATTTATTGCATATGCAGCACAGAAATACAAATAGTAAGTGATGTCTCCTTCACTTAGAGGAATTCACTATCTGGTTGGGGAAAGAAAAGTGCATGTACCTGCCTGCAGGAGAGTTTTTGGAGTCAAAGTGGAAGGCCAACACACTATTCAGACAGGGGTGGGAGGAGGAGGTTGTTTATAAGATCACCAAGGTCAAGGATCAGATTTCAGTTTTATAATTCCTGAGACTGGGTTTAATCAATATGACCAGAATTGTTTGGCCTCAGGAAGATGGACTTGTAGCAGCCAGCTCCACGAGAGAACAAACCATTATACTATTTTATTAATGTGCATTAAGAGCTGTAACCAACAAGGAGATCAGAGTATGTTCATTGGCCATGTGTTTTCTCCTGCCAGGAAAGTCTGAACAGGAAGCACATTATAAAGAAGTGGCTTGGTGAGGCTGGACTTAGAGCAAGGGGAATGAGCTGCAAAACCTTGGCGTCTGTTGAGCTCAGTCAGTGACTGCACTCTGTGCCATTGTTGCCAGAGGGCTGAAATAGTCCCTCTGTGGGTTCCAGCCTGATGGGTCCTTTTCTTTTCAAGTGGTGATAGAGACACTGACAAAATTCCTCTAGTCCTACAAGCCTTGTTCTTTCTGTTGATCTATTCTTTTCCCAGATGAGTAAAAACTTTTGATAAAACTATTGATTGGTGGGGGTTTTATTATTGTTGTTTACTGCATGTTCTGTTAGAATTCTGGGCAGTTTTTCCTTTGACAAGGGAGAGATTTTTAGTTCTAGTGTATAAAGCATTTTTTTCTTTTCTTGACAAAGAGCTAATTTCATTTTATTATGTGTTGATTTTGTTCTTTTAACTTTTCAAGGGTAAACTTATCTCCCAAGTTTCTCTTCCTTTTGAACTAAATGCAACTTGTACCCATCCTTTATAATCTAGCTTGATCATCTTCTCCTTAGTGCACCCTCTCCTGATGGTTTTCTTCTCCCAGTAAGATTTAGATTCCCCTATGCTTTCCTCTCATACTATCTTGTGCTTACCCTTTCTACCACACTTCTCACATTATAATAATTCATTTCTTTGTCTTTATCTTACACCAGACTGTAAGGTCTATTAGAACAGCAACTGCGTTTTATGAACATTGTGTCTCCAGCTGCTGGTTTAGTGTCTGGTATGAAAGTGGGGATGCAGTAAAAGTTTGGCTGGGTGGATCAATGAGTGGGTAGGTGGAGTGATATGCTGAGTCCTTAAATGATCAGTAGAATGATTTTCAAGAAAAGAAGCCATTGTAGCCTACTGTTAAAGTCCAACAGACATTTTCCTCAATCTTATTTAACCTCCATTATGGCACTGACTGAATAGAAGGAATAGGAGGGTGATTGTAGAAATTAGATTGCAACTTAGCATATCTCTTCAATGCTTCTGTTCTGCAGTTAGTATTGGAAATCTATTTTTATGAAAATGGCAATATTCTTCAGTACTTTAATTTGCAGATGTTCCTAGTCTCTTACAATCTTGTTTCAGTTATCTCTTGCTAAGTAACAAACCACCCCAAAACCTTAGTAAGTTAAGACAACATTTTATTATTTCTTACAGTGCTGAAATCTGGTTGAGGCTCAGCTATGGGGTTCTTCTGCTACTTGGAATGTATCGCCTGAAATGTCAAGGTGGCTTCTTCACCCACACTGTGGTGCCTCACCTGTGACTGGAACCAGCTGGGGGCTGGCTGGGCATCGTCTTCTCTCTCCATGGTCTCTCCATAGGGCTAGATTGGACTTCCTCATAGCATGGTGGTCTCAGGGTAGCAGAACTTTTTATATGACAGTTGGCTTCCAAGAGAGGGAAGCAGAAACTGTCAGTTCTTGTAACTGTTAGGTTTGGAACTAGTATGTCGTCACTTTGACTTTCCTTTTATTGGTTGAAGTCAGCCCAATTCTGGTGGAGGGGAAATAGACTGCCTTTTGATGTGAAAAGCAGCAAGCATATACAGGAAAGCATAGCAGCCATCTGCCGTCTTTGGTGATATAACACATCTCTAGCTAATATTGTGTAGTTTAAGAAATACGCATAAAAATAACATTGAAGCTAGATGTGTTCTAAAGAAGCATGTCTAGTTTAAGCAACTGGTTTTAAAGAATTACGTTATGTTTATTTGGGTGAAGTCTCCATAGAGGAGAGGTCTACCTGGGACTAAAACTATGCTTTGTGAAAGTTAGGAGTTGATCAGTAATGATAAATGTGTAAACCAAAGTTAAAGATGAGAAGCAATATACTATCTGATCTGTTAAAATTCAAGTCTCTCATTAATAATTAGTTTACTTTTTAAAGTGAGAGTGTAATTCATGAGAATCAAAAAGATCAATTCCCTATTATTTTTCTCCCCTTATAGGAGTGTTTGGAAAACTGTCTTGTTATTAAAGTTTCTTGAGTTGGCAATTTTACTGTGAAAATTTTGTAAATATATTTTCTTTCTTCCTAGTGCTGCTGTGGAAAATGGACTGAACTTGACCCTGATAGTCTTTGTCTTATTTTCCTGACTGCTGAAACAAATACTATATAGTAGATTGACTTAAATAATAGACATGTATTGGCTTACTGTTCTGAGCCTAGGAGAAGTTCACAATCGAGGTGCCAGCAAGGCAATGCTTCTCCCGGAAGACCATGGTGTTCTGAGGCTGCCAGTTCCCTGGCTTTTCCATCACATTGGGTTCCTGTAGCTCGCTCTGTGGCCTTTTATATAAGGCCTCCTATAATAGGATTAAGCCCCATCCTGATTCATTTGGGCCATACCTTAACTGAAGTGACCTAATCAAAAGGTCCTATTTACAAATGGGTTCACACCCACAGGACCAGGACTTGGGACCTGAACGTGCCTTTTGTTTGGGACATGATTCAATCCCCAACAGTCCTATTTCTTGACCTGAGCCATTTCTTCAATGATTTGATACTACAAAACTTAATTTCAGAAATCTCGAAAGACCCAAATAAGTCAAGATAAGGACATTGTCAGTGGATTGTAAGTGGTGATATAAATTGTAGCCTTCTTTGAAACATACAGAATTTCTTAAACAATCCCCTTTGCTGGTGTCACCCCTTGTTCATAACAATACTGATACTTTCCTTAATCAATATTTTGCTTTGTAGCTTTATAAAACATAGATTGTGCCTCTGTTCAGTGCTTACTGTCACTTAGCTCTGTGGCATTTCATGAGAACAGGGGTGTAATAAAGGTCACCTTCTATTTATGGTATTCACAAAGAAATCAATACCTAGAGTCTTAAAAGCTGAATGGATTAATTATGTAAAGGACATTGGTGGGAATGGAGTCCTTTATTTTACCTTCCTTGAAAATCTGGAAGCCTTATTCCAAAAGTAGGGCTTAAGATTACATTCAAAGATAGACACAGTACAAGATAAAAATAAAAATAAATGTAGATGAAGCATACCAGATGGAAAATATGGGTAGAAAATAAAATTAAGTTACATGCCAAATACATGCCATTAAGTTCTCTGCCTGTGCTGGAGAGACAGGGATCCCAGATTTGACACAAATCTTCCTCCAGCAAGGGAAGACAGGAAGCACCCATTATAGGTGCTGTGAGCTCTCAGTTTAGTGATTAGCCACGAAGAGCCAGCAGGGGACTCTGTTAGCAGAATTTTTTCACGTATGCTGTTTCCATACTATGACCTGTTATTAGAAACCAAGGATTATATAGTCTGTGGGAGAAAAAAAAATCTGAAGTGTATCTTTCTGAAGACCGAGGCCCAATTTCCCCATATTGACACTTTTTAAAAAAAATTATTTATTTATTTTTAAAAATTACATTAAAAAAATATGAGGTCCCATTCAACCCCACCACCCCCACCATATTGACACCTTACAGCCTCTTCCAGACAATGTTATTTGGGGTAGTTGTGCTATTGCCTAAAGCCATGATGCATTTCATTATTAAAAATAAGGACATAAGCCACATGAACAACAACAGTTCTGATGTTCATAGGAGGGGAGGTAGCGGTCACAATTCACTGATTCATTCAACAAATATTTATTGAAGATCTTCTGTGTGTCTGGTCACCATGCCTTTAGCAGTGGTAAAAGGCAATTAAGGCAAGCCAAAGGGTATAGGGCTAGATCAAACATCTGTAGTAGATTGACTTACATAATAGACATGTATTATTTAATGTGAAAGAGGCTGCTAACCCCCTCCCTGGAGGGATCACTGTGCCCTTGACCCAGAAGGAAGCAGGACTCCTGACTGCCCGCAGGGCTTTTGAACTTTCAGGTACCAGATGGAACCTGTTGGATGTGACCTAAGGAGGAAGCGGCCTGGCCTGGCTAAAATGGAAGTGTCTGTCTTGGTGCTGGGCCCTGCTGCAGGACCCTCTCAGCTACTCAAGGCTGGCTCCTTTTGATCTTCACTTACCCAAGGCTTTTCCTTGTGCTTTTATACAGACGGCAGTTCTCAGACGACAGGGTCGATACAAATGCTCAACGGTTCCTGCAAACGCAGAACAGGAAGCACAGAGCTTATTTGTTACTGAGGTAATGTTTTTTCCTACATTAATTTACTTGTCATTTTAAGGCCATTTTTCTCTAACCTTCTATTTTTAAACCTGAATGATATTTTCAAAAAGTGATAGAGGAGTAATAAAATCTTATGATGGAAATTTAAATATCAGAATAAGGTGAAGTTTTCAGAGTTTGAAACTTGGACGGAAATGCCAGCTGGGACCATTTCTGATCACCTAACATGAACTCTACAGAATTTATCTCATAGGTTTAAAGTAAGGGTGTCTTGTAGATGAAGTCCCTGGAAATCTCTGTAGGAAGCTTTAGTTATTACTTTTACTGATAGTGTTTTTAATGGAAACCCGGCACACACACACGTTTATGTGTTCATGTACTTTATTTATTTGTTTATATTTGTATTATTTTCAAGACTAGTTTTATATTCATCAAGTGCCAGATGATATAATAAGCAGAGTCAGACTTCCTGATGAATGTATGATAATACATCTGATAACACGAAAATAATTTACTTTTTCTTGAACATGTAAATAATAATTACGCTTTTTTTTCCTTTTCTCCAGGTGTTTTTAGGTGGGTTTAGCTGTTTTAATTTTTGTGCTGTAAAATATACCTTCATTTAAAAATAATGGATTTTTACCCTCATTTTTCTAGTTGCTATTTAGATAATAAATTCAGTAAATTTGCCCAAGAAACTTTGCTTTTATAAGCAAAGAACTATTAAAATAGTATTCAGTTTCCATTGATAATTTTGAAAAATTAAATGTGCATTTAAAAATTTGAAACTGTTTTTTCATCCTTCCTGAAACGTAACTTCCCATTCTACTTCTTATGCCACTGTATTAGTAAAATTTCAAACAAATCCAGCCAGAAATATTTATGTAGTCATAAATATTTATTTTAAAGCTGAGGGGTGGTCGAACTATACCCTCAACCTTCATTCCAGACAAAACCCAGCCTTCAGCCTGTTTTGGTAAATGTAGCACAGCCACACCATCCGTTTACATATTGTCTTTGGCTACTTACACAATAAAGCACAGCGTAGAGTAGTTGCCAAGAGCCCAAAAAGTAAAAAAAATACTTACTTACCTGGCTCTTTATAGAAAAAGTTTGCTGACTCCTGTTTTAAAGCATGTAGCAAAATTATTAAATACTAACTTAATTCTCCCAATTGGTTAAAAACTATGATTTCGGTAGGATAATGCTCCATTAAATTCTTTAATCACTGCAGATTGAGCAATAACTGCTTCATCGTATGCTGCAGGAGCCAGCATAACAACCCCTCTTGGGACTCTTCCATTGGGTGGAGTGAAACAATACTTCCTCTCCATCCCCTGGTCCGGAGCAGCATGAGCTAATGGCTTTTTAAAGAAAACAGCTTAGAAAATCTTTCAGTATAACTTCACAATATTATTGAATTTCACAAGTTTGAAAGGTTAGTTGTGGAATCAGTCAGTCATTTCCTTGTCTGGAGATACAGTGCTCTGGGTATTGGTTTCTGGTTGACTGCATTATCTCCTAAACTTATTATCTCTGCCAGTCCCTGCTACCCACCCAGTGACATGCTAAATTAATGACTCTTTCTGGTACTTAACCTGGTTAGCTATGTTTTTGAGATTCCTTATAATTTCAAATATTATAGCTATTTTTCTTACCTTTTTTGCCTAAGATATTGAAAATCTGGGCACTCATGTTAAATTCACAAATGTACTCATGATATATAAGATTGTGCTCAGTATTCATTTATTTTCTTAACTGGGCAGGTACATTTTATCCTGAATAATGATTTTGGTGTCCTGCATGAGCATTTGGTGCTGTAACTTTCTATTGCACCACAGAAACTACTTGTAGCGCTTGATGAAGAAACACTGTAGCCAGAAGGGATTGTGCTCTCTCTGACTTGGCCTCTGGAAGGAAGAGAATTGGAGTGGGGTCACAAGTCTGTGTTATACATAGTCAAATCTGCCTTACCTGTGCTAATGGAACTAGGGGCAGTAGTGGGAAAATCCAAAATCATGGATAATTCTGAAATATTATTTTTGGAATGTAATTCTGAGTGTGGATGTCCGGTGGTCTAAATATAAAAATGCTTTGCAAAATTAAAAAAGAATTTGCAAGAATAAAATTATTTAAAATATTTGTAACTACATAGCAAAAAAAAAAAAAAAGGGAAAGTTAAGCTCTTACATCTGACTGTACTCTTAACTCTTCTCTACTATTTATTCCACCTCCCAGGATGATTATCTAAATCACTCTCTCTTCACAACCTAGTGCATAAAGCGCGAAAGCATAAAGCCTGGCATAGTTCTTGTTGCTGTTATTTTCATGAAGTTGTGTGCTTGTGTGGGTGTGGGTGGCGACTTGTTTCAGAAGACCTTTCAGCAAAGGCGATGAAGTAGAAAGACTGGCAATAGAAACAGTGAAGTAAGCAAAACACAGAATTTGTTCATGGTGTTAATTACAGCAAGAGTCAAACTAGTAAGACACAAACATATTTATCTATATTTGAATTTATTCATTCTTTTTTTTTTTTTGGTACATGGAAGCCTGAATAGGTGTAGACAGTCAAGAACTAATTATACAGAAAATCATTTGAACCTGAACTAATGTTAACAGCTAAGTCAACTCTGCTTCTGTTGATTTTGAGTCATTCACATTTGAAGATTTGGTAGATTGAAACTTTATAATCTTATGACTGACTGCATAATCCTTGCTGATCTTCAAGATTAGTGGAAGACACCATGCTGGGCTGCTAAACCTATCAGATATTGAGATAGTTTAAATTTAGTCTGTATAGATTAGTATCACTAATAGAAACTTGACAACAGAATGCTCTATACAGTATGTATGTATATACACATACCAACACATGCGAAAAAGTCATGTGCCTCTCTGAAATGGAATCTAAATTTTTCTTCTGTTAAACTCCTTCTGTTTCTTTCTTTTTTTTTTTTTTTTTTTTTAAAGATTTATTTATTTATTCAATTTCGCCCCCTCCCCTGGTTGTCTGTTCTTGGTGTCTATTTGCTGCTTCTTTGTTCGCTTCTGTTGTCGTCAGCGGCCTCCTTCTGTTTCTTATGAGTAAAAGGAGACTGAGGATAAAATAGTGCTATTTAGAAAAGAAGGCAGGGAAAACTAGGTGAACTTCTAATTTTGTATGATAATATTGAGTGACAGAGTTGGTTGGAATATTAGTTAATACCGTGGAAGTATCTTTAGAGCCAAACTTTCCATTCACTTTCTTGTACTGGTAGAGGCCATAGGACTTCTTAAGAACCAAGTGTGCTGTAGTCAGAAGCAGGACATTGCTTTGTAGTTGCCAGCAAGGTTAGGTGAAGTGTGTCTTTGTGTAGAATCATCTCTCAGATGGTTAATGATAATAACTTAAAGTGGTACCTCTCCCAGGGGTAATGTTTCAGTGGATCAAAGTCTCAGGCTTCACAGGAATCTATCTGATGGTGGAATTTCAGACATCAGCTGGTTGATGGGAGAGAACTTTTGAAGTTTGTGTGGGCGGCCTTCACAAACCTTCCCAGATGCTCTCGAAAAGTCATCACATAGGCAGTTATGTTTTCTTTTGCATTTCTTTTTTTTCCTACTTATACTTTCTATTTTTTCTCTCCCACACCCCCCAACAGTGTATCAAAACCTATAAATCTGACTGGCATCTTGTGAACTATAAATATGAAGATTATTCAGAAGAGTTTCGACAGCTTCCAAAGTGAGTACACTGTCTGATCATGCAACACAAGGTTATACACTTAGAGAAGGTTTTTTTTGTACTTGAAATGCTTAAAGAGACATGTATCTTCTTATGCAGTTAGAGTTAATTGTAGAATATATTTCTAGATGATTTTTGTATGTATATGGTATAGCTGTTGCCTCCAGGGCTTTTGCTCATAGGTATCAAACTGATCTGCTCTACTCTGGTATTGGCAGGTGGTGGTAATCTTGTGGATGGTTTAAATATGCCCAGTGATTTTTTTTTTTTAGGGTACCACTGATAAAAATATAAATAGGTGAAGTTTCTTAAGTGGGAAATAGAAATCAAGGAAAATGGAAGTGTATTAAAATATGCTAGAGTGTTTTAACTGAAAAAGAATATTTGAGGGGAGTGGGTATGGTGCAAGCAGTTTAGTATCTGCTTCCCACATGGGAGGTCCTGGGTTCAGTTCCTGGTTCCTCCTAAAAAAAAAAAACAAGAACAAACAACAAGCCAACAATTGAAAAAAACAAACCCAGGGGAGTTGATGTGGCAGGGTGGTTGAGCACCAGCTCCCCACATACGAGGTCCCAGGTTCAATCCACACCCCAGTACCTCAAAAAAAAAATTTTTTTAAGAGACATTTTATATTGAGTAAATTTTATGTTAAAAAAAATTTAAGAGACAACCATTTTCCCAGATGAATTTCTTTCCTCCCTTTAAAGTATTCACTTGTTCTAGAATATTTCAAAAGCAAATATGTTTAGATTGACTAGTGGTAGTTAATGTGAACTTGAGATCGTTCTCTCCTCAAGAGGATATCTGTTATAAAGTGGTACATCCTGAAACGATGCAGGTGACAAATTTAACTATAATTTATTATGAATTAGTAGATAATGATATGTTTAAAAAAATAACATGGCCAATGAAAATTTTCTTTGCAACCCTATTAATCTATTTTCCTTTGTTTATGTTACATCTGTGTGGGAGAACCTTTTATACCATTCTCAGAGGACCTAGCTGTTTGTTTTTCCTATTTGTGTGGTTCAGCCTCTCCTTAAGAGTGTCCAGCCAACTTCCCAGTTGTCTCTTTTAAACCTCAGCAGAGAACACTCCCTCCTAGTTTTATCTTCTCCAGATGGGTAGGCTCTTTAATTCTGTGTTTACCCAATACTCATGTGAGGCTTTAAAATTTTTCCCATTTGATGGATTAACCCATTTTCATTGATTGTCTTGTTTATACTGTTCTCATGGTTGAAAGTCTATAAGATATAATGGCAGATTTTATCCTTTGCATCACTAAGATTTCTCAATTGTGGGTTGAGATAGAGAGGGAGAATTATAACAGTGGGTAGAAATGTAGATTCCTCTGTCTGGTTCAGCTACTTAATCTGTCCTCAAGGTACTTAAACTCTGTAAGCCTCAGTCTCTTCATCTATGAAATAATCTTAACAGTAGTCTCTGACACCTAAAGGATTAAATGAGATAATGCATGTCAAGTCCGCACCACGGTGCCTAGCATGTAACCACTGTTCCATAAATTCCAGCTGCCACTGTTACTGCTGTTGTGTTTGTTATAGACACCATCATTCTTAACACTGTGCTTCCCAATTGCTTTAAATGCAGTGACACTAGGTTCCATTTTTCTCTCATAAACACCATATTAAGTTATTCTAACAAGTCTTTAATAATAACTAATACACTTTCCCATTCGTAACATACTTTTCTAACTCCCAAAAAGCTATGCTGTCTTTTCCACATAGCTTTTTTGGAGCTCTACAACTCAAGCCTCTGGGAACAGTCACTTGAAAAGCAATGGGATAGATCAATTTTATTTATTAAATGCTGGTTCCTTTGATGGATGAAGAAATGCAAAAAAATCTTCATTGATTAGGTAATTGTAAAACACATTTTCTTTCTTCTTTTTTAAAGCAAAGTGGTAAAATTGGATAAACTTCCAGCTCATGTCTATGAAGTTGATGAGGAGGTCGACAAAGATGAGGTGGGATAATTCCTTGCTATTGTTTCTCTTTTCACTTTAGGTATTTAAAATGATTTATTTCATGTGCTTAAAAAATTAATTAGCAAATTACCAACATTTAGCTGAACAAGATATTGGAATGTTTCTTGAAACAGAAGAATTTTTAAAATGTGTTGTTTGATTGATTGACTGAAATATGGTCTCTCAACCCGACAGTTTCACATTTCATATGTTCTTCTGGTTGTGTTTATTTGTTCTGAGGTCATTTTCAAAGACTTGGATTGGATTTAGCTACATTGTTAAAAAAATATGAAGAAGACTTAGACCTTAAATTCAGTTGTTTTTTCAGCAGATGTCTTGAAACAGACTGGCAGCCAGTAGATTTTAAATGGCTGTTTCTTCCATGATTGCTTTGAGCGAGCACTGCAGTTCCCAGAAGCTCTGCTTTGAACAAGCCCACCCCCCCTACTATTGGAGAAATGATTATGGCTATAGACATGTATAAAGAGACCAGGGCATGAAAGCGAGTGTGTCCACTGAGCAAGGGAAACCCAGTCAAGATTCAGTGCCACCTGTCTCTGCATTTCTCCTTCTTTCTTCCTCAATATGGGCTACCCCGTAATTAATTTAGTTTTTTTTCCCTTTAAAAAATAATTTCTGGGAGCAGATGTAGCTCAGGGGTTGAATGTCTGCCTCCATGTACAAGGTCCTGGGTTTCAATCCCCAGCACCTCAAAATTTTTTTTTTCTTTATTGCCCAGTTGAACCCCAACACCTTAACGGTATTCATGGTGGCACATTATTTGAGAAATCACTGATGAAATAACTCTGGGAAAAGTGAGTGGTTATTCAAAATGAATACCCAGATATTAAGAACTTGACGATTAATAAGAACAGGAGGGCCAATGGAGATAATACATGTAAAGGCACACAATAAAGAATAAAATCCTAGACAGTGTATTTCCATTATTGCCAATGATGATAATAACAGCAGCAACGAAACCACCAGTATTGATAATGAAGCAGCCTACGATGGGTCTTTCTGCAATTGTCTATCTGATTATAAAAGTAAAGGTTATAACTGGCGGCCAGGCTTGGGAGTTATGAGCAGGGTAACCTGGTACTGTGGAACCTCTTTTCCCAAGGTACCTTTTGTGTATTGGGCACAGCCTTAAAGGGGCAAAAGAGTCACAAGGGAGCAATTTTATAGCATGTGTGGAAGGGGTCAGGGCCAGGGTATGGCAGAAGATTTGCCGTCTTGTTTATTTGAGTATGTGTATTTTTCATCTGTCTGTTTATTGTATACACAAATGATGACTAGCATATTTTTAGCAGCAGTTGGCGGCTCCAGGCCTCCCTCCTTAAACTCAGCGCTCACATCTTGGGTTCAGAACTTGAAGGCACATGTTTCTTTACTTCGCTGGCTGGTCCCCCCTCCCTCTTCCTGCTTTCCTTTTCCCCACCCCTGTTTGCATTCTTGCCTGTCTTTCCCTCTTTTTTTTTTTTTCCTTTGCCCCATCATTTAACACTCCTTTCTGTATTGCTTCACATTTCCTTCCTTCCTTCCTTTCTTTATTCACCTTTCCCTGAACTAAGCCTCTGGGAAGTTTTCCAGGAATTTGCTTTTGTCCCTCAACTATAAGGGAGTGTAATTTGAAAACATTTTTTCATGCAACCAGGCGAGACCTTACAACTTGAGTGGTCTAAAGTGGTATGTACTTTCTGTGGCTCATTAAGTACTTAAAAATAAAAACTTGGACTGGGCTTATGTTGCCTGTTAATAGAGGAGGATTTTCAGAAACTTAGGCTGGCCCCTCTCTTTTACTGCTTAGTGGACTTTGAACTGACCTGTTGGCCTTGGCGACAGGTGAGTACTCCAGTAAAAGGAGCAAATGCCTTTCTCACTGACCAACTCGAGCAAACAACGTGAGGTAATAAAGGGAGATTTACTGTGGTGTTTTCCTTCTCTCCTAGGATGCTGCCTCCCTCGGTTCTCAGAAAGGGGGGATCACCAGGCACGGGTGGCTGTACAAAGGCAACATGAACAGTGCCATCAGCGTGACCATGAGGGTGAGGAGGCACGCCTTCCCGGTTTCCCCCGCGCTTACACCCTTTTAGCTGTGGGTCCTGAGAATAAAGACGAGTGGGCAAGCTGTTCTTCCTGACAGAAATGACGTTGTCTGCTTAGCGAGCTGCGCCCCTGCTGCTAGCACCACCGCTGATACAGACCCATCCGCTCGCTTCCCCACACTGCTCTCTGCCCACTAGCGTGAAGAGACCCTGTGAGCTGAGGTGGCGGTGTGGTTGCCGACACAGTCCTCCTCCTCTATATTAACTACACAAACGATACCTGGTACTTCACAACTTCACTGAGAGGCTCTTTTGCAGGTTAAACGTAAGCCCTTCCGTTGAGGTCTCCTGTGACACAGCCAGGTCAGGCAGCGATTTGACAAAAGGGAAATGGTCAAATTGGAAGAAGGTTGCAAAAAGAAAAGTAAAGTTGGTGCAAAAAGCTATTTGGAACAGAAAAGGAAAGAAACCATGGAAGATAGGTAGGGCACATAGGGAGATGAAAATTAAAGTGGAAATGCTGACTCTTCTAAATCCAGAGGCAGGAAAGCTGTTCAGCGTCCTGAGGCAGAAATGAGTTCCTTTTCGGTATGAGCAAGAAACCCTAGGGAGTTTAGAAAGTTTCCATCCTCCTGTGTTGCATCCCAAATTGGAATTCACTGCCCTGCTTTTGGGTGGTTATGTAAAATCTCCTGTTCTGTGGGTGAGAAAAATGACCCATGGATGTTATGTGAACCATCTCCTCAGAACTGACATGCAATAAAGCTATTAGATGTGATGGAGAGTCAGCTCATCCAATTACCTGGCACACTAGCTAGAATTAAATTTGTTTTGGAGAGAACTGAAATTGTTTTCAGATATTTATATACATCAGTCATTGTTATAGACTGTGATTCTTTTCATTTTGAAAGAACAGCTGTGTGTGTATTTTTCTCTCAGTCATTTAAGAGACGTTTTTTCCACCTGATTCAACTTGGTGATGGATCCTATAACTTGAATTTCTATAAAGATGAAAAGATCTCCAAAGAACCAAAAGGATCAATATTTCTGGATTCCTGTATGGGTGTAGTTCAGGTAAATATGAAAATAGTTATATCGTTATGTTTTCTTATTTGTAAAAATACCATGTATGAATTAGCAGTTTAGGGAAACACTTCAAAAAATGTGAATATTTTGCAAGCTTATAGAGACAGAAAGTAGATTACATGTTACTAGGAAATGGGGGGAGGGGAGTGGGGGAAATGGGCAGTTACTCTTTAATGGGTACAGAGTTTCTCTTTGGGGTGATAAAAAGTTTTGATAGTGGATGGCAGTGATGTAGCACAACATTGTGACTTTTATTAATACCATTGAATTGTATACATGAAACTGTTTAAAAGGGGAAATTTTATGTTGTATTTGTTATCACAATAAAATTTTTGAAGTAAATATTAGTGGTAGAAATATAATATCTAACTTTAAAATAAGTAAAGACTTGATTTTCATCCACTTAGAAGATGGCACACTTTGCACAGAGGCAGAATCCTGTTCTGATAAGCATGTGTGTTCTGCTGCCTGAGTCCTTGTATTTAAAACCTGACTTTGCCACTTTTTTGCTGAGTGACCTTGGATAGGCTAGTTGAGTTTCTTCAGCTGCAAATGATAATACTTAATAGGACAATTGAGAGGATTGGATGAGTTAACATGTGAAAATATTTAGAGCAGTGCACACTTAATGAATGATGACTTTTATCTCCACCATCATAGTGCTGAGGCCATTTAGGGTGCTGATCAGAATGGTAGTTAGAGTCAGACTGAGATAAAATCCCAGACTGAGCTTTTTAACCTGGGAGATGTAATTTAACCTGTGCTTCAGTTTCCTCATTTGTTAAATAGGGATAATTATAGTCTCCAATATGGCTACTGAGAGAAATTAATAGATGTAAAGTGCTTACATAGCATAGTTGTGTGGTAAGCACTGTCAGTATTAGATATTTTTTGTTCTGTTGCTGTTGTAGTTCTTAAAATTTATTTTTTTGTTATATACATAACATGAGTGTATTCTTATTGTAAAAAATTGGGCAATACAAATAAAGTCCCTCTTGCCTCTCTCTCCCCTATGCCCCATCTCTTCCTTTCCTAGACAACTTCTGTTACCTGTTTGGTTTGTGTCCTTCCATACCTTTTGAGAATTTTCTTTGCAAGCAGATTGTCAGTCTCCCCATCCATCCATCCATCCTTCTACGCACCCATCCATCTTTTCACTCCCCTGCAGTTTCCAGGAAATGTTAAGGCAGCAGCTTACAAAGATACATAAAACACAGGATAGCATAAACTTGAAGTGGGATTGAAAGAAGACCAAGTGGCTAGAGTAGGGGGTAGATAAAGTGGAATTAAGATAAGAAAAAAAAAAACAACAATGTCCTATAAAGACATAATGCCAGCTATAGGTAGTCCACAAATTGGCTTTATGATTTCTAGCTTGGAAATTTCTGCTCAGTCTTACAATTGGATTGTGTACTTAAGATATAAACAATCCAATTAGTCCAAATCTGGCCAAGTAATCTCAGAGTGAAGATCTTTCAGGCATTTCTCTTGGGGGTGCTCATGAAGAGGAAGGACACTGTGTGTTTAGTGAAGAGTCTCCTTGCTGCTATCTTCACAATAGATGCAATCACCATTATCAGAGAATTATCACTTAACATGACTCAATTTTGGCTGATGACATCAGCCCCAAACTCTGTTCTATAAAAAAAGATTGTCTGTTAGGGCAACATGATTAAGATGCAGATGCAGCTCTCTGGTTTGACCTAACTACACTTGTTTATATATTTACATATTTATATAAATTAAATTATATTTTCATCAAACTAATACAGTCATCTAGTTTAGCTTGTCAAACAGTGCTAAAAGGCAGCAGTTAAAAGTATATTCCTGGGAGCAGATGTGGCTCAAGCAGTTGGGCACCCACATCCCATATGGGAGGTCCCTTCTTCGGTACCTAGTGCCTCCTAAAGAAAACGAGCAAAACAAGTGGAAACAATGAGGAGATACAGGGAGCAGACAATGAGCAGACAAGAAAGCCATGGGGGTAGGGGTAGTTCATTCCTGCCTGCATCACCCCTACCTCACCCATCTCCCTACTCCCTCAACTCTTTTCACTGTTTCTTCTAGTATTTGCCTCTGTTTTACTAGGTAATGATTTTTCACTGTTATGTCTTTATTCATTAATTTTGAACATTAATGACTTCCTAAAATATGATAGGCAAGAATTTTAGCTCCTATCATCCTTCTGCTCTCATCTGGACTAATTGCTTTCTCGGCTTCCGCACAGCAGTCATCCTGGAAATTCCCTTTGCCTCCTTCCCTGTCTTGGATTCCTTGTTTCTGGGATCCTGGATTTTCCTATTTCTTGGTTTATTTTCTCGTTTGGGAGGAGCACATCCTCCAATAGCTTCCTGAGAATTGTATGCAAGATGTTAATTTTTGGGGACTTAGCATATCTGCAATTATCTTTATTTTTGCATTCACACTTGGTTGATAGTTTGGCTGGATGTAGAAATCCAACATGAAATCATTTTACCTTAAAAATTTGAAGGTTTTCCATTATTTTCAAAATGCTAGTGTTTTGAGGATTCAGATGCCATTCTTATTCCATGTTCTTTGTGATCTTTTTCTATCTGGAAACTTTTAGAATCTTCTCTTTATCTCTAGTTTTCTGTTGATTTTTATATTTTTGGTAAACTTTGTTAAAGTATAACATTTAAGTAGAAGATATACAAATAATATGTGACAGTGCATTTTTACTAGGCTTAAATCTCTTATCTTTTGTGTTGAAAACTCTGGGAGTATTCTTATTCTGGAGACTTTGTGAAATTTTCTTGTAATTTTACTTCAAAAATTTTCAAGACTTCATTTCTCTGAGCTTGTTTTGTAGAACTCCTGATAGATGTTTGATTTCTTAAGCCTTTTCTCGTAATGTTCTTTAAAATCTTCCTTTTCTTTTGTCCTACTTCCTCAGAGGTTTCTTCAATACTGTTTCTTCATTTTTTACTCAATTTTTAAAATCTGCTTTCATATATAATTTCCAAGATCTCTTTCCTGGAAAGAAAGATGTATCTGGGGGGAGGCAATTTTTTTTTTTTAACTCCCTGCATTTCCTATGGTTTTCCTTTTCCCTCTTGGTTTGTTTTGGCCTCTTTCATATTGGAGGATGTTACAAATGTCTAGGGATCCTTGGCCATTTGTTTATATTTGAGAGTGAGGACCTAGAATGGCAAGCTCATTGTGGACTGGTGGGCCTCACTGTGTGACGTCATCAGTGACCAGCCAGCCCTTCTTGAGGTGTTATACATATTAGCACCTGTAGGTCTTGTTACTAGGGCTATTTGGTTTCCTCAGAGCAGGATCCTCTGGTGTGTGTCTGGTTTTAAGCCTCTTAAAACTGAGCAGGCAGGGCAGCTGGGGGGCCTTCAAATGATTACTAGTCCTATGTGAGTTGTTCGGCTTACAGATGAACATAGTAAATGTACTTTCTTTGGCAGTTGTTCTTTTCTGAGCCTCATGGAGTTTCTCTCTACATATTCATTGCATGGTATGAATAAAAGACTCCAGGGGTCCTCTGTGCAGATTTGTGGAGCTCTTTCTTTATGTAGTTCTCTCCTCTTAGGTACTCTGTCCTCCACATTCTAGCCAGATTGATCTTCCTGCACGCCAGGTGGTCTCTTCAACTGAACAAGACAGATGGACTCTGAGTTGTCTCTAGGCAGAAAGCTGGGGTCCCAAACCTGCACTGCCTGTTGCCGAATATCTGAAAACTGTTGTTACAGTCTATTTTGTCCAGTTTCCTAGTTTATATGTGGGTCTATAAGGCCTGCCCTTGTTGCTCCTTTGTAGCCAGAGGTGGAAGTTAAGGGTCCAAAGTCAGATGTCTTACAAGTGCCAAGCAGGTAAATTTAGTGAGAGCAGCAGCCTGGGTAGAAAGCAACTGGGAATTCTGGGAACTGTGATAAACTGGAGCACAGATGCCTCTTTAAAGAGGGCAGCTGCTTCCCAGCTCTAGCTGATCTTGCCACCAGGTGAGTGTTGCCAGATCATCTGATTTTTCAAGAAATACAAAAAATACAGAATTTTAGTTAAAGCTTGGTATTCTAATTATTGGTAACTAATTTGAGAAAAACATACTGTGCAGGATAAAGAAGAAAAAAAAAGGAAGAGGCAGTGGGTAGAAGACGTCTATCTGTAGGCTAGTTTGCAACGTTTGCCACAGATAAAGGGCCTGCTGGGCAGGGCTTATTTGTTGGCACATGAAGACGTGTTTGGGTCCTAATTCACTTAATGTTCACCAGAAATTGTTTTTGACTGATAGCTAATCACCGTGTAGATGTTTCCTAGCAGCAGCCCGGCCCTCAGCTTCAAGCTACCATTGTGAACAACACTGATAGGACAATGTGTTTATTGACATTAAAGGAAGGGGTACCACAGTAAATTATAAATGACAGAGCTTAACTCCTTGTAGGGGATTCCCAAGTAGGAGTTTCAATTGTATTCTTAAAGACCATTTAAGTTAATTTTCTGGCATGACCTAACAAAATTTAAAGCAAAAGTAAATATTTGGCAACCTTGTTTTTAAAGTAGGAAATAATAGTTTTTGTTGTATAAGAATTTTGTGACATTTCTTCACGTCTGTGTGTATTGATGTTCTATAAGTATAGCAGCCCTGGAATTAGCAGGGCTATAATTTATACTCTCTGGAGTATATTTTTTTAAAATCTAAGGTTTCTGACGTCAGTGGAAATCTCTCTTGTCTTTGGTCAAATTCTTTTTACAGGGTGCAGCTGATGGTGTTTTGCACTTAATGAATTGTCTCTAAGGTATCAAAAGTTTAAAATAATTTACTTTTTCATCCACATCTGTTTATAAATTAAGCCCCCAAACTTGTTTTACTTTGGAACATTGTGGAAAAAATTGGTGGATTAATACTTGGTTTGAAGAAACGCTTAAGCTAAAATTTTAAATAGACCTAAAAGAAATAGAGTTTAGAATCTTAAGTCCTAAAAGTATTTTAGAATCCTCAAAATTCATTATGCTTATTTTGCAGATGAGGAAACTGGGCTTAGTAAGATGAATAACATAGAAGCAAGGCTTAATGTTCTTTCCCCACCTTTAACTTTTTATTTTCATAGATAATGGTGACTATGTGAAGGGGGGAGAAAACTCACTTAATTTTAGCCTTTTGACTCCTTCTCTGTTTCTTGCCCTGAATTGACGTTTAAGTGAGGTCCAAGTGGCAATTACTGAGCCCAAAGCAGACTGTGCACTGTAGTTTGTGTGACTTTGCCAAGAACAGCACCCTTCTCTGTGTTTCTAAGAACTGTGCTGCAAAGAACGAGGCAGACATTTGGAAGGATTGTCCTGTTCCCAAGACATGTGCTGAGGAGCTTATGGAATTGTGGATAGCCAGCTAGAATTTTAGCGGGTTTGTGGGGTGGGCAGCTGTTGTGCCTTTCGCAGGTTGGTGGAAGTTTGTGATTTCATATTTCTCAGCCTGTGTTTACAAGAAATCCTGTCAACCTTGTGCCAGAGCTGAACCTCTGTCTAGGGCAGCAGTTCTCAAGCAGGAGTGATTTCGTCCCCCATGGGATATTTGGCAATGTCTGGAGATGTTTTTTAGTGGTCAAGACTGGGAGGGTGGAGGTTGCTACTGGCATCTCTAGCTAGGAATGCTGCGAAATATCCTACAGTGCACAGTACAGCCCCTCACAACGAAGAGTTGTCCAGCCTCAAATGTCAGTAGTACCAAGACTTTAATACATGTCGGCTACTATGTTTATACTTGGAGCCAGACCTGCTTTCATGGTCATAAAAAACTGTAGGCACGAAGGAAGGCTATAAATATGGAAGGCAAATGCATTTTGGGATTCATAAATGATTACAGAGTTCCAGGTAAGTAAGTCAAATGTATTGATATTGGTTTGCTTTGAACAATGTAATTCCGCACACTGCTTCATTGAGAAAAATATGAGCTAGAAGAGTAGAAAAATTTAAGTGAAATTTCATTCATTCAACAAATATTTTTCAAGTGCCTGCCATGTGCCAGGAACTATTCTAGAGACAGGGGATATAGCATTGAACAAAAGAAGAGGAATATCTCTGCCCTTGTGTAGTTGTTGTTCCATTGGAGGGTACAGACAATAAGCAAAATAAATATATGAAATTTATAATGTATCAGATGGAAAAATACAGCTATGGAGAAAATAAGGCAGTGAAGGTAAATAGTGATTGGGGGTGTGTGGGGAGGGAGCTTGCAATTTTAAATAGGGTGGCCTGGAATGCCAGTGAGATAGCTGCCATTGGTAAATAATAATTACTCTAAGGCAATTCACATTCTTTAAAAATGTGTCGCTCTGTCATTTTTACCTTTCAGAACAACAAAGTCAGGCGTTTTGCTTTTGAGCTCAAAATGCAGGACAAGAGTAGTTATCTTTTGGCAGCAGACAGTGAATTGGAAATGGAAGAATGGATTACAACTCTAAACAAGATTCTCCAGCTCAACTTTGAAGCTGCAATGCAAGAGAAGCGAAATGGAGACTCTCATGAAGGTGGGTAATCTAGCTTGCCTTAGGTGCCCACTCACTCTGGGGAAGTTTTTCTTTTTGCTAGGCCGGTATAGGAAGGAGACATAGATTCCACATGTGGACAGATGTGAGCTCTTTACAAATATTGTCAGCAATGATTATCTCACATTAGAATTTACTTCCCTGACATCATTTTTTTGGGTAAGGATACAGTATAAAAAAAGCAGTGCATGTAAAGCAGAAAGAAATACTTGGATTCAAATCCCAGCAATACCATTTTTCAGCTGCATGACATTGGGCAAGCTACTTCTTTCTTTCTGAGCCTCAGGCTTAATTACCTACAAAATGAGAATAAAAATGAAACTTGCTGATCAGATGGGGAAATTAAATAATATAACCTGACATAGAGACAGCACTTAAAATAGTAGTTTGATTTTATTATTAATAATATCCTTTGGAATTTTCAAGACCAAGTTAGGATGAGTGGAAGCCGCGAATGAAATCTGGCTAGGGTCTTGACAGTTCATATCAATCCCTTGGATAGGTGATCCTCAACTCTGACTGCACACTCAGAATACTAGGGAGCTTTTAAAAATCACTGTTTCCCTGGCCCTACCAAAGATTCTAATTTAATTGGCCTGGAATAGGGCCTGGGCAGGTCTGCTTTTTAGCAGATAGGCATGGTGTGGCCACGTGGGCTATTGTTGGTAGTATGTATCAATGCTAAGGAGACAGTGTCCCTGCTGTACTAGCTACTAAATATTTAGTTATCGTCACTAGACCTAGGCATCAGTATTTTTTAAAAGTCCCCAAGGTATTTCTAATGTGCAGCCATTGTTCAAAACCACTGAGTTGGAGGGCACATAGAGAAAGAGCCTTCGTCATTCTGTTTTAAATAAAATATTTTATAAATTACTAGTGACTCAGGAATCTGTTTTGTCATTTTAGATGATGAACAAAGCAAATTGGATGGTTCTGGTTCCGGTTTAGATAGCTACCTGCCTGAACTTGCCAAGGTAATAGCACCTTAAATCTTCTGCTCTTTTTAGAATGATATTAAAATGTTTCTCATTTTATGATTTGTCCAGAATGGAATCTGTGGGAATCATTAACAATTATATCATAGTATATCACTGACAATTACATTGTAGTTACTACTTTGTATTTTCTGACCTGAATATGAGGTGATATGAAATACTATACTGACATGAGTCAGATTTCAGTGTATTTTCCAGGGTGCTTTATACAAAGTATTGTATTTTTATTACTCAGCTGTTTATTTCCTATAATATTTAATACTGCTTTATGAGTTTTGTAGTTTTGAAGAAATAACCAAAATACACAGATAAAATATTTCCATAACATAGTACTTGCCAAGTTTACACATATGCTTCTCATTATTCAACTTAATGGACCCAATTCCAAAGGGAATGGATCTGTGATGATCTTAGCAATAAACCAAAGAGAGGTTGCCTGAGTTATATAAAAATCACCGACAGGGATTTGCTAGCATCTTATTTCCTAGGTCATTTTCAATGAAAACAAAAGTTATGGGAAGCGGACTTGGCCCAGTGGTTAGGGTGTCTGTCTACCACATGGGAGGTCCACGGTTCAAACCCAGAACCTCCTTGACCCGTGTGGAGCTGGCCCATGCGCAGTGCTGATATGCACAAGGAGTGCCGTGCCATGCAGGGGTGTCCCTGCGTAGGGGAGCCCCCCACACAAGGAGTACGTCCTGTAAGGAGAGCCGCCCAGTGCAAAACAAAGTGCAGCCTGCCCAGGAATGGCACCACACACACAGAGAGCTAGCTAACACAACAAGATGATGCAACAAAAAGAAACACAGATGATGCAACAAAAAGAAACACAGATTCCCATGCCACTGACAACAACAGAAGCGGACAAAGAAGAACACGCAGCAAATAGACACAGAGAACAGACAACTGGGGGAGGGGAAGGGGAGATAAATAAAAAACAACAACAAAAGTTATACCTTGAAAGTTACTGAAAAACACAAAGGAAAACAAAACAATCTTATCTCCACCACTCAGATTCAATTCCACCACTCAGATTCAAATATTGTCATTTCTAGCTTCCTTTTTAAAAAAATTTTTTTAAAGAAATGAAACATCCGTTATAGCTGAATTTCTTTTTTAAACACCATCCCTAACCCTATTCCCTTCCTCCCCTGCAACCTGAACGACACTTACTCTTCTGAGTTTGCTGAGATTGTTTCCGTTTCATTTGTGTATCTTTACAAGTACATCTCTCATAACAACATATGTTTTGTATGGTGTTATATAAATGCCAACATACTATATATATTATTCTTAATTTGCTTTTACTTTTAAATTCAGCCTAGATTTTGAAATCCACCCAAGTTCGTATATAGATCTAGTTCATCACTTTTGTTATATTGTATAAACATTTTATTTTAGCCATTCTATAATTTCCAGTGCTACAAACAATGCTACAGTGAGTACCCTTATTCTTGTATGCATCCTTGTATGCATCTGTGAATGCCTCTTTTTTTATAAATGAAATACCTTTGTCTTCCCTAGCCCCTTATAATCTTATGCTATTATTGTCTTTCTATTCTTTTTTGAGAATACAGTGAAATAATGACCTACACATCTTAAACACTATAATAGAAACATGGTTTATCTACATACAATTATAAATAGACTAACATTCAGCATTGACTTTTATTTTAAGACAACATGACTGTTCTAAAATATAAAATCTCCATTCCTGGCTAGGAATTTTAGAGCATTGTTTTTCTTCAGGATTTCACTGTTACCACAGTGTCTTTTTAGCACCTGCCTATTAAAGCTAATTTTAGTGCCCCTGCTGTAACCTTCTCATAGGCTGGGGAGAGTTTGGCTTGTGTGTTTGTGTTTTTGGTGTTATGAACTTCTATGTATCATATATTTTTTTATAAAAGCATTTTTATCGAGATAAATTCTTATACCATACACCATACCATACACATCCACCCAGTGTGTACAATCACTGGCTTTTAGTATAATCAGAGTTGTTAATTCATAACCACAATCAATTTTTGAACATTTCCATTACTTCAAAAAGGAAAACTCCACACCCCTTAACAGTCACCTCTCAATCCCTCCATCTTTTCAGCCCTAAATAACCACTATTCTAATTCTGTCCCACTAAATATATTTATATCTACATTTTATATAAATGGAACCATACGATATGTAGTACTTTGTGTCTGGTTTCTTTCCCTTAGCATAATGTTTTTAAAAAAATTATTGTATTGTTTTAATTAGAGAAGATAAAGGTTTACTTTTTTGTTTTTGGATGTTTTAGGGTTCATAATTTCTCAAAGTAAAATGTTTGAAACTTTTTTGCTTTTTTCTTTTTGAAACAATCTATATGATACAGTCAAAAGTTTTGAAACTAACTTTCTACACTTACTGGGTGAACAGAATTGATACCTTGCAGAAGACTTGTATTATTTGAGTCTAATGCTGATTAATTAGAAATATTTTTTTCCTATGAAGACATACTGGGGGTTTGTCCCTCATTTCTTCTCTCACTGCCTATCACTGTGTGGTATACGGTATAAAGCCAACAAAATTCAGTATTCATGGCTCCTAAGACATAAGGAGAATTTTTTTAAATGCCTCTATAACTTACATTTAGAGCTTTTTTCATAACATGGGTTACAACCAAGTTAGTTGAAGTCATTTTAATTAATGTAATTAATTTAATTGGTTCCCCCATTTCTTTTTCATTTTATGTTTTTAAAATTTTAATTTTATACTTAAGTATAACTTACATGGAATAAAATGCTCCAGTATTATTGTACAGCACGATGGATTTCACATCATTTACCCAAGTAACCATTATCCAGATGAAGATCTAGAACGTTCCAGCACCAGTGGACTCTCTTCTCCTCCTCCCTGATGACACTCCCATTATTTTGACCTCCATCACTATAGATTAGTTTTGACTATTCTGGGCCTTCTATAAGTAGAATCTTATACTTTGTACTCTTTGTGCCAGGCTTCTTAGCTCAATGTTATGTGACCCACATTTTTAAAAATAATGAAGTCGAGTTGAATAGAGGATATCCAAGTACAGTGTCCTTAATAATGATCAATGTGCTGTTACAATTGTGTGTATGTATATGGCATGTATTTTGTAGTTCATGGTCAGAGTCTGAAAAATCCAACAAATACAGTGCTTTACTTTTTATTCCGCTTGCTATCAGGTTTTTAAAAAACATTTTTTATTTAAGCGTTTTGAAAAAGGCAGTAGGTAATTTTTCAAAGGTAAAAAAAAACGTTTTAATTAAAGTGTACTGTCATTTATTCAACATCTTGCCATTGAGTTTGTAGGGAGTGGTTGTTTGTGGGCACTGCATTTCTGACTGCCTACTGTGTGCAGCCTGTGGGGCCCAGGAACAAACTGGAGACCTGCACCTGGCTCTCAGCCCATTCACAACTCAGGGCCTGAAGGAAACGTGTGGTTTGGGCTGGGTTTCATCTCCTCCCACCTGCACCCCACCCTTAGCATATCTGGGGTAAGAATTCTCTGTACCTGTTAAAGCAGGAGGTTGACTGGTAACCTGCTCTACTCTTTAGAGGGAATGCATTCCATGGTTTCAGAATCAGAGATTGAAGAGCAGGTGGGAGGGCATGATGGGAGAGAAGTGCAGGCACAGGGCTGTGCTAGGAGGGAGAGTTTGGTCAGAGGCTGAAGAGGAAAAGTTGTCAAGCACCAGGGAAGGAAGCTGAGGAGAAGGTCAGAGGTGGGAGGCCAGGCCATAGTTAAGTGAGGATTGCAGAGAAGTAAGAATTGCAGAGAAAAGGAATAGAAGAATGGGAGAAGATTGAAGGTAGTTGAAGGTGGAATTTAATCCACATTCCCCTCTGGATTCCTCTTTCTGCCTCATCCTGTTGCCCCGGCTTTTGTTTTCCACTGTGACTGAGATATAACTAACAGGATATGATCAGCAGGAAGTAGTTTTAGTATAAAAATAACTAATGTCTCATTCTGGACTATTATAGAGGCCCTTTACTTATGGTACAAGTGATATGGGCCTAGGTTTCAGAGTATTTTGTATGTTCTTAGAACTTACGTCTGTTCATTTAGTACTGAACATCTGTATTGTTTTCATATTGGCACACATGGTATCTACTCTAAACCCATTCTTTTCCTCCTATTGTCTAATATGGAACCCAGCATACTTTTGTTATAAATGTAACAGGATTTATAATATCAGAGTATGCAATGTTGTAAACATTTTTAAAAAAATTAAATATACAAACTGTAGTTGACGTTTGTTCATTGGTTTCTTTTCCTTTTTTCTTGACTTTCCACGGGTAACATGGTCAGTTTTATAAACTCCATTACTAGTTATTTAAGGTGCCAGCCATTGTGTCTGTATGAATAACCCACTGCTGTGCTCCAGTGTCTGAGAGCACAGTACTTACCTTTGTTGAAGTGCTCAAGCAGATGATTCAGAAGTAGGCTACGTTAGTGTGAGTGGTGGCATGCAGCGCCTTGTACTGCTGGTTTTGTAAGGAAACGTCATGGCAGTTCAGTAGAAAGTAAATAGTTTTGATTCTCTTATGTAAATTCTACTTGTACATGGTCTAGCGCTTGACTCTGAAAAATAAGGAAAAGTGATAAGGAAATGGCATTAAAACATGATCCCTTCCCCATATGGAGAGCGCCTGCCTCCACCTCAGCCACGCATTTTACCCTGAATAATCTTACCATTCAGCAAGCTACAAGCTAGAACTGTGGGTTTTGTTATGGGCCTTGCCACGGGTCTAGGAGGCTGTTGTGATCACCCTGGAGAGATGAACAGAGTTGTGGGACCATCTCAACCTACCTAAACCCTAAAGCTCCTATAGATTTCATCAAAATAAACTTTGTTGTGCCAAGGGATCACCTTGTCCGACATTTTTATTAAAAAATGGGAGTGGAGTCCAGGCAAGGCTAAGTGGTGTAGCCAGTTAATGGCTGAGCCTTAACTCGAACTCATTTTCTCATCTACCATTCTGGTGGTCATTTCACGTTGCTAGGTATAGACAGTGGGTTAAATAGAGCCATGATAGTGTTTGGTTCATTGCTAAGAACCTAGCAAATCCATGGTGGAGAAAATTAGAAGATGTTTAATTTCTCACTAGCCTGGATTATAACTGTAATCATAAACTTGTTCAGTCACCAACAGAGAGGGCAGTACACCTTCTCCACTGATGCTGTCAGTGCCCCATTGAGTGGTGAGAGGTGAGGTATGATTCATGGCCTGGGGGAAAGTAGCAGATGAGAAAGAACATCCTTTTCTGACTTTATAGACTGAACAGTAGAAACAGACAGTAATGGAGAGATTTGATTTCCAGGAAGAGAAGATAATTTAGAGGTGTCAGGTACAAGAAATAATGAGGTTTGAAATGACTTCTATATCTGAAATATCTTAGAAGCTTCTTCCTTCTCTACTCTTTCTTTCCATTCTCAAATCTTGGCTCTTCAGCCTCTCATCTCTGCCACCACACTTCCCTCCATGCTGTCTCCTCTTCTGTCCATCACTTCAGTGTTGGGGCCCGTGAGCTTCTGTCCTGAAACTCACTTTTAACCCTTGCCCACTTGGGCCCCTAGGATTTCAGTTCCCACCTCTGTTCTGATGCCTTCCAAATCTCTAATGCCAGCCAGACTTCATCTCTGCCTTGTGCTCAAGTCCTATCTATCTAGCTGTCCACTGGCCATTTCCACTTGGAAATCCCACCGGCATCTCTAAGCCCCACTTTGTATATCTTCTTGACAAGCCGGCTCTTATTCCTCAACCATCTATGCCAATTAATGGATCTTACCATTCAGCAAGCTACAACATAGAAATGTGAGACTTGTTATGGGGCTTGCAATGAGTTTAGCAGCCAAGAGAGATCTTGTGGGCTTCCTGCTCCTTCCCTTTTTAATCCATTGCCTCAGTCCTACCCAAGTGATGCAGATCAGGTTATTTTATTCCCCTGCTTACAATATTGCAGGTGTTTCTGGATTCTGAGTGAAGTCCTCCTCAATCCTTAACATATAAATCCTAGACTCATTTCTTTTTGTTTTTTCCCTCACACCCAACCTTTCATCAGCAGTGAATGACTTGGTTATTGCTTAGGTGTGCCTGTACATGTGCACCTGCTGTTCCTTCCCTTAGAATGCTTTTTCTCCTTTCCTGGCCAAACATTCCTTGTCCTTCAAAGTGGGCCTTCCTTGGAAGGTCTTTCCTGACTGCTGCTCATGGTCCAGGTCAGTTTCCACTGGACTTACACTTTCTTTTGTCACGTTATTGCCTGCCTGTGCTCTTTTGGGGTTCTTTGAGGGCAGGGACTTTGTTTCATAGGAGTAAGTAGGGACTTTGTTTCACTCACATTTGTATCCCCAGTACCTGACACATAATAGGTGCTCAGTAAATATTTATGGAATGAATCAGTAATGCCTCCTCTTTCTGCCACAGACTCCTCCACCTGTCCTTCAAACTCTATCATAGTTTTCTCAACCCACTCGTTCAAAACATTGCTTTCTCTTCCTTTTCCTGACTGGACTTGAAATCCTTTCTCCCACCTGGTTCGTTTTCCTCAGTGCCTGTTCATGCCATGCATCCTTCACATGCATCCTGGATTGTTGATGTTTTTTCCCTTTCACTTTCTAAATCCTCCCTCCCTCATTCAAAGCACATCCTCTGTTCCATTACTTTATGAAGACTTTCTTAACAGTTTGTTTATTCTCATTTCTTTGTATTATTTTTGCCTCTGCAATTGATTGTTGGCTTCCTAAGGGCAGAGATCATCTTTTAAATTCTTTTTTTTTGCCCACAGCACTTAAATTGTGTGCTACATACTTGATAGTACATACATGTTCATTGAAATGCAGTTGACTTTTCAAGATGAGGCACTGTTGTTTAGCAGCCTGAATCTTAAAAGCAGGGCATCTTTCAAACCTAATCGGACACCTATGAAATACAAGGATTTGTTTATTTTGCTTTATATATATATATATATATTATTATAATTATTTTTATTGGAGAAGTTGTAGGTTTACAGAAAAACCATGCATAAATCACAAAGTTCCCATATACCACCCATTATTAACTCCTTGCATTATTAGTGTGGTACATTTGTTATAATTGATGAAAAAAAAAGATTTTATTCAATGTAATTTCTTTTTTATTTATTAGAGCACTAGAGAAGCAGAAATCAAACTGAAAAGTGAAAGCAGAGTTAAACTTTTTTATTTGGACCCAGATGCCCAGGTAAAAAATATTTTAATATTTAAAATTTAAAACGGAGTAGGTGGAAGAAACTTTTGACAAGGCTGTTTGTTTTGGATTGGCAAGCAATATAATAACAGTGTAGCAAATTTGAAAATAAAAGGAAAGATAAAAACTACCTATAATCTCATCACCATAACATGGCTATGTTAATATTTGATATTTAGTAGGTTCTTGAAAATTGAGAGAGTTTATCCTATGACATTCACAAATGCCCTCAAGTCCACAAAATAATGTATAATGTACCCTCTTAAGATAACAATCACTGTAGATGCCCAGGAGTCAGTGATATTTCCTGACTAGCCCAGACTCAGTCCCAGATACAAGTCTTACAGTGTGTGAGAGCCACGTCTGTGTCCCAATAAAATCCAAAAACATCTGCATGGCATTCCTTCAGTATTCCCTGTAAATAGTAAGCAGTTCACAAGGCTCCTTGAAGAGGGCAAAAGTTCTGCTACATTTCCTCCCATTCATTAGTTATCTTTTTTATTGACCTCCTTTTCCCATTTAACTTTAATCATAATCTTTACAGACTTCATAACCACAATTTTTAAGTTCTGCCTAATCATCCATTGAGTAGATGTATCATTGTTTATTTGACCATTATTATAAATTTAAGTCTTTTCCATTTTTTCATATTGTAAGTAACACTATTGTAAGTAAATGGTTATGTATAGCTTTTCCATATTTTAGAGTCCATAAGCTACCTTTCTAATGGGATTTTTAAATGGGAGCCTAATATATAGGTATATTTACACAATGTTTATATTTTATTTTAAAGAAGCTTGACTGTTCATCAGCTGAGCCAGAAGTGAAGCCATTTGAAGAGAAGTTTGGAAAAAGAATTCTTGTCAAGTGCAATGATTTATCTTTCAATTTGCAATGCTGTGTTGCTGAAAATGAAGAAGGACCCACCACAAATGTAATTTTCCTTTAAAAATAAAGATTTTTTAGAAATATTCAGAGATTTCAGATATGCTCCTTGCTGTGCAGCAGGACATGATGTACTAGGTCTTCGTATCAAAGAGGTGCAGTGGTTTATCTTTACACAGATAGTTGTTTAGTCTACAGGGACAGGATGCAATGACAAGGGATAAGGAGGGCAATTTTACGTTCAGCATTCCAGGAGTAGGTTATCTTCTCAGATGTTTGAGGAACTCAGGTGTTTGTTTTCTGTAGAGCACAAATTAAGTGACAAAGCACATATACAATAATATTTTTTTTTTTTGTCTACAAAAATCTTTATAGCCTAACACTTCCTGTGACAAAAGATGTAATAATCATTGATGGCAGGTGTTAATAGGTCTCATTACTTCTTCTTTGATAACAGAGTTCTTTCTTCCCAGACAGTCTGAGCTATCGCAATAGTCTACATTGTCTTGTCTTGTTCAGGTGGAGCCTTTCTTTGTTACTCTCTCCCTGTTTGACATAAAAGACAACCGAAAAATTTCTGCTGATTTCCACGTGGACCTGAACCATTTCTCAGTGAGGCAGATGCTGAGTGCCTCGCCCATGGCTCTGATGAACGGCAGCGGGCAGAGCTCACCTGCCCTCCAGCACGTGCTGCAGGAAGCCGTCATGCAGTATCCAAAGCAGGTGGGGACACAAGCGCCACTAAGAGTTATCGTGCACATGCTCCGAAAATATATCAAAAATGTCAGGATGAGACCTTATGATGCACAATGGGGGTATATTTGACTGTTAATTAATTAGATGGTTAAAGCAAGGTGAGAGAGAAGTGATTTTGAAAATGTCTTATTTCTTTATCTAAACTTCTTCCTAGTTTCCTCCCCTACCAAGTAGATTTTTTGAGTGGATGAGGTGCTATTGATCAGTTTGGCACTTGGTGCTTCTTAATAGCTATCCTGTTTCACTGTTCTTCACAGCTTTAGAAAATTTTATGTTCATCAATTTGTTTAATACAGCTATGGATTCTAATTCTACTTACTGATAAATATTGTTTGTCCTCACAGGGAATATTTTCAGTTACATGTCCTCATCCAGATATATTTCTTGTGGCTAAAATTGAAAAAGTCCTTCAAGGAAGTATCACACATTGTGCTGAGCCATATATGAAAAGTTCAGATTCTTCTAAGGTACAAATGATTTTTATGCTCTATGATGAAAAGTAAAAACAGTTGAAGTTTTTGGTGACATTATTTTGAATAGTAATGCTTAAAAAATCAAAGTTAAGCCATATTTATATTCTAAAAGATGTAGAATACTTACAATGTATTTAATTTTACATGTTGAGTTTTCAATGGAAAGTAGGCCTATGTGTAAATAAAATGCTTCATTTGGCTAGTCTGTCTTGATATCCTAAAATAATTTGCAGGGAAATTACCAGCTTAACGGTAATCCTTCTGTCATTAAAAAAATGCATGGAAGGGGAAGTGGCTGTGGCTCAATCAGTTGGGCTCCCATCCACCATGTGAGAGTCCCTGGGTTCGCATCCTGGGGCCTCCTTGTGTGAAGACAGGCTCGCCGGCTCGCTGTGGAGAGCCACCCAGCCCGCAAGCACCACAGAGAGCCGACTCAGCAAGGTGATGCAACGAAAAGGGAGACAAGTAAAAACACAGAAGAGTGTGATGCGAATGGACACAAAGAGCAAAACAACAAGCAAGCCTCAAGGGGTGGGGGGGAATAAAATAAAAATAAATACAGACACACAGAAGAATGTACAGCGAATGGACACAGAGAGCCGACAGCAAGCAAGCCGCAAAGGGGAGGGAGAATTAAAAAAATGCATGGAGGGATCAGATGTGGCTCAAGTAGTTGAGTGCCTGCTTCCCATATATGAGGTCCCAGGTTTGATCCCCAGTACTTCCTAACAAACAAGAAAGAAAATGAAAAAAACTTGGGGAAGCTGGTGTAGCTCTAGTTGAGCACTGGCTTCCCACATATGAGGACCTGGGTTCAATCACTAGCCCTGGTACCTCAAAAAAAAAAGACAAAAACAAAAAAACCATGGATTATATTCAAACAGTTCATTTTACTTGGATGTCTCTGGGTTCTGGAATTACATTTCGGTTCATTTACAGTCACGTGAGTTTCATTGAGTCAGTCCTTAAGATTAAGTGACTATTGTTTTAGATATTTGTGTTTTAAAGCTAAGAAGCTTAATTTTACAAATGTGTCATGAAGTCGTTATCAAGAGAAACTATTATCCAAGGTAAGAATGTACTTCATTTACTGTGCCTGTAATAAGAAAGAATGGGTGTTTGTGTTTTTCAGAAATACCTAATTAAAGGCTCTTTGCATACACTAGCAAGTCAAGATACATGGTATTATAATTGATTGTATGGAACAAAGAATTTCTTTTTCCAAAGAAATAATATCATAAATACAATTAATGTCCTATAAAGTCATGGAATATATATTTGTGATGAAAAAATAGCACACAAACCAAATATTTGAATGGGTATATTTTTTCTTGTTTAAGGTTTTCCTTCTTGTTGACCACTAAAAAAAAAGTGGGATTAATTAGAAAAAATTAGAGACAACCAAGAATTCTGTACTGAGTCTCAACTGAAAGTGACTTTGAAGCTTTTCACAGTTTTAGCAGTGAATGGTCCAGTTCTTTTTTTTTTTTTTTTTAATTTTAGATTATTCTCTTCAAAGCAGTTGTTTTTTTCCTACTTGATATTTCCCTCCCCAAAATTCTCAGGTAACTGAGCAAAGATTAGGAGAAAAGGATTGAGAAAGAAGAGAGCAAGCGAGAACATGTTGTACATGCACGTACTTATTTGTCTGAGTGGAAATTATTGAGCTGGGGTAGTGAAAGAAGAAACGTGGGGAGACTGGGGACGAAGAAATACTTTTGGTTCAGGTGGTGGCTGGGTAGTGCCATTGATTCCGATCCACTTGTTTTTTTTCTTTGTCCAGAGGAAACAATATGTATTAGTGTCTTTAGATTGAAGAGGAAAGAGAAACATACAAAATGAATGTTTGGCTTGCTTTCAAAGTAGCTTTGTTACTTGGGAATGGCCTGGGTATGGGCCTACTGTTGAGTTACTGAATGTTAGAGCTAAAAAGGGTATTAGAAGACATCTGGTCCAAAACCTGCTTTCATAGTTCAGAAAACTAAGGTGTAGAAAGGTTTAGTTACCTGCTCAGTATCAGTCAGCGGTCATAACTCAAGGGCACTTGACTATTCTCCCTAGTTAGAGTTAGCTATTGAGTGCTGTGGTGCCTGCCAGTGTAACAGTATTTTTAGCTTTTTTTTTTTTTTCTTTCAAGTTTTTGGTAAGAGGTCACCTGGGAGATGGGCCTTGATATGTGGACTAAGAAACTGGTCACCCATTGGAGTGGCCACTCCACAGGCTCTAACTTGAGTTTACTAAGTTGATTCAGAGGTTCCTGACTTCATTTTGGGGAGACACCCATATATCTCAGGTGTGTTCTCCAAGATGCAGGGTGCTCTTTAAAAAACATTTTCTGGTAGTCAGAAGACCTGGGTTCTGAGCACCTGAATAACCCGAGTGCCTTGGAGAGAGCTCTTCACCCGTCTGGGTCCCCTAGAACCCATCTCTGCCTTCCTCACAGAGACAGTGGTAGGATGAGATCACGTATGAGACAGTGCGGTGGACACCAAGAAGCGCTGAGCACATGTAGGACATTATTGTTTAGTACAGTTTCAGTCAAGCAAAAGCCCATTTAGCCAGGCACATTCTTTCAAAAAGTGAGCCTTTTTGGCTGACGAAAACTCATATAGTTTGGTTTCTGGAGATAAGCTGTTTAATTTTCTAAACCAAATCTGTTAGACCTTGAATGAGAAACTCTTTTATGTTTTGATTAATAATCAATGAAGGCTCAAGATAAAACCTTTTCCACTGATTTTGTGTGCAACACATTTCCAAGGCCCATACAAAGCAACTCGATTACTTCTCCCTGCCATGAGCAGTTTCAAATCTGGCCTCTCATGTTGGTGCATAAATCACATATCACTGTGCCTTAAATTTTATGCTGTATATTGCCTAATGTCCATTGAGCATCTGTTAAAGTCTCCTTTTCCCTCATTACTTAGAGAATGTAAAGCCAGTCCATGTATACATTACTCCAGGCAATTGTTTTCCTATCATCTCCAAGGCATTAAATTATTAAAGGGGTAGTTAAGGTACAACCTTCTTACATCAGGCAGAAGATGTTACAGAGGACTTTTTTTCCTGTATTTCAAAGTTGTCTTTTCATATTCTCCAGCATGGTCTAGACCAGCGGTTCTTAACCTTTTTGTTCCATGGATCCTTTTGCCCGTCAGGTGAAAACCACGGACCCCTTACTAAGTCAACACTACACTGTGTATTATTTAATAAATATATCACACCTGTACCAACATGGACCCATAAGAATAATGTTTTGGTTTTTTAAAAATTTAAATTCAAGCTCATGGTGGACCCCTTGTTAAGAACTCCGGTCTAGAACATCATTTGGAAGAAACTTTTATGAAAAGTTTCTGTAGGTGTCTACTATGAATAGATTAAGAAAGGGTGGGAGGGGAAAGAGAAGGAGAGTGACAGAAGGGAAAAAGAAAAAGGAAAAGAAAAAACTAAAAGAACAAAAATGCATTTTTTACTCTGCCTTTCAAACATGTTATGTTCTATTTACACCCATGGTAAGTCTCAGGGCTCTGTCTTCACATGCTGCAGGGAAGAATGGAACTTAATTGAAGCTTTGTGGGTTTTTTGTTTTAAAGATTTATTTTCTTTCTTTCTTTCCCGTTCCCCCCCCACACACACACACACCCACCCCAGTTGTCTGTTCTCTGCTGCATGTTCTTCTTTTTGTCTGCTTCTGTTATTGTCAGCGGCACGGGAATCTGTGTTTCTTTTTTGTTGCATCATCTTGTGTGTCAGCTCTCCATGTGTGCGGCGCCATTCCTGGCAGGCTGCACTTTGTTTCATGCTGGGCGGCTCTCGTTACGGGATGCACTCCTTGCACGTGGGGCTCCCCTACACGGGGACACCTCTGCGTGGCATGGCACTCCTTGCATGCATCAGCACTGCGCATGGGCCAGCTCCACACGGGTCAAGGAGGCCCGGGGTTTGAACCGCGGACCTCCCATGTGGTAGACTGTGGTAGCCCTATCCACTGGGCCAAGTCCACTTCCCCCGGAGCTTTGTGTTTTAACTTTAAATTTTATGCAAATATTGATTTTAGTCCAGAGCATATTCATTATCGTTAAAACTTAAAAATAGTAGTTTCTACCCAAAATTGTTTAGTTAAAATTGACACTGCAGGAGGTGTAGTCCATTTTACCTATGACTGTATACACCTGAGACACCACATGTTGTCCTGGGGAGGCATAAACAAACCTCACTTGAAGAAGGAAGAGGGATCTAGAGGATCTCCTGACATTTATTTCAATCCAGATTTGTGTTTTCTACTTTACTTTTTTTTTTAAAAAAGATTTATTTATTTATTTATTTATTTCCCTCCCCTTCCCCCCTCCGCGCCCCCGGTTGTCTGTTCTCTGTGTCTATTTGCTGCGTCTTTGTCTGCTTCTGTTGTTGTCAGCGGCATGGCAATCTGTGTTTCTTTTGGTTACGTCATCTTGTTGTGTCAGCTCTCCGTGTGCGCGGCACCATTCCTGGGCAGGCTGCACTTTCTTTTGCGCTGTGGGGCTCCCCTACACGGGGGACACCCCTGTGTGGTGGGGCACTCCTTGCACGTGCGTAAGCACTGCGCATGGGCCAGCTCTACGGGTCAAGGAGGCCTGGGGTTTGAACCATGGACCTCCCATGTGGTAGACAGACGCCCTAACCACTAGGCCAAGTCTGCCACCTCTACTTTACTTTTGAAGGCAGCAATTCCCACAGCATGGTTATGGAAGAATCATAAAATTTTGTAATTGGAAGGGGTCATGTAAAGTCTAGCCAAGTTCTTCATTTTTCAGGTGAGGAAAGTCAAGCCCAGAAAGGTTTGGTGGCTTACAGAGTCACACAGCTGGTTCCTGTTTGCCTTATTGTTCTACTTCTGGGTCTGCTAGTTCAGCACTTCTCATGCTTGAGGGTGCACACAGATCACCAGAGAGCTTGTCAAAATGTTCTGACCCAGGAGGTTTGGAGTCAAGTCTGCGACTGCATTTTTAACAAGCTCTCAGGTGATGCTGATGCATCGGGTTTGCAGCGCAACCTTTGGTTCACAAGGTGCTAGAGCACTTGACTCAAAATTGGTTTGACTTTGATATACTTAAGGAATTAAAAGCTCTACCAACTTCTACCACTCTGACTTTCTGAATTAATCAAACTTTGCATTGATAACGTAGTATATGGTAAAAGCAAACTTGGGGAGATTATGTGTTATCTGCTTTAGCCATAAGGGTATAGTTAATTAATAATAGGACTGCCTTGCAGCCATGTCTCAGGCCAAGAGCAAATACGGTTTGCTTTGCACTAAAGGGTTAAAGGGGTAACACACAACAAACCAAAATTGATCATTAGGAAGTGAAAATAGAAGTTAGCAGTAATTTAGTCTTTTTTTTTTAAGAGTTATTTTTATTTTTATTTATTTCTCTCCCTTTTCCCCAGTTGTCCGCTCTCTGTGTCCACTTGCTGCATGTTCTTCAGTGTCTGCCTGCATTCTTGTCAGCAGCACCGGAATCTGCGTCTTGTTTTGTTGCGTCATCTTGCTGCAACAGCTCTCTGTGTGTGCAGCGCCATTCCCTGGGCAGGCTGCACTCCTTTTGCGCTAGGTGGCTCTCCTTAAGGGTTGTATTCCCTGCGTGTAAGGCTCCCCCACATGGGGGACACCCCTGCGTGGCACAGCACTCCTTGCGCGCATCAGCACTGCATGTGGACCAGCTCATCACATGGGTCAGGAGGCCCTGGGCTTGAACCCTGGACCTCCCATGTGGTAGGCGGATGCTCCATCCCTTGGGCCAAATCTGCTTCCCAGTAATTTAGTCTTAAAACTCCAGAATGTAGAATTGAAAAACCTGGCAACTTAATTCAGCACCTGTAATATCATTAGTGCTCTCATCAAACTTCAATAATGTGATATCTTTTCTCATGAATTGCAAATATTAGTAATTATCAATAAACTTGGTGGGCTGGCAGCCTTTAGTCATAAAGAACTATTAAATCCTATGAAATAGTGTATTTATTACTGTGAAGACCAAAGAAAAGATGTGCATTTTGGAAACAGTTCTCACTCTATCAAGAGGGGTCTCTTAGGAGCCGAGGTATTGTGGTCCATTCTGTGAGAATCAATGCATTAGCAAAAAACTGCACCGAGTGTAAATCTAGCCATATTCATTACTGCAAGATGCACTTTTTTGTGCATGTGGTACTATGCTGAGGGCTTGGTTAATGGATGTGTGATGATGGATGGCTCTCTGTGTCTAAATTCTTCCTCTCGGTGGTATGCAGTAGCTCATGACTTTATTCTTACGTCTTCCAAGGTTGCCCAGAAGGTGCTAAAGAATGCCAAGCAGGCATGCCACAGACTGGGACAGTACAGAATGCCATTTGCTTGGGCAGCAAGGTAAGGGGAACAGCTTTTTTCAGTTAGATACATACACAGAGACATGCAGTCTGAGAGAGATACTGACCTATTCTGCTGGCATTATCCAGTGAAGGAGAGAATTAGAATGTGTAAAGTTGAAAAATAAATAAGCTTCAAATCTGAAAAGCCGTTTATTGGACCATATTTCAGCTGAGCCACAGAGGGGAAACATGCTGGCTGGAGGGTCGCCACGTTGGAACTGGCAGGGTGGACAGGAGTGTTTACAGCAGAGCTAGGATTCCAGGTCCCACTCATGTGTCTCCAGCTGCGAGTAAGGTGGCAGCCCAGAAAGGCCTACAGATGATCTTCATTCGTGGTGTCTCCTTCTTAAGTGTTTGACTGTGTATGTTGTTTCCTAAGCACAAGCTATTTGCTGGAACTGTTTTCTATGGAAATTGAATTAGTTTTAGTCATCCTCATAAATAGCTTCTATGTCTTTAGAAAATGATATTTCTGTTGGCGACAGCCAGTGGAATAATAATTAGTCTTCACATAGAAATCCGAGTTAAATTATGGATGTTCTTCGGTCCTTTGAAAACCCTGTTTAGAAATTTTGCTTTGATATTTCAGGACGCTGTTTAAGGATGCATCTGGAAACCTTGACAAAAA
Source organism: Dasypus novemcinctus (assembly GCF_030445035.2). NCBI lineage: Eukaryota > Metazoa > Chordata > Mammalia > Cingulata > Dasypodidae > Dasypus > Dasypus novemcinctus. The sequence goes on from NC_080687.1 coordinate 36,112,375, forward strand.
TGCCAGATTTTCTGCTCTCTACAGGCAAGACAGCAATAAGCTATCAAACGATGACATGCTCAAGTTACTTGCAGACTTTCGGAAGTGAGTCTCAAGGTGTTATTTGTTTCCACTTGAAAAATAAAAGTGGTGGGGGTGGGAAAGGAAGCAGTCTTAAGTTGCTCAGCTCAGGCATTACAGGGAATGTTGAATGGGTACAGCTTATGTGCACCATTATGGGCCATGCTTCCTCAAGTCCTTGGGGAGAAAGAGACAAAAGACTGAAAATCCAAAGTGGAACCTGGGTAAGTTGAATTCCATAAAGAATGATTTCGGTGGTGCTGTGTGGAATGGGCTGAGCTAGAGATGAGCCCAAGGAGGGAAGGAGACAGTCGAGAAACCTTGGACAGAGGATGAGAAGGGCCTCAGCGAAGCCACTGTGGGAAAATAGGAAGAAGGGACTGATTCAAGTTATGTCATTGAGGCAGAATTCATAGGTCTTGGTTTCCTGACTAGGTGTGAGGGTAAAGGAGAGAAAAGTGGGTGGTAGTTTTAGACTCATGGTATCATTACCTGAATGGTGACTGGGGGGAGAAGATGATAATTTCTGTAGTGCTTACTCTTTGCAGCATTGTTCTAATTCCCCTGGGACTTTTCTGGGAATGAGAAGGAACTGAAGGTATTAGGAGGTAATGAAATGAAAAGAATAGCTAAAAGCCAGGTGCTAATAGTTTTATGCCATAGATACCTTTCAGTCTTATTATTAGTTTTTTGTTTTTAAGGCAATAGCAAAGATTGAACCCAGGACCTCGTACATGGGAAGCAGGTGCTCAACACTTTTAACAAGTGGTTCCCTCATCTCTTCCTCTGTGACGGGATAGAGATATTACCTACCTCGTTATAGATAAAGCACTTAGAACACTTGAGCTACATCTGTTCCCCTGTTTCATTATTTTGATTTTTTAAATGCAAGTCAAAGTAACAGTTTTATCAGTTTGCCTAGAACTCAAGAATCCTTGTTTTGCTTTCTTTAACTTCATTTTTTTGCTTGTTTACTTCTCCCTCTGCAAATGGTAAGAGTAGAAGAGATATGAGCCATCGAAACAGGCTGAATAAGTTCCAAAAACTTAGAGATATAGTTCTAATAATACTGTGAAGCAGGAAAGTGTGGACACACTAGATTGTTAAGGAGAGAAAATTTTATCTGTAGGACCTCGTTTTTGAAAGAAAATATTTTATATATTTCTTTTTGTAAATAGCTACTTGAAAAAATAGACAGGCATGAAAATACTCATATAAGATATCCACAAACATTTTAATTGTGCTTATTATCTTCGAAGAATGAGCTGATGGATGATTTTTCACTTTCCACTTTATAGCTTTTCATGATTCTATAAAAACGTTTTTCTTAAGTAACATTTACTTTTATATTCAGCAAAAGCAGACAGACAATAAAGTTTTTTAGATGTGTTTTTAAATGTAGAAACCCTGTCTCAGAAGTTACTTTCCAAGCTGGTTGGCTTAAGATGTCCCCCAGAGTGGGGGCACCTGAGCTCGTGATTCTGTCTTCTACATGGAGACTGAAGGATGATGCTTGTAGGGTTAGAGTCAAAAAGGGATCCAAGGGAAGTGGATGTGGCTCAAATGATAGAGCTTCCGCCTGCCATATGGGAGAACCTGGGTTCAATCCCTGGGGCCCCCTGGTGAAAAAAAGAGAAAGTGTGCCCATGTGGCAAACCATTGTCCACATGAGTGCCCACTTGGTGAGTCAGTACCCCACGCAAGTGAGTCTCATGGCAAGATGATGATGCATCCAAAAAAAGAAAAGAGACAAGGGGAGAGTCAAGTTGAAGTGTAAGAGAAACCAGGAACTGAGGTGGTGCAATTGACAGGAAACTTCTCTCCCCATCAAAATTCTCTAGGATCTAATCCCACTGAATCCTAGAGGAGAGAAAATGAGAAGAGAAGACAACACTGACAGCAAAAACAGCAGGGTGGGAGGAGGGGAAAGGGGGGAATAAATAAATAAATCTTTTAAAAGAGAGGGTGGGGGATCCAAGGGAAAAGCCAGCAAAGAGCACAGACCTTCAATGGTTCAGAGCACAGCGAGAACCAAGTGTGGGTTCTTCCCTGCACCCCATACCTTGGTCCCTGTGCTCGTTAAGAAGGGGCCAGTAGAAGAGTGTGCTCCACAAGGCCAGGTAGAGACCCCGGAGCTACTACCAGAATCAGAACGTGCAGCTGCAGAGTGTAGCCAATACCCTTCTTAACACGAATCTAAAGCAACTCCAGCATCTGTTCTCCATTTTCTTCACAACAGAGTTAGGGAAGTAGGAGATTCTTTTTTATTTTTACTTTTTTTAACTTCAGCTTTGCTGTTTTTCTTTACTCGTTACTTTTTACAGGAAATAATCTGGTATCAGTGGCCTGGCTACACAGATTGGATCCAAAACTATCATCGTTTCTGCTGTCATTATTATCTCAAAATGTCAGTTAATGTTGGATGAGGAAAGTGTTCTCAAACTGCCCCCTTCTTTAGTAGATAGCTGCCAAAACTCAAAAGCCACTTTCTCCTTTTTACTTGCAATAATTACCAGGGGATATGTTCCAAGATTTAGGAAGAAAACAAATTCTGTCAGATGGATTGTGTTGCTGAGATATATGCTCCAGGAAATATTTAAATAAGAAAAAATACTTGGTATTTTGCATTTATGATAGTATCTTTTCTAACTTCTGCAGAAAGTCTAAAGGCATAAAGGCAAAGTATGAAATTAGAGCATATTCCTTAAGATGTAGACTTTTTTTTTTAAGGAGGTACAGAGGACCTCATCCATATGAAGCAAGCACTCAACCACTGAGCTACAGTCACTCCCAAGACCTTTTTTAATGCCACCATATTGGGCAGTTAAGGTTGTAATACTCTCAGGTTATTTGCATATAAGGTTTATTGTGTTTATCTGTTTATTTTTGCATTTATTTTCTTTGGATTGTCGGTTTTGGTTAAGTCTTCCCTAGTTTATATTTGCAATCTTTCCTCCATTCCCCTTGATTATTTCACATGTAATCATTCTCCAAACCCTCTTTGTAGGTTTACTCCACCATGTTTTTCTCTCTGCCTAAATTGTGCCCCCTTTCTGCCCCACCAAACAGCCCCCAAATCACCAAGACATACGTCATACGTATAGCCCTTTTTCTTTTTCTCTCTAAGGAAACCCTACTAATCTTTCAAAGTCCAATTTATAATTCACTCCATAGGCAGACCACAGGCAGGTTATTCAGCTTCTCAGCTTGATTCTCTTATTATTCCCACCCCTTTTTATTAGAGAAGATGTGAGTTTACAGAACAATCATACATAAAATACAGGATTACCATATACTACCCCACCACCACCTTGCATTGGTGTGGAACATTGGCTACAATTGATGATAGCACATTTTTATAATCATGCTATTAATTAAAGGCCATGGTTTAACTTAGCTTTAGTGTTGTGTAGTATAGTTCCAGGGCTTTTTAAAAAAATTTTATTCTGTTGCTATATATACAATCTAAGATTCTGCTAATTGCATTCACAGTGTTGTGCTGCCATCATCACCATCCATTATCAAAACATTTCCATCATTCCAAATAGGAACTCTGTACATTTTAAGCCTTTAATGTCCCCTTCCCTATCCCTACCTTGTTCCCTGGTAACCTATATTCTATATTCCAAATCTATAAGTTTGTTTATCCTAATTGTTTCATATCAGTAAGATCATACAATATTTGTCCCTTTCTGTCTGGCTTATATCACTCAAAATGATTTCCTCATGGCTCATCCATTTCGTTGCATGTATCAGGACATATTTCTTTTTATGGCTGAATAATATTCCATAGTATGTATATATGACATTTTATTTATCCCTTCATAAATGAGGGACACTTGCATTGCTTCTATCTTTTGGCAATTATGAATAATGCCACATGAACGTTGGTATGCAAATATCTGTTTGAGTTCCTGCTTTCAGTTCTTTTGGGTACATACCCAGAACTGGGATGGCTGGGTCATATGGTAGTTTTCTGCTTACCTTTCTGAGGAACTGCCAAACTCTTCCACAGCATTTTTCATTGCCACTGGCAATGAATGAATGTTCCTTTTTCTCTGCTTCCTCTCCAACACTAGTTATCTTTTCTATTTTTTTAAAAAGCAGCCATTCTAATAGGCGTGAAATGGTATCTCTTTGTGGTTTTTGATTTGTGTGGTTAATGACGTTGAGTATCTTTTCAGGTGCTTTCTTGCTGTTTTGTATCCTCTTGGGAGAGATGTCTATTCAAGTTTTTACCCAATTTTTAATTGGATTGGTTGTCTTTTTGTTGTTAGATTGAAGGATTTCTTCATATATTCTGGATATTAATTCTTTCTCAGATATGTGATTTCTGAATATTTTCTCCCATTGTGTAGGTTGTCTTTATTTTCATGATAAATTCCTATGAGAAACAGAAGTTTTTAATTTTGATGAGGTCCCATTTATCAATTTCTTCTTTTGTTGCTTGTGCTTTGGGTATAAAGTCTAAGAAGTGATTGCCTAACACAAGGTCCTGAACATGGTTCCCTATGTTTTATTCTAGGAGTTCAGTAGTTCTACCTCTTTTATTTTTAAGTTTTTGATCCATTTTAAGTTGATTTTTGCCTATGATATGAGGGAGGGGTCCTTCTTTTTTCAAAACAGATTTGATTTCGCAGCATCATTCATTGAAGAGACTATTTCCCAACTGAGTGGTCTTTGTCATCTTGTAAAAAATCGTTTGGCAATAAATGTGAGGGTTGATTTCTGAGCTCTCAGTTCTATTCCATTGGTCTGTATGTCTGTCCTTGTGCAAATACCATGCTGTTTTGATTACTATAGCTTTGTAAAAAGTTTCAAGATCAGAAGTTGGAGTCCTCCAACTTCATTCTTTTTCAAGATGGCTTTAGATATTTAGCTATTTAGCTTTCTATATAAATTTGATGACTGGCTTTCCATTTCTGCAAAGGTTGTTGAAATTTTGATTGGAATTGCACTGAATCTATAAATTGCTTTGGATAGTATTGACATCTTAACAATATTTAATCTTCCAATCCATGAACTTGGAATATCCTTCCATTTATTTAGGTCTTCTTTTTTTTTTAAAGATTTATTTATTTATTCCCCCCCCCCCCCCCCCGGTTGTCTGTTCTCTGTGTCTATTTGCTGCGTCTTGTTTCTTTGTCCGCTTCTGTTGTCGTCAGTGGCACCATTCCTGGGCAGGCTGCACTTTCTTTCGCGCTGGGCAGCTCTCCTTACGGGCGCGCTCCTTGCGCGTGGGACTCCCCTACACGGGGGACACCCCTGCGTGGCAGGGCACTCCTTGCGTGCATTAGCACTGCGCATGGGCCAGCTCCACACGGGTCAAGGAGGCCCGGGGTTTGAACCGCGGAGCTCCCATGTGGTAGATGGACGCCCTAACCACTGGGCCAAGTCCGCTTCCCTATTTAGGTCTTCTTTAATTTCTTTAAGCAATGTTTTATAGGTTTCTGTATACAAGTCCTTTACATTCTTGGTTAGATTTATTCCTGGATATTTTATTCTCTTAGTTGCTATTTTGAATGAACTATTTTTTTTCTTGATTTCTTCTTCCAATTGTTCATTGCTTGTGTGTAGAAACGCTACTGATTTTGGATAATGACGTTGTACTCTGCCATTTTGCTGAATTCATTTATTAACTCTAGGAACTTGGTTGTGAATTTTTCAGTTTTCTGTATATAGGATCATATCATCTGTAAACAGAGTAAGTTTTACTTCTTCCTTCCCAGTTTGTATACTTAGACTTTTTTTTTCTTGCATAAGTGTTCTGGCAAGAACTTCCAGTAAAATGTTGAATAACAGTAGTGATAGTGGGCATTCTTGTCTTGTTCCTGATCTTAGAGGGAAAGCTTTCAGTCTTTCACCATATGGGATTTACATCTATGTCTATATTAGTCAGCTAAAGGGGTGCTGATGCAAAATACCAGAAGTTGGTTAGTTTTTGTAAAGGATATTTATTTGGGGTAGGAGCTTACAGATCGCAGGCCATAAGCATAAGTTACTTCCCTCACCAAAGTCTATTTTCACATGTTGGAGCAAGATGGCTGCCGATGTCTACAAGGGTTCAGGCTTCCTGGGTTTCTCTCTTCCATGGTCTTGCTTCTCTCTGGGTTCAGGGTTCCTCTCTTCCTGGGGCTTGCTTCTGTTTCCTCTGTGAGCGTACTTACCAGGGCTCCAGCTTAAGGCTTCAGCACCAAACTCCAACATCAAAACTCTGTTGTTAGGTGCATATATACAAATACACATTTATAATCATTACATCTTCCTGTTGAATTGTTCCTTTATTAGTGTGTAATAACCATCTTTTCCTTCATAACTGTTTGTGACTTAAAGCCTATTTTATCCTATGTTAGTAGAGCTATACTAACTCTCTTTTGGACACTACTTGTATGGTGCATATTCTTCCATCCTTTCACCCCTCAACTTACTTGTATCTTTGACTTTAAGATGAGTCTCTTGCAGACAGCATATAGTTGGGTCATGCTTTTTTATCCATTCTGCTAATCTCTGCCATTTGACTGGAAAGTTTAATCCATTTACATTTAAAGTCACTACTAATAATACAGGACTTTCTTCTGCTATTTTCCTATTTAGCCTTGTTAAGTCTTACACTTTTTTTTGTGAAAGCCTACTTTTATATTTATATGCTTTCTTGTATTGTAGCATATATATATCTTATATATGTGGTATTTATGATATATTTTTCAACTGTTTTCCTTGTGGTTACTTTCTTTGACTATTCCTTCTGCCCCTTTCTCTCTTTCTTTTCCTCCTGGGACTTCCATAACACATATATTGGTGGACTTGATGGTGTCCCATGCTATCTTAGGTTATTTCACTTTTAATATTTCATTTTTCTTTCTGCTCCTCAGCCTGACTCATTTCAAATGTCCTGTCTTCAAATTCACTGATCCTTTCCTCTGCCAGCTCCATTCTGCTCTTGAAACCCTCCTGGACAATTTTCACTTCAACTGTGGTGGTCTTCAAGTCCAGTAGTTCTGTTTGGCTCCTTTTAAAAATTTCTTTTCTTTACTTTGTTCTCTCATATTGTTCATTCATTGTTTTCCTGATATACTTTGGTTCTGTCTCTGTAATTTACTTAATCTCCTTGAGCATTTTTAAGATCATTTTTTAAAAGGCTTTATTTGGTATGTCCACATTCTTCCTTGTTGGTATTTTCTGTATTTTTATCCTCTTCCTTTAGATGGGCTGTCATTTCATGTTTCTTTGTCTTGTATTCTTTTCGTGCATACTACACATTTTGATATTTTAAAATGTTAGCCCTGGGATTTATTCCTGGGATGTCTGTTTCTTGGTTTTGTCACCAACTGATGATTAAGTCAGAGATTTTCTTGACCTTCAGCACTCTTATCAGGAAGGTCCGCCCAGGGCAAATGCAGTTTGCTGAACTTTCCCTGACGTTCTGGTCCTCTATCTTGTCCTTAGCCTTTGCTTATTAGTTGTTTTGGAGTTCCCCTGTTTACAGGAGTTGGGTTGTCCATTCTTGTTTCCCAGGGGACAAATCCCCACCTTCTTGGTGTTTGAAGCCAGTGGGCTTTTGTTCCTGACTGTCCATTTTTACAGTTTTTTACATTCCTTTCATTGTCTCATGCTCCTTTTGCCTGGAAGGCAGGTTCTGAGAGGACAGTCACCCTGGGGAGCACTTTCCTAGCCAGAACAGGACCAGGACCCACGAAGGGGGCTCAGACTAGCTCCAAAGTCACTATGGAAGAGGTTGCCCCCCAAAGCTGAGCTCTCCTGGCCTGCCCAAAAAAGGCAGCCCTTTGGCTAACTGCCCTCCACCACCCTGAGGAAGCGCTGAGCCTTTAAATCTCCACCACTTCTGCCCCTGTCTGGCAATGTTGAAACAGTGGCTGCTGCAGCCTTTGTCCGGGGCAGGTTGAAAGAATAGCTGCCTTCAGAGACGGGATCCAGCGATCCAGACTCACTTTAAAAAGCTTTGAGCTGTGATCAGCTGTGCCCACCCTGTTCTTAGGGAAGAGGATGTTTACATCCCTTTCTGTCATCAGCAGCTCGCCAGGGAGTGGACACCGCAGCGACTTACCTCGAGAGTGGGGATGGGTGCCAGTGCACACTGCGCAAAGACAGCCATTTACAGTTCTTTATCAGCCTTTTCCTCTGGCCTCTGGAGTTTCAAAATAGTTGTTTCATATAATTCCTGGCTGATTAATAGTTGTTTTGGTGGACAAACTGAGTCCTCGAGCTCCCTAGTCTGCCATTCTCCCCGGAAGTTTGCCTCTTATTCTTTTAAAAGGGTAGATAATAACAGCCTCTGCCTCTTAGTATGTGGTGGAGAATTAATGAAAATACATCTTAGGGTGATTTCCCTCACTGCAAACACTAATCTGTTCTTCTCATTTCTTTCTCAGTGGATTTAAATATTCTGTATTGTGGATGGTGTCAGAGTGATTTTTAAAAAATGGTGCAGAAGGTACCTATTCTTTCATAGATGAAAGAGGTGAAATTCATTACTCTTGAGTACATACGTATAAAGGTATTATTTGTAAAAATCAGGCTATTTCTGCCTCAAGGAAGTAAATACAACTGCATAGGTGTCTCTCAGATTTTGTAGAATAGATTCAGATCTGGATCATTGTGTTGTAAAATTGCTCAAATAAAATGTTTATGATAGAAAAGTATAGCAAGGTACTCTGTTTCAAGAATATATATGCGAATGAGGGTAGATGCCCCTGAAGAACAAATATCATTGTGGGAGTACAGTGCATGCTAGGTGGGGAGAAGTTCTCAGAAAGTGATTGTTGAAGAGTACTGCTGACCCTCCTTCTACTAGAAGGAAAGGTTATTATGTTTATGACACATTCCGCATGATGTGTACAGAGGCAAATCGATGGGTAAGACTGGACTGTACCTGGACATCTTTTGGCCAGAAATCTTTTTTTTTTTTTTTTCCAATTTTAATTTCAATTTTTTAACTTTTTATTTTGAAATACTGTCAAACCTACAGGACAGTTAAAAAAAAAAATTCCAAACCCCACACAGAGAACTCCAGCATATCCCTACATCCCAGATACCTAGATCAACCATCTTTAACATTTGCCACAATTGCCATAACAGTCTATCCATCTATCAATCTTATCTGTCTATGTATCTGTATTTTTATCAACCATTTTCTGAACCCTTGAGTGTAGGTTGTTTATATCATGTTCCTTGAGTACTTAGCGCTGCCGTGTACATTTCCTAAGAACAAGGTTGTTCACTTATGTAACCATCTTAGGTGTAGTTAGCAAGTTCAAGACAGGAATGGTCAACCAGGGTGCCATAAGATCCTGCCACTTTAAGTAGCCTTTTCCTTGATTTGGTACTCCTGTTACTGCAGCCCTTTAACTTTTTCTGGAGTTTTGATAAATTTGTTTCTGCCAGTTCTTGATGGTTATTCAAAGTTTCTGTTCAGGGAGTGGAGCTCACTCAACCATCTGAATGGGTTGAGGCTGGCCAGAAATTTAAAATGTGTAAAAAAAAATTATCATCTTGCTTTCCTGGCAGTTTCATCTCTCAGAACCTTGAGGAAACTATAATTGGAATTGCTAATTTAAACTGAATTATGAACAAAAGATAAGGGGGGAAGAAGTGATTCTGCAACTTCTAGCTTGTGATGGGTCTAGATCAGGGGTTCTTAACCATTTTTGTTCCATGGACTCCTTTGCTAGTCAGGTGAAAACCACAGACCCCTTACTAAGTCCAGACCATATTGTGTATTATTTAATAAATATATCACACCTGCACCAACACATGTCCACAATAATAATTTCAATTCAAGCTCAGGATACCTAGTTAAGAACCCCTGTCTAAGTAGACATAGTCAACATAGTCATTAGTCATGAGGAAGCAAGAATTTAGATTTCTGTGGAAATCTTGATTCAGATGAACAATATCCCAAAATATTCTGGGAAGTTATATGTGAGACTGTTTAATAGATAACACTAATGTCTGAGGAATCTTTCAAACTAGGGCTAGGAACTTTTCAAAAACGGACTCTATGGGCCAGTGATCTTTGATGGTCTTTGGCAACATTCTAAATGAAAAATTTTAACAGATGGCTTGTGAAAAACCACCATTTTGTTTTCTAGGAATAAGTTATGTCTTGTCTAACTAGTCATCCTAACCACATTTCTTCTCTCTTTTTATCTGGGTTACTAAACTAGGACAGTAGAAGATTACAGCCTATGATAGAGTAAATATACCAGGAATGCTGTGTGCAGGGAGGACAGTTGTTCAGCTGCTTGAGTAGCCAGATGCAAGCAAGAGTGATTAATGGGCTAGTTTCAGTCAGAAGATGGGTCTCTACTGGTTTGAGAAGGAGCCTGTTCTTGGCAATATCCGGTGCAATATCTTCATCAGTGACATTTATGGGAATGTAACTTGCTGATTAAATATCTTCATGACATCAAGCTATTAGAAATATCTAATGCATTAGATGTTAGAATCTAGATTTTGAAAGGTTTTGACAAACTAGAAATGGCTAAATATAAAAGGATGAAATTTCAAGAAGGTAAAAATAAAATCCTGTATTTTAGGCCCCCAAACATAATTGTATAAATATAGAATGGTGCATTGTGATAAAGTGTGTGGAAAATGATTTAGTAGTTTTAGGTGACTGTTAATTTAATATAGAACACTAGGATGATGTGGCTACCCAAAACCAATAACGTCTTGGCTGCCTTAGTAGACGGGTGTGTTGTTCAAAACCACACGGCTGCTGTACCTTAAGCTGTCAGACCATCCTGGGCTTGGCCTGTGCAGTGCTGGGCTCCATGATGTAAATGGAGGCATTTTCCTAGGAGAGATGGCATGGAAGAAGGCACAAAAAAGCTGAGCACAGAGGGCTTCAGAAAGCCATGGTGATTGTGTTTAGATGGCTGAAAGGTGTTGCATAGGGAGATATAGCTAAGCCTTTTGATGAATGAAAGTTTCAGGGAAGCACACTTCACCAAATGATGATGAAGAGCAATTTGGAGATGGAATGCCTATGTTGAATGTTTCCTTGTCAGGAAGGATTGAGGTATGCAGTGCTTGTAAGGCATATCAGAAAGGAGATTCTTGAATTCCGCTGAGGTCAGACCAAATGCAAACAAGTATTCCTTGAGCACCTACCTTGTACCCATTGATTTGTCAGACACTGGGATCCAAGATGCCCTCTAATTCTGAAATTTGATTATTCTAAATGAGCCAAATATTTATGGTGAGGAAGGAGTGGTTCTGGAATACTTTATTTAACTCTAACCTTCTTGCTGATATTTCTAGACCTGTGCTGTCCACACAGTAGAAACTAGCCACACCTGGCTACTGAGCAGTAAAAATATAGCAAGTCCAAATTAAAGAATGCTGTCAGTGAAAAATATACATCTGATTTTGAAGACTTAGAAATAGTATTTTTATACCGACTAAATATTGAAATGATAGTGTTTTTGACATATTGGGCTAGATAAAATATTAAAATACTTTTACATATTTTTACTTTTTAAAAAATGTGGTTACTAGAAAATTTTAAATAACTTTTGTGGCTTGCATTAAATTTTGCTTGGAAATGCCGCTCTGGAATTCAGGTTCTAGAACTAACATAACTTACCATTGTTTGACTTTCTCTTCTTCTGTTTGTAGACCTGAGAAGATGGCTAAACTCCCTGTGATTTTAGGCAATCTAGACATTACAATTGATAATGTTTCCTCAGACTTCCCTAGTAAGTGTAAGTTCTATGTGATAAACAGACAAAATTTTGTTTGGTTGGTTTTTATTCCAATTTGGTTGTTTTAAATATCTTTTCAGATTATGTTAATTCATCATACATTCCCATGAAGCAATTTGAAACCTGTACTAAAACGCCAGTCACATTTGAAGTAGAGGAGTTTGTGCCCTGCCTCCCAAAACACACTCAGCCTTACACCATCTACAACAATCACCTTTATGTTTATCCTAAGTACTTGAAATATGACAGTCAAAAGTCCTTTGCCAAGGTGAGTGCAAAGATTGAGATTTCAGTTTTGATCTCAAACTTGTCTGATTTGACTTGCTTTGTTTTTTATTAATATTTATGTGTTCTGACTTTTTGTGTTCATCTTTTTTTGACACTAAATGTGGCTACAGGCTAGAAATATTGCTGTTTGCATTGAATTCAAAGATTCAGATGAAGAAGACTCTCAGCCTCTCAAGGTTTGTTTTTTTTAAAATGTATGTTCACATGCATACCTTGATTTTTTCCATTTTAAAATGGGAATTCCATGATAGTGCACAACTAAAGGAATTTAGCACATTTTAATTGACACAAACCCTCAAAATGTATGAGATTACAGTGTATAATCACACATGGTGAACCTTACAGAATATGGAATAATTAAGTTGTTGCTTCTCATTGACTTATTTCTTTCTTATTATACTCTTTCGGGATGAAGGTTTCTATTTTAAATTTAAAAAAAGGTTTTTCACTTTTTATTTTGAAATAATATCAAACTTACCAGACAGCCATAAAAATAATACAAAACCCATTAAGTTTTGCATCCTAATACAATGGGTAAACTCCAGTATACCCCCCGCTGATACCCAGTTTCTCCACTTCTAATATTTTGCTGCATATCTATTTATCTGTTTTCTGAACATTTTCTGAACATTAGGATATTCACTTTTGTAACCATCTTAAGTACAGTTATCAAGTTCAAGAAATTTAATGTTGCTATAAAGCTCCAATTTATATTTCAGTTTTTTCACGTCTCAGTAACATCTTTTGGAGCCCTTTCTCCTTCATTATTTGATCTGTCCAGGATCATGTGTTGTATTTAAATGTGGAGTAAGGTTTCTTATTCATATTCAATTCAGTAAACATTTATTTTTCACCTACTGTGAGCTAGGCATTGACAGATGTTAGGAATTATGATATTAGTAATATTGATAATAATAATAGATTAACAATAGAGGTCCTTTATTAAATGTTCATTATATTATAGTAATAACAAAATTAGTAGAGTATTGGTGACATTTATTAAATGTGTATTATATTCCAGGCACTGCTCTTTGTACATTGTGTCCACTAAAACTCACTTAATTCTTGTAACAATATATATATTTTTTTAGTTAGGTACAATTATTATCTACATTTTTTAGATTAGGAGACCAATGCATAGAATTTAGACAAATTGTTAGTTAACATAGTGGAATGGGATTTCAAACCCAGGCAGATTGGCTCCAGAGCCCATGTTCTTTATTATAACAATATTGAAATGACTTTCAAAGAAGGTATGGGTGCAGAGATGCAAAGAAGAATAAAATACAGTTTCTGCTCTCAAGGAATTCTCCATTGAGTAGGAAAAGGCAGTCATGGAGAAAGTGCAATGTAATAATTTCCTAGTACACAGAAGGCGATGAAATATTTATTTGGACAAAACTAAATAATTATAATAGAACTGGTATATGAAACAATAGTGAGGAAGGAGGCAATTTCTTTTTCCTGGCCTGATGATGAGGCAGCTGTTGAAGGATGAGTGTTTGCTCGGTGCACAAGGCCATCAGGCAGGTGTGACCAGGAACAGCGGTCACCAGAGCTAGGCATGAGGAAAGGGAAGGGGAGCTGGTGGCAAGGCTTGCAGATGAGCTTGAATTGAACCCAACTGTAAGGGGCTTGCAGGCCTGCAGTCTCTGTGCAGAAGAAAACTGTCAGAGGTGGTTTATTAAGTTTGTTCTCTGGAGTGTCTCTTCCTTTACAATACACATGAGTTTGATTTCTTATGCCATTAATTGGCTCCTGGTGTTCCCCCTTGCGAACTCTTACTTTAGTGCATTTACGGCAGACCTGGCGGGCCAGTGTTCACGAGAAGCGCCTTTGCGGCGGTTTTACACCATCACCAAAACCCAGAATTTTATGATGAGGTAAGTGATGCTTTCAAGGAAAACCCCAATTTAACCAGTTTTAAGGATGACTCCAAGTTATTTGCCAGTAAAGGAAAGTTCAAGAGAAGCTGCAATATATTATACTGAAATTACAGTGATAGAAATAAATATTGAAGTATTTATTTCATACTTTTTTTTCTCATTATAAAGGTAATGTTTGTATTAGAAACTTGGCCATGGGAGTTGCTGAGGGCAAGGAGAGGGAAGAAGAGGTGTGAGTTGTCCTGAATTATATTGCAGGGACAGATGCAGGACATTATATATTCTGCCATGACCCACTGAATGGACTTGGGGAGAGTGTGAACTACAATGTAAACTATAATCCATGCGATGTAGCAGTGCTCCAAAATATATTCACAAAATGCAATGAATGTGCCATATTGATGAAAGAGGTTGTTGATGTAGGAGGAGTTGGGGGGGGCGGTGTGTGAGGAGTGGAGTATATAGGAAACTCTTGTATTTTTTAATGTAACATGTTGTGTGATCTATGTATCTTTTTTAAAAAAAGACGAAAAGTTTGCTAAAAGAGAAACTTGGAAATTACAAATAATATAGGGAAAAAGTCAAAATCCCACCATTACTACCATAATTAACATTCTGGTCTATTTCTCTTCAAATTCATACTTTAATAAGTTTATGTTTGTTAGCCTGAGAATTTTCCTTTCTTACCATTGCATTTGGCTTATGTAGAATTAGAATACAGTTCACTGAAAATACTATGTGACTCATACTTTTAAACTCTCTACCCTGGTTTTTGGTAGTGCCATGGCTGTGCTAACTTAGTGTGGTGGTTTCTGTTGTGTGCCTCCCAGGGCTTTCTGGAGTTGAAATACCTATCAGCCCTCCTCCTGTTGCTCATTAGAAAGTCAAGAATCCATTTCTTCTTTGGCACCATTTACAGTCTCAGATGTCTCTGAATGCAAATGTTAACATCGCTCTGGAGAACAAATGCACGTTTGTGCATCGGGTGATACGTTGTGTTGCTGCTTTCACCAAGAGAATTTTTGTTAATTGTTTTGGAGTATTAGAAGGATTGTTATTTTGTCTTTCTTGCAGATTAAAATAGAATTGCCCACCCAGCTACATGAAAAGCACCACTTGTTGTTCACATTCTTCCATGTCAGCTGTGATAATTCTAGTAAAGGAAGCACGAAGAAGAAGGATGTTATTGAAACTCAGGGTTTGGAATTTCATCTTCCTTCGACTTTTAATAACTTACACTAGTTTCTTAAATTTTATTTTGATTCTGAATTTGCATCTTTTGCTACGGGGGTTTTCCATGAATTTTGTGAAGGTACCATGCTTGTTGCATATGTAAATTTTTATGAAAGGTACTTTCAGAACCCTAATGCCAAAGAGGGCAAAAGTTCATTGTAGACAATGTTTTGCTGAGACTGTATTTGAAACCTTTTCAGTGTCTTACTCTGACTGATATGAACACTTCTTAAAGATCAGGCAATTTAGTCATATTGGTTTTCTTTCCTAAGTTTTCCTACACTCAGAGTGAAGGTTTTTTCCTTTGTTTTCAACAGTTGGATATTCCTGGCTTCCTCTCCTGAAAGATGGAAGGGTGGTGACTAACGAGCAACACATCACTGTGTCAGCTAATCTTCCATCTGGCTATCTCGGCTACCAGGAGCTTGGCATGGGCAGGGTATAAAGATTTTAACATTGGTTTATCCCAATTCCTTCGGGAAACATTAAAAACAATAACAACAAAAAGAGCACACAGCATTTTTGCCACTCCCAACATTTTGGTTTTAATTATTAATTTCCAAGTCAGCTTAGGTCTTTGGAAGGCAGTTAACAGTTATCACTGTTACCACAATCTCAGAATTATAGGTGGGGCTTTTATGAGCCCTGGACTAGCGGTGCCTCCAGGGAGAAGTAGACTTGGACACACAGGATGAAGTAGAAGTCTACTATTGCAAACCAGCCATGCGCAAACAAAGATGAGTCATGCAAACTTAGGAATTTTTTTCTAACTTAATATATGTCTAGTAAACAAATCTCTCATCCATATGGTAACCATTTCTGGTACCTCTCTGAAAGTCTGATTTCTCTGAGATTTCTCCAGTAGTTTTGTTGATTTTGTATTCTTCTAGCCATCTCAAATTTTATAGACTTTCTTTTTATAACATACTTTGATGAGATCTGTTTCACATTATTATGAATGACCTTTTAATGTTTCTCTGCATTTAAATAATGCCAAATTTGGGCCCAAGTTATGGAAAAATAGTTAAAATATTCCAGAATCAGGGAACTAGCATAAATTTTGGTTATAAATTCCTAATATGAACATGAGAAAAATTGAGGTTTCAGAAGTTAAAAGAAATGCCAGCAAATGATTGAGCCTCTGCCTGTGCCAAGCATATATACAGTCCTGCTCACATTACCTGGTATCATCTCTTTCAGAATTCTGAACTTAAATTTGGTTACATTACTGCTGAAATAGGGCTCTTTTCCTCTTACATGTATAGTAAGTCATACAGCTACAGCTAGGGAGAAAAGATAATTTAGAAAACATAACATGAAGAGCATTAACCTTGAGTGGGAAGAAATTGGCAGAAATCAGTAACATTTATATTCCTGCTATAGACCAGGCACAACTTTCAAGTCTCTGAAGCTCTTTGCACATCCAACACCTCAACAGTACACTCATTGTCAGACGACATCACTTCTGAAGCCAAGATAATTCATCTGTTGTGACATTTTTTCCCCTCCATGTTTTTTCAGCATTATGGTCCAGAAATTAAATGGGTAGATGGAGGCAAGCCGCTGTTGAAAGTCTCAACTCATCTGGTTTCTACAGTATATACTCAGGTATGTGCTGTTCTGTTAAAATTAAGTGATTGCTGCACAATTGATATTGCACACTTATTTTGCCAAACAAAATCTTGATATGCTACTCTATAGGTGTTTTTTTTAAAGAAAGCAAGTACATATAAGATGCTCATATGTACTGATGTAAATAATTAGTAAAAGTAACATTTCTCAATAGTTTACCTCTTTTGCTAGAGGATCTTCAAGGTCTTTTTGGAGGTGTCATTTCTATGTGACCCATTGCACAAACAAAAGCACACATGCTACAAAAAGCAAATACTTCCATCTCCATGGCATATATGTTAACAGGCTTTCTTTTCTCTCTCTCTCTCTTTTTTTTTCATTTTTCAGGACCAGCATTTACATAATTTTTTCCAGTACTGCCAGAAAACCAAATCCGGAGCCCAAGCCTTAGGGAATGAACTTGTAAAATACCTTAAGGTATCAGAATGACTTTCTTAGTGACCCCTTTTTAATGATATCAGAGTCAATTGGGTTTTCTGTTTGGTTGTGTTATTCTGACTCCTTGGAAACCTCTGAAAGAGTGCTCTGACCTAGATGTGTGGGCATCCATAACTTCTATGTGGTTATCAGTAGTGGCAAAAAGTGGACTTGGAAATAGGACTACTGCTGCTTTCGTCCTTGCTGCATGTATATTTTTCTCAGACTGAATTTTTAGATACTTTCTTTCCCCTTCATATAAACCTACTTTGCACAGGATTTCCCTACTGAGTGCTCACTGGATACAGAGCACAATTATGGGCACATAAGAAGTAGTGACTCTGGTCTCCATCCTCAGTGACTTTCTAGCTGAGAATGTAAGAGATAATACAATCTTGGCGAATGCATACTAAGTGGATAAATAAACTAAGAAATAATACACCTAACCAGTCCCAGCTCTGTGTAGAGGTTAGGGAGGTGCCTGGAGTCACTGAGTGGAAAGAGTAAGGTAGAGTTTGTCCAGAATGTGATTCTGGGGAAACATTTGAAAAAGGAGAATCGTTAAAAAGCATTCAAGTCATAACATGCATGAAATGTAAGAAATAGGTAGAGTTTTGTTTGGTTTAAGCAAGGAAAGTAGAATGAGAATTTGGGGAGTTACTAGTTTGCCAGTCACGTTCCAGCATAGAGACCCATATGACCTTAGGATCAGCCTTTGTGTTCATCTTCTGTTGCTGCTGTAACGAATTACTGCAAACTTGGTGGCTTAAAACAACACGTGTTTGTATTTTACAGTTCTGTAGATCAGACGTCCTACACAGCTCTCACTGGGTTGAAATCAAGGGGCCCTTTCCTCCATCTTCAAAGTCAGCAGCACAGCATCCCCCTGACCCTTCTGCCCAGTCACCGCTCCCTCTGACTTTCTTCTTCTGCCTCCTTCTCCCAGTTTTAAGGACCTTTCTGTTTCACTGGGCCTACCTGGGTAATCCAGGATAAGCTCCCTATCTTAAGCCAATTAACAACCTTGATTTCCCTTTGCCATGTAACATATTCACAGGTTCTGGGAGTTTGGATATGGACCTCTTTGCGGCGGGGGGGGGGGGGGGGGGGGCGTCATCATTATTCTACCCACCATAGCTTCCAGTTTCTTTAAAAAAATTGAGTTTGTTTATCTTCATTTGAAACTGACCAGTACTTACCTTGAGTTGGTTTACTTTTAAAAAGATAACGTGGCCTTTGCCATCCCGTGTCTGTAGAGTCTTCATGCAATGGAAGGCCACGTGATGATTGCCTTCTTGCCCACCATCTTAAACCAGCTCTTCCGAGTCCTCACCAGGGCAGCCCAGGAGGAGGTTGCAGTCAATGTGACACGGTAAGATCAGCAGGCAGATGAACACACTTCTCTTTCAGTGTGTTCACATCTGGAGCAGCATCACACCTATCTGGGATGTTAGTATATGCTGAAAGCTATATTTAAGAAACTTCTTTTGAGGCCACAGATAGGGCCACATCTAATTCTTATTTCCCGTGGTGCCGATGGCGCCATCGTTGTTCTGCTACCACTGTGCTAATGATGAAATGTTTCCACCTTCACATTACTATTCACTGCTGTATTCACTCTTGTGGTGTGTAGGGTCATTATTCACGTGGTCGCCCAGTGCCATGAGGAAGGATTGGAAAGCCACTTGAGGTCATATGTGAAGGTATGTAAAGTAAACTGGCCTATGCAGTTATATCTGTGGCTCTCCATTTCTCCTTCTAAGGACTTTTTTTTTTTTTTTTAATCTGGTTACTTAGGAATGTACTTGAAACTTAATACCTGTGCTTTCTCTTCTCTACCTTATGGCCAGTACTTAAACTTGAACGAGAAGTCTGGAAAGAGGCACCATCCATTTATTTACTAAATTTAATTCTCCCAACTACATTTCTTTTAATGTGTTTTGCAAATAATGTGATCCAAGTAACATTAGAGATTAAAGAAGAATTTTGAATTGCCCTTGGCTACACCTCTTATTTTTCTGTTTACCATCTACAATTCCCAATAAAACTGCTTCTCCCAAGATAGGAAAGTTTGCTTTGGTAACAATCCAATTAGAAGACTCTGGAACAGCAAGATATATCATTAGGGTAAATATCATCAAGCTCTTCCCCTTCCCCTTTTGTTATTATGTTAAGAAATAACTTAAAATTTACCATTTTAACCATTTTTAAGTGTACAATTCAGTGGCATTAAGTACATTCACAATGATGTGCAACCTTCACCACTTTTTGCAGAACTTTTTCATCATACCAAACAGAAACTCTTTATCCATTAAGCAATAACTCCCTGTTCCCAAGTTCTTGTATATAAATGTATCCATATATATGTGTGTGTTTGTGTGTGTGAGTATAAAACATTCAATAAATATGGTGGCATTTACCGTTCTAAAAAGTATATCCATTCTAATAAGTTTTAGGTACCTTTGTGAGTTATAGTTATATGTTAGTTTAAAAAATAAAGTTTGGGTTCTTCAGGCATGTGACATAGTCCTTGGTGTCCTTGATAGAGATGGGTTTTTTGGGCTGAAGTACTACTGATTTGACTGAGTCAGTTGATTCATGTACTTTGACAGGCTCTCTGAAGGCATCACAAGCTTCCATCTTTCTGTCAAATGGCAGTCACTCTTCCCACTGTTTGTTCCCACACCTTCCTTTCCCACTGATGAAGTTATACCTCTGTCCCCAGTCTCCATTCTTTGGAACCTCTGGAGCTTTCATCCCAGTTTCATCCCAGAACAAGTGCATTAAAGTATCTTTCCCTTTCCTTCAAAGTATGCCTATAAAGCTGAGCCATATGTTGCTTCTGAATATAAGACAGTACATGAAGAACTGACCAAATCCATGACCACAATTCTCAAGCCTTCTGCAGATTTTCTCACCAGCAACAAACTACTTAAGGTATGTGGAAGAGCCAGTGTGTCTCTGCAGAATTGAAATTGATTAGAGAAGATTCAGATTCCATAGACTCTATTTTTATGTGCTCTCAAAGACTGTCACCACCTCTGAAAAGGGGAAGCAGATTTAGTTCACCAATACCAAGTTTGCTGCTGTGTCTTAAAAAAGAAGCTGCAAAATGTTACTATATTCAAAATTCCACTGGCTCTTGACTATCAATAAGTCATTATATTCAAATTAAAATGTGCTGGAAGACATTGATTTAGAGATTGTAAGGTATCACCAAGTGACTATGGAAAAAGATTGCTCATCTGATTTTGAGTAGCAGATATTTTTGATGGATTGTGCCATGCTGAGTGTATGCACCCAATTTCCTAGTGTAAAATGTGTAAAACGTGAAAATGTGAAAGCAGAAAAGCATCAGCCAAGCCCCTCTTTGGTCTGATGATCATTTGCTGAGAGGTTCAGTGGTGTTTTAGGGCTACACCTGTTTCATGTCAATAACATTGTGAGCCTAACTTACTACCTTCTTATTAGTTGCTTCTCTTACCAGGGTCATTTTTTTTTCCTTTCAGTATTCATGGTTTTTCTTTGATGTTTTGATAAAGTCCATGGCTCAGCATTTGATCGAGAACTCCAAAGTTAAGGTATGTTACTTCATATCAAGGCTTGTTTGGCAGTTCTTAGAGAAAGTCCATTTCATTGTGTTTGGTAGTTACCATATATTAATGCTTTCTATGTGCCAATTACAGTATTGCTTTAAATGCTTTACAAGTAATAAATCATTTTAGCTTCATATCAACCCTGTGAGGGAACTACTGTTCTTATCTTTATTTTATAGATGAAATTGAGGCCAGAGTGCCTGAGTGTTTTGCCCAAGGTCACCGTGCTAGTGAGTAGGGGAGCCAGGGTTCGAAACCAGTCTGGCTCCAAGCCTGCTCCTGAATTCCTTCCTGTGCTATTTAATCCAAAGAAAAACAATGTCTTTTTTTTGGGGGGGTGGGGGCTAGCTTACTTAATTTCAAGTTTGTTGAAATGGGAATAGTAGTTTAAGCATTAATTTAAACTGCCATTAGCTAGTATTTACTAAGTATCTTGACCAGTGTAGATAGTTCTCAGGGACTTGGATGGGGTTGTCTGACCTGATCTCAAGTTCTCTATAAAACCAATTAATGGACTCTTTGAGATAACTCTTTGGGATAAATGCTCAGCCCCAAATTTCCTATCTCCTCCCCCAGTGCCTCCTTGTTATTCTGTTAATAGCACCTGCTTGTGAGTTTGTGGTTGTCTCCCAGGTGATCCCCTGCCTGCTTCCTGCTGGCTTCTGCCTTGATATGTCTGTTTTCATCTCCGAACTGGTGCCTGTGGAGGTGTGATCAACCTCGGCTATCTGAGATTGAAGCATTGATAAGTTTTTATAAAAATATAATGCAGTAAACACAGGTGGAGATGCAACTTTCTCATTTTGATGATTCCAGTGTTCCTTCTGAACATGAAGTATCTTGTTGTTGTCATTAGGAATTAGGAATATATGCCTTGTGGGAATTGAATGGACGTGGGGTATGAGTTCTGATTGAGAATGGGACGAACTCAAGCAGGGGA
Source organism: Dasypus novemcinctus (assembly GCF_030445035.2). NCBI lineage: Eukaryota > Metazoa > Chordata > Mammalia > Cingulata > Dasypodidae > Dasypus > Dasypus novemcinctus. Next base: position 36,134,153 of record NC_080687.1, read on the forward strand.
GGGGCGTGGGTCGTGGTGCTGGTGGATTCTTGTGGGTTAGAGAGAGAAGCAATAGGTAGGGGCGCTCAAGAGCTAGGACCCCCAAGCAAGGTATCTAAACTCTCTGTGACAGCTTTGGGAAAGGCTTCTAGGATTTTGCCAGGCAGAAGGTTGGTGGTTCAGAAGCTAAAGCTCTTCTTTCCTCTAGGAGTGCAGGTGCTGGTGTCTGACCATGTGGGTTTCTTTTCTGTTTTTTAAAACCTGCTAAAGATTCTGATTTTCGTGCTTATGAAGCTGCCAGATGGAAATGGGCCCTGACTTTCACAGAGTAATGTACCAGCCAAATGATGCCAGGACAACCTGCCAAGGAAAAATCTAGCAGATTGTCTACTGGCAATATGCAGCTAAGAGACACACACACACACATACACACACACAGAGAAGTCATTTGGATTTATTACTTTCCTGTTATAAATGTTGTCATGTACAGGATTTACTACTTTTCTGTTAAAAATGTAAAGGCCCTGGATTTTTAATTATTTTTGGTCTCCCACCAAATAAATTTTATTACTTCAGAGAAATTCTGTTCTCAAGGTGCTAAATTAAATCATAGCACTTTTGGGATGGTCAGAATTGGAAAGGGGCCTTCTAGTCCACCTCCTCCCTTATTTTGCAGATGTGGAGACAGAAGTGTAGATAGACATGTAACCCATGAAGTGACCTGCCCAAGAACACACAACTTAGAGCCAAGAATGGGTGCTAGAGTCAGAATCAGCTTATCGCCAGTGTTCTGCCATTTCCAGCCTTATAACTACATTCATTCTCCAGTACTTCTGGGATATAGTTTATTTGTCTTTGGAGCTTTACACTAAGATGCTATCATGCTCAACCTTTTCCATAAGTTAATTATATCTTGGGCCTAAAACAATATGCTGAGAGTTTTTAGAAGTAGCTTATTTTAAAATTTACAGCTGTGCTTCAAAAAAAAAAAAAAAGAAACCCCAAAAAAACAAAAAACACTGGCATCCAAAAGAAGAAAACTGTAACATCATTTATTATAAAAAGAGATTCAAAAAACCTGCTTACTGCTTTGGAGAGTTTAACATTATCACTTTTGCATGCTGTCCTCTCTGTCCTCTGAATCACACATTATTAATCTATGAATGTCTAGAAAGGTTTTTGAAGACTTCATTCAGTTTGTCTCATTTCTTAGGAGTTATGAATTTTATGTGTTTGAATTAGGTGTTACATTTGTCTTATATTTACATCTTGAGCCCTTCATGCTTCAGCCCCCAATTCTGGTGTTTTGAATTTAGGGAACAAGTTCATAGTCACCATTCCTATACCATTCATAATTTCCAAAACTTTGATAAAATCCCCTCAGAATTTTTATATTTTTGCACTGAAGATTATTTTCTTCTGATGTCTTTATAACCCTAACCTTGATTTTCTTATCTTCATTGGTGAGTCTATCATGAGCAGATGCACGTTAGTCTTATAGGAGCAGTTGTGCTGTGGTTTCACGGAAGAGCCAAATAAATAATCCTTTCAATTTTGCTTGAAGCGCCCTTTCCGAGGATATGTAGTATTGATCTGCATTTTGGCCTGTTGAGCTGATGTCTTCAGTGTAAACACCCAGTTGAGTGGAGGGACTCCATCTGATGCATATTCATACAGAGGGCTACATTTGTACAGTGTTAGGCTTCTTTTTAACCTTATCCTCTTGCCGAAAGATAGAGGTGCCCACCTGTGTCCCCCTTCCAGGCCCCAGCCAATAAAACCACACTTAGTTATTTGCTGAGGAAGGGTGTGAATCAGAGCATCTCTTCGGACTTGAATCTAACGTAAGTCATTTCTTTATTACAACAGGTGAATCTGTAAAGCTTGGCTTTATTATATATGACTGTGCCAGTCTCTAGTGCTTCGCTTGTGCTTGGAATTTACAATAAATGGATTTTGAGGAAAATGGAAGAGCTACCTCATCAAAGCCTCCTAAGGAGTCTTCCACAATCCCTCCACCCCTATGGTCAACATTCCTTAGGTGTTTCTTTTCTGTGATTTATATTTAGCAGCTATAATTTCGGCAGACTAGGTTTGAATACCCTTTCCTCCCACATTGAATCAGGCAAATTGCTAGCATTCTACAGATGTACTTCAAGAAGACAGATTGGAAAAACAGGTGTGGGGTAGCATGAATATACACCCTTGAGGAGGTGTTACTTGTTTAGCATTTAACCATTGTCTTGGCTTAATTGAGCAAGGAAAGAGAGTTCATTTTTTTAAAGGTGAAGAAGGGGTTATGGTACATAATCTCAATGGACTGTCTGAACTTTCCGTAAACTAAACTTGTAAACATTGCATACCTGTGATAGTAGAATGATAATACCTATCCATGAATGAATGTTTTGAACAGCTGCTTACTGTTGAGCAGCAGTGCACTGATGAGAAATGCAAATGAAGCAGAGTGTGAATCCTCAACCTCGAAGCCCACATAGTCACTGAAGAAAGAAGACCCTCAGTTTGAAACCGTTAGGGAAGAGTGCAGAAGGTGTAGGTAATCTCCAGGAATGACAGGAGATTAATGTAGGGATAGAGATGAAGCTTTACCTGGACTAGGAAGGATGCCACAAGTTTGAAACAGGAGAATGAATATTAGGTAGAGGAAACAGCTCATACAGGAGTATGGTCTCTGTCACTTGCTCTGTGGCAGAGCTCAGGCTGTCTAGAATGAGTAGAGGGGCATTTTAGTGCTAGGCTGTTGGAATGCAAGATACCAGAAATGTGTTGACTTTTACAAGGGGGATTTATTAGTTTACAAGCTTACAGTTCTGAGGCTGTGAAAAGATCCAAATCAAGGCATCACCAGGCAATGCTTTCTCCCTGAAGACTGGCTGCTGGCAATCCTGGATTCCTCTGTCACATGGCAAGGCACATGGTGGCATCTGCTGGTCTCTCCTTTCTCTTCTGGTTTCATTGCTTTCAGCTCCTGCTTCCATGGCTTTCTCTCTGAATCTGTATCTTCTTTCTGTCTTTCTCTCCATATTCACCCCATTTATAAAGGACTGTAATAAGAGTATTAAGAACCACCTGGCCCTTGCCTTAACGCAGGAACCTAATCAAAAGGTCCTATCCGGGAAATGGACTTTGGCCCAGTGGTTAGGGCGTCCGTCTACCATATGGGAGGTCCGCGGTTCAAACCCCAGGCCTCCTTGACCCGTGTGGAGCTGGCCATGCGCAGTGCTGATGCGCGCAAGGAGTGCCGTGCCACGCAAGGGTGTCCCCCGCGTGGGGGAGCCCCACGCACAAGGAGTGCGCCCGTGAGGAAAGCCGCCCAGCGTGAAAAGAAAGAGCAGCCTGCCCAGGAATGGCGCCGCCCACACTTCCCGTGCCGCTGACGACAACAGAAGCGGACAAAGAAACAAGACGCAGCGAATAGACACCAAGAACAGACAACCAGGGGAGGGAGGGAAATTAAATAAATAAATAAATCTTTAAAAAAAAAAAAAAGGTCCCATCCACAATAGGTTCACACCACGGGAACTGACCAGCTTTAAGAATGTGATTTTCTGGGGGTACATGTAGTCTCAAACTACCACGAGAGCAGAGAATGAAAATTAATAGTTGAAAAACAAAGATGAGATTATGGGGGGACTTTGAAAGCCAAACAACAGACTTATTTTATAGAGACCATTGAGGTAGAATAGGTTCTCTAACAGGAGTGACAAGATAAAAGAGGTTATAAATGGTAGCAGAGTGGCTTGGAAATCTTCATATCAATGAGTCTACCTACCCCCGGAGCTTATTATATTAAGACATTCTGGGTACCTAGCATAAATAGCCTGTGGAGTGATTAATGAGGTTTTTCTCTCATTCTCTCTTTTCATTTCTTTTCTTCTCTCTGTTCCTTCCTTTCTTCCTTCCTTCTTTCCTTTCCTTTTTTCTTTTTTTTTCTTTCATTCTTTCTTTTTCCCTCTAACTGAAACAATATGAAATGACATTTTATAGTATAGTCGTTTAGAAAGTAACTGATGAAGATCTAGCGTTGGGAGGGACAAATTGGGATTGGGGATAGGATGGCAAGAATTATGAATGAATAACAGAGAATATTAAGAAAGAACCAACCATTTGACCCAGCAACCCCATTTAGCAAAAAGAAAAGAAAGTATATGTCCACACAAAGACCTATGTACAAATGTTCATAGCAGCTTTTTTCGTTAAAGCCCCAAACTGAGCAGCCAAATGTCCATCAACTAGTGAATGGATGAACAAACTGTTATACTTCCATAGAGTGGAATACTGCTCAGTAATAAAAAGAAACAGAGTACTGATTCATGTGATAAATGATGGATTCTAAAAAGCATTATTCTAAGTGAAGTCATACACAAAAGAATACATACTGTTTGAGTTCATTTATGTGAATTCTAGAAAAAGAAAAACTATAGGAACAGAAAGCAGGGCAGGGTTGTCAGGAGCCAGAGGTGGGGGAAAGGAATTAACTACAAAGGGCCATGAGGGGCCTTTTAGAGGTGAGAGAAATGTATTATATATGATTGACCTGGTAGCTACACACTGTATACACTCATCAAGTCTTACCCAACTATATGACTTTAAAAAGTGTGTTCTATTGTATATAAATTAGCCTCAATAAATATGACTTTTTAAAAAACCAAACCAGAACATAGTTACATAGTATTTGAGTGGAGAAAAAAGGCTTCCTAGCTCTTACATGTGAGAGCCCAGAAGAATAAAGCCTTTGAGAAGGATAATAGAGAAGTTGGTTTACCAGGAAAGACGGAAGGTGCTGAGTTATGCTTGGGATGTCTTAAGCTTTAGGTGAGTGATAGGCTGTAAGTTCAGCTGCTGTGACTAAGACCTAAGAGTGATTTAAACAAGAAAAGAATGTTTTTCTTTTCACATGATAGTCCAAGCTAATATGGGGGTTCTGTTCTACAAAGTTATCAGGGGCTCAAGCTCCTTCCGTCTCCTTGCTATGTCCACCAGCAGTGCTGCCCCCATCCTCGCCATTTAACTGGATTCACCACCACATCTCCACTGTAGCCAATAGGAGGGGAAGGAGGAAAGAAGACATACCTTTTCACTCCGAGGATGTGACCCAGAGCTGCACAGATCACTGCCACTGTTGTCCTATTGGATAGATTTAGTCACATGACCACACCCACCTGCCAGTAATACTGGGAAATGTACTCTTTATTTTGGGTATTCATGTGCCCAGGTTGAAAGTTGAAGTTCTCTGTGTGGTGCGCTGGCCCATATGCAGTGCTGATGCGTGCAAGGAGTGCCATGCCACACAGAGGTGTCTCCCACGTAGGGGAGCCCCAAGTGCAAGGAGTGTGCCCTGTAAGGAGAGCCACCCCACGCAAAAAAATCGCAGCCCACCCAGGAATGGTACCACACACACAGAGAGCTTACACAACAAGATGACACAACAAAAAGAGACAGAGATTCCTGGTGCCACTGACAAGAATGAAAGCGGACACAGAAAAACACAAAGTGAATGGACACAGAGAGCAGACAACTGGGGTTGGGGGGAAGGGGAGAGAAATAAATTAAAAAATAAATCTTTAAAAAAAAAGTTGAGATTCTATTGCCATGAGAAAAAAGGGAGAGAACAAATATTGGGAAAAAACTATTTATTGTTATAATATTAATATAATATTATTGTAATAACTCTAATAATAGAAGCCAAAAGTGGCAATGGCATACCCCAACAGAAATTTCCAGTTGGCAGGTAGAGATTCAAGCTGGGAAAGGCAAAAATAGAACTAGAGAAGAAACCATAAGCGTAAGCTTTTCTCTGGGGAAGAGAACGGTGCTAGTCTGGTTTGCCAATGGGAGTATTCATGCGAGAGATTATTAGGGGAATGACTATGAGGGAAGACGGGGAGGGAGCCTGGGAGAAAAGTATTCTGCAGTGCTGCTCCCACCCCTGCAGAAGGAGGAAAGGACCCATCTTAGACTGCAATGCTGTGCTAAGAGGGTCCAGCAAGCCCACTGGAAGGTGCTCGGGCTAAAGTCGACTGTCAAAGGACACATCTCCCAGGAGCAGGAGGTGGCCTTAGCACCCCTGACACCCTCAGCCATTGGCTGGGAGCAGCTTACACAAAATGTGGTCTCAGTGCAAATGAGGCAGCAGATTTCAGAGCACAGCAATTGGACAGTAGGTTAGCTGGTCAGAAATCAAAGACACCATTCCCATGGCATCAGCAGGCCAGAGAGAGAAGTAAACTGGGAGAATAGAAAGAATACTGATTTTTTGTGAATGAAAACAGTGGAGGGGGTAGGAGGTAGAAAGGAAGTTGTAGGTAAAGTGGAAGAGAGGAATTTATGTAAGGATTCCTATAAGGAGAAGCGATTTCAGTATGCTAACGGCACCATTTGGCAAATTTCTTCTTAGCCCCATTAGTTTGTTGTTGTTTGCTAGGCCAAAAACAAAAAACAAAAAACAAAGTTATTAGCTAATAGTCTTATTTATTAGATCTCAAAGAGCAGTAAAACAGCATGTAGAAAGGAGACCTCTCAACCCAGCATGAGAGTGGGAGGACATGATAAGGAACAAAGACTTGGAAATTTGGAGGACGTTCTGACGTCCTCACTCACGAAGCTGTGGTTTGGGCAGCACTGATTGTCGGAACCCCATCGGCTCGTAGGACACGGTGTAGCCCCATCGTGGGTCTCTGCCAGGACTCTGCCAGTTAACAGCGGGGCTCACAGGGGCCTCCACAGCAAGGCTGAGTGTGGGTCGTCAGGCTGATCCCACTCAGCCCAGGAGTCGGGTGGCGCAAGTTGAGCAGCCAGCAGGATGGCACGTAGGTGTCCGGCTCGCAGCGGGGTGGGGCACGGGAGTCACAGCGGGTGGGCTGGAGGAGGCTGACCTTATGTGGACGGGTGCTGGGCAGGCAGACCCCACACCGGCAGCATTTGTCCGAGGAGCAGATGGTCGTGGCTGGCCCAGTGGGGACACTGCAGCAGCGCTGCTGAAAGATCCTACGGCAGGACATGGTCAGGAGCTGGGGTTTTGTTTGACTGAAGAGTCTCTTCCAGTCTCAGTACCCTCTCCTCTGTCCTAGCTCTTATATACCCAACTGCCTGGGCATCAGCCCATGACCTAGGAGTTTTTCCTTCCATTTCAGTTTATAGTAATATATATAATTGCATCTAATTAGATGTCTATTACCTAAGATGCATGTCTCAAATCCTAAAAAGGCTTTGGTTTTGTTGACGAATTGGGATTTCAGACAATAGCTAGTTGTCACTGCAAGGGGAGCTTCATTTCAGGCTTCAGAGATGATGAGTTGTCATTTCCAAATCACTGAACAGCGTTAATGATGGACTGGTATGTTAGTTCTCCACCATTCTTTACCACATTTTCTTTCTTTCTAATAAAAACTTTTTATTTTAGAATTATTTAAATAAATTCTAAAAATAGAGGGAATAGTATAATGAATCTTACATAACTATCACTCTGCTTTAACAGTTATGAACATTCTGACATTCTTGCTCTATATATCCAGCCTTCCTAGAGTATTTTAAAGCAATTCACAAACACTATACCATTTTACCCATAGAAACTTTAATCTGTCACCTTAGCAGATAAAGCCTTTAAAAAAAAGACCTAACATACCATATCATCACACCTAACAGAATTAATAATATTTCTTTATCATCTAGCAATCTATATTCCATTTCCCAGATATGTCACAAATGTCATTTTACAGTTGGTTTGTCTAAATCAGGATCTAAACCAGGCCTGTGCATTATATTTGATTGATGTGTCTCTCAAGTTCCTTTGAATCTCAAACTGTTGCTTCTCCATTTGTTTGTTCTTTTAATGTCATATATTTGTTGAAGAAGGTCACTCATTTGTCCTGTAGAATTTCCCATAGGAGGCTGATTGTATTGACATGTTCCTCTGTCTCCTGTGTTTTCTTTAAACTTGTACTTATATTTAAAGTCTCAATTAGATTCAGGTTCAGGTTTCTTTATGGCAAGGATATGTCATAGTGGGGCTCCTGTATCACACCAGGAGGCATTTAGAGTCTAATTGTCCCACTTTCAGCAATGATAATATTGATGAGTGGATTTTTAAAAAATATATCTATTTATCTCCCCTTCCTCGCCTGCCCCCTGCCCCCATTGTCTGCTCTGTGTCCATCGTTCTTGGCGGCACTGGGAGTCTGTCTCTTTTGGTTGCATCATCTTGCTGCGTCAGCTCTGGGAAGCTAACAGTCATGCCTGGTGGTTGGAGCTGGCCTTGTCTGGGCCTTGTCTGGCATCTGATCATTTATTGAGATGACAACTCAGCATTTAGAGTTACTATTTACACATGTGGAACAAAATCCCTTTGGAATTTCAAAATTTACTGCTCTGTTTTTGAAATTAAACTTCAAATTCATATTGCTTGATCCTTACCTCACTGGTTACTTTAGTCTACATAAGTACACAAAGATTTTGTTACTGGTTTGAAAATTGAGAGTATTATAAAGCTAGTATTTCAAAATGTCACAATAGGTTCTGGTATTTAATGCATAGAAATATACATGCTTCCATGTGAGAAATAGCTAGGTTTCAGTTCTAGCTTTACGAAATTCTGTCTGACCGTGGGATTCTGGTTTGGCTGCTCTAAAAGTGGTCAAAATAATAGTGACTGAAGACAGAAGATTCACTCTTTGGAAATTATGAGCTTGTAGGTAGTTTGGAGAGTGAGGTAGCTTGTTGCCCAAGTCATTCAGGGACTCAAGCTCCTGCATCCCATTATTCAGTGTTAGGTCTTACCCTGATCTCATGGCTGAGAAGCCCCTTCACCACGACCGGAACACACTCCAGGCAATGCGGAGAAGAGGGAGTGGAAGGCCAGCAGCTTCTTGTAAGGGCATGACTGGAAATGGCACCTGCCAGCTTCCTCTTCCAGCCCACTAGCCAGAACAGAGTCACATGGCCCACACAGCACCAGGTAGACCGGGAAGTGTAATCCAACTCCGTAAAACTCAGGGAAGGCAAGTAGGACTGCTGAAAGCAGCACTCTTAACCGGGCTGCGCTTCCGTGTCCTCATCTGTAAAATGAGGATGAAAAATATCCCCCTCTTGTGGCTGTGAGAACTAAATTCAGGAAGGATAAATGTAATGACGCCCCCTCTGGTTTGGTGCCCTTCACTTTGCAGGCTCTCAACAAAGCGTTCCAGTTTTGGGGTGGGGAAGGGCCAGCAGGGCATGGCAGAAAGCACACAGGCTGTGGACTCATGGTAGGTGCAAGTTCGACTCTTCACCTCAGCTGTGTCACTGAGGAGAAATTTCCCTATCCTCTGTTAAATTAGAATTAAACTCATAAGGCAGCATGTAATAATTTAATTTAAAAGTGCATAAACACATCTAGGACAGTGCCTGACATGCAGAGTGTGTACAGTAAATGCTAGCTAATTACTAAGGCATCTGGATTTAATTTCTTAGGAAAAAATTATTATTTAAAGTTAATTTGGAGCCAATGCTTATAAATCTGTTGGTCTTGTGATTTTAAACTATGTTGCATAGCTAGGAATTCTCATGGTGATGGAGTTGTTTCATATCTTGCCTCTCTCATTGTCAATGTCCTGTTGTGATATTGCACCATAGGGTTTTGTAAGACGTTGCATTGGGGGAAACTGTAAAGGATATATGGGATCTTTCTGGATTATTTTTTACAACTTCATGTGAATATATAATTATATACAAATTGAAACAAATTTTTTTTAGGTTAATTTGAAGAGAACTTCTTCTTAAGCAGCTCAAACTGGTTATGTGTAGTCATCACTCTGTTGAATTTTCAGTTTGAGTAGTTGAAGCTTAAGCCCAAGCCAATGTTTTCTAGAGAGAGATCTGGGAGGTACAGGCTCAGAATCACCCAAAGTGCCTGGTAAAAATGCAGGTCCCATTCCTTCTCCCCACTCTCTGCCATGTCCCCAAATCAGAATCTCTGGGAGTAGAGGCTGAAGCATTACATTTTCATAAACACCTCCAAGGTGATCTTCAGACACTGCAGTTTGAGATCTCCAGGGCCAATCCATGGCATTTATTTGGGCTGTATGCATATTTGTATGGTAATTGAGAGAAAGAAAGAATAATTAATTTTACCTAAATTCAGATAAATAGAATTAGAGCTCTGGAATTTTTTTTAATGATGGCACAGGAGCTTGAACGCAGGACTTCATATGTGAGAGGCAGGTGCTCAACCACAGAGCTATACCCACTCCCCGAGCACTGGATTTTTTAAATGGACTCAAGGATAAGTTCTTTGGTGCCAGAGGGATTCAACTTCAGAAATAATAAATGTTTGCTTTAAATCCTTCTTAGTTATTGCGAAACCAGAGATATCCTGCATCCTATCACCATGCGGTGGAAACTGTTGTTAATATGCTGATGCCACACATCACTCAGAAGTTTAGAGATAACCCTGAGGCATCTAAGAATGCAAATCATAGCCTTGCTGTCTTCATCAAGGTGAGGATCTCCAGAGACAATGATGCTAGCTATGTGACTGAAATGTTCTTTTTAAGTAACTATCTCAGAGTGACTGGTGTATAATAGGTGCTTCGTCAGTGTCGGTGGCATGTTTTCATGCTACAGGATAACCGTATTAACAATAAATGCTGATTTCACCCCAACCTCCCAAAAAAGTTTGGCTCTGAAATACTTACCTTTGTGAGTTCTCTCTGTCCACAGAGATGTTTTACCTTCATGGACCGGGGCTTTGTGTTTAAGCAGATCAACAACTACATCAGCTGCTTTGCTCCTGGAGATCCAAAGGTAGTGTGGATATTATATACTATTCTTTTTTCTCTCTGACTTACAACTGAAAGTCCACCTGTTTCTCTCGATTTGCATCAGTCCCAAAGGCTCTACTCAGACCCCTCTCTTGGAGATACTAGTACTTATATCTGTACTAGTATGAGATGTTAGGGACACAATAATCCCATATGAGAAACAAACATACCTGTTGATTTTCTCATAAATACCCAAACTGATTTCTCCACACCAAAACTAAAAGTATTTGGCAGCAAGTCATAGTTTAACAAGAGGACAGAAGTAACCATATGACCTTTCTGTGATAGAATATCTCTCTAGGTCTTCCCTTAGTTGTTTGTTTTGTTTTTAATCTCTGCCTTAGTAAATTTTTATCATATTGATTCTATGTCTATAATGACAAACTTCTTGAAATCCTTTATTGAAGTAGGAGGAACATAAATATTAAATGCACTAGAAATCAGTAGAGGACATTATTTAATGAAATGTGTTTTCATTTTGCAAACAAATCCCTCCAGCCATTCTAAACTATGTAAAATATAGAGCATGAAGTTCCAAGAGAGGCAAGAAGCTAAAGACTGGGGATATATATATATCTCTAATAGGCATTTTAGGATGCTGAATAAAATATCCAGTGAGTTATTTAATTTGTCTAAACATTTTGTCCTGCAGACGCTTTTTGAATACAAATTTGAATTTCTCCGTGTGGTATGCAATCATGAACATTATATTCCTCTGAATTTACCGATGCCATTTGCGAAAGGCAGGATTCAAAGATATCAAGGTAATCTATCCTTATATATGTGTGTGTGTATATTCGTGTTAATCATTTCACAGAGAGAGTCATTTATTCTTAATAAGAAAATTGACCCAAATGTGACATTAAAACTTGCTGATTTTTTTCCATCAATGAATTGAGTTTTTTTCTTGTTAAGTTTTCATTTTAAAAGGTGGTAATGGAAACATTATATGGGGTACTTACTTTTCAGCAAACATATCAGAGTACAGATTATGCCAGTGTGACTGTTTTACTTTGAAAGAATTTCTTTGCTTAATCAATAGAAATCCATTTTACTTCTATAGTTTATTTTTATTTGTTTTACTTTTCCTTTTTTTCTTATGAATTAGCTTTTTCACCAACTGTGGAGTCAAATGACACTCCTGTAGGTAGGTGTGGGGTGTGATGCTTGCTTTCTTGCATTTTCCTCCTTTAAAAAGAATGCAAGTAATTGCTGAATGCTTATATATGCTAATCATTTAGGCATTTTCTATATCCTTTGGTCAATTTTTATACTCATGATAAACCAGCAAATTTGTTTTCACTGTAGCTAAGACATTGCCGTGACAGCCTAGGGACAGCTCTGGAGTCCCTAGGTCATCTAGGATTGTTTCTTAAGTAAAAAGAAACAAATGAAAAACCTCGCTTTGCCCCAAGCATTCACAGCTCCATTATTTTCATAGCCTTTATCCATTGGTAGTGGCAGTAACAGAAATCACAAGCAACACGGCTTTCACATGCTTTTTATGTTCGCATGTTGAGTCTGTATAGCTATTCTGTGTTCTCTTTTTAAGATTGAAAAGACTGAGCTCATGGGTATTTTTTCATCTTCACTGAGTAAATCAAATTCATCAGATTAGTCTCTTAGGTCTCAAGTGATATTTACTGAGTGTAGTGCCTTGTATGTGCTCAGATCATTTGTGCTACAGGAGAGAAGAAGGATGCCACAAACTGTTGATAACACTTAAATCAGTTGCTTCTGAAATTCAGAGAAACACACAGATTTCAGAGACAGGAATCTTTTTTTCCAGAACAGATCATTCCTTCCTTTTCAAGAGCAAGATGGGAATGACGGTGTGCTAGTGTGGGCATTTCATGCCTGCAGCAGAAAGCTATCTACCCAGCATTAACTCTGTGCGGGGAACTGCCCTAGCCTCTGGGATGCAGTTGTAGACAACATGGATGAAAATCCCTGGCCTTTCGTAGCTCATATTCTAGTAGGGGAAGACAGGGAAACAAAAGGTGCATAAGTGAAACAGGATATTAAACAGTGATAATTGATAAGGCGAAAACATAATTAGGGAAGGGGGAGGGATGATATTTGAGACAGGGTGGCAGGGAAAGCCTCACTGAGAAGGTGACTTTGGAATAATAATCTGAAAACACTGAGGGTTGGATCCACATGCACGCAGGCGTAGGGGGAAAGTTTCCTTGGTAGAAGGAACTACGAGACTGGACCAGAGTCCTCAGTCTAACCCAGCCCACTGGGTCTCCCTCCCCACTGTTCCCCACATTCAGGCACACTTGCTTTCTCCCAGCTCCTTAGACCTGGCATGGAAGCAGCTTCGTGCCCACCCTTGGCACCCTCACCCTCAAATAGCCACCTCTATGGGGGAATCCAGATCTTTAGCACCCCTGTGGGGCTCCCTAGGGGCTCCCCTCTCCACCCCACTTGCACTCACAGCCTCATCACACTGTCCTGTGTCTCAGCGTTACTAGCTCATCTGTGCTTGGCGATTGTGACTCTTTTCCTTTTCACCTGTCAGTGCTGAGTGCTGGGCTTTAGAACCCAGTGCCTGCTCGTTACAGGTGTGCCGAAGCCTAGTCCTTCCCCTTTGGCCCAGAAGGGCCCAGTTATTTATCCTGAAAACTGAGTGAACTGAAAATCCTTCCGGTGCCCAGCAGACCTTGCTGCCACAACTTCCACAAGCGCCTCCTCTTAGGAAGTTCTCAGGGTATTTGATAGCAAGAGGGGCTGCCCTCTGTTGGTGCACATGGGTCATAAATAGCAATGATAGGAATAAATATTTTTGAGGATTTTCTTTCCTCTCCATTCTTGGGCGTCTCTCTCGCTCATGCATTCACATGCATGGACACAGCATGTGTGAGTGAGTACATGCACAGTTAAACCCATAGTTTTCTTCTAAAGAGTTTACGTAAATTCAGGCTGTGAACTCTAGTTTGGATGAACAAGTTTGATAATCATAAATAGTGAACGTGATTATTTTGGCAAGATTCATACACTTTCCTTCTGCTAAAGGGTGTAATAGGACTTGGATAGGTAATTTGGATAGGTAAAGAGGTAACCGATATGAGGTTAAAGTCAAAGGACAGGTCTTAAAGGCTTTCCTCTAGTAGTGGATGCACTATAACAATTCAAATCTTAGCTGCAGTGTACTGAAAATATGTATTTCAGCATTAGAATGATGTTTAGCTGCTTTTATATTATCCTCCTTGAGTAAATTTCGTATTTGCATCTTTATCTTTTTTTCCAGAAAAACTTTCAGTTTTGTCATTTAGCTTGCTAATGATTTTTTTACTTTGGTTTGGTATTTTGTCCATTTTAGTTTTAGTTTATATTAGTTTCTTTCATTTGCTTTTAGATGTGCAGGAGTATTGAATATCTTTTAGAATATGCTGCATTAAATAATTTATTTTTAAATTTGTTCAGGGATAACAGAATAAATAGATTATATGCTGACCTGTTTGTTTTAAACAAATGGGTTTTAAAGGGAGAATATAGGTATTGATGAGAAGAAAATTAGTAAATGAACTCAGGTAATAAACATTTTAATAGACCATGTATATTTTTTCTCTTTCATCACATGCTTGTTTTTTCTTCTCTGTAATTCTATTAATTAGCACAATAACTTTTTGTCATTATTTGTCAATTTGTTAACAACAAATTATAGCTGTAATGTAAGTGCTATTCTGTATTCTAAAAATTAGAACTAAAATTATTTACTAACTTAATAATTATGTAGGATGTAATATGTTCCCAAATCACAATCCAATGCAATTATTTGTATTTAAATTTTGTTTACATTTGAGTTAGATATGTTTAGAAGTGGGACATTTTTTTTTAGATAATTGACCCTTTCCTCTTTGAAGCCAAATCTAATCATAGGTGGACATGCACAGCTTGGGATGAGTGCAGAGATAGATTTTAGTTTGTAGTTTATTCAGATTGTGTTACTGATTAAAGTAGTTTGTGTCCTTATATCAGATCTCCAGCTTGACTACGCATTAACAGATGAGTTCTGCAGAAACCACTTCTTGGTGGGTTTATTACTGAGAGAGGTGGGGTCCGCCCTCCAGGAGTTTAGGGAAGTCCGGCTGATCGCAATCGGTGTGCTGAAGAACCTGCTGATAAAGCATTCTTTTGACGACAGATATGCTTCAAGGGTAAGTATTCTCCAGTTAAAGGAAATACAGATGAAGAAATGCCCTTTATTTTAAGTAATTTAGCTAAAGACAGTAACCCATCAGTGCGGTAACACCACCAAGACTGTTCTCTACCTAAGCAGTAAAATCAAATATCACTCTTTATGGGGAGGATCCAAATAAAGGAGATGGCCATTGACAACCCAGTCTGTTCTTTTTGCCTATGGAATAAGATTGTGACCTGTCTTTGTTACAGAGCCACCAAGCAAGGATAGCCACTCTCTACCTGCCTCTGTTTGGTCTGCTTATTGAAAATGTCCAGCGGATCAACGTGAAGGACGTGTCGCCCTTCCCCGTGAACCCCGGCTGCGTACGTGAACCTGGTCATGCCTGTGTACCTTTTTCTTATTTCCTCCTTTTTGGGGGGGATGAGGGGAAGGGTATCAGTCAAACCATAATAACCTGCAGTGCTCCTGGTGAATTGCATTTCTTACTAAGAGGGAACCAATTGGTAAACCTTCTTGAACCCTTATTGAAAATCATTACAAAAACCATGCTGTCCTGATGGCTCAACATCTTGTAAGACCTCAGGATCCTCATTTATTTAATCAACAAAAATGTATGGGGGTGGGGAGTAAAATAGGATATAGCCCTGCCCTGTCTACTCAGTGAGAGCTCAGTTCCAGTCCCAGTTCTGGTAGTAATATGCTAAGTGATCTTAGGCAAGCCACCTCTTTGGTTGCAGTTTTTCTCTGTCTAGAACATTCAGCTAGATATCAGGGCTGCCAAGGTGAGTGGCCTGTGGTCTCCCCCTCCACAAACAGGCCACCTTAGTTTATATTATCTTTATATAGTCTTTTAAAGATGCATTAGAAAATAAGTTGAAGGAAGGATGACCCTAGGAATTAGTTTATTGTTTCATTTTTTGCCTAGTCCTTGATATGTGTTGATTTGCCTGGTGGTTTGAAAAGGATTCTTGGTATCATCTTGCAATTCAACTTTTCAAAGCATTATCACTGTCAACGCCTTGTCACATTTGAATTCCATAAGGCTTTTTAATTATTAAGCTATAATAATGATTAAAATTTGTAAAAGTTTTACAAACTAGAACCCTTATGCTTTGTCTTTCTAAAGTTTCTTTTCTGGATCTCAGTGGGTTCATCTACCATTAATTTTGGCAAATGTTACCAACCCAGCAATTTACTTTCCCCTTTAATTCTGGATCCACAAACTGGCTCATTTGTTAACCTTGCCACTTTGTCATGGCATATAGGCCGGGAGGTTCCATGTGTGTTTCTACCCCCTCCTCTGCCAAGACTTATGCATTGTCCTGTTTTTTACACTAGCTCTCCACCTGTGAATACATTTCCTAAAAAATATTACACTGAGATAAGCCCTATTTATAGAATGCTTTTTGCAGTTCCAAAGTACATAATCTTTCTCCATCCTTAAATGAAATGCACTTCACTAACCTCCCCTATACAACATTGTATTTCCCACTTGTAGTCTCTAAACCTGTCTGCTCTTCTTACTGGCATAAGTAATTTAGGATATATCGTAACCTCTTGAAAAAAAATGGACATAAGGTCTTTCTTTGGCTTTCACCAAAGTAAAACCACCATAATGTAATATCCTTTTTTCGATATAACTTCAAAATAAATATTTCTCCACTAATTAGGAGTACCCATGAAGCTTCCCAAGTTTCAGAAATTTCCTTTTCTGCTATTGTAATTCTCCTTGGCTCATTTGGGAGGATTTCTGCTATGCTTCTCCCACACAGACACACTGAACATGTCAAGTTGTTCTTATTCGAACACTTGTCCTCACACTTGCAAGAACAGTTAATGAGTCTTTTCAAATCATCTTTGATTATTTC
Organism: Dasypus novemcinctus; assembly: GCF_030445035.2. Lineage (NCBI taxonomy): Eukaryota > Metazoa > Chordata > Mammalia > Cingulata > Dasypodidae > Dasypus > Dasypus novemcinctus. Next base: position 36,150,964 of record NC_080687.1, read on the forward strand.
TTCTTTTTCCCTCCCCTTTGACAGACTCTGAAGGATGAATCACTTAATATGCCAGCTGTAAACCCATTAGTGACTCCACAGAAGCTGGGAAACACGTTGGAAAACAACCTGCACAAAGATCTCTTCGGTGCTATATCTGGCCTTGGTAATGCTTCGTACTCGTATCCATTTCCCTCGGGTTTAACTCTGAAAAGTCTTTGATCAACTGCTTTGTTAATGTCTTGAACTTGTGGATTAGGATTTTTAAGTCTGAGTTTCTGCTTTGAATGTTCTTTTTCTTTTGTGATACTTAAAAATGACTGAATTCCCTCACTTCTACACTGTTAAAATAAAGGTTCCCAATTTCTCATAAATACCATGTAGGACATTTAGTTAACTTACTTGCACTGTTTGTTTAATGCTTAATAAGTTAATCTGTCATTTTAAGTCTTCAGATTGCATCGTTTATACTGTTAGGAAAAGAAAATGTTGGTAGCTGAAAGGGGGGAGTGTGTGTTTGTAGCATTAGCAATGTAGAGGAAATGTGAAAGAAATTCCTGAAGGAGTTAGAAATTTGTTGCTAGAATTCAATCCTAAAGTCAGTTTTCTAAAAGCATCATTTCTAGAATATTTTTTCTATCTGGAATAATGTAAGAACAGCCTGCTGGGGGGGAAAACAGATGGCATAAATCAGGATTCAAACTGAGTGTTTGCCTCCACAATAAATTGCCTGAGAAATGCACTTAAAATATTCTGACTAGTTGAGCCCCTGTGCCAGATACTTATAGTACTATATCTATATATATGTCTTCACAGAATCATCACAGGCTGCTTTTGTCTTTGTTTCTCATGAAACATCATGAAGCATCCATGGCTAGTGGTTAGACTACCCAACAATGAGATCATTGCATAGGGCAAAATGAAGAGCAGCCTCTTTATTCAGTTAATTCACAGGGCTCTCCCTCACCCTGAGTTTATGTCCTTACCTTTTGTGGTGGTGGTATTTTTAGCATGCCATTTCATGGAGATGATGAAACCAGGCAGAATACAAAATTGGAATCCCCATACCAATGCCCAGTTTTATCCTACAGTATGAATCCTTTTTTATGGTTTCATAATTTTTCATAGTATCCAACTCATTTAGCTGCTTTAAAGATTAAGTGAGCGAATACACACTTAGAGCAAAATTTAGCATGTGGTTAAACACTCAGCAAATGTTAGCCGCTCTCATGAATTCCCATTTGCCTTCCTCCTGGGACATTCTCTTTCTCTTCTCCTTTGCTCCGCTCTACCCATATGCCTGCTCACTGCTTTGGAAACAGGGAAGGAACTGTCTTTTAGAGGGTGTTGTCTACAGCTGTTCAGGCCATTGGATTTCAGTATTTACTACTTGTCATGAGCGAAGTGTTTATCCTCTCTAGCCCCTGTGTCCAAATCTCTGAAACAGAATCATCATAAGACAAAGAGCTAATACAATGCATACAGTGCTTGACATAATGAATGCCCAGCATTATTATTTCAATGCAGTTATAACAAGCAAAGTTCTTTGATGTGATTTATATTTGTATTATCTCCTCAGTAACCAATCAGATGAGTCCAGAAGCCCAGGAATTCACTGAAAATCTTAATGCTCTGTCTTCTCTGATCAGTACTCTGTAGATAAGAATATCAGAGAGAAGCGTTCAGGACTTTGTGGAAATGATCACATTAGAATGAGAGGATGTATCTAATTTGACCCACTTCAATTCACATTTCACCTTGTTAGGATTTGGAATCCTTGAGAACTTAGAAAAAAGCCATCAGGCATCTTTAACATGATCTGAATGTCACACATGGCTTTTTTTTTTTTTTTTAAGATTTATTTATTTTTATTTCCGCCCCCCCCCCCCTCCTCCCTCCCTGCTGTTTTTTTGCTGTCTGTGTTGTCTTTTCTTCTCATTTTCTCTCCCCTAGGATTCACCGGGATTCAATCCTGGAGACCTCTAATGATTAGAGAGGTTCCCTGTCAATTGCACCACCTTGGTTCCTGGTTTCTGCTGCACTTCATCTTGACTCTCCCCTTGTCTCTTCTTTTGTTGCATCATCCTCTTGCTGTGTGACTCACTTGCATGGGGCAGTGGCTCACCACATGGGCACTCGCGTGGGAACTGGCTCACCTTGCGGGCACTCACGTGGGCACTGACTTGCTGTATGGGCATGCTCTCTCTTCTTTTTCACCAGGAGACCCTAGAGATCGAACCCAGGTCCTCCCTTATGGTAGGCGGAAGCTCTATCACTTGAGCCACATCCGCTTCCCACTTGAGCCACATCCACTTTCCACACATGGCCTTTGCTATGGTGCAGTTATGAGAAATAGCTGACACTGATGTAGTTTCTCACTCTTTCTGAATTTCAAATTATGACTCCACTTTTCATAAGAATTCACCATGACAGGCTTCTTTATATAAAACTTTATTTGTGCATCATCTCCACCATCCCCCATCTTTAAAAACTTAAGTCCTTATTCCCTTTTCGGATTGCTTTCCAGGGAAGTCCTATCTTTGAACTGGGTTTTTTAGTTCTTATCTGGTGTCTTTAGCAACTCTTCTTTTAGTCATCAGGGAATCCTCACTTTCTTTGTCTCAGTGCTTATCCTTCAAGAGCAGACGTTTCTCCTTACATCTTTGTTTAGAAGAAATCCTTGTCCATACATACTGAGAAAGAGTGCTCATCAGTTTTTTTAATGTCTTTGAAATGTGACGCATGAGCATTTCTAAAACTGATTCATTGCCTAGATTAAAAACTACTTTGAGATTAGATTAGTTCTAAAAGGCAAGCCTTCATAGGCTCAGGTTCCTTTTTCTACCTAATTCAACAAGATTGCATTGGACTTTCTGTATAAGGTAGTGGAGGGCGGGCAGTGAACTAACTTCTTTCATTTTACCTACATGTTAAGGTTTTTAAAAGTATGTCCTAGACCAGGATATTAAATACAAACACAAACAATAGAAATGTATGTCTATTAAGCATTGTTGGTATTGATTTCTTACATTTACATTTGTTTGCCTTAGATTAGGATTCTAGTTCTTGAATCAAGCCTAGAATGCTGAGAATTTAGGATCTCATTTTGCTTTGCTGAGAACCTCCTTCTCCTGAGTTCCATGTTGCTATGAATTATGGTTATATTAGGAGGATTATAGTTAATAATTCAGTTATAACGTGTGCTTATTTTCTCCCTTGAGTATAGAAAATGGCACATTCTTAGTTTTTTTTCATACAGATTTCACCTGCTCCTCTTTGATAGTCAGTTACAGGTTCTGTCCCAGGTGTGGCCGGGAATAAGGCCAAGGGGTTTACACATTCCAGCCTTTACGTATATTTTCAGTTGCCCCTGGTTTTTCTTTTTTGGTCTTATTTTTATTCTCATACACTGAATTGGTTTCAAGGATGGTGGTAGGTAAACATGAGTTCCAGGTAGGGGAGGATTTTACTGCTTCATTGTGGCAGGTCTTTCTCCTAAGGTTAAAGACCATCTTGACACACTACATGAGAAGTGATGAGTTTATGCCCTTCACCACCAAGTTTTAAAATGCTACAATGGAGTGACCCAGGAGCTAGCTAATGTAATTTGTTTTTTCAAGTAGAAACCTAAAATGCAGTGTCTCAGTCCATGGCAGCTAATTTGCCTACTGAAATCTGAAAACACCCGACCTGTTCTGAGATGCCAGGTAACCACATCTATAGGAAATCTGTGCTTACAGCTTGGGGTGATGCAGTCTTTAAGTCTTTTGGTGCAATCTGCAAAAATAGCCAAGACTTTCAGCTAGAGGGCATGCCTTTTGGCTCAGCCCAGAATGTACAAGTTTGAAGAGTCATCTTTATTATGTGATTTACTTAAATCTTAAAAAATTCCATAGTACCAAGATGGGGCTCTTTTCTGCCTTCAAATCCTGTTTGTTCACAAACACCATCTATTTTATTTACAAGCTGAATTTCTTTTCTGTTCTTTTCTTTTTTTTGCTTTATTTTTTTAATATTACATTAAAAATATATGAGGTCCCCATATACCACCCACCCCCCTCGCCCCACTCCTTCCCCCAAAACAACAATCTCCTCCATCATCATGAAACATTCATTGCATTTGGTGAATACATCTCTGAGCACTGCTGCACCGCATGGTCAATGGTCCACATCATAGCCCACACTCTCCCACAGTAAATCCAGTGGGCCATGGGAGGACATACAATGTCCGGTAACTGTCCCTGCAGCACCACCCAGGACAACTCAAGTCCCAAAAATGCCCCCACATCTCATCTCTTCCTCCCACTCCCTAACCCCAGCAGCCACCATGGCCACTTTCTCCATACCAATGCCACGTTTTCTTCAATTACTAATCACAGTAGTTCCATAGTAGAATATCAGTAAGTCCGCTCTAATCCATACTCTATTCCTCCATCCTGTGGACCTTGGAATGGTTGTGTCCACTCCACATCTATATCAAGAGGGGGCTTAGATTCCACATGGATGCTGGATGCAATTCTCCTGATTTCAGTTGTAGGACACTCTTGGCTCCCTGGTGTGGTGGTTGACCTTCACCTCTGTATTAGCTGAGTGGGGTAAGTCCAATAAACCAGAGTGTAGGAGCTGAAGTCTGTTGAGGCTCAGGGCCTGGATATCACATGGTCGGTCCAGAGATTCAGGTCCCCTGGGTATACATTAAACCCCAGCACCAACTACAGTTCCGGTAAAAGTAACAGGAGAGGCTTGTGAACAAAGATCACATCTGAGTCCAGCTCCATCACACAGAAACACAAACTCCAAAGTAGGGCCAACTGACATGGCACTGAACTCCATCTGCCATGACCATAGAACCTGTGGGTCTCTGTAGCCCTCAGAAGAACCAATACCTGGGGTTGTATCTACTTTATCTGTCTCTGGGACTCTGCTGAAGTGTGCATAAGGGCAACTCCTCTGATAATCTCCCGGCTCTTACGAGTCTCTTTTCTATTCTTAACTGTTTATTCCACAGATTCTCAAACATTCTCAGGTCACAGCTCCTCTGCTCTCATGATAATTTTTTCTTGACACCCATAAGCCAAAAGAAACATATAACAGTTCTGTTTACTAGGCATTAGGGACAAATAACCTAAGTATTTATATTCTAATCTGAAATAAATAATACACATAAATTTTTAAAACATATTTTTATTTCATCCCTAAATATCTACAGTTACTTATTCATGGGTTGTATGTGCCAGTTGGTCACTATACAACTTCTCAAACTTTGGAATCAGACTAGACACTGTGCCACCCTCATTTCCTGTTCCATGTTGATTTTTGCAGTACTTGCTTTTTTATTCTTATTTTTTATTTTAAAGAAGCTTTAGATCACATAAATGTTACATAAAAAATATAGGGGATTCCCATATACCCTCCCTTTCCCTCCCACACTTTTCCTACATTAACATTTTTCATTAGTGTGGTACATTTGTTACAATTGATGCACTAGAAGCATTGCTACTAACTGTGGACTGTAGTTTACATTATAGTTTACACTTTGCCTCACACAATTTTATATGTTTTGACAAAATGTACAATGACCTGTATCTGTTATTGCAATGTTATGCAGGACAATTCCAATGCCCAAAAATGCCCCCATGTTATACCCATTCTCCCTCTCCCTCCCCTCAGAACCTCTGGTGGCCACTGTCTTTAAATCAATGACACAAGTTCTTCCATTGCTAGAATAATAATAAATCTACTTTAGTCCATATTTGCATTCCCTTCATATGTTTTCAAAATCTTGAAGATTGTGGGATCGTGATGCCACTCTGATTGAGAGGGGAATTAGATCCAGTGGGGCAGATGGATGGAACTGTCTTGCCTGCAGTTGTAGATACTCAGTTTTTTGGAATGGGTGTTGTCCTTCATCATCCTTTTGTTAATTGTCTTGGGCGAGTCCAATGAACTGGAGAGTAGGTTTTGCAACTCTACTGAGAGTCAGGCTCAACTGGCATATGAACAGACCAAAGATTTATTCCTCTGGGACATACATTTAATAAGTCTAGTGCTAATTATAGGTTCAAATAAAAGGGATTAGAAGAGCCATGTGTAGGTAAATTATAAATGAGTCTAACTCTGTTACATTGGGGAGCATATATTCCAAAGTAAGGCCCACTGATAGGGACCAAATTCCTGAGCTTGTCTGCCCTGCCTAAGTGTCAAGATGACTCTAGAGTCCTCAGGAGCCCTGCTGTTTGAGGCATGGTTTCCAGTGCTTGTTTTTATCATAGCAACCACCAAGACTCCTGCTTCACAAAGCTATGATGTCATCGAAAGGAATGTAGGTTGATCTACTGTGAAAACTGCAGTGTCAGGCAAATGTCAGCTACCACTGTGTTTTCTTTGGAAATTTAAAATGTCTCGTGATACCTTTCTGTGTTTGCCAGGGCATCTCAGCATAGGTTGAGTACTGTGGACTTAGTGTGCATGGTTTAATTTTTATTTGATAGTTTTGGTGAATATATCTTTAATTTTCAAGCCTTCATTCCATCCCATTCTGAAACAGTGAGTCCCTTGAGCCTTAGCATCCAAAGGTTTCTAATAAGTGACTTGATATTTATGTCTGTATGTTTCAGATTAGAGTTTATCTTTATCTGATTCTTTATGGCCTGATTCTTTAAAGGTGAGGTAATTGAATGTAACTCCTGAGCCACCTTCCTACAGAAGAAATAAATACCTTGAAATCAATTTCCCTAAAAGTTCAGTGTTTATATTTATGTTGTTCTGTCTTACCAGACTTTTTCTTGGCTCAATTTCCATTTAGCTTCTCCATACACTACTTCAACTCCAAATATCAACAGTGTGAGAAATGCCGATTCCAGGGGATCTCTCATAAGCACAGACTCGGGGAACAGCCTTCCAGAAAGGAATAGTGAGAAAAGCAATTCCCTGGATAAGGTAATTTCTTTTCCTGTAACTCAAGCGTTTCTCATAATTAGTGGGTCGAGCTCAGAGTAAACATGCTTCATGTTGTAGTGTTCACTGAGTGTGACTTTTTTAAAAACAACTCAGTTAACCTGGGTTAGTTCATTAGAGCGTTATCTAAAGAGAGGGCGCATCCCCTGAATCTCCCTGTCCCTTCTTGCTAGGATTTCAGACCAGGTCAGTGTTTTACAATGGAGCACTTGGAGCAAATGGTGCTCACAAGTTGGACTGATAGGAAAAGCAAAATGCCACTCACTTAGAATCCTCTCAGTCATTATGTGAGGAGAACACAATTTATACCACAGTTCTACAGTCTGATGGGTATGAAGTCCAAAAGCCAATTCCAAAACAGCTTAATTGATCGTATTAGGGATTGGAGGTAAACCTCGATTTGAAATGGCTCTATTTGGAACTTTGTGGGAAAGAATAAAAGTCTTGGAGTAAACCTAGAAACCATGACAGATTGGTATTATCTTGAGCACTGTTCTCCTAAGGTATTTCAAGTTACATGCAAGCGCACAGAGCCATACAATAAACAGGTGGGCCGTTTAGGGATGTCTTCCTAGTTCTCAGAATGTGGGAAACATCCTCAGCATCGGGTGCCTAATCGCGTCACCTATTACCGTGGCTGCGTTGACTTGACAGTTTTCAAGACAGTTGTGGCCAGCGTGCACTTCGTGGTGTGGGTGTGTCATGACGAGTCTAACTTTTCCCTTGGCCCTAACATGCCTTCGTGTGGCAGAGGGAGAAGCAACTCAGAAGGCACTCTGCTTGTGTCATACGCAGTACTGGAGAGGAGGAGGAGAGCTGCCAGTCAGCCAGGAAAAACCGGGTCACTGTGGATTTTTCCCTTCTAACAATTCCACCTTTGCCAGAGGAAACTTTGCATGCTGCACCTTCACCCCCACTGCAAGAAGTACTGAGTTCCTCTAGCAGCTCTGATTAAGTCGGCAGGCGCGATGTTGCATCTGCACCACAGTTTTGCCACTAATTGTACATTTCTTTCTTCTTTAAATAAAAATATTCTTGTATATTATTAATTCACCCTGTTTATTATATATAGTTTTTCAATCTCCCATTAACACCTGGAATGAAAATCTTTTTTCACTGATCTTTTTGCTCTGTATTAAGAAAAAGAAAATCTTGATTTCAATTGGAAGTAGAACATTGAAGGTTTTAAAATTGTGTTATTAACCTCAAGATGAGATTTTTGTTCTATTTTTTTTTAATGTGAACTTGCTGTTTAGTGGCAAACCTGCCCTACCCTCTGCCCTGAGCTTTCTGCTGTTTGCAGTGTTGAGCTAAGCTGATGATGGGATGACCTCATCAGTTTAGGTTTTGGCAGTGCTGTGCCGAGGTGTCCCTGTTTGTATCTGTGGGGCACCTGCTGGTTGTTTTCCCCTGAGAGTGCCCCATGACGTCTACTGAGCTATCGGGACTTGCCTCCAGGCATTTGTAGCACTATAGACTTGATTTGCTGTGTCAGCCCCTGGCATTTTCCTAAGGATTTGGTTAGTTCTGCAATATCTTCTGAATCATCATTTCTGCCTTTAGTCCTAGCACACATACTTTTTTGCATGAGGTTTTACTTGGCATTTCAGAACTAAGCTGGTAACTTTTGACTGTAGTTATGCAGTTGAAAGGTTTGTGCCTTCTGGCTTGTCCCTTAGGAAAATATGCAAAAAAGACAAGCCAAAGCTTCTGTGGAATAACAGCATTTGTGTAGATTCAGGTGAAGATGGTCTGTGGTTTTAATTGTTGATAAATTTTTAATACCTTCCGATTTGTATGATTTAACTAAATTCTAAGAATCTCTTTCTTTCAAGGGAAAAAAGTGAAACTAAAAATTTCTCCCATAATTGAAGAGAAAAAAAATCACCTTGGTTTTCTTTTTAGCACCAACAAAGTGGCACTTTGGGAAATTCTGTGGTTCGGTGTGACAAACTTGACCAGTCTGAGATTAAGAGCCTGCTGATGTGCTTCCTTTATATCTTAAAAAGCATGTCTGATGGTAGGTAAAAATGAAGATTTCTTGTTTTACTTTCCTTGCTTTGGTCATTTATCTATTTTTTATTTTTTTAATTTCTTTTTATTTATTTATTTTTTAATTTCCCTTTCCCCATTCCCCCCCAAGTTGTCTGCTCTCCATGTCCATTCACTGTGTGTTCTTGTATGACCACTTCTATCCTTATCAGCGGTACCGGAATTTGTGTTTCTTTTTGTTGCGTCATCTTGCTGTGTCAGCTCTCCATGTGAGCTGCACCATTCCTGGTCAGGCTGCACTTTCTTTCGCACTGGGCGGCTCTCCTTACGGGGCGCACTCCTTGTGCGTGGGGCTCCCCTACACGGGGGACACCCCTGCATGGCAGGGCACTACTTGCAGGCATCAGCACTGCGCATGGGCCAGCTGCACATGGGTCAAGGAGGCCAGGGGTTTGAACCACTAACCTCCCATGTGGTAGGCGGATGCCCTATCAATTGGGCAAGTAATTATCAATGTGGTAATTACTACATTAGTTAAATGTAGTAGAAAGAAAGCCTTAATTTAGAGTAAAAATATTTTGTAAGTTATTTTATTCTAGATAATAAGGTCTAAAATGTGAATTGGGTGTTTTTAAATTTTACTTTAAACTTGAACCTACCATTTTAATTAAAGGAGCAGAAGCAGATAATGGAAGTAGGTTTTTATTTTATTTGTACATCTCTTTACCAGCCACCTTGCATAGCAGTATTTGTCAATCTCTTGTATTAGAAAATGTATTATTGGTAGACCTATACACACCCTGCAGTTATAGTGATATTGCTGGGTCTAATTGGACGGGGAGGTGTGTTATTTTTTTTTTTGAAATAGTATCATAGTAGATTATATTTCTTATTAAGGGTTTAGCAATCACTTTTTAAAAACAGTAATTACCACAATTATTAATGCTTTATCTGTCACATAAAGCTTTTAAAATGTATAACAGAATATTTTCAATTCTAGTCATGTGATATAACCAATCACATGAAATTGTGTCAAGGTATAATGTCAAAATTCTTATCTTGGTCAAAAATCTTATTTTCTTTGCCACAATTAGAAAGCATTGTATGAGCTTCATTAAAGTTATTGAATTAAGATGAACTCTTTTGAAAACAAAAACATCATGTTTTTGTTGAGGCCCCAGAGACCTCTTTTGCTGCTTGTATGGCAGTAGGTAGGGCAGGCATGAAAAATCCAGCCTGTAAAATGAGCAGTATAGATTAGTTATCTAGTATACATTAGTTATCAGTATGGATTAGTTACCCAGTATGGATTAGTTACGCAGTATGGTTTAGTTCTGTGGCATGGATTAGTTACCCAGTTTGGATTAGTTATGCAGTATGGATTAGTTACCCAGTATGGATTAGTTATGCAGTATGGATCAGTCTCTGGTTTGTCCTCTGATCATTTATAAAAGGAGACCTGGGGAGTGTTCGGAGGCCTATACTTTGAGGTCCCTTCCCATTCTTATCATTGATATTCCTCCATGATGTACCTAATATGCATCATGATTCTGACCAAATTAATGTTTATTTTTATAGATGCTTTATTTACATATTGGAACAAGGCTTCTACATCTGAACTTATGGATTTTTTTACAATTTCTGAGTGAGTAGTTTTGCGTTTGCTCATTGCTTCTTGATTTTTCCTGACTGACTGAAAGGTGTGAAAGAATATTGCCTCGTTGAACCAGGAGTGCAGCATGTATCATGTCCTCTCTTACTCCTTGCTGCTTCTTTCTCCTGGAACTGACCCTGACCCCTCCTCTCAGAGGCCATGGCCCAGTGGACAGGAGCCAGCCTTAAACTGTTGCAGATGTATGGTTGTCATAGATGAGAGGTCCTGCTTCTGTGTATATGCCATTTTAATAACATAACATGTATTAGGGTGGATGCTGCTTTCCAAGGTTGAAACTAACTTAAAAGCTCAAACACATACAGACACTAAGACAGAAAAATTGATATAATTTTAAAATATTTAATAAGTAAAGTAAAACCTTAGATGGATATTATCTATTTTATCTTTTCATTCTGTTTCTGATTTCTTTTAAGCTCTTTGCTTTTAAAAACACAAGTCCACAATCCCTTTTCCAAAACTGCAGCAGCTAGAGGATTTTCAGAATTCAAAATACTTTGGACTTTAGAAAACTTCACATAAAGCACCCCAGCATTGCTCAGGCAGCACCCCACAATCACACACAATATTATTTCTGCAGTAAATGCATGACCAATCATTCGATAAATAAAAACTATAAATAGCTCTGTGTCTATTTTGGGGGGTCATGTTTTGCTGCTAAATGTAGTTATACAAACTTAGGTGAAAGCCTGTGGTTTTGGACTTACAAGGGAGAGAGTGTGGACCTGAACCCTCCAGCAGAGGGCGTCGTTCATTTCAGTCTCACGTCCACTCCCTCTGCTGCGTGAAAGATGGGAGTTGTCGTGTGGTTGAGACTGAAATTTAGTGCCAGGGAACCCACTAGACACTTTTTAAAATATATGATTTTTTAAGTCAACTTCCCATTTTTTGTGTGTGGATATGTTAAAACAAAAACTCCGTACTTAATGTCTGTACTTAAGACTAATCCATAACACTGAGGCCAAAATAGAGTGCTTGAATGGGGAAGAATAAGCAGCTCAGAAAAGTGTCTATGGTTTCCAACATGATTTCCAAGGCAAAACTGCCCTGGAATGAAGTTCCAGACTCTGAGTAGGTGGGAAATGCTATCGGTCACGGGGCTTTCTTCTGTGTCCTGTAAACAATACACTGCAGTACGTAGAGCAGCATGGTTTACTAATTTTCACTGAGTATAGAGGGGCCTTCCAGAGAATTTCTGAAAATCCAAGTTAGAGGCTAATGTTAGATGCAAGATTTTATTGAATCTATTATTGTGAATAGGTTTTTAAAAAGTAATGTGTGTTAAAAATAATTTTATCTTCACGTTTCCCCTAACAATTTTTCATCTTCTCTGCAGAGTCTGCTTGCACCAGTTCCAGTACATGGGAAAACGATACATAGCCAGGTACTGTGGGGTGCTTTAGTTTGACATGTTGTGTGACTTGGCTTCCCTCCTCCCCCTCCCCATTCTGTATTCCTTGGATCTGAGTGTGTGGGAACTGTCATCTGTGGAGATTGGCGGTTGGAATTCACATAAACAGCCTTAAAGACAGTTGGCAGGCCTTTGGATTGCCACCGTCAAAGTCTGGAGGCACTTCTCGCCTCCATTCCTCCATTCCTTCTGTCTCATTTTGTTTCATACATATCTCTTGGAAAGCATTTCCTTAGTGGCCTGTTGCCACACTTCTGCACGTCCTTCCAAACTCTTCCTCATACTCTCGTCCTCTGTCTCCCTTTCTCTTCTCCCCAGTTTCTGTGGGTGTGTTTTTTTCTGACTTTCTCCTTAATGATTTCTCTTCCCCGTTTCACTTCCAAGGGTCATTTTTACCTTGCTCCCAACTACATAAACAGTAATTTCTCACCTATCTCCTTCTTTTCTTAATGAAAGAACATTTTCAGTCCATCCCAAGTTTGTTTGGCCTTCACAAAACTTTCTCAGAAATTAAACTTTTACTCCTCTCATTCTGAATAATCTGTAAAAAGGCTATGTTCTTATCTGGCCAGAACGCTTTGTTAATTACCATAAATCCTCACTGCCGTGTCCAAGAATGCTGCCTTGGTTCTGCATTGAGTTTAAGGAGACTAGAAGCTCCTTGCTGATCTGTGCATAAACAGCTCCTTCTTTGGAAGTATTTCCTGTCTTAATACCACGTTCTTATTCTTATTTTCTGTCTGTTACCAATTTCTTCTTCCTGCCCAGGTATCTGTTCAATAAGTCTGTTGTGTTGGGTTGTTTTCTGTGTGTGTGAGCCGTTCTGTGTTAGTGTATTTATGGGGGTCTTGGTTTAAGTATCCTATTTTCCTACGGGTTTTTGCCAGTTTTATTAAAAGTAATCTCATGTTTGTGTTTTAAGAAAAGTTTTCAAATTTAGTTGTAACTGGGTTTTCTTTATGATCTTATATCAATTTTAATTGTTTTATGACAATAAGAATAAGAAATGTATTTTTACTAGACTTCTATTTGAGCATGAAGGTTCACTTTCTGTGTTAACATTGTTCTCTTCTGGGGTTATTTGAGAAATTCTCAGAATTATATTTTGTGTTAAAAAATAAAAGTATATGTTTCCTTTTTTGAAAAAGCAAAAAGAATATTTTGCTTTGTCCTATTAATTTGTATTTTCAATTTTTATTGAAACTTGATGGCACTTAAAGTTCTTTAATCTTAACTCTTATTTTTTATCATAACAGTAATTTTTACATTTAATTTTTGAGTGCCAGCTACCAATATATACAGCGTATCTTTATACCATTGACATCTCATTCCTTGATTTTATTCCTTTGACTTTGTCCTATGGAAATGGACGAATGGTGTGTTTTTTTTTATAACAGGCTGTATGTTGGGTGAGCTTCACACCCATTTTTGCAGTAGTTGTCACCTACGTCACAAGATGGCATTTGGAGAATGTTGTGCAAAACAGAATAAAAAGCCTCAGAGCTTAAAATGGTAAATGCAGAAAACTGAAGATTTCTGTCTCAACAAACTATTTTAGAATTGGGTTTTATGAAAATTTATTTTTTTCAGTGGATATAAGTTTAATTTTTTTTTTAAAGAAAATCTTCCCACTTCATAAGCACCCTGTGTATACTGGCATATATAGGTTTACTTCATTTGACTGCCTTAAAAGTAGATGAGCATAAGGAAGACAGCAGTGGAAGATTGTGTTACTCTGTTTGTGCACTTTGGTCTTTGCTGCATGTGAACAAGATCCTGAACTATAAGTTAAACTTTGACAGTGTTTGCCATCCATGGTAGTCCAGTTTTATAAATACTGTGCCTTTTCATTGTGTAATTTTGAAAGCATCCAGCAGCATGTTGTCTGATGAGAGTCCATGCATGTCCTTTTATACTACACACAATAACAACGATGAGGGAAATGGTTGGCTGTGGGATGGGGGACAGGTGTGATTCCAGCACTGGTCTCACTTCTCATCTGCTCTGGTGATGGGACACAGACGGAAGTCAGCTATCTGATTGCTAACCCAGATCACTTTTCTATTTTCTTCACTTGATTGCTGACAAGTTTAACAAAGTGTATGGCTCTTCTCCTTCCTGTATGGGTAAGAATAAAGGTGTTACAACTGCCTCATATAATCCCTTCCATTGCATGTTTGGTCTCTGTTTCTTTCAATGCATTTTTTAACTTTAAAAAAATTGCTCTTTAATAATATCCAAAAAGATTCGTGATGTTTTGACCGTTGTCAGAACATTCATCTTTAGCATCACTTAAGTGATGCTTGATTTTTTAAAAAGTTGTATCTACCAGGTACTTTCTAAAAATGACAAGGTCTCTGCTTTGGCTTGATTTTTTGCTTCTCCTCCGTCAGATGTTGTGCTGTGAACTCTGTCAGAGCTGCTGCCTTTGTCTCTGGCTCTCATACGACCCCAAGCAGGCAGCTCCGCTGCGCTGGGTCAGGCGCAGCCAGTCCCGTTTGTGCTGTAATGGCTTCACTAACGCTCCCCGTCTCGCTGCAGTGTAACAGGTCTAACTTTTGCTTCTATCCCATTTCACCCATGTTGCAGGAACCAGGAGGGGTTGGGACCCATAGTTCATGATCGAAAATCTCAGACATTGCCTGTTTCCCGTAACAGAACAGGAATGATGCATGCCAGATTGCAGCAGCTGGGCAGCCTGGATAACTCTCTCACTTTTAACCACAGTAAGTCCCGTGGCATACCATCATAACAGCCAGCCATCTCATCTGCCGTCTCAGAGGGGACAGCCCCAGGCCACACCAGACCACTTCACCAACCTGATTTTTCTTCCAGCTCGAAGCAAGTCGGATGAAGAGGTCATGGCACAGTTTCCTCCCTTGGAAAAGAGTGCTCAGCATTTGGGGAGTGACATAATGTGGAACGTGGTCAGCTACAGCACCCCACTGAAAAGTTCTAGACCCTTTGCCACCTCCCCTCTGCTTGGTATTTATTTCTAAGACAAAATTCGGCAGATTGGTTTGCCAAACCGTCTCCAGTATTTTCATGTTGAATTCATTGCCTGGAGCCAACTTACCGTTAGGCCTTAATTTTTTTTCACCCTGCTACTCCTGAGAACATCTGTTACAGATTCCTTCGTTCCCTCCTGATAATCATGCGTGTAATTGATCAAGCTTCCACGTTCTGACATTCCTCCTCTGAATGTATGTTAATCTTTAAAGTGCTGTGAAAACATAAAGCCCGCAAATCGATTTGTGAGGG
Organism: Dasypus novemcinctus; assembly: GCF_030445035.2. NCBI lineage: Eukaryota > Metazoa > Chordata > Mammalia > Cingulata > Dasypodidae > Dasypus > Dasypus novemcinctus. The sequence continues at coordinate 36,166,236 of NC_080687.1, forward strand.
TGTGGACAAGCGCCCAAATAACAAAGTGACTTTTTCTGTGTTTTCAGTGTGAGAAAGATATCAAGTGTGCTTGGAATTTCTGTAGACAATGGTAAGATTTGATCAGGTCGAAGTCTGCTTATGAAGCCGCTTCCCTTGCAAAACCGAGACCTTTTTGTTCATCTTGCCTTCCTAACTTCGGGGCTTTCTAACTTCACAGTAGAGATTCTACCACAACTTGAGAGCATACTTTTATCTTATTTTTATCACTCACCAGAGGGGACATGACACTGTATCCTCTTTTCTAGAAATTTAAGCATTTCATCTTAAGATTATTTCACAAAGCTAGAAAACCTAAAAGATATCGGTTGTGCAGCATGTTAAAACTAATGTGATCATTTGTAATAAATACCATTTCTGTTGGGGGTCTGTCCTGGAATGTTCCATCTCCTCTCTAAGCATCACACAGCTGGCTTTTGTTTTATCTAGGAAATTCTTTGTTCTGATTCCAGTACTGTCTTATTAAAGGTTTTTAATATCTTCCCATCATTTCTAATAAGAATTCATTCATTGTGACTTTCTCACCTATTTCTTAATATAGACTAAGTGTAAAAACAATGTTTTCAATGCCTTATAGTCATGAAAAGGCTGCGGAATCAAAATTCAGCAGCTTCCCACTCTCCTACACCCAGCAAAGTTAAATGTAATTGGTATAGTCTCTATTCATAGAATTCTAGGTGAAATTTAAATCAATATTATGTCAGTCTGCCACACACTGAATTAATAGCCTTTAAATGCTAGCTCTGAGTTAAATGCTTAGCTGTGCAATGTACATTAGTGAAATGTATAAAGCTACAATACTTGATTTTTCAACATCTTGTCTGTTAGGACTATTTCAAGCTCTGCAGACAAGGGGTTGAAACAAAACAGGAGATTTGTTATGTTTATTTTTCATTTCTTATTTGGCAGGCAGACAGTATATACTCAGTGATTTACAAAGCCAGTAGTCAAGACCTGCTGGACTGCCTTTTCCCAGCTAGTTTACATAGCACAAGGATTAAATCACTGTCAGTTGGAATAAATGCTTGAAATTTGAAACACATTTTCAAAACTTATAAGCAAAGGCACTTGCCTCCAAAGATAATTATTAAAGAAACACAGAAAACAAAATTAAAATAAATGATCAACCCATGAATAAATAAGCTGAATCCACTAAGATACGCAGCAGCTCCTCCCACTACAAATGGATTTTACAGTAGAGGTTTGAATTGGAGGAGAGACAGTTGTGGTCTGCTGCCAAGAGCCATGTTGCTAACATGGTTGATTTCCATTCTCTCTTCCTCCTACCCACAGAGAGCCCCATCCTTCCTGTCTCCCTCTTCTTTTATCCTACAGTTTTTGCTTTTGTCAATTTTTTAACGACATACCATCCTTGATGAAATTATCACTTGCTTTGCCAGTAAACAATATGTAGCTAATTCTTTTAGCTTTCTACTGTGTTCCTACAATTCCTGCTCATCCTGAACTGGTTCTGATCTCTCATAAGTCATTGCATCGTCCCGTTGTACTCAGTCTTGATTTACGTCTCTGATTATTTGAGTGGTGAGCCTTTCCCTCTGTTAGCTTTTGAGCTCCAAATCATCATTTCAGTTTGTATACAATATGTATACATGTGTATGTGTGTGAACATGTATATGCATATATCCATACATGATTCTTTACATCTGTACCTAGGACTTCTTTGGGAAATTTATAGCTACATAGCTATACCAAAAAATTCCCATTTAACAATGAATACATTACCTTCCTTTGGGCCAACCAATATGACATAGATCCAATATGTGAAAGACTTGGCAGGGACATCCCAAAGTCAAAAATAAATTTATCTCAGGAAAGAATAAAAATTAAGAGTCCCAACACAAATGGATTTTTCACCTTTTGGCAGACCTCAGCATGGCCAGCAGGGGGCAGCAGAAGACTTGAGAAACGAATCTATTGTAGGCCTGGCTGTTCAACATCCCCACCATCCATGTTACCCTAAATCGAGCTGGACGTGGGAAAAAACAGCGTCTGCACTACACTCTGTTCTTGCAGGAACTCTAGAAGAGCTCCTGCTAGAAGAGTTTTAATTTTAACAGGAAATAATGAAAATGACAAATCCCACTGTGGCCAAAAAATGCTCTCAAAGGACAGGGTTTCCAAAGTATATGAAAAATAAATTATGACAACATTAAGATATTGACCTGTCTTGCACCCATTGTGTATCATTGGAAGAGATTTGTGTCAATTTATAGAATTAGAGTGATAGCTTCATGTGGAATATTTTATAGTTTAAACCACATTCTGGGGAGAAAACTAAGTGATTTGCATTTGCAAATAAGTAATATGTTTCCCCAAAAAGATAAACTAATACTTTGTATTTAATTTGATGTTATGTGTTGTTCTAGGATTATATTAAATTCATTTGCCTTAAAGTTCAGATTTCTCACTGGTGTGTAGGGGCTAAAGCCAGCCAAGCAGTAGAAAGGGCATTTTAATATCACTGCTTTAAGTTTCAGGGAATTAGATTTCAGGTCAGTATGGGAAAGCATCTTCTAACTGAACTGTCCATGAGCTGAATGGGCTGAGATGCCTCTAAAGCTCGGGTGGACACTTGGAGCTGGCGGTGTGAAAACAGGCTGTCCAGGACCCGTTGGGGATATTGTCCAGATCACTTAAGCATCATATGAAGAGGTGAACTAGATCGTTGTATGGCCCCACCTAACTCTGAAATTCTTTGATACCTACGAAGCACAAGTAGGAAAATTAGTTTAGGTGATAAGACAGTGCCTTTACTATATATAACAGCGAATATATATGAAAATTAATATTTTTCAAAAGTTGTTCATATGAATATCTTTCAAAATAAATGAAGTGTGCTTGGATGTTTTAAATGCATATACTGATGATAGTAAATGAAATGGGTGTTTATAAGCCCACACTTCCCTGATTCTCAGACATAGTGCTTTGGATTCTGAGACATGACAGCCATTCCCTAGGTTATAAACTGTGAGATTATAGGCTATTTCCACAAATCATTTTGAGCATATTTACTCTCTTCTTGTGTGGCTCAAATGGAGGAGGATGGACAACACTTGGAGTTTAATTCTTTATTTTACCCTCTACTCCTTGTCCATCTGTGAGGAAAACGTTTTAAGCAATAAAAAATGGAGTACAGATGAATGGTAGTTTGTGTACAGGTTAATCAGGTCAGTATTTTGCCTAAATATTTGTAGTTATTAAAGCCATATGCCATGAGTTAATGTATTTGGAGGTTAAGTCTTACATTTGCTAACTTTTTTAGCAAGAAGATTCCATATTATTCAGTATTTATATTTTCTCATAAAACTGAATATTTTACAGAATCCGTATTTTGAAACAGTGAAAATTAAAATTAAAAAAAGACAGGAGTTCAGCTTTCATAAAATGTTGAGGCAACTATCAAAATGGAAGTGCCTTCCATGAGAATGCATAGCTAATTTGTTCTATCCCAAACAGCATATGACTACTGGAGGGAGGAGAGGACAAACTCATCTTTCTTGGCTTCTAATATATTATTCTTAAATCCCAAAAAATAAACGTCAGCATGAAGAGTTGTCCCAGGCATGGAAGCCATGTGGATAGTTTGCCAAGTGATATACCTCACTCAGGCTGTGTGCCTTAAGGCTTGGAACAAGGCTGTGCATAAAGAAAGCTGATTGGTTCTATCCCAAACACACTGCAGTTTTAGACTAAATCTCTTACCAGAGTGACGACAGACTAAAAGTAGTATAAATTTGAGCAATGAGTCCTAACAACTGTAAAGCAACCAACCCACAGAGGGCAAGCCCAAGATGGCTTATTTATGTGTGAAGTCCTGGCCCTGTTTTTATTCTGTCGTCACTCTGGTGAGTCTTTTAAACACTCAGGGACAAAGAAGCCAGCGAGGGTAAGGAGGACCATATATTAGCTCAGGAATCCTGTTGTTTTTTAGATGAAGCAGTTTTAAGAAAATCAAAGTATAACAAACTGTAAAGAAAAGGACCATTTCTATATTAAGTTCCTATATGATTCAGGCAAAGTCAGACAGACAGATTTCTATTTGGATCCAATCCTTCTTCTAAAGTAGATTAGAGAGATGGGGTGATGGTTTATGGGTGGTATAATAAAAGTTTGTCATTACTGCATTTTCCTACATGTGTGCATAATTATATGATGCCTAAAATGTATACATAATTATATAACTCAATTAGCATGACACATTGATTATATATATATATGTTTTTGAAACATTGTATTGCCAAATTCTAATTCAAAGTGCCAGGCTTTGGGCCAGGAGTTGGTAAATTCTGTAGAAATTCTTCTGGGTTTAGGCCATCTCCTCTATAATGATCATCTGGAACACACTGAGCCTATAGGTTTTCTAGAAAGAGAAAAGGACAAGTCTATATGCAGAGAAAGAAATGAAAACAATCTCCAAATAAGTTTCTTGTTAAAATTTAGCCCAGACTAAAGCTCATTTAGTAAATGGAAATTCTCAATAAAGGGCCCTTTTGACCTATTTGATAATTTTGGTTGGTCTAATAACAGGTGTTGTATTTGTTTTGTTCCCTCTTACCATGGTTTATGATCATTTTAACAATAACCATCAATATGTTTGTTCTCCTCTTTCATTGTCTCTGTATCTTACCAAACAAACCTTACAGAGCAAAATAATGCTTTGGATTATTTTTTATACAATTAATATTAGTACCAAAACTTTTCCATCTTTCTCTTCTCTGGGAGATTTCTTACCAAAAAGAAAAGCAGAAATTTAAAAAATAGAACTAGAATGGTGCCAAACTGTTTTATGTATCCACACTAAAAAGAGACATTGACTCAATTGCAGTTTGAAAATAATTCAATCCGCAGGCATAAAACCTCAGAATCACCTTTAAAAAGCAATTCAAAATTGGATAAAAGCATACAATAGTGCCTTCATCATAATTTAAAGAGCAATTCTGTAGCGTTAAAAAGCTTTCTGCAACTTTTAAAAATCATTCTATAGTGCTAACATTTATTAAAATCACACTGATTTCATGCTAGTTATTTTTATCTTAATAGTATGTTCTATGGTACAGTGACCTGGATAAGGAATCTGGAAGTGTAGATTCTGGTATTATCCCATTACTTGTCTCAAGAAAATTCCCTACAGCTTTGTGTACTTCATTTTCCTGATCTTTATATAAAATGTCCTCCTCTCTGGAGTATTAAGAAAATTACCTAAATAGTAATTTGATTAATTTTTGCTCCATGGAGAAAGACATTACATGGTGTTTTATTATATTGCCATCTTTCTTTGTAATCTAGTTCAATACTGTAACATCTTTGCATCCCTATATGTATTTCTGCTAATGCATACCATTTCATGATTTAATATCTTAAATTTTATGTCAAACTGCATTTATCTCAGTACTAAATTGATTGTAATGACGCTATCAGTTCACATTTAAATTGTGTTCTATGAAGCTAAATTTAAATGACAGATTCTTAAACTCCTTTCCTTTTCTTAAACATTTCTTTCAGACATTGGCTTTTATGCTTTCTATTAAAGCAGCTAGACTCCTGTTAGCAGTGCAGTCAACTCTTGATTATCCTTCATGATTCTACCTGATAATACAGATCTTTATGTTATTGACTTAGCACTTAAATGGTGGTCACTATGTCCCAGGCAGTATTCTAAGGGCCTCACAAATATTAACACATTTAATGCTCACCATAACCCTTTGAGGTAGACACTGCATTTAGCCCCATTTTGCAGATGAAGAAACTGAAGATAAGGTCATGTAACTTGCCCAAGGTAACACAGCTGGTAAGATGCAGAGCTGGATTCGGTGACCAGCAGCCTGACCCGGGGACTCATCCTCTACATGGGATGCTTCAGAAATACCAGCCTTCTTCTGGCTATAGCTTAGTCAAGTTGCTGAATTGGTTGACTCTTGCCTAGGTGCAAATCCTGGCTCCACTGATGAGTAAGAGTATGAATGTCGCCAAGTCGTTGAACCTCTCTGTGCCCTAGCTTTCTTATCTGTAAAATGGGTTTAATGATATACATGCCTCATAGGGCTATTGAGGGATTAAATGAGTTAATACGTGTAAAGTTCTTAGAATAGCGGCTGGCATATAAGTAGTGCACAGTTAGGCTGTGCTGCTATTGTTTCCTCTGCAGAGTTGAAAAAGAGTTACAACTGAGTGGAATCATGACCAGTAGTCCCCCTTAGCCCTTCAAAATGGCAAGCAGGTAGACAAGGTCCCTGAATAATCAAAAGTTGACTGACTGTACGGCCCACCAGCCTGTGTCTGAGGCCCTCGGCAGTGACCTGTCCTGTGATCCCTGCAGGCTATGGCTATACGGATGCAGATGTTCTCCACCAGTCCTTACTGGAAGCCAACATTGCTACGGAGGTTTGCCTGACGGCTCTGGACACTCTGTCTCTATTTACCTTGGCATTTAAGGTGTGTATTGAGCAAGCTGTTTACGGTCAGATTTTTACCTTTTAAATTCAGTCTGCCTGTCTAGCTCAGCCAGCAAGAGGAACTTATTGTGTGGTATTTTTACTTCAGCAATGGCTTTTGCCCCTCTAAGGAAACCATTAATCCATAATGCCGTTAATGAAATCCATTGCACAGTTAATGACTTGAATTCCCTGAAATATAATAAAGCTTAACTGGTTAGTATATGCCACCTGATGGAAAGACGGCCTCTGGAGGCAGTTAATTCTTGGTGACAAAAAAGCATTTACCAGGGGAAACATTACTCTACCCTCAAGATGATGAATATGAGGACCTAATCATGCGTTTCTGCCTGTAATATCTTCAAACATGTCCAAATGTTGTAGCAATTAAAATTAGGTATTTATACATAGAAAAAAAACAAGTTCAAACACATTTTTTAAAATTTTTCTATCTGCTTCTAAATTCAATGGAAAAAAATTCAAGGATAGAAAACGGAAACTTGTTTTGTGTTTAAATTTTAGAAAATAATATTCAAGTAGGTAGAGATGGACTTTTCAGCCACTGTCTTATTTTAAGGAACCTAAGAATTCCCATTTTTGCTAAATAATTACTTCCATTTCCAGAACAGAAAGGGAAAAGTGAATTAGTAGTAATCTGCTATAAATATTAAAGCAGTATGTTTATTTGCAAGGGTATTTGGGGAAATGTCCAGCTGTAACGAAACACATCATCTGCTTTACTCATCTTCACATCTCATGAAGCACATGTCTTTATTAGAGAGAGTAATAGTGGTTCTCAAAGTGCGGTCCCCAGGCCAGCAGCCTCATTATCACCTGGGAGCTTGTAGGATAGGCACTCTCAGGTCCCACCCCAGACCTAATGATTCCAAAACTCTGGGGCTGGGAGCTGGGTGCTGTGGTTCTACTAGAAAACCACTGTTCTGCTAGAACCCTGTTTGAAGACTCTTTCAATTTTTCTTGGGGTATTTTTAGTTAAAAATCCTATGTAAATAGGCAACAAAGTTTATGACTGTGACTGGCCATGTATGCCTGTGTCAGTGGTAAATTCACAGCATAGTTGGAACATTTGCTTCCCTTCCTCCCCTGTTACCATCTAAAATAAGAAGGAACTCCTAGAGCAGAGGGGGGGGTGCTGACTCGGCAAGGGGAGGCCCCCAGAAGAGCAGCCGCAGCTTCCTAGTGGACAGCCTTCAGTTCTTATTCAGCCCCCTCTAAATTGCTTGCTTAATATTAAAGAATAGTGTTTGCCAGGGTTCCCAGATCTCCAAAGGTCTGCTCACCAAATAGGTGTGAGCCCTGAGAAACAGTATCAGTTTCTAATCGAAGGCTGGTTTTTAATACTTGTCGGCTGAATGTCATTGGGAAAATTACTTAAGGTCTCCGGACCTAAGCTTTTTTTCATTTGTCAAATTGGAAAAATAATATCGACCTCCCAGGATTGTTGTAAGTTGTAAACAAGATCCCCTTGAAAGGGCCTACCACACTACTGATATATATACCAGGCGCCAGTACACTTGGGAAACAAACGTACGTGGAAATACCATGGGCTTTACCTCCCATCGCCACCGTTAGCCAGCTTCTCAGCCTTGGGCTGCGTCGACTTGATGTGTCTCAGTCCTCCCTTCCTTCCCTAGAATGTCATTAGGCCAGCTATATAGAAGGTTGCTGTGTGAGTGGATTGGTGTAAAGTATGAAAAGCACCCACCCTGTGCCTGCACACAGCGAGCACTCAAACGTTGGCTTTAATTTAGCAGTAAACACTTTTACCTGTGTTCTTGCCTCAGTGACCCTGTGATATAAAGGATCTCATCCCTGAGAGCAGCAAGGGGCGATTTAGACCTATAGAATTGAGGTTATCTCTGTGAGCAAAAAATGTTTGATGTTTTATGCTCACCCATAAAAAGGTGAGCAGATGGGCAAATAGTATGGTGTCCTCCATGGCATTAATGTGTGTTATACCAAGCCGGAGGCTTACCTGGCACGGGAGCAGGAAGCCTGCTGCTTCAGTCAGCCACCCGGCCCTTGCTTTGTGGGTATTTACTCAGCAGAGGCACCAGTGGGAGCAAAGCAGAAAAATGAAATTACAACATTGTTAGCTGATGTATAACACTGTGCAGAAAAATCATCTTCCACAGTTAGAGCCTTCTAATTGACCGAATCTTACAAGTCGCCAAAAACAACCAAGAAATTAATTTCTTAATAAATAAAATACTTGAAAAGATTTAAGCCCTGAGTTCTGGTTATTACTATTATACCAGTTTCCTGCTATTTGTTAGATGCCTTCTGTGCCTCAGGCATTAGCCTTTACAACAGCTTGTCAGTTCTTGTATGAATAGTCTCTTCAGGATATTGCTACCAAAGAGTGTTGGGAAAATAAAAGCTTATCTCCATATTCACCCAAGCTTTAACCCCATCATAATTAGGAAAGTAAATGTGTTGTGAAAAGCTGTGGCTTTCAAACTGTGGCTTCTGGGGCAAGCAGTGTTCTCAGACAGCAAACATGTAAGGGTTCCCAAATAATTCCTCTCTTTCTTAGGATGCACTCCAATCATACCATAAATCCATGTCTCATGATACTGTAAGGATCACCTCCAGGTGTCCACCAGCTGTGACTACATCTGAGAATAAGTGGGCTTAAAAAGACAAAACTTAATCCTTGAGTAAAAATCCCCCTCCAATAATAAGATGAGGGTAGATCTGGCTCTGAAACTATGACTCCAACCATAATTTTCTATGTAGTAAAATGATTTGGACATAAATTATCCCAGTTCAGTTGGCCAAATTGTAAGATTGGTTTAAGATACTGGCCTTTTGACATTTTTTATCACAATGATTTTTGCTTATTTGTACAAAATACACACATGTACTCTTTCCCAAACACACACCTTTGTTCAAACAGGCTTGCCCGTATTTGAAGACACTGCTCTTTGGTGTCATGTACATTTACATGTGATGCCTCCATGCTGCCTTCTTGCTGTGCTGCACATCTGTGTTCTGTGTGTATTCAGCAATTAATGTGAATTTTTACCCAACCAGGCTTATGGAATCTTCAATGAGTGTGGATTCACTACTGTGTGAGGAAATGTTGAACAATGATTGGAAGCACTTAATTGTGGTACTCTTGTGTTCTGCAAAGTAACATCCACAAAACGTTGCAATGTCACTAGTAACTACCTATTGAGCTAGGAAAGTATGTGTCAGGCAGCTGTACTTTATCTCAAGTCTTCACAATAGCCATGAAAGGTCAGGTTAGTGTTCCCATTTGACAGATGAGAATGCTGTCTGGTTTAGTAATCTGTGCAAATCCATGCACTTGGTAAGTGGCACCTGATTAAAGTCTGCCCAATTCCCACCATAGCAGAGTGCATTACAAGCCCCACCCCAAAAAAACCAAAAAGCCTCATTTTTAGAGTATACTCCCCCATTTCATATACCCCCATTTCAATGTTTTTTCCCATCCATTAATTAGCTAACTCTAGTAATGATACTCCTTTGTTGCAATTATGGTGTCACAAACATCACCTTTGTGGAGTCCGTAAAAATAAATTCATTCGAGCTCTAGCCATACTAAAAGACAGTGGTGCTTTAAAATATTACAGTTTGCTGGTAAGTTTTATAATTAGAAAAAAAAATTCTTCAAAGTATTAATACAAATTTATGGATAGATTTATTTGTACTACAAGAAAATTCTGTGCTCTCCTAGAGGATTTGCAGCAGAGTTCATTTAAATTATAAGTTGCCCTAACGCATGGAAACCATAGTTTTTGAGCCTGAAAACTGGATGACTCCTCTCAGAAGTGTCTGCTGTGTCACACTAACTCAGCTGTCAATGTGTGTTTTAAGAACCAGCTCCTGGCTGACCATGGACATAATCCTCTCATGAAAAAAGTTTTTGATGTTTACCTGTGTTTCCTTCAAAAACATCAGTCTGAAACAGCGTTAAAAAATGTCTTCACTGCCTTAAGGTCGTTAATTTATAAGGTAAGTTGCTGCATCAATGATTGTACTAATTGATTGCCCAAAGTGTTTCCCTTGCCACGTGGAATTGAAAGGAATATTACCGAGTGCTAACCTTTGTTTGGGGTGCTTTCTCCCATTTCACCCAGTTTCCCTCGACCTTTTACGAAGGAAGAGCCGACATGTGCGCTGCGCTGTGCTATGAGATCCTGAAGTACTGTAACTCCAAACTGAGCTCCATCAGAACGGAGGCCTCCCAGCTGCTCTACTTCCTGATGAGGAATAACTTCGACTACACTGGAAAGAAGTCCTTTGTCCGGACACATTTGCAAGTATGAGCGTTTCAGCTTTCTGATGCAAATTTACGAGGTAGAATTCTGTTTCAGCAGGAAAATCTTGAGTATCACATTTACTAATTTACCTCATCATAAATACTGCAAGATCTGGTTCCAAGAAGAGAGTCATATTTACTGGTTTGGTTTATTTCATCTGCCAGATTGTCAGATAGGGGTCCAAGATGTATTTTTATTGATATTATGCCATTTAAATATTGAATTAACATAGTTGGACTAACTGAAATTCCAATGAATGAATCAAGAAATATTGGAACCTGTGTGAGGACACCTTATCATAAACATCTTAAGTAAGAAAAAGACAGAAAAAAAAACCCAAAAAACCCAAAGTGTTTCCTTTCCCTCTTCCTTCTCCTAACACATCTTTCCATTTAGGGTAACAGCCTAAATGATCAACAATATTAAAGCAAGCTCTGGGAACCTTGCAATATACTGATGAGTGTTGTACATTATTGTAGACTTTTTCTACTGACATCATAGGAGACCTTTCTCTAGCTCTGTGTATTTATTCCTTTTTAAAAAACAAATATCTATTATTTGCATCTATATGCTAGGATTCATGGATACAACTATTCCTGGCCCTTGTGGAATGTAGAACCCACTGGAAGATGCAGTCAAATACTAAAGCTTACATGCAATTTGACACTTTGTGATAGAGGAGCTTGAGAGCAGTAAGAATACCAAGCAGGGCATCTGACTGGGGTTCTGGGGCCAAGGGAGCCTCCCAGATGAAGTGAAGGATGAGTAGGGGTTAGTGGGTAAGAGTAGCAAGTGTCTTCCAGGCCATGGATGCATCACAGGAACTGGTCCTTACAGTGGAGTTTTGAGTATGAGCAAGGGGTAAGTTGCAAAGGACATCACTGTCCCTGTGGAAGGATCTCCTGAGCACCAGTGTTAAGAATACTGTAGAGGGAGTTGAGACCTCCACTGCAGGGAGACCATTGTCAAATCTAAGCCAGAGATGAGGGTGACCTGGATGCAGTATGGTGAGGTTAGAAAGATGAGGCGATTGGATCTGTAGTACCCAGTGATTGATTGTACCTGGGTGTGGTGAAGGAAAAAGGATAACATCACCATTTTCAGCTTGAATAACCAGGTAAAGGTTCTATTCATAGATTTTAAAAGGCAAAATCCTGTTGCATATTTCTTATGTATATGTTCACATAAAAAATGCAAAGGACAGGGAAGCAGGTGTGGCTCAAGAGATTGAACCCCCGCCTAGCACATGGGAGGTCCTGAGTTCAATTCCCAGTGCCTCCTAAAGAAAATGAGCAAGACAACGAGCTGATGTGACAGGCTGGCGTGGTGAGCTGATGCAACAAGATGATGTAGCAAGAGACACGAGGAAGAAAACATAATGAGAGATCCAACAAAGTAGAGAGCGGAGATGGCTCAAGTGATTAGGCACCTCCCTCCCACATGGGAGGTCCTGGGGTTGGTTCCCAGTGCCTTCTAAAAGGAAGATGTGCACACAACCGACACAGCAAATACAAACAACAAGGGGGGAGGGAGAAATAAAATAAATCTTTAAAAAAATGCAAAGGACAGTCTGCCTGTTTAATACATAAAAGTTCAAAAACCAAGGAGGTAAGTACTTTCTTCTTATTTGAAAAAGTAGCAGGTAAGTAAATATCCAAGTGATGTAGGTTTATCTAATTCTCGTTCTTTTATATTCTGCTGATTAGCATTTTGCTTTGCAAATTAAGTACTTAAAGATAGCAAAATCACCTTCTGGAGTAATTCTTAAAAGGGAAAAAGAATGACAGGCATTTTTTTTTCTGCAAGACGGTAATCACTGCTCAAATCATCTCACTATAGCCCTGTCCTCTTGTGTATCCTGCTAACAGAAGCCAAGCCTCAGAAGTCATTTGAATGTTAATTGATTTGCTCACCTTTCTGTGTCCCTCAGGTCATCATTTCAGTCAGCCAACTGATAGCAGATGTTGTTGGAATTGGGGGAACCAGATTCCAGCAGTCCCTGTCTATCATCAACAACTGTGCCAACAGCGACAGGCTCATTAAGGTGTGTGAGCTGGTCCCATTTGATTTTCCTACCCCCAAGACTCTGCCTCGTCTTCTAATGTGTGTGTGTACAGAAAGTAGGTGAATGACACGTGTCCCTCTTCCACCCTTGTTTCAGCACACCAGCTTCTCCTCTGATGTGAAGGATTTGACCAAAAGGATACGCACGGTTCTAATGGCCACCGCCCAGATGAAGGAGCATGAGAACGACCCCGAGATGCTGGTGGACCTCCAGTACAGTCTGGCCAAGTCCTATGCCAGCACTCCAGAGCTGAGGAAGACGTGGCTCGACAGCATGGCCAGAATCCACGTCAAAAACGGGGATCTCTCAGAGGTAGCCATTGTGCAAGCCTCCCTGTTGTTTTTTAAACTTGTTGTGGCAACAACTCAGGAGTTCCCATTTTAATCACTTTCAAGTGTACAATTCAGTGGTATAAATTGTATTTGTAATGTTGTGCGACCATTACCAACATCCATTACCCCAACTCTTTCATCACCTCAACCTGCAAGCCTCTTGATCTGGGTTTTTTAGGAAACTGGTTATGGTCCATCGTGAAAAGAAATCAATTTTGAGGGAAAAAATGTCCTGTTAATTTAAAGAAGCCAATTTAAAATGTGTGGTACTTTAAACAGTGGTGGGCTCTTTATAGTTACCTATGCATTTAAATCTGAAGATTGTAGGAGGATATTTCTATCACAAAAGAATGTTGTTTGAAAGCTCTTTAAAAGCATACATCTTCGTGTAGTGGCCTGCAAATTGAAGTATATGTCAGTTTCTAAACTCCTCTCTAGTTCTAAAATGCAGTTATTTTATGCTAAAATTAATTTTTTCTGCTATTAAGGTAATGGTAGGGCAGCACTTTCTTTTTTATGATATAGTCCATTTACAGAGCTGAAATGTGTTTCTAGATGTAGACAACATGACATGGATGTTGAATATGTGAACTCTGGAGACAGACTTTGAATCTCAGATCCAACACCTACTTACTTTGTTACATCAGACAAGTTATTTAACCTCTCTGTGCCTCAGTGTCACCATGTAAAACAGGGAAAATAATGCAAATAATAGACTGTAAAGTAGATTCTGTGTTCTCATGAAAACTCTGTTCAAGGTGTGTTCCTAAGACATTTAGATATGATCAACAATATTAAAGTAAGCACGTTTCTACTTTTAAATTCTATCATTGTTTAACTTAGTAAAATTAATGTTCTAAGTCTGAAAAAAATTATGTAACTGTTTTTAAAAATTGATTATTCGTGGGGCCAAGTGTGCTAAAAAGTACACATGCCGTACAATTCTGTTTGACCCTAACTTTAAACTATTATACATAGTAAAACTGATTTATATATGCTAGCAGTAGTAATTTTTATGTCATTCTCAATTTTTAAGATTTTTAAAAATGATTTCTGTGGCCCAGGCCTCTTTTTTAAAAAAATCACTGAGCTTCAGTTGTTTCTCTATAAATAAAGATTTAAGGGAGTTAATTTATAGGATTTCTTATTTTCCAGCCATCTCTGGTTTTGTGAAGCTGGTCAACAAACCATCAGATACTTGAGTGCTGTTTTGCACATATTATCATGATATGCCCCATGGAAAGGGACGAAACATGGAAGACGTGGATTTTATAGTGTAGGCAATCCACTCTCTAAGGTTTTTCTCTGTATAAAGTACAGATCATAGTGTTAGCCCACACTACTTATATATATTTACACGTCCATGCCTTGTGAGTGTCAGCCAGCTAGGGCTGAGACCCTGGCAGAGGCCCCTGGAGTGGTCACAGGCCCAGCTGATAATAACCACGGGCTCGTGCATTGGAACCTGCCAGGAGGTTCACTTCCAGGAGGTGTCTTTGATTTTTATAACACTATGGCATCTTGGTAAGAAGAATTTTAAAATATCATCGTAAGGTGTTTGTAATCTTACTCATTTAAAATTGAAATAGGATTTTGATTCAGAATTCTTGCCTGGAAAAAAAATTACAACTTCATCCTTTTTTTTTTTCCTTTAAGTCAAGAGAGGAAAATATATCTTAGGACCTAAAAATTCATGTGTTATTTCTGTGATTTTTATCACTTGGTTCTCTTGAAATGGATACATCTTTTGCCTTTGAACTTTGTTTTTCCACCTATCAGCTATTGTTTCGGACAACTAATCTAAGATTTTAGCCTCCAGTTTTTGACTTTCCCTTCAAAAGGCCAATAGATCTTTAGAAACACTGGGCGATGCTTTGAGATCTTATGTAGGTGCATTTATTCATTAGGTTCTGTCTGTAGATTTTGTGAGCTTTACCTAAGCAATGGTTCTAGAACTCGTGTCTTTTATTACAGGCCGCGATGTGCTATGTCCATGTAACAGCCCTGGTGGCAGAATACCTCACACGGAAAGGTAAGAAACGATGCCCTGTGTTTTGTGAACTATAAAACCGCACAAAGCAGCAAAGGCAAGGCAGAGTGATCCTCATTGAGAACCATTCAGGAAGATTTAGACGTGGGGGGTTTTGTGTGTGAGAGAGAGAACTATATTTGTTGTTTTGTTCCCCGACATGACATTTACTTGCCTTGGTCGGCACAGCAGAATCGCCACTATTAAAAAGAAAAGTAGGTGACATGTTGCCATATATTCTCTTACTGATGGCTCCATCCTTCAAAAACTAGTTAATGAGCTCTATCAGGGGGTCCTTGACAGGCCAATCTAGAGCTGAAAAGATTTTATTTTTTCTCTCTCAAGATAGTTCCCTCTGGGATTGTTTATCAGTCAATAGACAGCTGTAATGGAAGATTATCAATCAGCATTTTCTGGAACACAGCCCAGCTGCCGTTATTGTGTGAGAAGGCAGACTTGCTGGGAGGAAACCTGGCCTCCCAGCGGACGGAGAGGGGCATGGAGTGAATGCTGCTACTTTGTACATTATATCTTTGTTCTCAGATTGGCAGACCATAAATTCTTTCATGAGTTCCTTTTGGTTAAATGCCAATTGCTCATTTCCATTTCTAAATCATCAATCTCAAGCTGTGGCATTTGTTTTTGGAATATCGAGGTTCTTAGAAAAGCCCATAGTCTCCTCACATATACATACTGGAGAAGAGCAGCATCAAGTCTGGGCTGATGAGGAGTACATTAAAAAATGGGAAATGATAAAAAGTCACAGGCGCTGGGCCAGGAAAAAACCTTCTATTTCTGGTACAGCTGGTGATTTGGAATGGAATTTTAAGGGCGTCCAGGTTTGTTATATATCAAAGCCCAAAAGAGATAGAAATAAAAAGGGCCGCCTATACACTTAATAGCATTACTATTTCCTGTTGAGACCATTGATCAGGTAATACATTTCCTCACGTTTAGAAGGAGACATAGCCCTCCGGCGGGAGCCGCCCCTCTTCCCCTACAGCCACAGCACCTGCCAGAGGAGGAGCCGGGGAGGTGAGCCTGAGGGTCGGCCCAGCCCCCAGCGGCCACAGCTGCTCTGTTCACCTGCCAGTCGGTGGTGTGGGGAGCTTCTGTTTCAACTTGCATGGACAGGCTTCACTCTCCTTCCCTGCCTTCTTTTCCCAGGCTCTCCATCTGCTGGCTATCTGCTCCTATGGGCAATGAGGGCAGGCACTTTGGGCGCCATCTTAGTTCCATTCCACCAGAGCTGAGTTACATATTTAAATGTACTTGGGCACCTAAAACTTGGGTGCTTGGCTTTCATAATTTTTTTTTTTTACGTTAGTATATCCTCAGTCTCCTAGAATAATGCTTTTCATTGGGAAATCTTTTGTTTCCATATAACAAAATAAAAGCAAGGCTAACCGAGGGCAGTGACAGGGACGCTAGATCATCCATGAATGGCTTGGTTACTCGTGACTAATACACAGCCGAAAAATCTGTTACCTTACGGCTTACTTTTCCAGGCTTGGTTTTGAAATACTCTGTGTTCTTCTTTTTCCCAGATTATGGAAGGTTTCATGTTTTGACTCCTGTTTCATTTTATTGTCCACAGCCATCTCAAAATAGAGTAGCTGAATATTTCTAGTCCTTCTTCACTGGGTGATTTTTGCACAGCTAATGTTGTCCAGACTTAAAACTCAGTTTCCCAGTAACTATGAGATGAATAAAGCCCCAAATGAGTCATTATTGGTTAAGGAATTTGACCCTAGACAGTTATCCTAGCTCCAACCTTACAGCATTTTTCCCCTAGAGAATCAGGGTGTCTGGGCTGCTAAAGTAGTCATGCCCTTTGTTGATCCAGTTTCTCACCAGGGTGGAGAGAAGGCCTCTCCTTAGCCCTCCAGGCAGTTGTTGGAACCAGCCAAGGCAGCCTCTCAGTTCATGGTCGCAGCTGTTGAGGTTACCCGCACTGAAGGAAGACGGGCGCGTTCTAATCAAATCTGAGTTATGGGTTACTCCCAGCTAGAGTGGGCAAGTTGATGGCTTGAAGGAAACAGTTATTTTTGACTCATATATTTCTCTCTGGTTGGCTTTGGTTTCTTTATTTTTCTTGGTATCTGAGTGTGGGTTATCTTGCCAAATCAAATTATAGTTTATTATTATTTTACTGTTCAGTTGACTCAATAGTCATTTCTCAGTTTGCTTACAGTTTACTTAAAGATTGTATAAGGTTTAATAAAGGTGGGTAAAGAAAAATAAGCTTTGGAAAAAAGAAACAAATTGAGGAAGAAGAGGGTTGAATGGGGAGGGAGGGGTTAAGAAGAGCAAACAGTGCCCCCGCCTCCCCACCGCGTGAATGATGGCCTAAGACGACACATCTCAAATCTGATGTTTCATTCAACACAGACACGTATAGAACAGGAAGAACCTCGAGGTTTGCCTGCGTTCAGGTTAATGACTTTAACCCTCTCTCCTGCTCTCAATTCTTAGGCATGTTTAGACAAGGGTGTACAGCCTTCAGAGTAATTACCCCAAACATAGATGAGGAGGCCTCCATGATGGAAGATGTCGGAATGCAGGATGTCCATTTCAATGAGGTGAGTGCTCCAACTTATGTGGCTCTGCCCTGCTGGTCCATCAAACCCAGGCTCTTCTCCCGCCAGCTGCCACTTACATACTCAGCTCTCACAGAGAGAACTCTCCAGACAACTTAAACAGAATAGCAAAAGCTGCTCCATTCTTTCTTTCTGGGAATTTTTCCCTCTCTCTGGAAAGAGGGTTTAAGGGGCCAGGTAGTAGTGAAATGAGACTGAGCACTTGAGCTTTTCTAGTAAAAGGTACTAGGTGACAGACTTTCTCATTCTTTTTAGCAATTAATTTCTCTTGTCCATGAGTTATCTTACTGTTTTAATCTGACTTTTAAATCAGTGTCTCCAACTTAGAAATCTCCCCCAGGGCCAAACACTCAAGCCGTAAGAAGCCAGATGGGCTTGGAACCAGGTTCCCTCTTCCAGGGTGTTTAGCCCATACCCAAGTGCCAGTATGAACACCCTGCGCCCACACCAGTAGAGACCGAAGAATCTGGCTTTAAGTAATTGTAGCAATAGCTGCCATATCTTTCCAAAACCGGATAACCTTGCAGCCACTTACTGTAACTAGAGACTTTCGAAATGAAGCTAGAAATCTGTACAGATGCCAGTTCTGTCTTGTGCATGCCTGCCTCCCTCAACGCAGGGCAGAAAGAAATATTAAAGAGGAAGCCTTTTATCATGCCCATCTTTTAAGGAAAAATAAAGTTGTCCATTTCTTCGTGTGGAAGGAAAGAACAAACAGAATGGAGTACATGCCTCCTGGCCTGTGCTTTACTTGTTTTTATCTTAACTCACAGGACTTGTGGTAATGGCATAGAATTGATGTTATGGCTTTTGACCACTTTCCTGCCACTGTGGAGGGTCCATGCAAAAACAGCCTCCGTAACATTACCAGTCCACAAATGAGCAGTGTTCAAAGTGTGGTTCCTGTGACCCTCTCAGCAGGTCCTTGAGGTCTTTCCTTTCCCGCCTGAACACCTTTGTAAGGCTGGATTTTCTTTGTAAACTTCAACCAGAAACAACATATCAAACACATTCGATGCAGAGGCAGATAGGAAAATCCACTTCTCCTATTAAGTCAGGCATCAATGAGAGTTGTAAAAATACTAAATATGCTATTTTTCTCTCTCTTTTGGGGGAGAATATTACTTGGCATTGAAAAATGTTACTTTTGTTAACATACAATTAGTTCATTGTTAATGAATAAATATTTTTACTTTTTTTTCAGTTTTAATTTCTAATATGGTAAGTAGCGAAAGATATAATCTATATAAACAAATTTTTTTTGAGTTTCCAGTAATTTTTATGAATGTAAAGGAATCTTAAGACCAAAATGTTTGCGAAACACCACCATAAATTGTCTGATCCCAAAATGACCCTCCAAATTAAAAACCAAACATGAGAAAGGCTGAATTTCATAATATATTGAATGCTTACCAAATACCACGCAAATGTTGGACATTTCATGTTTAAACGTTGTAAAATAATTCTAACCACAATAAATAATATGTTTGAGGTATTCAGGGGGAAAAAAACAAATTGGTTATTACATGGCATTAACAGTTTGGCCATATCTCCAACTCGAAATGCCTGGACAGATTGTAATTTTGTAGATTTTACTCTGAAGTATAAAATGTCTCATTACAGTTCCTAGGCCCACATGCTCTTGGCTTTGAACTCCTTTTCTTACAAGGCGAGTTTCTCTCTGAGAAAAGGCATGACTGCTTTGTCTCCTTGTAGAAACTACCCTTGCACCCATGTGCCAGGTTAGACCTCATGAGTACAGCACTTTGTTTGGCATTAGATAAGGAAAGCAGTGATGCCAAGAACAATTAAAGATTTTCAAGTAAACACTTTTCAGTAACCTCTCCTGCAGGGATGATAAAATGATGCTTCAGATTGCTCTCCTGGTTAAGGTATAGGTTGAAATAATTATAGCCTAATGACTTATGCCTATGAAAACAAGTGCAGCAAGGGTAAGGAAATATTTTGAATGGCACCCACTCCCTGTAGCAATTAAACGTGACGAAGATAATTTTGTCAGTTATTTTCAGAATATGGATTTCCCACTTTGTCCTTGAAGCATAAAGTTGGTAAATCTTTAACAAAGTCCACAGTACATGATGATTTGTAATGATTAGAATGTGACACTGTGTGTGGGGTTAAGTGCTGAGCAAACCATTTACATCAAGATTGAAACTAAGGGGGAGAGGGAAAAATAGCATGTGTTCTGAAAGAAGGAAAAACAGAGATTGGCATTTACATTTTTGCTTTGACTACCAGGATTTTTCTGAAAACAGTGTTTCATTGTCAAAGAGGAAGGAATTTTGGAAAAAGCTGATGAGATTAAGTATATATAACACGTAGCTCAATAAAAATCATTATCCTTTTAATCTGCATTATTAGCTATAATTAAATGTGTTAAGTATTCTACTTAAATGATTTTAGGGGCTCTACATAAAAATACACCATGCACCTAGCCTCAGGCTCCAGATGAGTTTCTCTTGATAGCAATTAGGTCTTCCCTGACTGATCAAAAGAGCAGACTCCCTCCCAGCTGCTTTTGATTAGACAAAGAGAGACCTCTGGGTCCTATTTACAGTAATTTCACAAGTTTGAGCATGTTTAGACTGAAAACCTCTGGGTCCATTATGGTATCAAAATTCCGCATAGCCCATGTAGTTCTGAGATCCCTCTCGCATCTGTATCTGTCAGGGTCCTGGAAGGAATAGATGGCACACTCAAACTGGGAAATTGCATTTGGTTAAAGCTTGGACAGGGTTTAGGGAAATCTACAAGAACTGTAGATTTGCTAGCCCCCAAGGTTAGCAACAGGAGGATTGATGCCCCTCAAACTAGAGGAGCAAGGGAAGAGAGAGAAACTACACAGAAGGGTCCCCCTACCAGGACATGTAGGCTTTAGGAGAGGACTCCATCAACCATGGCACCCAGACAGGGAGGCAGCCAAATGAGTAACTGTCCCCCGCCTCCAATCTCCTGCTGGACTTTCCATTGGCCAAACTCAGCCAGGAGCCAGAGGGCAAGGTAGCCACACCATCATGCAGCCCATCAGTCCATATGGGTCAGCCTCCCAGAGCACAGAACTAGGGGGAACAGAGGGAAGAAAGACTCTAGAGGGGAAATGGAGAACATCGAGCACCTTTTGTCTTACAGAACAACAGCCATCACCATTGCAGAATCACCATTGGGTATAAACATTATACAGAGTTAACCAGGCAAATCTCTGACTTCTATTAGCCATAATTATTTCTATGCAGAAATAGTTGTCAGTAACAAACGTCAAATGTTTCTATCTGCAGAACATTGAAATGGCAGAGGAGGGGGAAGAAAAAGGCACTTTCAGTGATTACTCTGTTCTCATCCAATCGTTGGCAGTTGTCTTCAGCCATGTAGAGTGTCCTAACCAGTCCACTATTCCCTGACACTGCTGTTAGAGCGATAGAAGTTGCATAGCGTATCTTCACTGTTTTAATGATTCTCCAAAACAGTAGTAGGAGGTAATAGTGGCCTTAGCCAGTGGAACTTGTCTGACAACTCCTCTACCTTTGTCTCTTATCAGGACATGTTGTTCTGCTTCATTTTGTTCCATTTTGCAAATAGTAACTAAGTTTCCCTGGCCCTGAGCTAGGTGCTTAGTGATCAGCAAGACGTGGTAGTCCCTGCCATAACAAGCTATATTATTTCTGATGCTTTCTTCCCCCAGAGGAGAAAAGCCTAGGCCACAGCCTCTTTGTATCTGAATTAGAAGTTACCTGAGTTTTGGTACCTGGAAATTCTATGTTAACATATGTTGATCCATTCAATAAATTAGCTATGTGCTGTGTGCTAACTCTGGGATATGTAAGTGGGGTACCTGCCTCAGACAGTTTCATCTAGTGCAGTAGTCCTCAAACTTCAGCGTGCTAGGAATTATTTGACTGCCGTTAATAAATATAGATTCCCATTCTTATCTAGCATCCCTGGATTCATTTGGGTTGTTCTGGGACCTGGGAATCTGTATTTTAACATGCATTCTAGGTCACACATTTACGGTCATTTCCAAATAGACAATAGAGACAAAATTTAGTATCATAGGTAAGATTAATTAAATAAATTCTAAGATGGCATTTAAATGAAAAATTTTAAAACACAGTGTACGAACAGATACGCACAGGCATTCTTGTACACATACACACAGCATTAGTGTGCTATTTCTGCAGACAAATGCTTAATGTTCTCAGTTGCAGTGGTACATTTTAAAATGGAACTGGCTTAGTACATTTGAAACAGCTTCCACAGTGGTTTATGAACTTGGTGCACTGAGGTCTTCTTAAGACTAGTGTAATGTCATAAAATGTGAACTTTACAAATGCGTAAAGTCGACTCGGTTTGTTTGTTTTTAACCAGTTACTACCTAACAGTTCTTCGCATGGATTGACTATTTAGAGAAAAAGTCTTTGTGTTTAAATTTTAAATGAGACTTTTTTTTTTTTAAGATTTATTTGTGTATTCTTCCCCCTCCCCGGTTGTCTCTTCTCTGTGTCCATTCCCTGTGTGTTCTTCTGTGTCCACTTGCATTCTTGTCAGCAGCATCAGGAATCTGTGTCTCTTTTTGTTGCATCATCTTGCTGCATCAGCTCTCCATGTGTGCGGCGCCACTCGTGGGCAGGCTGTGCTTTTTTTTGCAAGGGGCAGCTCTCCTTGCAGGCTGCACTCCTTGTGTGTGGGGCTCCCCTACATGGGGGCACCCCTGAGTGGCACGCACTCCTTGTGTGCAATAGCACTGCGTGGGGCCAGCTCACCACACAGGTCAGGAGGCCCTGGGTTTGAACCCTGGATCTTTTGTATGGTAGGTGGACACTCTTATCAGTTGAGCCAAATCCACTTCCCTAAACGAGACTTTAAAACCGTCAGATCTTCTGCATAACAGCCTTTCAGAGTCATCACTTTTGCACCATTGTCTGGATTAGTTGGTTCTCAGGAGAAGTAGTTGCTGAGAATTGAAAGTAAAGTAATAAGTAGAATTTCTGCTGAGAATATGCCGTAATGTTCAGTTACTGTGTCTTAGTTTATATGGCTCTTCATAGTTTCGTATTTCTATATGGTCTCTCTAACTTAACTATGGATAGTTATTGGTTAATTCTATCTAAAGAATTGTTATTAGATGGGCCAGTTGTAAACATCTAGATATAGAATTGGCATTAGCTTGAATAAATTTCCTTACCAAATTAAACTTTGATGTTGTAGTCCACCCTCTACTTTCACAAGAGAAGGATTTGCCATTTTTATAAAGGTCATTTTTAGTTTATTATGACAAATCTCTACTAACTCTTCTTATTTATAGTTTACATTATCATTTCTTTACAATAATAAGCAATATTCATATAAACTGCAGATCCCGAGTGCCTTCTGGATCAGAAAAGAAAGATAAGATAATGTTCAATGGAATTTAAATGTTGGTAATATTATTTCCTGATCCTTTGACAGCCATCAAATTATGATACTTATCTCATAATTATCCCATCCCCAACCATTCTTTCTCAAGAGTTTGTTTCTACAGATAATGTCCATCTTTTTTTTTATTGAATGTGGCAAGTTTTTTCATAATGAACTCAATTATCTATAATGTTGATATCCTACTTAAACCATGCTTCTTTGTTATTGTTATTAAATTTTCCACATATTTATCGAAAAGTGAAACTTCAAGGTTCATAAATAAAGTCATTTTAATTTAAGTAAGGGAAAAAATAAGAGTAAAAATAGTTTTCCATCTTAGTTTACCAGCTAGGGGCATTTAGCCCAGAATATACTCTACTGATAAATATTTATTAGGTGACTAAATCTAAGACAATTTAAATATACCTGAAAGACTTCTAAACACAGACACTTTACTTGAAAAGACACATCATTTTAAAATCAAATAATATCTTCTTTTCTTAATGTTGATGTATATTTATGTATGTTCTTGCACCTCACAAAATTATCCATGTTCAAGTATTAATTTCTTGTTGACATAGAAAACGTTGTGCCAATTTTGCCTACATTGAACCCTTCCCATCTCCTTAGCTTCATTTCCTGCCCCTCTCTGATTCAGATTTTATACTCCAACCTGTGAAACTACTATAAATTCCCACTCACATATACACATGGTGTTTTCACTCCTGTGCCTTGGCCAATTCTGTTCCCTCCACCTGGACTGCCTGCCCTCATTTTCTTCCTCCTCTCTTCCTTCACTGTCACCTAATTTTTGCTCGTCTATTTTTTTCATTTATATTTTTCACTGTCACCTAACTTCTCATCTATTTTTTTCATTTATATTTTAAATTATAGTAACATAAACGTAAAACATGCCATTTTAACCATTTTTAAGTATATGATTCAGTGGCACTAATTGCGTTTACAGTGTTGTGGTACTGTTACCACCATCCATTACCAAGACTTTCTCATCACCCCTAACAGAAACCCTGTGTCTATTTAGTAATAAATTCTCATCCCCTCTTCCCCCAGCCCTTGGTAATCTCTCCTTTCTATCTCTGTGAATTTCTTATTCTGGATATTTCGTGTTAAGTGGAATCATGCAGTGTTTTTCCTTTTGTGTCTGGCTTGTTTTACTCAGCATAATATTTTCAAGGTTCATCCATGCTGTAGCATGTATCAGAACTTCATTCCTTTTAATGGCTGAATAATAGTCCATTGCATGGTTCTACCACATTTTGTTTATCCATCGATTTGTTGTGGGCACTTGGGTTGCTTCCACCTATTGGCTACTCTGGATAATACTGCTAAGAACATAGGTGTACAAGGATCTCTGAATCCCTGCTTGGAATTCTTTGGAGTTTCTTGCTCATCTTTCAAGCTTCAGTAAATCATTACTTTCTCTACCTTCCATACTTCCCCTTTCGCTCATCACCTCATAGATGCCACTCCTACCTGCCTCCCTGCACTTATTGGTGCACTTACCACTGTTTTTTATAACCTCTTTATGGATCTTTCTCCCATACTAGACTCTGAGCTCCATGAGAACAGAGAAGGTACCGTATTCACTTGACAGCTGGCCTCCCCAATACTGACCCAGAGCCCCACTGACTGATAAATAAACCCCTGTTGCTCTCGATTCAGAGTGTCTGCCCTTGTGACTTGCATGGGCATGTGTTTGAAATCATTATTTTCTTCTGTCCTCAGTATCTTAATTTGTATACCTACATCTTCCAATTAGTGGTCGTTGAGTCTCTAGTACATCAGTTCTAGCTACTCTGAAGGATAACTGTGTGTGTCTTCGAGGACCCCCGTCCCAAAGCAATTTCATTTGTATCACAAGACTAATAGACCATCCAAAACCCACCCTCCACATTTGGTGAAAACCTATCAAACTAAAGTAGGGAAACGTGATTTTATTTATATAGATTTGTTTGATAACCCTACTGCCATATTCAATGCCTTGCACAAATAGATGCTTTGTAAAATGTTCAAATGAATGATTACATGAATTAATTAATTAATCAGTTATAGTAAAGGTGCATAGTTATAACTTTTATAACTTTTCAGAATAATTTTCAACTTCCTATGAGATTGCATTAAAATTACTCCAGATTCTTATTCTGCTATAACTTCAGTGGCATGGAATTAAGAATTTTTAAGTATCTTTCACAATTATCAGGGTGTCATCATTGTACATTCATGACTACAGTGTGGACCCATGGCATTCTAGTGGTAACAATGGTAGTTTTTCACAGAAAGTTTACATTTCTCTGTAAAAAGCCCACTAATAAGGAACAGAAGAAGCCAAATAATCAGTCTATGACTTAAGATTAAGAAAAATTTTAAGTAGGAAAACTTATTTGCCTTTTGATTGTCTCGTTATATGGAGAATTGTGTTGGTTGTACAATGTTCTCATCCTTGGTGAGAAATTGTGTCATTTCAGAATTCTTCTACATCGACTCCAGTCCCTGGTAATATCAGTACCCCTGATAATTAAGATATTCAATGAATACTCATCAGCAGTGTTTTTAATGAAAAAAACATACAAGAAATGCAAGACTTTGATAAAGGGAATCTTAATTAACCCATTTCCCTGTGTTAAAGATAGCCCCCTGATGCCTGAACATTTGGCAATGCCTGGAAACATTTTTGATGGCCACAACTTGGGGAGGGAGCAGTGCTACTGGCACTAGTGGGTAGAGGCTGGGGGTGCTGTTAAACATTCTACAGTGCACAGGACAACCCCCAACAACAAAGAATTACTCAACCCAAAATGTCACTATAGAGAATCCCTGCTGTGAAGCTACAGTGGTTATCAAGACATTGTGGTATTGGCACTAGAGTAGACATAGTTCAATAGAACAGAAAAATACCAGAAATAGACCTACAAATATAAGATTAATTGATTTTTACAAAGATTCAAAGGCAACTCAATGGAAAAATGATCATTTTTCATCAGATGATGCCGGAATCATTTGACATCCATGTGCCAAAAGAAATTAAAGAACCCCTCAACCCATACTTCACACCATATTAAAAAATAACTCAAAATATACCATAGACCTAAATGTAACTTGTAAAACTATAAAACTTCTGGGAAACAACAAAGGAGAAATGCTTTGTAAACTTGGGTTAAAGATTTCTTAGATATAACACATAAAGCACAGACCATAAAATAAAAACTTGATAAATTGGACTTCATCAAAATTAAAAACTTCTGTTTTTCAAAAGACCATGTTGAGAAAATCCAGAGATAAGCTACAGATTGGAAGAAATATTTACAAATCACATATATGATTAAGGACTTCTTAAAACCTAATAATAAGAAAAATAACACAGAAAAATGAGCCAAATGATTTGAACCAGAGACATCTCTAAAGATATGCAGAGTGCCAAATAAACACATGAAAATGTACTCAATGTCATTAGTGAAACCCCATTCAAAAAGGTTTCATCAATAAGGGGTCAAGTATTGGCTCCCCTTAGGAAATTCCACTCAATGATTGACAATAACCATGGTGAATCCAGAGGTTTAACAAAGTTACCAATGATACAGTTGCTTTTAGAGGAAGGTTTGGGGTTTCTCCACTGTTCCAAAGGCAGCCAAGCCCCTTTCAAGACCATAAGATGGATGCCAGCCCCAGTTAAAACCGCTCATGTACTCTCTGGTGAGAACATTTCTGTCCCAGCATTCCAAGCTGAGGTCCTAAAACTCACCCTGATTGGTCAGTGTAGGTCATGTGCACACTCATGATAAAGCAATGGCTGGCAAAGAGATGGGATTATGCTGATTAGTTTAAATCTGATGCTATGTACAGAACTCTGTATTGACCAGGTGCCGTTTTCCTCAGAATTCTTCCTTTCGTCACCTAGAAGGGAAAATAGCCCCCCTTCCTTCCTCCCTGGGCTGGCAAGGTAGTCCAATTTCTCTTACGTGATCACTTAGCAAATAAGGTACTAAAAGCATCCACTTCCTCCAAAGTTCAAGAGCTTTATGGAGGCAAGGTGGCTATTCAAAGTTCAGTGGCAGAATTTCAAAGGAAGGAAAAGATGAAGAGGTAGGCACAGTGCCTACCACTACACCCCTAAATTGCTGAGATGTTTAATTCGGGGTGAAGTCATATGCTTAGTAACTATCCATGTCACAGTTCTTCAGAAAGGGGGGAAATATATATATATATGAAAAGAAAAGCTATAAATGTCCATTTTTTCCATGGAGTTAACTGTCATACAGTCAACTGTAGTATGGCCCTATTTTATTTTCACTTGTAAACATGACTGAAAAAATGGATCCTGAGAAAAAGAACATAATTATGAGTTGTTAAAAACATGGACTTTAAGAGTTTAAAACTATTGTACATTTTGGAATTGTCTCGATATTATTTTCCTTCTAGCCCTCACCAGTTATGCATTCGGTGAGGAATACTGTGTTCCATTCCCCGCTTCATAATGTTCTTTTCTGGCTGGTGCCCTTTCTCTGACTAGGACGTGCTGATTGAGCTCCTGGAGCAGTGTGCAGATGGCCTCTGGAAGGCTGAGCGCTATGAGCTGATTGCCTACATCTATAAGCTCATCATCCCTGTTTATGAGAAGCGGAGGGATTTTGAGGTACCTGAGTGTATTTTTTCCTTAATTTGAGAGAACAGTTGAGTGATGTGTGCTTTAAGATCTACTCTTTTTGTAAAGAAAGCAAGCAGGCTGCTGTTGAGTGCTGAACAAGTGGTCTCTGTCCCTCCACATTTCACGGTACATGGCTACCCTTCACTAGCCTCAAAGAGTCAGCAGTGACATACACCCGGGCACCACCTCTTCACAGACCCCAGCATCGACTGCAAACAGTCAGGGTTACCACCTTGGCATTCCACTTGAAAAGGTTGCTATGTATAGAACCCTGTAATAGCCAGGTGCCCTTTCCCTCAGAACTCTTCCTTGCTTTAGCCACATGGGAAAATAGCGTCCCTTCCATCCTCCCCGGGCTGGCAAAGTAGTCCGGTTTCTCTTAAATGATCACATATCAAATAAAGTATTAAAAGCAAAGAGTAAAAAGGCCATCAAAGGACTTTATCATTGCTGACATTTCATGTTACTTGAAAACAGAATTTGCTTACCATCATGTGGACATGTGACCTCTTAAAATCCAGGGTTGGTGGGTCATTATATGCCAAGTTGGCCCTTTGGGTAGGAGACATTACAATTCAGAAACGGTCACTGCAAATTATACAGTCAAAAATCTACTCTTGATGTTGTACTCAAGCCTAAAATATTTCACCTTCCTTATCATATTTAGCCCTTATTTTAAAATTGATCCAACTCTTTGCAAGTGGGAAAAAATGGTTTTTTTCCTAATTTGCAGAGGCTCGCCCATCTGTATGACACCCTGCACCGGGCCTACAGCAAAGTGACAGAGGTCATGCACTCCGGTCGCAGGCTCCTGGGCACCTACTTCCGAGTGGCCTTCTTTGGACAGGTGAGTCACACCACTCCCTTTTGAAGACTGTCTTCAGTCTTTTTTTTCTCTTTTTTAATTCAATAAAGTTATATTTTGTAAATTTTCTGTTTTAACTTCTATAAATGCTATTTTGATGACTATGACATATAGTATGATTCTCATCTTCCTCAGTAAACTTTCTGCTTTTTCTTTCTTCCTGTCTTTATTACTTTCTTAAGGCAGCGGTAAGTTCTCCCTCCATAAGATACTCCTAGCATCATCTTTGGTACTTAAGTGTGGTTTGCCAGTTTCCATTTCAAGTCTGTATGTATATCTGTCTAGTCATTAAAAACTCTCCAAAAACAATTAACATTCTATTTCATTTACAGAAATAAATCACCTGTTTCCTTATGCATCTGTACTGCATGTTTTAAACCAAAATTAAGACTTCTTGGTTTCCTTTGTGCCTGTGCATCTATCTTTTGTAATACAATATCTCCACAATATATTTACCATGGTAATATTTCAAAAGCCCTATATGGAAGCCTTCATTTAAATTTAACTTAAATTTTAACCTTCAAGTCTCTAACATTATTAAATGGTATAAATTATCCATTTATGTAGGGTGTGTGGTTTTCTCTGAGTATTATATAACCTTAAACTTATTTTGTTATTGTCTTTTATAACTATAGCAATACCAGTTTACAGACAGTGAAACAGATGTGGAGGTAATTACAGTAAATGCTTTAAAAAGCAAGTAATGTAGTGAAATGACTGCATCTAAACTCCTAGTTTGATGTGGGTGTTTTTTGTTTCATGTTAGCCTGCATTTTTTTATATGCTCAGTTGTTTGCACCATTTTTTCTCTTTCATTATAGATGACCAAAAAATTTTAATTTCAAATATTAACCCCAATCCAGACTTTTCAAATTTCGACCTTTTTCACTTCCCATGCAATTCTAAACCTTGTTATATTCCAACAAGATTGGTGCTAAAACAGATGAAAATATTTTCTGATCTTGTCCTACAGGCCTGTAATATTTTTATTGGTAAAGCAAGAGAGAATTTACACAAACTTCACAAAACTTTTGCTGAAAATTCTCCACACCTGGATACCTCAGCTTACTCTTTAAAATCTTGTGTAAATGGGAACAATCAAGAGAAGGATTGAATATGCATTTCTCAGGCCTGGCTCTAGCAGGTTGCCGAATCTTTTTACGGCGAGTTCTCCTTCTTGGGAATGTGAAACAGGTTTGAATCCCATCATTAAGGCTTGACTGAGAGAACACAGTGTTGAATCCCAGATCTTTTTGTTTCTCTCAATGCTCAGTGACAGCATCCTTGAATACAGTTGTAATTTTGTGTTCTTTCTTTATCTTTGTACCCAAACTTTATCATTTCCTTTCCCATCAGGAAAACCTGATTAAGTAGGATTTTATTTTAAAATCATTCTTTTTTTTTCTTCCCCCTTATAACAAAAGAACCCTTCCCGGGTGGTATGCCTTGGGTTTATGTTTGAAGATAGGCCTAATGGTGCTTTATGTCACAGGGATTCTTTGAAGATGAAGATGGAAAGGAGTATATTTACAAAGAGCCCAAACTCACTCCTCTGTCGGAAATTTCCCAGAGACTCCTTAAACTTTACTCAGATAAATTTGGTTCTGAAAATGTCAAAATGATACAAGATTCTGGCAAGGTAAGATTGTGTTTAGATAAGTTCTGCAGCAATGTCATATTGTTTTGATTGATTCTGTGTGATTGAGTATATATTTTGTATTCATAAATGTGTTAAGGAAAAGAAAAAAGAAAAATTAAGAGTGTTTGGCCTTATTTTTCATTTTTTCTTAACACCTTTCTGTGCTTCCCAGATGTCCTGCATTAAGCAAATCTTTATTTTTATCATTTTAAAAAGATCTTACTTTACAAACTAATGAATGTCTTAAAGCTATAACATTTTTGGTCCAGACATTTAGTAAGTAGGAGCCAAGTTTCTCTTACTCACTGTACTTTTCGCCCTGCACTTAGCACAGTGTCTGACCTTCTGTATGACTTGATTGTTGGCTGGAAGGCTGGATGGACAGATGAACAGACCAAGGAATGAAATATAGCTAGGACATTCGTGTGAATGAGATGGACTTTATATTTTGAGAAGCTCTGCTCTGGTATATTGCTCTCATGAAGACCTTTTCCAAACCTGCACATTTTTCCTATGCGTGTATGTATCTCATTTTCTTCAGGACATCTCCAAGAAATTGTGCAGTTAAACTCAGGCAAAGATAGAGCTTCTGTTTTCTACTTCCCTACTGCTCAGCTTTCCACCGATGAGCATCTTGTTTCTTTCTCAAGTACACAATTTTGGAGTGATACTTGGTAGTTCCTTTTCTTTCTTGAGCCCTTCTGTGGAGTCCCCAGTATCAGGGATCTGTTTCCTTGTGGCTTTTCATTTCTCTGGAGAAGAATCCTCAAGGCTCCTGCCCAGGTAGGTAGGAAGTAGTGTGAGAGTGAGGAAAGGGCTAACCAAATGACTACTGAATTCTAGATGCAGGAGAGGAGAACGGGCTGATGGACTCTGTTTTAGTTATGCAGATGCTAAAACAAATACCATGCAGTCAATTGGCTCAAACACCAGGAATTCATTGACTCGTGGTTTTGAGGCTAGAAGTCCAAAATCAAGGTGTCAGTAAGGCAGGGCTTTCTCCCTGCAGACTGGGGTGCTCTGGGGCTGGCTGCCAGTGGCACTTGGTCCTTGGCTTTTCTGTCACATGGCAGCGCATGTGGCGGCATCTCCCCTTTGTCTTCTGGCTTCCAGCTTTTGGCTGCTCCCTATGGCTTTGTCTCTGAGTCTGTCTGAATTTCATTCTGCTTATAAAGGACTCCATTTCTGCAGATTAAAGCCCATCCCAATTCATTTGAGGCACACCTTAGCTGCAGTACCATCTCGAAGAGCTCCTCTTTACAGTAGGACGACACCCACCAGAATGCAGACCAAGACCAAGACCAAGAACGTGTCCAGTCTGGGGTACACAGTTCAGTCCACCACAGTCCCACGTTTTGGGCTACCGCCTTCCACATCATCTCCCTGTGACTGCCTAGTGCCTCACCCTTGCCTTTGGCTGCTTAGAGCTTATGTAAGCCATTTTTTCCAGACCATGACTTCTGTTCTTTTCTGGAATGGGGACTAGGGGAGAGAACCTGGGGTCCTACCACCCCAGATAAACTCTGAGGCCACCTCCCTGTTCCAGCCTCCTGCCTCACCCGTCCCCCTTATCCTAGGGATGGCCCAGGGGTTGAAGGGGCGAGCCGACTCACTTCCTGTTGCCGCTCTCTTTGTGGGCACATAGATTATAACTTCCTTGCTCTGCCAAGTCGGGGAGCTCACCTCCATGCACCTCTGCCCTCCAGAAATTCATTGAAATCTCACATCCACATATCTTCGGCCCTCTTTGTCCTTGTGGATTAGTTCTTTACTGTCATTTTAACAGTTTTACGAGGGAAAGGGGATAAACATGTACATGATGATGGCCAATTTTTAAAGAGACCTCAGCACAGCCTTATTAGGACCGACATACTCAAATACCTGAGGCTCAGTTTGCCTTTTTATCTCTGAAATGGAAACTTCTGTGGGGGTTAAGTTGTGGCTTTAACATTGCAACCTTTTCTCATTCAACATTCTCGTGCATTCTTGTTCCCTTTTTAATATGTGTCCCTTAATACAGCAGCTAAAAGAATTAACTAAACTTTCTCCTCCCCCAGGCACTGGTCCTCTATTCCTTCCACTGATACACTATTTTGAATATAAAGAGTAAGGAAATCTATGGAAAAATAGGCGAGAATGTTTCACTTCTACTGCTTTTAAATTGTTTCTGCTAAAGAAATTTAAGTTTTATAGGTTTCAATGTAATTGTAATGGTTCTAACAGCTGGCTAGATGTTTAAAAAATAGAAATAATAATGTTGTGACTTCACAACGTTCTTAACTTTGAAGTTTAAGGCATTTTCACATCTGTTTTTCATATTTCTTCACAAAAATCACTGTTAAATGAAAAGTTGTACATTTGTGATCATTTATCTGAGACCAATAAAACATCTTGTTCTCATTTATTTGCCTGACTTTAATATCATCTTCAAAGTTCTCACAGACAACCATTTCTTCCATGTCTCCTTTTATTGCTCTAGGTTAAATATAATCAAAATGTGTGAAATTGATTTGTCTCTCTAATAAATTAGCTTTGTTTCTGCATGGAAAATGCCCATCTTTAATTTTCTAATATGTCACAGAAATTAGAGCACTACCATTTTTAGAAATGTAGTTTTAAAAGCCTTTTTATGTTGTTAATCAGGAGCTACATTTATAGTTAGATTGATCTTAGATTAATCTCTACCCATCTTCAGCTGTATGAATCATAATTGGGAGACCTAGTTTTCAAACATTATTAGTAAAACATTTTTCTCTCTAAATCAAATACATAAAAATGCAGTTTAGTAAACAACCAGAGAAATCTGAATTGTAGGCCATTCAACAAAACTAGTGTCGTTTCTTAAAAATAAATAAATAAATGCCATGAAAAAAACAGTGGGGAAATCTTCTAGATTAAACAGAACTAAAGAGATATAACACCTAAATGTAAAGTGTGATCATTGATTACATTCTGGCTCAAAAACAAACAGTTGTAAATGGTATTTGGAGACATTTGATAATTCTAATATAGACTAGGTATATATGAGGAAATTGTTGGTTTTTCTGGGTTTTTTAAGGCAAAATAATGGCATTGTGGTTGTATAGGAGATACCCTTGTTTTTTGGAGATGCCAGCAGAAGTGTCACGATGTGTGCCACTTGCTTTGAAATGGTTCAATTAATAAGTAAAATTATAATTACATATATGTGTATATTTGTGTGTATGTGTATATATGTGTATATGTGTGTCTGCATTTGAAACAATTATGGAAAAATATTAGCAATTATTGAATCTAGGTGGTGAGTATATGGGTGTTCATGGTACTGTTTTTTCAACTTTCCTGAATTTTTCAGCAACTTTTTAAATGAAAAATTGAAAGATAGTTAGGCAGGATATGAAAAATTCATTTAAAAAGCACCAATCTTCCATTTTGTTTGTCCATTTAAAGGTCAACCCTAAGGATCTGGATTCCAAGTATGCCTATATCCAGGTGACTCATGTGACCCCCTTCTTTGATGAAAAAGAATTGCAGGAAAGGAAAACGGAGTTCGAGAGGTGCCACAACATCCGCCGCTTCATGTTTGAGACACCCTTTACTCAGACCGGCAAGCGGCAGGGCGGCGTGGAGGAGCAGTGCAAGCGGCGCACCATCCTGACAGGTAGTGCCTGCGTCCTCCACGTCAGCGCGTCGCGGTCCCTCTGTCTTAGTTTTAGTGTTGTATCACATCCAGCATCAGCCGTGGCACGCCAAGATAGCAGAGATTTGGAAGGAGCCTCCCGTAGCTTCCTGTGGCTGCTCGGGCATAATGCTGCAAACAGGGCGGTGTGACAGGACAGAAATGCCTTCTGTCCGGTTCTGGCTCTAGGGGAGAGGGTCCTTTGCTGCCCCGTCCAGCTCTGCTGGCTTCCAGTGTTCTTGGCCTTCTATCCATGTCTGTGCCTTCACCCCTTCTCTTCTCTTTTGGGGGCACTTGTCATGGGAATTAGGGCCCACCCTAATCCAGGATGAGCTCATTTCAAGAGCCTTAATTACATCTGCAAAGACCCTTTGTCCAAATGAGGTCATGTTCACAATTCTGGGTGGACGTTTCTTTTGGAGAACTGCTGTCCAACCCGGTTCAGGGCCCTAGAACTTATGTAGCTTCCCCCACATACTCCTTTCAGTTTAACGTATATCAAGTGCTTACATTTTAATTCTCATGGTATTTTTACATTTGCTTTACAATTTTCTTCCACTAGAGCATAAAGTCATATCCTATGTAAGGTCATTTATGTAGAACCTCTGGAAAACCCTGGACTCTTCTTTCCCCAGAATGCTTTTGCACACGATTTCAAATGATTGTGCACTCTTTCCAAAACACGTGTGGACCTTCAGTAGTACCTCGCCTCCAGGTCAGGAACCTGCACCTGACCCGGAGTTCACCTCGAGGGAAGAGACCTGTGTCACACAGGCTTCAGCCTGGACCCGTTGAGTAATTTCAGGCTGAATGAACAGAGGGGAAGGGCTGCATCCCTGTCCCTTCATTCCTGACAGTGATTGACCAACCTCCGCTTGAACACTTCC
Organism: Dasypus novemcinctus; assembly: GCF_030445035.2. NCBI lineage: Eukaryota > Metazoa > Chordata > Mammalia > Cingulata > Dasypodidae > Dasypus > Dasypus novemcinctus. The sequence goes on from NC_080687.1 coordinate 36,201,187, forward strand.
AGTGCCCAGAAGCTCACTGCATTCAGCGGACCCCTGTTCACTTGTTTCAGAGTTTTAATTGATCCCTTTGGCACTGGGTAGCCATGGGTAATCAATTCTCAGAAATGTGTTCTTCTTCATTTTCCAGTACCTGACATCCAGTTCCTGACCAGTGTTGAGTACCGCCGGATGATTTTTTACCTTTTTGGGGGGGAGCCTAAACCATTGTCATGGTTGGCCATGTAACCGGGATAAGCCAAAATAAAACGTGTCCTTGAATTTAAAAATTGGGTGGGGAAGCCTTTCAGAATGTCAAGTGTGTCAATAGCCACTATTTAGGCATATTTTTTAGAGTGGCCTTAATGAAGTAGAATCAGGAAAGTGCCCACTGATTCTATAGAAGTCAGTATTCCCTAGTTTTGCATCTGATTAGTAATACCCCCCCGTAACATAAGTGAAAGGCTTACCATTAAGATGCTAGACTTCAGGTGAGGTCCAGCTCTCACACTGACTTGCATACTTTAAAAGGGTGACTTATTGGATGTGAACTATATCAATAAAACTGTTACAAAAAAAGGATATGGATTATTATAAAAACAGTTCAGAACAGCAAATCAAAGGGAATTTTTTACCCTCCTTATAAATGAGGGGAATGAGATAAAAGTTAAATTTTTTAAAATCTGCATTCTGAAATAAAAAGCCCCTTGACTCTTCTTAGAATAATCAGATAACATATGTAAAACAGAAATTTGTTCTCACTAATGTTAACCCTTCTCCCATAATTCATTAAAAACAAATGAGAGGAGCTGATGTAGCGCAATGGTTGAGCACTTGCTTCCCATGTTTGAGGTCCTGGGTTCAAGCCCTGGTACCTCCAAAGAATTGGTTTTTTCCATTGTACCCCTTAGGAGCAAATTATTCTTATTAAGAAAGATAACTATATTTCTAGGTAGAAGTATTTTATGGAAATTGCCTGCTTGCAATACTTATCTATACAGCTATGATGACCTAACTTTTCATTTTAAAAACGACTTACTGAAATATATCATTCATATGTGAACATACATAAACAATAAGTATATAGTAAAAGTTGTGAACTTATATGATATTATGCATGTTTGTTTCATAAGTTCACGTGCATAACATCATACAACACCCTACCCCAGATACCTTGCATTGTTGTGAAACGTTTGTACAAATTATGGAAGACCATCGTCAAAGTATTACTACTAACTACAGTCTGTATCTTACATTTGGTGTATTTTGCCCCCAACCCACTCTATTTTTTTTTTGTCCATAAGCCATACAATTTATCTAAAAGTGTACAAAGAATGGCATTTGGTATAATCAGAGTTGCACATTCATCACTACAATCAATATTAGAGCATTTCCATTACTCAAAAAAAAAAAAAACCACAACCAAAAACCACTTTCCTACCCATATGTTAGTGCTACTAATTACAAATCCTATGATGTGCTTTTACCATTTCTGTTCATTTCCAAAGAACTTTTTACAAATTCTGCACAGATTAAGCCTCAGCTTTCCATTCTCTAACCATATTCTTTTCTTTGGTGACTTATAATCTAGCTATTAACTCCATGAGTTTGCTCATTATATTTAGTTCTTAATAACAAAATCATACAGTATGTGTTGTTTTGTGTCTGGCTTTCTTCACTCAACATATTGTCCTCCAGGTTCATCCACATTGTCTTATGCTTCATGACTTCATTTCATTTTACAGCTAAATAATATTCCCTTCGTGTATATAACACAGTTTGCTTATCCATTTGTCAGCTGATGAACACCTGAGTTGTTTCCATCTTTTACCAATTGTAAATAATGTCAGTGTGCATGTCTGTTGGTGTCACTGCTCTCAGTTCTTCTGGGTGTATACCCACGGGAGGTATTGCTGGGTCACATGGTAGATCTGTATCTGAATTCCTCAGGAACTACCAAACAGTCCTCCACAGTGGCTGTACTATGCTACATTCCCACCAGCAGTGAATAAGGATTCCTTTTTCTCCACATCCTCTCCAATACTTGTAGTTTTCTGTTTTGTTGATAGTGGCCATTCTAGTAGGTGTGAAATGGCAAGTAATGACCTTACTTTTGATTTCTTAAATCAGCACTTATCAAAAGGTTATCCCAGGATTGGCAGGATCAGCATCATCTGGGAACTTGTTAGAAATGCAAGTTTCTTGGGCCCCACCCCAGAATTACTAAACCAGAAACTCTAGGGATGGGGCACAGCTATTTTGTTTTAAATAGCCTCCCAGGTTACTCTGATCACACTCAAGTTTGTGAACTACTTTTTTTTTTTTTTTAAGATTTATTCCATTCATCTATTTCCTTCCACTTCTCATTGTTTGTACTCACTGTTCAGTGTGTGCTCATCTTCCAAAACCAAACCCTGGGCCTTCCTTGTAGGAGGAAGATGCCCAGTTGCTTGAGCCCACCTCCACTTCCTGCTTTATTGAATCTCTCATTATGTTTTCCTCCTTGTATCTCTTATTACATCATCTTGTTGCATCAGCTCTCCACACCAGTCCGTCGCATCAGCGCCCTATCTTGCTCGTCTTCTTTAGGAGGCATCAGGAACCGAACCTGGGACCTCCTATATGGTAGGCGGGAGCTCAGTCGCTTGAGTTGCATCCACCCCCCCCTCCATGCTACTTTAATAAACCTAGTTTATTAATAAAGCAAGGCCAGGATATTTTTTATTATTATTATTATTTTGTGAAGGTTGTATACTGACTCATAGACAGTTACCAAAGGGTGTTTTCCGTGGGCACAGTTCCTTCAGGGTTGCAGTTTATAATTTTGTTACAGAAATATTTCATATGGTACAGGATTTGAACAAAGCTCTGCATCTGCCAGAACAGAGATGATCAAAAAGGAAGAGTCCATTACAGAGAGAGGAAAATAGGTACACTCTATTGGCTTAGGGCATAACCACAACACGGCCATAAGGCCGATAAGATGTGATGTGGGGCAGCAAAGAGCCTGTGCTTTGGAGTCCTTCAGGCCTGGGTTCAAGTCCTCCCACTGTGACTTTGGGCAGGTTGCTTAACCTCTCTGTACCTTAGTTTCCTCATCTGTAAAAATGAGAGTTATAACATCCACTTCATTGTGTTATGGTTATATAATTTTTAAAATTGTAACCAAGAGGGAAAAGAATATACTTCATTTTCCTAGATCTCATCCCCTGCAAGCTCCTTGCCTTTTGGGACCAATAATGAGCAAAGGAGGTTATAGTATAACAAAATGCAAAAAAGGTACGGGGTTTGCCCTGAAAGTTTTCAAAATATCAAAGGGATGGTTACTGGGCAGCATAAAGATTTAGGTGAAGGGGTTATAAATGCTACTAAAATTAAAACCTATAAACTGAATATCGACCTTTAGTGAGAGATGTACAGACTAGGGCGTTCTGGAGACTTGGAACTTTTCCTCAGTCTCTTCTTCCGTTATGTTGCTTCAAATCTGACCTTCGACCTTTGGAGCTGTAGGGAAGCCCTGGCCTTCCCTGGCAGCCCCGCAAAGGATCACCTTCCTGCGTGGTTCACAGCCAGTTAGTTCACTGCAACTGTGTGATCATTTAGGAAACCTACTGATCACCTTGCTGGCTTTTTAAGTGTAGATTTCTGAGCCTGCCCCTAACATGACTCCCTCTTTTCCTTCTTTCTTGGAACTTCTGCCACGGAGTTTTTCCCAGTCGCTATTCCAAGGCCCTCTAAATCAGGCCCAGACTCCCAGCGCCTGCGAGGAATTAAGATTGGAAACACTTTCCCGCTCCTGCCACCCTCTATTCCGGCTTGCCAGGCCGTATACTCACCCACACTTATTTGCCATCTACTCCTCACCTTCCTTCCTAAAGGGCTGCAGGTCGCTAATGGAGACCATTGATTAACGAAATGGCTTGCTCAGCCGGGCCCCTAATTTTCCACCACCCAAGGTCAGTTTGTTCTTTCCTTTGGTCATTCCGGCAGTAATACGCTCGTTAATTCAGCAAAAGGTATGACGCACGGGTAGTGTTCCAGCTGGGCATACTGATGAAACAGAGATCTCTGCCCTTTGCAGCTTAGATCCTAGCCAGGGGAGACAGAGGGTTAACGTAACGAGTAAACGTGCCTCATATTGGACGGTGATAAGTGTTAGGGAATGTGGGGTTGAGTGCGAGGATTGCAATGCAAATGGAGTGACTGGAGTAGGCCGCATGGAGGGGGTGACCTGTGAGGTGAGGCTTGCAGGAGGTGAGGGCGGAAGCCGTGCAAGTACCTGGAGGAGAAAGTGTCAGTGCAAAGGCCTGCAGCAGAGCGTGCGGCCCTTGCACATTCCCCGTGCAGTGAAGAGGCCGTGGTGACTGGAGCACACTGCGAAGGAGGGAGGAGAGGAGAGGAGTCCAGCAAAGAAGTTGGGAGGGACAGTGGGTGGCGGGTCCCAAGTCACACTGCAGGCTCTTGAACGTCGCTGTGTTTTCTCTGCATATTGTTACTGTAGCTCTCCTTTACCTGAAGGTGGAACACTTCTGAAGTCTCCAGTTATCATCAGAGGAAGAGTGATATCCTTATAAATCCTTGAACAGCTCATGACATTATTCCCCGTTGCAGCTTGTTTTTCTCTCTGAAATAAAGATGCTCCCACACAATGGCAGTCAAAAATACTGCAATGATATTAATTGCATGTTTGTTTGGTTTTTCTTTTTAGGAGGTACCCAGGCATGGACCCGGGACCTCATACATGGAGAGCAGTCGCTCAACACACTCCCCCTAATTACCTTTTGTTTGTTTGTTTGTTTTAAAGATTTATTTTATTTATTTTCTCCCCTTGCCTCCCGTTGTCTGCTCTCTGTGTCCATTCATTGTGTGTTCTTCTGCATCCGCTTGAATTATCCAGCAGCACTGGGAAACTGGCTCTTTTTTGTTGTGTCATCTTGCTGCATCAGCTGTCCATGTGTGCGGCGCCACTCCTGGGCAGGCTGCGCTTCTTTCATGTGCGGTGGCTCTCCTTACAGGGCACACTCCTTGCTCATGAGGCCCCCTTAAGCAGGGGCACCCCTACGTGGCACAGCACTCCATGTGCGCAGCAGCACCGCACATGGGCCAGCTTACCACACAGGTCAGGAGGCCCTGGGGATCGAACCCTGGACCCTCTATATGATAGACAGATGCTTCATCAATTGAGCCATATCCACTTCCCCTAATTACATTTTAATTAATATAATATTTTTATTAAAGAAGTTGTAGGTTTACAGAAAAAAATCGTTCAGAAAATAGAGTTCCCATATACCATCCCTCCATTATTAACCCCTTGCATTAGTGTAGTACCTTTGCTAGAATTGATTAAGAATATAATTGTACTATTAAATAGGCGATAGCTTACATTAGGGTTCATTATCTGTATTGTACACTCTTAGAGGGTTTTTCAAATTTTTTATTCTCATAACATATATACAACCTAGAACTCCACCTTTAAACACATTCAAATATATCATTTAATTCTGTTAATAGCATTCACAATGTTGTGCTACATCACCACCATCCATTACCAAAACGTTTCCATTGCCCCACCTGGAAATTCTGTACCAGTGAAGCCCCCACTCCCTACCCACATCCTGGCGTCTAGTAACCTGTATCCTAGCTTCTCACTCAATTTGCTTAGATTCATAGATACTAATTACATGTGTTTTGACCTGGCTGGTACTTCCTCCTTGCAAACAGGAATGTGGTAGAACCATAGAAAGCACACACATCAGTCTATCCAAATACAGTTATACCTCTGGCCAGATCATGGTCTCTGTGACTGCTAAGCAGCAATGTCTAGTTCTTGTCACAGTATGAACGGAGCTCTCAGATCAAAGAGGATTTATTGATCCCAGTTCCACCACTTCAAAACTGTGTGTCCCTAAGAAACACAAAAGAAATATAACACAACAACCCTTGAACTTAAATTGGTAAAACATTTAGAGACTAGAACAGGGCTGTGAGCGTGTGACGAATGAGGTTTCTTTGTACTGAACATCTTTTCGTCTTTGTCCAGACCTTGGGTTGGCCTGTCTGAATTCTGTGTTACAGGAATCTGGCTCTGTTCTCTCTTGTGTACTAAGTCCTTCCTGAGTAAACTCTTCCCAGCCACTTACAAACTACGATTGTGTCTAAACATAACCACTCCTATCATACTCTTGCTTGTTAAAAATAAGCTTTTAAGCATAAATCTACATGTCTACTAGTAAATATATACTGAACGAAACTCTTAAATAATTAGATGCCATAAAAAGCAGCTAGCATAGAAATGTGAAACAGACCTCAATTAATACCTATTGTTTTTCTAGTGGTTTTTTTCAGTTATGTAATTTATTGAGTGGTACATTTATGACTGTAAATTAGTCATATCTTTTTTTTTTGCCTTTTTTTCAAAGAAGCTTTAGATTACATAAAGTTTACAAATTTAGATTACATAAATATTACATCAAAAATACAGGTGATTCAAGGATATCTTTATGGGGCTATTTTCTGGAGTTAATTTGTTAGCAATATCTCAAAACTGTTTAGTCTTTTTATATTTTCAGTGTCATATCTACTAGCTCATTTTGTACCTATTAGCTCTCAACACAACTTCTAGGGAGGTTAGAGCATATATAGATGAGAAAATTGAGCGGGGAACGATAGAGGGATTTATTCAAAGACAAAGGGATAACAAAGACCTGTCATTAAACGTAGTTGCATGATTATGAAGGATGACAATATTCTGGTTCCACAGACTTACTCGTGTGTGTAACTTTGACAGGCATCAGATTCTTTATCTGTAAAATGGGAATAATAATTCTACCTCAATAGTAGTAGCTTCTTAACAAGTTTATTGAGAGGATTAATAGACAAGTTTATTGAGAGGATTAATAACAAGTTTATTGAGAGGATTAATAGACGGTGCACAATCCAGCCCTTAGGAAGCACTCCCTTGTGGCAATCAATTAGCCGTGATTATAATATGTTCTTAATTTTTAATGTAAACTACGAAGCGGGCACAAGCTGTGGAATAATTCTGGGGCTCATTCCTCGGCAGCAATACACTGCTTCCCTTATGTGAAGAAGCGGATCCCCGTCATGTACCAGCATCACACTGACCTGAACCCCATCGAAGTGGCCATCGACGAAATGAGTAAGAAGGTGGCTGAGTTCCGGCAGCTGTGCTCCGCGGCCGAGGTGGACATGATCAAGCTGCAGCTCAAGCTCCAGGGCAGCGTGAGCGTCCAGGTGAGCGCCTGGCACTGGGAGAAAGGAAGGCCTTAGAGCATCCGAGGGGAGAGCTCCTCTGGACCTTGGGAAACTTCAAGACCTTCCTGCAAGCAAGGTCTAGTTTAGACCCTTGTGGCAATTCCCGGCTCACCTTCCCCCAGTGTCTACACAGTTTCTCCATCAGAGGGGCAGGTACCTTCCTGCCCCCCACCCACCCCACCTACAAGCTCTGTTCTTACAAAGCTGGCCTGCTAGAAAAGGACAAGAGACAGCTCTCAAACATCCCAGCCTCTGTGCTAACCTGGTTTTGGTTTTTGTTTTCAATAATTTTGGGAATTGCACATGCCTACTTAGACTCTTATAAATATAAGGTATATGGATAGGTAGTAGGTTTTCTTAAAGAGCTTTTGTTTTCTGTTTTCTATGAAAATTGTATCCTACAAGGTACCTTAAGTTTCATTCTCAAATTGGTATTTTTTGGTTAACAGAAAATCATTTCAAGGTAACCCAATTAATCAGTTTTTCCTTTATGGGTAGCACTCTGTGTGTCCTTTTAAAGAAATCCCTGCCTACTCCAAAGGCTCAAAGATGTTCTCCTATGTCCTCCTCCTTTGTTTAGCGTTAACATTTAGATCCACAATCCATCTGGAATTTATTTTTGTATTTGGTATCAGTAGAGGGTCAAGATCCATTTTTCTCCATCTGGCTATCCAGTTGATGTTCACCATTTATGAAAGACATCATCCTTGACCTAAGTATCTATTACACATATATGTTCAGCTTGTGAAATATATTATATTTCAATAACAGGTTTTTTAAAAGGTATACTTACATGGTTTCCTAAGTAATTACTAAATGTTAAATTGCTTCCCTCCAGTAATGACTAGGTTTCTTGCTATTTTTAATTGTCTATAAATAATTATAGCACATTTTCTGTTAAAATATACTTCCTTATATCCCATTCTTTTCACGCTATAGTTTCAAGAATGGTGTGTTTGTGAAAGTTACATGCAAAGTTTTGTTTTTTTTCTTTTCATTTTCTGAAATCAGTTTTTGCCAGCTTTTCATAAGCTCCACACTACGAAATTATCAGTTGTTGCCTAACATTTTTCTAAATGTCAGTCACCACAAAGTATTTGCAGATGTTTTCAACCTCTTCCCTTAAGGTCTGAAAGACTGATGTGCCAAAAGAAGTTAGTAAATGACTATGATATATGTTCTAGCAATGTGAGTGATTCCATCATAAACAACCTGAGGGTTGGCCCTGTGGTCCAGTCCTACTTCACACACCTTTTGTGGCTGTGTACCGCCTATGGGCCTATCTCTGTGAATGACAGTAGAGGCCAGACACTTAAAAAAAAACATCAATAACTATCTGAAAGACCAGTACATGTGGGCCTGGCCAGGTACTTTTTATAAGGCAAAGTGTGCCCTGCCATTTGGCAGTGACCTTAGAGTTTTATAAAATATCAACCATATTGAAAAGCAAAGAATTATGTAATGACATGAGGAGATTGTTATACTTAGTTGCCCACCAAGGTACCAACAAAGGAGGAGGCATAGGCAATTAGCGTTATCATTTTATTTGTGCATTGCTGTCATTCTTTCACCCAGAGGCTTCTCAGGGTTGCTGCTCCACAGCGCAGAGCCATCAGGTGGCTTCTCGGCACTACGCTTCAAGAGCCTGTTATGTTAGACCTTATGAAGTCTCTTTGCAGTTTCTTAAAACGGAATCTATCTTACCATTTTGGATAATGATTATTTGGATGATCATGAGGTTCCTGACGTGGTCCCCCCACACATCCAGCCTGGTGGCGAGTCCTGCCCACACACGTGCGGTCATCACGGGGGCTTCGCTGGTTGTCCCTGCTCGAGGCTCCACCTCTGACCACTGTGGCTTGTAGGCTCTGCCCCTCACGCCTGGTGTGACGTCCCGCAGCTCAGGTCCCCTGCTGTCACCATTGAGCCCTGCACACCATGGATCAGAACCACAGCCTGTCCTCTGCCGACAGGGATAGACAAGGCAGATGCCTGTCCCTGCTCTCTTTGCTTTCAGACCCACAATACCATCCAGTAAAGATTAAGCAATAATCGCATGTCAGGCCCTTTCCCAGGGTGTTTCAGGTGCTGGAACATTCACCATCCCAGCCAGTGTGTCTCATCTTCTTTCCCTCCACATTCCCATATTTCCCAACTTACCCACCTTCAGAGGATTCTTCTTGTCTAATTGAAAGAGAGATGTAGGGTTCTTATCTACTCCCCATTTTGCTACATTCCCCTAATCTTTGGCTTCCTAATACACCTTGGATGGTCGTTTCATTTATGGACAGCAAGTCAGTTTGTCCATGGCTGTAATGTCAGTGGAATGATGTGAACAGTGTTTTTTTAAAAATACTATGTTTTAAATTGTCGTCACTGACTTCAGCAGGTTGTTGTCTTCATTCAGTGTAGTGTAGTGCAGATGCCAGTGTCCCCAATACCCTGGTGGTACGAGTCCTTGACCCGCAGTTGGGAGACTCAGCTCTGATCCTGGTTGGTTTGCTCGTTAGCTGTTTGACCTCCAGACTTAAGTTTTCCTAACACTGTTCTCTTCTCATGTAAAATGAACCACTGTTATGAGTGTGCTGTCTATGTCATAGGGTGGCTAAGATGATTAAATTAAATGGCATGAAGAGATGTGATGTGGGGGCATTTTTGGGATTTTGAGTTGTCCTTAATGATATTGCAGGGTCAGATGCTGGACTTCATATATCCTGCCATAACCCACTGAATGTACTGGGGAAGAGTGCTAACTACAGCCTAAACTATTATCTGTGTAGTGCAGCAGTGCCCCGAAACGTGTTCACCGAGTGTGATGAGTGTGCTTCAGTGATGAGGGAGTTGTTGGTTTGGGAGGAATGGGGTGGGGGATTGGAGGGTATACAGGAACCTCTTATATATATATATATATATATATATATATATATATATATATATATATTTTTTTTTTTTTTACAGACTTAGTCTTTATTTATTTATTTATTTTTTATTTATTGACTTTGTAATAATATTACATTAAAAATATATATGTGAAGTCCCATTCAACCCCACCCCCCCACCCCACCTCTCCCCCCCCCCCCCAGCAACACTCATTCCCATCATCATGACACATCCATTGGATTTGGTAAGTACATCTTTGGGCACCTCTGCACCTCATAGTCAGTGGTCCACATCATGGCCCATAGTCTCCTCCATTCCATCCAGTGGGCCCTGTGAGGATTTACAATGTCCGGTGATTGCCTCTGAAGCACCATCCAGGGCAACTCCATATCCCAAAGACGCCTCCACCTCTCATCTCTTCCTGCCTTTCCCCATACCCATCAGCCACCATGTCCACTTTTCCCAATCCAATGCCACCTCTTCTATGTGGACATTGGATTGGTTGTGTCCATTGCACCTCTATGTCAAGAGGAGGCTCAGATTCCACATGGATGCTGGATGCAATCCTCCCACTTTCAGTTGTAATCACTCTAGGCTCCATGGCGTGGTGGTTGTCCTTCTTCAACTCCATCTTAGCTGAGTGTGGTAAGTCCAATAAATCAGATTGTAGGTGCTGGAGTCTGTTGAGGCTCAGGACCTGGCTATCACATTGTTAGTCCAGAGATTCAAATCCCCTAAATATATCTTAAACCCCAACATTAACTGCACCTCCAGCACATTAGCGTGAAAGTCTTATGAAGGAAGATCCCATCTGAGTCCAGATTCATCACACATAAACACCATTTCCAAAGAGGGGCCATCTGACCTGGTAGTTAACCCCATCGGCCATGACCATAACTCCCATGGGTCTCTTTAGCCCTCAAAGGAATCACTATCTGGGGCTTGCATCTGCTTTATCTGTCTCTCTGACTCTGCTCAGTTGTGCATGAGGGCAATCCTTCTGCCAGCCTCCAGACTCTTTTTTAGAAACTCGTAGCCATATAAACTCATTTCTCCTTTCCATTTCCCCCTTACTTTAGGTCAAACAGCATTTTAAAGTCATGTTATTTTATGTAGACAGGGATATTCTGCTGATCCGCATTGAACCTTCCATTTAAGGTCATTTTCCAGTTGCATCATCAGTTGGTAGTTGATAGTGGTCCCTCGGTGCCAGGGAGGCTCATCCCCGGGTGTCATGTCCCACGCTGGGGGGAAGGCATTGCATTTACATGCTGAGTTTGGCTTCGAGACTGGCCACATTTGAGTAACATGAAGGCTGACAGGAGGAAATTCCCAGGCACAATGTTGCTCTAGGCCTTGTTCTTATTTTAGGCTTATCAGCTCACAAGCATAGTCATTAGCATCAGGGGCTCACTGTTGAACCCTCACTCCCTCCCAGTCCCCGCCGCTGTACCTGGGAGACTGTCGCTGCTCCCCTAGGGACCACAACAGAGCACCACTGGCCAGGAACCCAGTACCCCCCCTGCTGTGGTTTTTAATTGTTGCTACTATGAGTATATCCAAACATTACCATGCACCCTGGACATATGTTCTGTACAGCTCCCTGTCAGCCATATATCACCTGTCATTGGCATCCCATACCAGTATCCCTCCATTGCCATTGTTGAAGAAACACTCTGTGATCCAGAACTCCCCAAAATTTGAAGCCCAATATAATGTCATGGTCCCTTACTAGGGAATGGCATATAGCGATGGGTTTAAAGGTTAGATAAAGAACTTGGATAAAGTTAGATAAAGAACTTAGATAAAGAATGTTGACTTGAAAAAATTCTACATCCTATCTTTTTCTTTTTTTTTTCCCCCCCCCCCCTAATTATTCAGCTTCTCTTCACAGGAGTCCTAGACCACAGCAATGCATATATATAATATACAGCACTCCCATACATCCACCACAAAACCTTTTTCCTTCCACAGTGATACTCTTACACTCTATTCACATCATATTTACTTAATGTGATGTACAGAGTCTGAGACATTAGCTTTCTAACAAGGTGACATCTGTGCTTACATTATGGTGCATACTTTAGGATACACAGTTCTTTACATTCTTAGTTATCCTATGTTTTACATTATGGTTTACATTATCAGTCTGTCATCTCCTATATGTTATGGTGTAATATTACATGTTTTATATCCATCCTTGTGTACTCTCAAGAAACTCCTCTCTTACCCCCCATTTACCTTGGTGCCACACATTTAACGTCCATTTTCCCTTCCACCTTGGTACCCACAGTGACAGCCAACCTCCGTTTCCTGAAGAGCCACTTCCAGAGATAGATGGAATAGTGTTCAGGGCCTAACTTTGGAATAGTGTTCAGGGCCTAACTTTTATATTTTTTTAGTGTAACATTTTTTTTTTGTGATGTATATATCTTCAAGAAAATACAATTTACAAAAATGATGTGGTGGGGGTGGGGCGTGGGCTATATGGGAACTTCTTATGGTTTTTGTTTTTTTATGTTTTTTAATGTAACATTCCTTGTGATCTATTAACTTTAATTTAAAAAAAAGAAAAGAAAAAAAAATACCCCCTCCCCCCCAAAAAATGGCTTGAGAATATAAGCTTTATGCACAGTTTCTTCTTTTGGGTCACAGGTTCCTCAGTGGCGTGGTTCATGACTAACTCATCCCCTCCAACAGCATTTTTACCTCATGCCAGCTGAGCCTGAATATACGATCGTAGTCATTTTCTTCTAACATAATCTTAAATCTTTGTTCTTTAGGTCAATGCTGGTCCTCTAGCATATGCTCGTGCTTTCTTAGATGACACAAACACAAAGAGATATCCTGACAATAAGGTGAAATTGCTTAAAGAAGTTTTCAGGTAAAGCACACTGAAATGTCTTTTTTTCAAGTATTGATAAATTCCATGATCATTCACGAAAAAGATACTACCAGTCGGACTCATTCTTTGTCCCGGTATGCCTTTATTTCCTTCTCCTGCCCATATCAGGCAATTTGTGGAAGCTTGCGGTCAAGCCTTAGCAATAAATGAACGTCTGATTAAAGAAGACCAGTTAGAGTATCAGGAAGAAATGAAGGCCAACTACAGGGAAATGGCAAAAGAGCTTTCTGAAATTATGCATGAGCAGGTAAGTGCCAAACTGTGCTGGCAACTGGGAGTTCTTCTCATTTAGGGAGTGTGCATTAGCTGGGGTCAGAAGTACACCCTGTGATGACCTAGCCTCCTGGAACTTGATCTTAGCATTCCCTGCAGTGATCAGATTGCCCATCTGTTGTCATCTAAAGTGACTAAGGGGCACCCACCTCCTCATCTTGTTTAGTTTTTGGCTGTTACACTGGGTGCCCCAATGGATTCTTCGTGATTACTTCTTCCATACCCCTTTCATTCTGGGCATCTTTCATTACGATGTTGCTATTATCTCTTTCATCTAATTCTTCTTGGTAGGATTATGTACGTCAGCTCAGTAGTCATCAGAGGGACAGCTGAACAGGGTACAAAGTGAATGTCAAAGAGCAGCATCCACATTTTTGCTTTTCGAGGCATCCATTCTCCATAAGCCACCACCTGCCTTCTTCCAAGTCACTAACCTAATCTTTATAACTAATGTTAGCACTTCAATAGCACATAATTCCTTTTGTCTCTTCCTTCAGTCCTGCAAAATGGAAAGCAGGACTATTTGTATCAGTTATGGTATTGCATGATCATTTTGTTAGGAAATTTTCATTGTCGGACTAACTTAAATGTTTGAGCTTTAACCCTAGGTTTCTTTTTTCCTCCATGCTAACACATTCAGATGGGATGGTAATATCATTTTTAAAATTTTATTTTTCTGAACCTCAATAAACTGACTTACATAAAGTTTTTACTGAGTTTGAGCAGCTGCAGATATTGGCATGATGACAATGCATGTGTAAAGGAACACAGTCTTCTGGGCATTTAGAAAAGTAGGGGAACTTTTTGAAATGATTAAAGAAATGAATGTGTACATGAGTCTAAAAGGCTCTAAATCTGGTCAGTCTAAAAGACGTTCTGTTTATTAACTCGTGAAGAAAACAAAACACGATGTTCTTGACTTTCTCCTTATAATACTAATCTGAAATAGTCACTTCCTAGATAAACTAGAACAATCTGTCTCTGCAAATTGTCAAAGCCAAGCTGTCTAAGCGCACCACTGTTCAAACTAAGAGCGCAATTGGATAAGAAGTTGTACATGTTATGCGATACCTACCATTTTGAGAAATGTTTGTTTATGGCATTACACTTTGGTTATGTTATGCTCTGTGTCTCAAGATTTGCCCCCTGGAAGAGAAGACAAGTGTTTTACCGAATTCCCTTCATATCTTCAACGCCATCAGTGGAACGCCAACAAGCACAGTGGTTCACGGCCTGACCAGCTCTTCCTCGGTTGTGTGATTGTGCCTCCTGGACTGTATGTGTGGACTTGCTTGTCATTTGCAAACTCAGGATGATTTCCAAAGCTAATCACTGGGCTCATGCAAGACTTGGGAAAGACTGAGCACAAGGAGAAGTCAGGGGGAATGGATGAGAAAGGAAAAAAGAACTGTGTTGTTTCGTAGCAGATTTTCTATAGAAGTAATAAGAGGGTGCACATATTTTTTTAAATCTCACTGGCAATATTCAGAGTTTTCATCATATCTTAACAGAAGAGTCTTAAGCTGTAGCGAAATTTTATTTCCTTACAGAGTAGTATAAAATAAATGGCCTAAGGAAAACAAGTGTTATGGAATGTACATAGCAGAAACAGTAGCACTGAAATTGGGGTTGGGTTAGCCTTTTTGCCTCTAGGCTAAGCTGGAAAAGCTTGAAAATATTTTTTTCCCTGTGGCACATTCAGGTTGAATACAAGAACTATTTTTGTGACTAGTTTTTGATGACCTAAGGGAATCAACCATTGTAAATTTTGTACCAGTGAACCAGGAGATGTAGTGCTTTTATACTCATTTAATTGCATTTTAAAAATATGAACGCTTAAGAAACTATGTGGGCTTAAAACTAGTCGAGCAGTTTAGAACCAAAGGCCTGTATTAATAAACACAACTATGCTGAAAACTAAAAAGTAGTACAGTATATTGTTATGTACATATAGTTTGTTAATACAGTCTTGACATTCTGTACATATATGTGTCACATTTCTATACATTTTTAGTACTCACATCAGCTTCTGAATTGTTTAATTGTGATGAATTTGTGCTGTTCTTAGTATATGCAATATATTTGGCTTAACTATTCTTGTACATAAATAAGTGCAATATGAAGATGTATACAGTCTTTGCTATGTGAGGTTTATAAACTGTTTTAAAATTTTCATCCTTTTGCCAAAGTGATGGAGTATGTAATTGGTGAGTCATAAGTCCTGTGGTGAATGGTGGTATAATTTAAAGCTTTTGCCGTGTTCTATTTTCTTTTAAGACATTAATTTAGTAATTTTATATTTGGGAAAATAAAGGTTTTTAATTTTATTTAACTGGAATCACTGCCCTGCTGTAATTAAACATTCTGTACCCCATCTGTATTAAAGTAACATTGCTGATTTTTTGCTAGTGAATTCTGGGTATTTATTGTTTGACAGTCTGAAAAGGGGCAGGATATTGAAGTACTTGGAATTTGCCTTAAAATACTCAACCAAAAAAAAAATGAGGGGAGGACTGGTAGATGATACATTTAGGTTGACGAAATATAGATCATTGTTAAAGCAGAAGTTGTATCCTTGGGAAACCTCTGATTTTGCGTAAGTTCTTATGATACAAATTTCAAAAGGTGGGGCTAGGGCCCTTCCAGAGGACTTGGATGAATGTTTCTACCTCTGAATTGTACCAGCTATTCCCAAGTACACGTAGACACCTTATTATCTCCAGCTTTTCCTCTTTAACTACATCAAGGCTTACGTCTTTATCTGCCATACTTTCTTTTGAGATGAATTCTCTGGGAAGAGGTGGTCATTTCTTTATCCCAGCAGTGCCCAGGCAGCCCCACGTGTACACACCCACAGATACATATCCTTTGCCCCTCATTCTCACAAATGCTGCTCCTGGCTCACATCACAGCTCAGGTTGCAACTCCCACGTCTGGGGTACCTAGTAGTCCTGGCAGGTGAGTCACTTTGTTACTCCGCCACTTATAGTTCCCAAGACAAAAGGGAGAAGAGTCTTTCTACAAGAAATAGCTAGGGGCGGTGGACTTGGCCCAGTGGTTAGGGCATCCATCTGCCACATGGGAGGTCCACGGTTCAAACCCCGGGCCTCCTTGACCCATGTGGAGCTGGCCCATGGGCAGTGCTGATGCGCGCAAGGAGTGCCCTGCCACGCAGGGGTGTCCCCCGCTTAGGGGAGCCCAATGCACAAGGAGTGCGCCCCGTAAGGAGAGCCGCCCAGCGCAAAAGAAAGTGCAGCCTGCCCAGGAATGGCACCGCACACATGGAAAGCTGACACAACAAGATGACTCAACAAAAAGAAACAGATTCCCGTGCCACTGACAACAGCAGAAGCAGACAAAGAAGACGCAGCAAATAGACACAGAGAACAGACAACTGGGACGGGGGGAAAGGGGAGAGAAATAAATCTTAAAAAAAAAAGAAATAGCTAGGTTTCCTGCTTGAAGCACTTTATAAAGTCTGTCTTTTTTGCATAGCTAAGGCAGGGAGGAATGTGATACCATGTACATCTTGAGCATCCAGAAGCCAGGGATATTTGGGCATCTGAAAATTCTATACTGATGATGAGCTCTGCCTTACAGATGAGGGAAACTCTTCATGAAAGATCATAGTGACTCACTCAAGTCCAGTTGCCATTCACAGTGGATCTGGACTTAGAGCTCATGAGAATTCTCTAGATAGGTTTATCTTGTCTCTGGCATCCCCAGCCCAGTGTAATAAACCTTAACTCCATCAGCAGCAGGGATGGGTGGTAGAGTTTCTCCCCTTTGTCACTGAGCTGGATTTCCTAATCATAAATGCCTCGTGTGGAAGCCATAAAATTCAAGCCACCATGTAGTAAGATAAATAAAGTTCTACAATGACGTAACATGATCTCTTATTAAACCTGGAGAGCAATTTGTATAGAGGCCGTGTCACATGAGATTGAGCTTGGAAGTGGGCCAACCCTCATTTATTGCAACAGTGGAGAAAAGAACTATCTCAAAGTTGAGAACATCTTATATTGACCCTCCAGTGAAACAAATTTTTATCAAAACCTCATTTAATTTAGGTGTAACTTTTTAATTTCTCTACAAATTAACACAATCAGCAGCTTCTGGGGGGAAAGGGTTTTTGAAGAAACTTTGGAATGGAAGCTCTAGTGAGTACCTCATTAAGGGATATTAGCTCTCTGGAAACTAATTAAGCCTAGGTAGTATGCATAAATTGAGCCAACACTTAGCACTAGAGAAAGCTGCTGAGAAAAAGGGAAACAAATTGGAAGGTGACTTAGGAGTAAGGAAAAGCAGTCACAGGGACTTGTTTAACCATGTAACAGAGTTACGCAGTGTAGAAACACTGAATATTTGTTTTCTTTCATCAGCATCACATTGCTTGCTGGCTTGAAGTTCTCTTTTGGCTTCTAATACATATAGGAATGCTCAGAAAGCTCGGCTGTAGTAAGTTGCAGGGAAAAACAAAAAGATCCTTTCCATTGAAACCACTGGGAGAAATAGTTGTACACAGCTCTCCTAAGTATCTTCTCTAGTCATGAACAAAAAAAAATTTTTTTTTTGCTCTCCATCTACTGGCGCTCATTTATATAAACTATGGTACAAGCCACACACTGGGGTCCTCAAGCTATAAAATGGAATGAGGTTTATCTGTATCCTGCTATAGAAAGATCTTCAGGATATATTAAGTAAAAAATGCAAGATAGAGAAAAGTATAAATAGTATGCATCAATTAAGAAAGAAAGTAAAAAATATATAGAGACACTTGCTTAAGCTTAAGTATTTTTTAAATGGAAGAATAAGCAAAAGAAAAAAATGTTTTAACTATGTCCAGTGGGAGGCAGGGGAAAGGAACAATGTATAGGGGACAGGATTAGATAATAAAGTTGTTTAGATATAAATTGCTTTATAAATTTGACTTTAGAACTGTGCGAATGCTTTATATAGTTATGAAAGTAAAATATTTTAAATTCCTAAAAATTAAAAACAAAATGAAATAAATGAGCCTAACTATTTATCAAGTTGGTGACATAACTACACAGAAAGGAATTATTTCAAATGACTAAAATACAGGAATTTGGCTATACATCCCCAGTGAGATATATTCTAAGGAAATAAGGGACATCACTGCAAACCCTGCTGCCATCAAAAGGATAATAAGGGAATACTTACAAACAACTACACATGCATAAATTTGAACTTAGGCAAAACGGACTGATTCCTTAAAAGACACACTACCACAGTTCACCCAAAATGAAAGATAACTTGAATAGCCCTGTAACTATTTTTTTTTTTAAATGTGGGGGTTTTACCAGTGCTTCTCAATCTTTTTTTTTTCTTTTTTTTTTTTTTAAAGATTTATTTTTATTTATTTAATTCCTCTCCCCTCCCCCGGTTGTCTGTTTTCTGTGTCTTTTTGCTGCGTCTTGCTTCTTTGTCCGCTTCTGTTGTCGGCGGCACGGGAAGTGTAGGCAGCGCCATTCCTGGGCAGGCTGCTCCTTCCTTCGCGCTGGGCGGCTCTCCTTATGGGTGCACTCCTTGCGCGTGGGGCTCCCCTACGCGGGGGACACCCCTGCGTGGCAGGGCACTCCTTGCGTGCATCAGCACTGCGCATGGGCCAGCTCCACATGGGTCAAGGAGGCCCGGGGCTTGAACCGCGGGCCTCCCATGTGGTAGATGGACGCCCTAACCACTGGGCCAAAGTCCGTTTCCCCCCTGTAACTATTAAGGAAAAATTAATTCATAACATAAAAACTTCCAGAACAGGGAAGCAGATGTGGCTCAAGTGACTGGGCTCCTGTCTACCATACAGGAGGCCCCAGGTTCAATTCCCAAGGCCTCCTGTGAAGGCAAGCTGACCTGCACCGCAGAGAGCTGACAGTTCACGCCGCAGACAGCTGGTGCAGCAAGATGACACAACAAAGGGAAACAGAAGAGAGACAGAGACACAACAGACCAGGAAGCTGAAGTGGCTCAAGTGATTGGGTGCCTCTCTCCCACGTCGGAGGTCCCAGCATCAGTTCCTGGTGTATCCTAAAGAGAAGGTGAGAAGTGATGACAAGCAGACACAGAAGAATGCACAGCAAATGGACACAGCAGACAGCGAGTGCAGGCAGCAAGGGGGGTGGGGAATAAATAAAAATAAATTCTTCAAAAAAAAACAAAAACCAAGTGAAGGTACCATTAAAAAAAAAAAACTTCCAGAAGAGAAATCTCCAGGCCCATGTTTCAGTGGAGAATTATACCAAATGTTTAAAGAAGAATTAGCACCAATTACACAAACTCTCTTTCAGAAAATAGAAAATGAGGGGAAACTGCCCAATTCATTTTATGAAGCCAATATTACCCTGATACAAAAACAGGGCAAAAACAAAAACAAAACACCCCAATATCCCACATGAATATAATCACAAAAAAAAAATCCTTAACAAATTATTCCTAAATAGAATTGAGCAACATACAAAATAACTTAAAGCACCTTAATCAAGTCAGATTTATTCCAGAGATGCAAGACTGGTTCGATATTAAAAACTCGATGCTATCCACCATAATAAACAGCTAAAAAAGAAAAATCACAAATCATGTCAATTGATAGAGAAAAAGCATTTGACAAAATTCAAAACCCATTAATGACAAAAATGCTAAAAAAAAAGTAGAAATAGAAGAGAACTTCCTCAAATTGATAAACTACAACAAATATAAATTGAACATTATTCTTAATGGTGATGCCTGAATGTTTCCCCCCCAAGACTGAACAAGGCAAGATGTCTGCTTACCACCCTTATTCAACATAGTGTTGGAAAGTCTAGCCAGTACAATAAAGCAAGAAGAGGAAATAAAAGGTATGCAGATCAGAAAGGAAGTAATATAACTCTTTATCTGCAATGGCATGGTTATCAATGCAGACAATACCAAAAAATCTACAAAAATTTTTTTCTAGTACAAATAAGTTCAGCTATGTCACAGGATACCAGAGAAAAGCACAAAATCAACAATTTCTGTATACTAGCAATGAACATATGGACACCAAAATTTTAAATACACTGCCATTTACAATTGCTCAAAAATAAAATACTTCGGAATAAATCTTCAAAAAACTTGTCTGAGATGTGTACTTAAAAAATGCACAATGTTGATGGAAGAAATCAAGGATCTAAATAAATGGACAGATACATCATGTTCATGGGTTGGAAAACTTGTAGTAAAGATATCAATTCTTCCCAAATTGACATACAGGTATAATGCAATTCCTATCAAAATCCCAACAAGATTTCTTAAAGATATATGCAAGGTTCTTCTAATATTTGTATGAAAAGATGAAGGAATTAGAATAGAACAGCTAAACTTTTTTAAAAAGAATTAAATGGGAGGAGTCAGTCTACCCAGTTTCAAACATATTCTATAACTACAGTAATCATGATTGTGCAGTGTTGGAAGAGGAATAGACACATAGATGGATGGGACAGAAAGAACCTAGAAGAAGACCCACATAAATATGCCCAACTGAGTTTTGACAGTGCAAAAGCAATTCAGTGGAGGAAAGGGCCATTTCACCAAATTTTCCTGGAACAATTGGACATCCATAGGTAAAATAATAATAATGTTTCACACCTTACACAAAAATTAACTCAAAATAACTAATGGCTAAAATGTAAAACAAAACTTAAACTTTTCAGAAAAGAAAACAGAAGAAAATATTCAGGCTCTAGGGCTAAGCAAAGTCAAAAAAGTTCTTGGACTTGACACCAGAAGCATGATCCATCAAAGAAAAATTGATAAACTGGACTTTAGCAAAATTAAATCCTTTTACTCTGTGAAAGACCCTGTTAAGAGGATGAAAAAATGAGATACTGAGTAGGAAAAGACATTTGCAAACTTCTTATCTGGCAAAGTACTTCTCAAAACTCAGCAGTATGGGAGCTGGTATAGTTCAGTGGTTGAGCACCTGCACAGTCCTGGGTTCAGTCCCCGGGTACTTCCTTAAATGAAAGAAAAAGAAAAAGAAAAAGGAAAGGAAAGAAAGAAAGAGAGAGAGAGAGAAAGAAGAAAAGAGGGAGGGAGGGAGGGAGGACTCAACAGTCAACAGTAAGAGAACAAACAATACGATTAGAACATGGGCGAAAGATTTTGAGATATTTCACTGAAGGCATATACAGATAACAAACACATGAAAAGGTGCTCAACATCATTAGCCAGTAAGGAAATGCAAATTAAAACCACAGTGAGAAATTACTTCTCACTTTAAGAATGATTAAAATAAAAAATGACAACAACACTAAATGCTAGTGAGACTGCAAAAACTAGATTGTTCATAAATTGCTGTTGGTAATATAAAATGATACAGCACTGCTGCAAGACAGTTTGTCAGTTTCTTAAAAATCTAAGGATGCAGTTACCATATGACCCAGCAGTTGCACACTTGGGTAGGCATCCCAGTAAAATTAAAATTTACATCCACACAAAAACCTGTGCACAAATGTTTATAGCAGCTTTACTTACAGTAGCCAAAAGTTGGAAACTTACCGAGTTGCCTTCCAATGGGTAAATGGTAAAACATACAGTATTGCATCCATACCAGGGAATACTACTCAGCAATAAAAAGGAATAAACTACTGATATATGCAATAACGTGGAAAAATCTCCAGAGAATTATCTACAATGAAAAAAGTCAATCCCAAAAAGTTACATACTGTATGGTTTCATTTATATAACATCCTTGAAATAACAAAGTTATAGAAATTGAGAACAGATTATTGATTGCTAGGCATTATAGGGGTGGGACTGGAAGGATTTGATTGTGACTACATGGGCAACTTGAGGGACCCTTTTCAAGATGGAATTATTCTGTTTCTGGACTGTTTTAACATTAGTATCTTGGTTATGACATCTTACTATAGTTTTGCAAGATATTACCATTAAAGGAAAGTGGATAAAGGGAGCACAGGATCTCTCTGTATTATTTCTTAGAACCAATTGCATGTGAACCTACAAGTATCACAAAATTAAAAGTTTAATTTTAGAGAAAGTGAAAATTAAGACATCAATCAATTGTATTGAACAGGACTTATTTGGATTTAAACAAGTTGTTATACACACACTTATGAGACACATGGGGAAATTTAATAGTGACTATTCATTTGAGGATATTAAGGAATTATGTTCATTTTAAGTGTGATGTTGGTACTGTAGTTTTTAATTTTTTTTATTTTTAAAGAAACTTTAGATTACATAAATGTTACATCAAAAATATAGGAAATTCCCATATACCCCACCCACTGCCCCTCCCACACTTTCCCACATTAACATCTTTCATTAATGTGGTCCATTTGTTACAATTGATGAATACATATTGAAGCATTGCTTCTAACCATGGACTATAGTGTACATTATAGTTTACACTTTGCCCCACACAATTTTATAGGATTTGACAAAATGTATAATGGTCTGTATCTGTCACTGAAATGTCATGCAGAGCAATTGCTGTGTTCCGAAAATGCCTCCATGTTACACCTATTCTTCCTTCTCCCTCCCTGAGAAATTCTGGTCACCAATTGCCTTTATATCAATGATACAAGTTCTTCCATTGCTAGAATAGTAATAAGTCTATAATAGAATAATAATAAGTGTACTTTAATCCATTGTTCATTCCTCAATCTAGAGGATTTGGGGATGGCAATGCCCACTCTGTTTCTAATCGAGAAGGGGCTTAGAGCCCATGGAGCAGATGGGTGGAACTATCTTGTTTGCAATTGCAGATAGTCTCTGTTCCTTGGGATGGGCACTGACCATCATCATCCCCGTGTTAGTTGTCCTGGGTGAGTCCAAAGAACTGGAGAGTAGGTGGTGAAACTGTTGAGATTCAGGGCTCAACTAGCGCATGAACAGACTGAAGATTTAAGTCTCTTGGATATAGGTTTAACAAGTAGAATGCTAATTATAGGTTCAAATAACAGGGGCAGAAGAGTCATGTGTAGGGAAACTATAAATGAGTCTAACTCTGTTACATTGGGGAGCTTATTTTCCAAAGTAAGACCCACTGACAGGGTGCTGAATTCCTGAGATTGTCTGCCCTGCTTATAGTGTATGGATGTCTCTCGAGCCCTCAGGAACCCCCTGTTTGAGGCACTGTTTACTGTGGCAGTCAATGAGATCCTGCTGAGACATGCATAAGTGTAACCTCTGGAATAACCTCCCAACTCATGTTGAAATCTTAGCCATAAAAATTCATTTGTATTTAATATTTCTCTCTTTTGGTCAAGGTCTTTTTCCAGATGCATCAGTAGTTGGTGCTAGATAATAATCTCTTGGTGCCAGGGAAGCTCATCCCTGGGAGTCATGTCCCATGCTAGGGGGAAAGTAGTGCATTTATATGCTGAGTTCAGCTTAGAGAGAGGTCACATTTGAGAAACAAGGATACTTTCAGGAGGTAACACTTAGGCAATATATAATACTAGACTAAGTTTCTATTTCACAAGAAAAGGTTCACAAGTACAAGCATCAATATCAAGAGCCTGACATATTGGTCTGTCCTTTTTCTGGACACTGCCCATGTACTCGGGATTCTTACCACTGTATTAGAGAATGTAGCAGGACTCCCCCGGATGGGAATCAATATTCTTTTGGTTATTGTGTGGGTCTCCACCCACCGAGACAATGTCCCATGACCACATGAACATATTTATATGCCTTAGAGGCATGCCCCAAGTTCACCCCTCCTCACATATCCCCCTATCACTCACACCCAGCACCAGCGATCCTCCCCTGCCACAGTTGTGACCCTTCTGTGATCCAAAATCTCTCCAAAAATAAAAAAAATTAATAATAAAATAACAAAATTTAAAAATAAAAATGTTTTATACATTGTCTTTCATCACTGTAAGATCTGTTCTTTCACTCACAGTGACAGTTCTTCTGTATATTCCCCCAGTGTCTTTTTTTTCCCCCCACTTTATCTTCAATGAAGCTTTAGGTTACAGAAAAGTCACATAGAAAATATAGGGGATTCCCATATACCCAACACTGTCCCCCTCTCTCACTCTCTCCTATTAATATTTTACATGTGGATGGTACATCTGTTAGAGGTGATGTACAAATATTGAAGCATTGCTACTAACCACGGTTGATGGTTTACATTGTGGTTGACATTTTGCACCTTACGCTTTTATAGGTTTTGACAAAATGTATAATGGCCTGTATCGATCATTACAAGATCATGCAAAACAATTCCAGTGCCCTGAAGGTGCCCTATGTTTGTATAGGCTTGATGTCTTTTTATAATAGAATGTTCTTTTTAAAAAACTTCAGTATACCTATTTTCCAGTATTATTTCAATTGTGCTTCCCCATTCAGATTAGGATAGTCACACATAATGTATATCAGATTCACCTGGAGAGCTTGTTTAAATTCCAGATTTCAGAGCCTTAAAGTCAGATATTCTGTTATGCTGAGTCTGAGGTGATGCCTAGGAAACTGGACCTTTAGCAAGCCTCTCTAATGTTTGCCTGAAAACCACAGCTGGAGAAACCACACCTGGAAAACCACAACGTGGAGAACATCTTAGAACAAAAAGTCCAGTATATGTTTTATACTAATTACCACATAACCAGAGGGTTTTCTAAAGTAGTAAAGGGTCACAACACGCTTTCTTCTCCTCCAAGGGGAAATAAACTCGGTTTCATCTCCTGGCACCATTTCCCTGAAACCTCCCATGGAGGGAGAATGCTAGCTGCATTGCCAGGCAACATTGCTTATGGTAAAAATGACTCCTGGTTGAGAAACTTGAGCTAAGAAACTTGATGGGAATCCTGTCTTTGGTCTTGCTGAGTGTGGTACCCTCAAGCCTGGTGTGGACCTTGCTGGGTCCCAGGAGGAGATAGACCCTTAGGTGGCTAAAAGAGATATTGGCTTGGGGCTTTTAAAGGGGAGTAGGGTGGAATTGGAGGGAGGGTCCTCATACATCTGCTCATATAGTCTCCTGCCCCCACACCTCCCTCATTTGGGGCTGAGGAATTGCCCCAGGTATCAGAGGACAGCACAGATGATATACCTGATGGTGTATCCCCGATCTGTGCCCTTCTGCACAGCCAAGGGAGTCTACTGCCGGATGGCCTGCTTCATTTTCTTCACAGGATGGTCTTGCTGAACCAAGACACAGCTGGTAACCAAGCAGAGTGAATGTAACTATGCGAGCTTGTCAATGAAATTGACTGTGCTCAACTTAAGGTCAGGTACACACATACCTGTCAAATGTTTCTGTAAAGCTTAATGCCACTTTAAACCAGCAGGTCTCACAATGGTAAGAAAATACTACAGCCATCTTTTCCTGACTCAATTCCTTGTCCCCTGCCTCCTAAGAACATGCACTTTCTCATTTTCATGTGTGACTTTGCCTGGGATAGCAAGTCTGGAGGTGTTTCCCCATGAGCAAGGACATTGGGAGTGATCTCAGCTGACTTTGGAGTGCACATCTGTCATTCTCTTGGTGCTAATGTATTTTGCAACTGTGTTGGGGTCATCTGGCCCAGCAGGTATTTGTGTAAGGCTGGCCTGGGGACAGAGCCTGAGAACCTGCCCTTGAGTGAGTCTTATCAACCACTCAGACCTGCCCTAGCAGAGTTGCAGTCTTTTCCCATTTATTTCTTGACCAACTGATGGATCAGAAGTTATGCTTTTAAAGAATTTGTTGCTTAGTACAATAGAAAACCACCACCTCTCTACTCCCTAGTGACTCCAAAGAAGTCCACATCCAAATCCCTGGAACCTGTGAATGTTATGGCTAAAGGGACTTTGGAGACACAGTCAAGTTAAGGGTCCTGAGCTGGGGAGATTATCCAGGACTATCAGGATGGGCCTAATGTAAGGTCCAGAGTCCTTACTAGAGGGCCTCAAGAGGAGGCAGGCAGAGGAGAAGGCAATGCGGTGATGGGAGCCGAGGTTGGAGTGATATGCTTTGAAGACAGAGAAATAGGCTGCCAGCCAAGGAATGTCACAGGCTCTAGTAGCTGGAGGAGAAAAGGAAACAAATTCTCCCCTAGGAGAACCAGCCCTGCTGACACCTTGACTTTAAGCCAGTGAAACCAATTTCTGACGTCTGAACTCCAGAACTGTAAGACAATCAATTTGTGTCATTTGAAGGCACTGAATTTGTGGGGATTTGTTACAGCAGCAAGAAGAAACTGATAGGCCTGAATTATTTTAACCAGTATTAACTGTGAACTGACAAATTGCACGGCTCCTGCTTCTAGGGAACATGACATTCCGTAAAGCCACCTTTCTCTTTCTGAGATGCCCAGATTGCCATGTGAGACCTAGACTGTGCCATATCTCCCAGCGGCCAACTCTTCTGTCAGGAACATCATCCCAGAAGATGGAGATGACACTTGTGCTTAGGAATCACAGCTGCACCTTGAAGAAAATCCAAAAAGTACAGAAATGTATAATGAAAAGTAAACCTGCAGCAGGTCACCATGCAAAAGCAACCCACCGCTGGGTATTTATATACACACAGACACACAGATAGCCATACGTAATTTTATTGTATTATTAGCGTTATTTTTTAGCCTGCTCTTTTCACCTAACATGTCCTAGAAGGTCTGATAATATAAACCTGAATGAGCCACTATGCCAACTGAATGGCCTTCCATTGAATGGACATACAATAATTGGTCTTTTAAAAAATCAAGCCACTTTTAGGAACCATTTGGATTTATAAGAAGTGTCGAAACAAGCATCCTTTGTTTCCCCACCTTATATTGGTCTGGTGCCAGATAGTTGTTTTAAGCTCTAGACATTCAGCTCTGGTTGGAACAAAGTCCTGCCCTTGTGGAGTTTCTGCTCCAGGGGAGTGAGACAGTCAACGTAGCAGGTGGTGCCATGGATGTAAAATCAAGCAGGGTACAGGGAGTAGGAAATGAGAGGGCAGAGGGAAAGGGGGAACTATGTTACTACATGTAGGGGTTGGGAAAGGCCTCTCTGATCAAGGGATATTTGAACACAGACCTGAGAGAGGACAAGCCTTCAGGTGGTTGAGGGACAGAGGGAACACAAGTGTGTGACACGTTCACAAGGCAGGGTGGCAGAAGCAAAGTGAGCTGAGGGGAGCGGGAGGGGGTGGGGGAAGGCACAAGCCTGAGGTCCGGGAGGGGCAGTTGGTGAGGTGAAACCTTAGTTTTATGCTAAAATGAGAAGCAGTTGGAGAGTTTTGACTGTTGAATTGACAAGTGACCAGACTTACGTTTTTCAAAGATCCCTTTGGATACTCCAAAGAGAAGAGATTGTTGGGAGCACGTGGGGAAGCAGCGAGACCATTAGAGGTGAATTGCAGTCACCCAGGCCGGGCCTTTGGGTGTCTGCACTGGGTGGCAGCAGTGCAGGGGACGTGATCAGATCCTGAACCTACGGGGAAGGGAGGGCCGACAGGGGCTGCCGCAGACTGAACTGGCGAGAGGAGGAGGAGAGTCAAGGAGACTCCAAAGTGTGGCCTTGAGCATGGGAAGAATGGGGTTGCTGTTGGCAGAAATGTGAAGGACTGTGGGCGTGAGCAGCAGAATTAGATGTTGTACTTTAGGCCTGTTAAAGTTGAGATGGTTTATAAAAGGGTGCTGTCAGGCACACAGATATAGAAGTTGAATTCAGGGGGAATTCTAGGCTTAGGGAGACAATAATATTTGTATTTTGAGCCATGGAGACCAGATGAGGGCATCTCTGGGCAAGAGTAGTGTATTAGTCAGCCAAAGGGGTTGCTGATGCAAAATACCAGAAATCTGCTGGGCATTGTAAAGGGTATTTATTTGGGGTAGGAGCTTACAGATACCAGGCCATAAAGCATAAGCTACTTCCCTCACCAAAGTCTATTTGGAGCAAGATGGCTGCTGACATCTGCGAGGGTTCAGGCTTCCTGGGTTCCTATGTTCCTGGGCTTGCTTTTCTCTGGGCTCAAGGTTCCTTTCTTCCAGGGGCTGGCTTCTCTTTCCTCTGTGTGCTGACTTCCTGGGGCTCCAGCGTAAGTCTTCAGCATCAAACTCCAACATTGGAACTCCAACATCAGAAACCCTCAACTCTGCCCTTTGCCATGCCTTTTATCTATGAGCCCCCATCCACCAACGGGTGGGGACTCAACGCCCTAATCATAACTCAATCATGCCCAGGTACAGATCAGATTACAAGCATAATCCAATATTGCTTTTGGGAATTCACCAATTATATCGAACTGCTACAAGTAGCCAGAGAAAGAGCCAAGGCCTGGGCTTCAGGCCCTCCAGCTTTTGGAGCCCGTGGGGATGAAGAAGCACCATCAAAGGCTGCAAAAGGGCAGCCAGTGAGGTGAAGAGCCAGACGAGGGTGGCATCCTGAGAGCCAAGTGAATAAAGGAGCTCAAGAAGGAAGGAATGACGAGCTGGAGCAAATGAGAGGAAAATGAGAGCTGAGATTTGGCCATTGGATTTGGCAAAGTGCAGATGATGAGGGGCTCTGAAAAGCTATTTTGATGGAATGACATGGACAAAAGGATTGACTGGAGTAGGTGCAGGAAAGGATGGGCGGTGAGAGATTGGAAACCAGTGATGGTTAATTTTATGGTTAACCATCTGGAGTACCCAGATGTTTGGGCAAACACTAGGGTAGGTGTTGCTGTGAAGGTATTTTATAGATGTGATTCCTTCTACAATCAGGTGTTTTTAAGTGAAGGAGATTATGGAGATTACCCTCCATAGTGTGGGTCAGCCTCATCCAGTCAGTTGAAGGCCTGAAGAGCCAAAACTGAGGTTTTCTGGAGAAGAAATTCTGCCTGAAGACTACAACATCAGGGAAGTGAACTTGGCCCAATGGATAGGGCGTCCACCTACCACATGGGAGGTCTGCGGTTCAAACCCCGGGCCTCCTTGACCCGTATGGAGCTGGCCCATGCTCAGTGCTGATGTGCGCAAGGAGTGCCGTGATACACAGGGGTGTTCCCCATGTAGGGGAGCCCCATGCGCAAGGAGTATGCCCCGTAAGGAGAGCTGCCCAGCGCAAAAGAAAGTGCAGCCTGCCCAGGAATGGTGCCACACACATGGAGAGCTAACACAACAAGATGACGCAACAAAAAGAAACACAGATTCCTGGTGCCGCTGATAAGGATAGACGCGATCACAGAGGAACATACAGTGAATGGACACAGAGAGCAGATGACTGGGGGCAGGGGGGGTGGGAAGGAGAGAGAAATAAATTTTAAAAAAGACTGCAACATCAACTCCTTTCTGAGTTTCCAGTCTGTGGACCTGTCCTACGGATTTCAGCCTCCACACTCCTATGAGTCAATTCCTTCAATAAATCTCTTTATATACCTATTTCTCTGGAGAACCTTAACTGATAGAGCACCTATTTCATGTTTTGCATAAAGGGAAACAGAGAAATTGGATGATAGCTAGAAAAATAGGATGTGTGGTTAAGGGAAGTTGTTTTGTTTAATGGCAGAATAGCAACATATTTATATGCTGGTGATAAGAGTCCATGAGAGGGGGTAAATTGCTCATGACAAAAAGTGATGTCTTCAATTAAGCAAGAGGGGAAGAGCTGCAGGGCCCGAGTGAGTGGCTGGCTTAGACAGAGCCCGTAGAGCAGAAGCCAGAGTAACAGGGAGGAGGGCAGACTCAGAGCAGGAGGCTTGGTGGAGATGGGTGATGGCATGTGCTGGTTCTTTGGTGGCTGCTTCTATTTTCACAGGGAAATAAGCAGGGTCATCACCTAAGAATGAAGAGGGAAAGTTGTTAAAGTTTGGAGAGAGAAAGGAAGATGTGCACACACTGTGATACTCTGTTTTGCACACGTGTCTCTATCCCCTCAGGAATGGAGTCTCTTGGTCAAGGAGAACGCTCATTTTCAATTTGACCGACCTTGACCAAATTGCTCTCACTCAAAATAGTTTGAGAGCAAGGGCAAAGTGAAGTATTTTGTCTCCTTTAATATTTAATATTCTTCATTATTTTAACGGTGGTATTTGCAAGCTCTCTGACCAATGCTCCAATTACAGTTCACTTGGCCTACAGCTTATAGACTCTGCCTGGTCTTATCTGGACTTCAGCAAGTAGAAAAAGACAAGGAACCAGAGGTGAATTGTGTCTTAATTCACATTTACTAGCTATTTGACCTCAGGTGAGTTACTTAACTTTCCTTTGCCGCATCTCCTCATCTGAAAACTGAAATAGTTCACACCCCCTGGGGTGGATCTGAGGGGGCAAATGCATTAAGCACTCACCACTGCCTGGTGCTCGATGTTTCCTTTTTTTTTTCTTCCTTTCTTTCTTCTTTATCCTAGACTCAGCCCAAATGAGGAAAGAGAAAATTCAATATCAGTCCTTGCTCAATAATCCTTTGAACCAACATTTTCCCACAGTTGTGCTATGGAACATTATTGGTTCCAAAGGATATGGGATTTTAATAGGTGTTGGGGGATGCGAATAATAAAGACTAAAAGAAAGGGGGAGTTTCTTTGGTCTAATAAGTTAAAGTGAAGCAGCTTCTTTTCTACGGTATTTCTCAGAGCCTTTTTAATTCTCATACACCGCTTACTTCCAAGAAAGATCTCAACTAAGGAGTGTTTCCCCAAGTTAATTAACAGAGGCACTCTTTATGTGGTTTCTCTATAACCTCTCATAGGATACAAACGGCACTCTGAGAAATGCTCCTTTAGACCCCACCAGAGTTCCTTCCTCTGTTCTGCTCTCTCTTCCACTTCTTGCCCTTGTCCTGGGTGGAGAAGTGGCTCCTGTTAGTGCTCGTTTAGCAAGTCCAGCCAGGCACAGGTGCAGGCCATCTGCTAGCTGGCTTTGGCCAGGTACAGGTGGGATGATTTAAGAGGGGGAAACCCACCTGCCTTGCTCAGCTGCCTCTATGACCTTGATGTGTGAGGTGTCATGTTATAGGTCTGCCTGATGTCTGGCAGGGTCTGGGGCATGCCATGCTTTCAAACATTGGACAAGTGATGTGGGCATGAAAGTCTTGAGCTTGCCCCTTCTTTGTCCACACATGACTTGAGTAAATTCATTTCTTATTCTCTGTACCTCCATCTATAAGTCAGTAGAACTACACCGTCTTCTACCACATGTGGGACATAGGGGTGTGAATGCATGTTAGACTGGACCCCATTCAACAGGATCCTCAACACTGCAAGGAAATGACCTCCTTTTGTCTAGAAGTAAGAACAATAGTGTGCTGTAGTCTGTGCCAATTAGAATTTGCCTGGAATGTGGTCCCACTGGTGGATATGGGGGTGGTGGCACCTACGTTTAGGTTGACAGAAGTCACCTGGGATTTACCTATGAGTTTTCTATATTCTTAAACAGAACTACAGGGGGGGAATTAAGGCTAAGTGGCTAGGTCTCAGAAATTGGGATCCCATTGCCACTGAAGTCAGTGGCCAAACACTACTTGGATGTTGAGGCCAACAGGCCTAAGAAGTTGAGAATGAAGCCGGGGATGTGGCCTCTTTAGACACAAGACTTAGAGCTCAGCTCTGAAAGATGCTCAGTAGAGAAAGGTGTGTCACATAGAGCAGAGGCCCAATGACTCTCTTCTGGGCCAACCTTCGTTCTAGGTGTGACTGACCCATCAGCTCAGAGGCTGGACAGTCTTGTGGCATCCTCTTGCAAAAGCTGATCAATTTTCTTAAGTATCAGCAGTAGCTCCTCCTCATTGAGGTCCTCCTAGGTACCAGCACACTACAGACATTATTAGTTTTAATCCTTATAAAAATCCTATTAGGTAATAGATGTTTTTCATATGATGAAACCAAATTTCAGAGATGGAAGAAATTGCATACAGTGGAGCTGAGGTTCCAATAAGATTTGTCTGCCCCCAAATCAAAAGTGGTGTTCCCTGGCCAGCCTGGATGCTGATGGCCACTTAGCAACCTTGACCTTTGAAAGGATGTTACCCAAACCAGGAGATGTAAAGAAAAATTCCCAGGGATGAGAGAAGACAGAAACAAAGCTTCCCAGGGCACATGCTGAGAGACCCAGGATCCTTGGAGGCACAACAGTTTGAACAAAAAACTTCACCAACCCAGTATAGAAATGAGGACAACAACTCTTTGGAAGCACTAACCCTTCTTCTGAAACTGAGATTGGGAAATATTAATTGTCGCCTGTCACCATTGACTTTGATAGTCTTGTTCAACTTGTTCTTAACAACATGCTTCTTGTGGTGGATAAACAGCAATATGGGCTGTATTGCCTCGTAAACTACTTTCTGCCTTTCCAGACGGGGAGGGATGGTCCCAGGAGTGGAAGGTGATCTGGCCCTTCCTATCACCACTGTTGACAAGCTGGTCACAGAGGCCACCCTAATTGCCCCACTACTCAGCTTGGCATGCTGAAAGAAGCACTAGGAATCTGAGAAGTAGATTCTAGTTCACATGGATCAAGTGTGGGATCACATCACCATCTCTGAGCATCAGCTTCATCATCTGTTAATGAAAAAAATTCCTGGTCCTCTTGACCTCACAGAATTTTTCTGTCAAGTAAGACTGTTTATTATTATTATTATACCTCCATCTACTTCTCAAAAGAACTGTAGAGGGCTTGGAATGAATACATTAAATAGAATCATCTAAGCAAGTGTAAAATAATAGAAGTTAAGGTATTTAGAGAGGGGATGCAAATCAAAATCACAGTGAGGTATCTCACACCCACAAGGAAATTTTTTTAGGTGTTTCTGAAGAGGATGAGGAGAAATTGGAACTCTAGTGCATTGTTGGTGGAAATGTAAAATGGTGTAGCCGTTATGGAAAGCAGTATGGCAATTACTCAAATTTAAATATAGAATTACCGTATGACCCAGCAACTCAACTTCTAGGTATACATCCAAAGAAAGTGAAAATGGATCTCAAGCAAATACTTGCACACCAATGCTTATAGCAGCAATGTTCACAATTTCCAAAAAGTGGAAACAACCCAACTGTCAACAAATGAATGGATAAACAAAATATGGTATATATTCACACAATAGAATATTATTTGGCCTTAAGAAAGAATGAAGTTCTGAGACATGCTGCAACATGAAAGTACTTTGAAAACATTCTGCTTAAGGACATAAGCAAGGCTCTAAGCACAAATATCATGTGATGTCACTTGTAAGAAATGAGTGGAAGTAGCAAATTTGCAGAGATAGAAAGCAGATTAGAGGTTACCAGGGGCAGATGAAGTGGGGAATAAGTAATAAAGATTTTTTTAAAAAGGCATGGATCAAGCAAAAAAAATTATCTCAGTAATAATTAAAGAAGTGAAAATTGGAAATACCAATATAATTTGTATGAAACAAATATAAAAATATTCAATACTATACAATAATGTCATTGAATGTTTGATGGAATGGAAGTATGATCATAATTTTGAATTAAAAGTTTCTGTCAAATGAATAAAGTTTATCACGTAGTCTCTTCCCGGTCACAATTTCATGTTCTAGACAAGTCCAATAAACTTTTTTCCCCTTCTCTCTTTATAAAAATAGCATTCATTATTTTATCTAATTGTAAAAACCATACTTGCTCCTCATAGAAAATGTATAAAATACAGAAATATATAAATAAAAGAAGACACCCATAGTCCTTCTTGCTTCATCCCTCCAGGATAACTGCCATTACCATTTTGGTTGATGTCCTTCCAGTACTTTTTCTATGCCTGTTGAATCTCAGTCTTCCTGACCCACATATTTTAGCTTGCCTCAACTTTAAAAGGTTTTCCTCCAGGTAAACACTGTGTGCAAGCATCTAGAATGACCAGCTCTTCAACCCCTCCTGGACTTGGATCTCATTTCCTTTAAAATAAGAATTAAGCAACCAGTCCCTGCTGCTGTCGTCACCTCCACCTGCCTGAGTGAGCTTCAAAGGTAGCAGCTGCTTTCATAGGGATGGGATGGGGTGCTGGACATCTCGTTCATGGACAACCAATTCAACCACTTCCAGCTCCAAAATGGCTCTATTTTGCAATTGTATGAGACCCTAGTCTAGTGGGAGACCTAGTTTCCAAACCACTGTAATGTCTTTTACCTATTTTCTCTGTCAGCACTTAAGAAGACAGAGTAGACTTTGAGAAATGATCTCTCATCACTATTCCCCCAAAAAGTCTAGTGCACCTATCTGCATTTTCTTGTTCTCTTTTATTTCACTGTTTAAAATTCTACCAAGGGGGGAGATTCACTATTCGTATATGTTGTTTAAAAGTTCCACTCCAGGAAGTGGATGTGGCTCAAGCAATTGGGTTCCCATCTACCATATAGGAGGTCCAGGGTTCGATGCCCAGGGCCTCCTGGTGAAGGCATGTTGGCCCATGTAGCAAGCTGGCCCACATGGAGTGCTGGCCTATGCGGAGTTCTGGCCTGAGCAGAGTACTGCCCTGTGCAAGAGTGATAGCACACATGGAGAGCTGGCACAGCAAGATGATGCAACAAAAAAGAGACACAGAGGAAAGAGAATAAGAGATGCAGCAGATCAGGGAGCTGAGGCAGCGCAAGAGAACAATCGCCTCTCTCCCACTCCAGAAGGTCCCTGGATAGGTTCCCGGAGCCACCTAATGAGAATACAAGCAAGCACAGAAGAACACACAGTGAATGGACACAGAGGGCAGACAGTGGGGGAGAAATAAACAAATAAATAAATCTTTAAAATACAAAAAACAAACCAAAATAAAAATTCCACTCCAAGATAAATCTGTTCAATCTGATTTTTATGTGAATCATCAACATGTTATTTTCCTACTCAAATTCTATATTAACTGCACCAAGGGGAAAGAAGACTTATTGAAGGGATCTGCAGTAAGACAAGTCATTTTAGAGCTAAATAGAGGAAAGAAATCCTCTGTGTAGGTCTTTGCCCATGCAGAGGAAAATCCATGTAGCACCAAGGGTCACTCCAAGGCTTTGGGTGAGATGGGAGGTGCCAAGGGCAGCCCCTGCTTTATCATGTTGCCAGTGTAGATTCTCCCTTCACATAAAGCTCAGGAGTCAGCCTCCTCACCCACCCACCCCCAGTCAGTTTTGAGAGTTGCCTTTCTTTAGTGTATGCTGGAAAGAGAGCAGATTGGTCTCCCATTCCTCCTGAGATGTCCACATGAACCGTTGTTCCTCTTGGTCCACGAGCCATTTACTGGGCCACTGTCATGGAGACGATTGCCTGGGAGGAAGTAACTCCTTGGCACAGAGGATGGCAGTGGGAGACCTTGGTACCAGCTACAGGCCCCTTTGTTCTCATAGTGCTAACAACAAGGCTAGGCCATTATATTGGACTTTAGGGAAGGAGGAAGAGACACAATTGGCAAAAGGCCCTTAGTCCTAAGGAAACCACCAAGAACTAAATCTGCCTCTTCCTGGGAGCCTTTTGTGTATGAACTCAGCTCTGGCCGTGCTCCTGTGACCTCAGGTCTACTCTCTAACAGAAAGTGAGTCCTTCGGCAAACTCCATGGAGATGTTCTACTGACAACCTAGAGCTACCATCACGATCCTTGAGGCTCTAGGTACAGGCTGCCACCACTCCACCAAACCTCCCTTGTCAATTTCTCTACCACCTTTCATGTTGCCAAATAGTCAGGCCATCTTCAGTCCTCAACTTGCCTGACCTATCAGCACCATCGAACAGGAATGATAGTTCCTTGTCTTGAAACACTGTGATTCCTTGTGTTCCAGGATGTGACCCTCTCTTGCCTCCCTCCTAAATCACTGGTTCCCACTGCACAGGTGCCTTTGCTGCTCCCTGATGTCTTATTTTCAGAGTGCCTGGGACTCAAACATCTTGCCTGGTCTCACTTATATGCTGATAACTTCCAAATTTACATCTCTAACTAAGACTTCTCCAAACTCCAGATCTGTCTAGTTGACAACTCCTCTCAGAAATGGTTTAGAATCTTAAACTCAGTTTTGGATCAGATTCAAGGTAAAACACTCATGCCCTCCAGCTCCCTCTATCCAAAGCCTTCCTTATCTAGTTAGTGGTGCCACTGTATGAAAATGAGATAAGTGCAAGGAAATTGGGTTTTATGAACACTGCTTTTTCCTTTCCCAGAGCCAGGTAGGATCTGGCAATAGCTAATCAACTTACCCGAATGCTTTGGAATCACACAGAACCCTGTGTCCAAATACCATCCCAGCCACTTACCAGTGATGTGACTTTGGGCAGATGACTCACTGATTCACCCTCGCTGGCCATGCCAACCTCAGAGGCTTGTTGAGAGGATCCAGTGAAGTACGTGCAGTGCCTGGCACGTAGCAGGGCCTTGGGGAAGGTCACCTTCCTTCCTGCCTCGGCACTGTGCTAAAAGTGCAGTTTCCGAAACATCCCTGAAATCCCTGGGATTCCTCTTTAGCCCCACTGTAGCCTAAGGGACTCTTCATTGTGGCTTCAAGCGGCCCCGGCCTTTCAGGTTCTGTACCTTTGCACGTGAAATAACACTGGCCCGCAGTGCCCTGGCCCCACAGCAGCCATCTTTGCTGGTCAGTTTTCCATAACCTGGATGCTGGTTAGTTGTTGCCTCCTCAGAAATACAGCCCTACCTGCCCAGGCAGTTAGCACTCGTGTATCGCTTTGTGCACTCTTCTTCTTTAGCACTCATTCGTTCAACTCTCCTCACACAGAGTTAGAGCGGAAGAAATGTTGAAAGAGCCAAGGGAGAAAAGGCTATTGGGTATTTAGCACTTATTGGGCAGCAGGAACTGTTCCGTGTGTTTTACATATCTGAACTTACTTAATCCTTCCGAAAGCCCCATTAGCCTCACTTCCCAGATAAGGAAACGGAGGTGTAGAAAGGATGACCAATTGGTCCAAGGTCACATAGCCTAGGAAGTGGCAGAAGTGGCATTTGAAGCCTGCGTTGGGCTCCAGGAGCCCTGCTCAGAACTGTCGTCTGCCAGATGAGAGCTATCATAAGTGATCCTTTAGGGTTGAGACACGGGTTATAGATGAAGTAGCTAACACACAGTGAGAGAGCGCCCACCCCACCCCGATTTAAAACTCTAGCACACCTCCCAGCTCTGCCACTAATGAGAGCAAAGTCCCATTGTAAAGGAGGAGAAGCTTTCTGCTGAATCGGAAGATGAGTTGCCTTCTTGCTTCATACGGAAGGCTCGGTTGCTGAGCTCCGCAAACAGCCTTTGTCCTGGCCCGCAGGCTCACGCCCGCCCCAGCGCAGAGCGCCCGTGCCCCGAGACCTGGGTTTCCTGCCCGTCTCCGCACAGGTGCATGCCGGCCTCCAGGTAAATTCAAGGGTAGGAACGCACAACGGCCAGCCTGCGCGGAGGGCTGCCGCGTTCAGCTGTTCAAAACACATGTTCACCTGGTGCTCTTTTTCCCCCCCCACTATTTTTACTTTTTATTTTGAAAGAATTTCAATTGCAGGACAGTTGTAAAAATAATACAAACCTCATACAGAGAACTCCAACATACCCCCACCCCACCCTCAATACCCAGATCTGCCAATTTTAACATTTTGCCACCTTTGCCATCATTCTTTCCATCATCCATCTCTCTCTCTCTGTCTGTCTAATCTATTTTCTGAACATGTCAGGAAGATTGCACACATCATATTCCTTGAACATATAATACATCCATGTACATTTCCTATGAACAAGGGTATTCAACTATGTAATCACCTTAAGTGCAGTTACCAAGTTCAAGAAATTTAACACGGATGTAAAACTTCATTCTATACTCCAATTTTTCTTATTTCCCAATAATGTCCTTTTGAGCCTTTTCCCCTTCATTCTTCAATCCCATCCAATATCAAGAATTACATTTTAATTGTCATTATCTCTTCAGTTTCTCTCTTTTTTTTTAATTGTAGAAACCTATAGACACACAAATCTTCCCCTCCCAAGCTTACCATTCAGTGGGATTAATCACATTCACAGTATTGCAGTATCTTCACCACCAGCCATCATGGCACCCTTCCCATCACCCGAAACAGAAGCCCCATGCTCATTTTGCATTAACTCCCCATTGCCCCTGTCCCCACCTGCCTCTACTCTACTTTCTGTCTGTATGTGATGTCACGTTTTTTAAAAAGACATTTAGATGATGAAACTTAAAGACATCATGTTTAGTGATAGAAGCCAGACGCAAAAGGACAAATAGTATATGATCTCAGTTATATGAAATACCTAGAATATACAAATTCATAGAGACATAAAGTAGATTACATGTTGGGATGGGAGATTATTGCTTAATAGGTGCAGGTTTTGGTAATGAACGGTGGCCCAGCAGTGTGAATGTAATTAACCCCAGTGAATCGTAGACTTGGGAGCGGTTAAAATGGGAAATTTAATGCTATATATATAAATACACACACACACATATATATATCCACAATAATTTTTAAAAAGGTATTTAGAGAATCTTTTCCAGGCTTAGATAGGCGTGTGTGTTTTCAGACTAAGAGGTTTGGATATGGGCTTTGGATAATAGAAACCTAGACTGGGGAGGGGGGTTGTCTTTGCAAGTCATTTAATCAAGAGGATCTCAACCAGGAATGGTTTTGCCCCCCCACCACACACACACCCTTCTCACCCTTTCTCCCAGACCCCTCCCCACCCACATTTGGCAAGGTTTGGAGTCATTTTGCTTGTTACAACTTGGGAGGGGCCACTTCTTATCTCTAGCAGGTAGGCACCGGGAATGCTGCTCCCGATCTCTCAGTGCCCAGCGCAGCCCCTCAACAGAGAATGACCTGGTCGCAAATGTCAATAATGCTGAGGCTGCAAGACCCTGATCTAATTCCTTATTGGTCAAAGTGTGGTCTGTGGACCAGCAGCAGCCAGTTATTTAGATAGAAGCTTTGTCTAAATAGCCAGTTCCTTAATGTCTGGAAGATATTTAATTTAAGGAATAATTTGGCTTAATGCAATCTATATACAGAAGGTATATTGTATACAGACAGATACCCTGTCATTTTAATTTTTAAGCTCAAGTTAAGATTCTATACATGTTTCAGTGTTATGAACTCCCTTAACGTTCTATATCACAGCATCTGCTGGTCAGTTACAGAGGGTGGGACTTTGAAACCCCTCCATCCCCTCCCCCCCACCCACCAATTATGTTCTGCGTATTTGAAAACCCACCTACAGAGTGAAATTCATAAAAGCAGAGATGAAGTCTCATTCTCATTCACTTCCTCCTAATGTCTAGCACAGTGCCTGGCAATTAATAAATATTTAATGAATGTTGGATTGATGGGATTCAGAGAAGGGTGGGGAGAGAGGGGTGGAAAAGAACAAGAGGGAAGGAAGGGAGGGAGGAGGGAAGGCTAGAGATTGAATGAGGGCCCCCACAAAGACTCCTTCAAGTTGCAAGCCCTGAAGCCATTTGTAAATAGGCTTATCCTATTAACCTATTAGTTAAGATGAGGCCAAAATGAATGAGGGTGGGCCTTTAGCCAATGTGACACTAGTCCTTATAAGCAGAGGAAATTTGGTCATAGTCTTCAGTAGGAGACTATCCATGTGACAGAGGCAGAAATTGAGTTATGGGTTACTGATAAGGCACCACCAGAACGCAAGACTTTGGAGAAAGCATGGCCTGTTGACATCTTGATTTTGGACATCTAGCCTCCAGAACTGGGAGACAATAAATTCCTGTTATTTAAGCCATCTGCTCTGTGTATTTGTTATAGCAGCCCTGGCAAACTAGACAGGAAAAAAAGGCTCCCCTCTTCCTCCAAGACATTCATAACACAGAATTTGAAATCCAGGAGATCGATGCTCCTTTAATACAACTCTCACAGCAGTTATTTCCACCACACAGAGGATGACAGGGGAAAGCAGTCCCGCTCCCTCGGGGGCCTCAGAATGTTTTTCTCTCTGAATATCATCTGCCGGTTTTACCCTTTGCACACCACATCCAGAGTTACAAGCACCATAACTGGTCAAGCACTCAAGACCTAGCAAGAGTTCAGACCTAGCCCCCGAGCCCACTCTCGAGTGCCTGTCCTCAAACGTATTATAGTAGAATCCCTAGGGCTGGCATTCCAC
Organism: Dasypus novemcinctus; assembly: GCF_030445035.2. Taxonomy (NCBI): domain Eukaryota; kingdom Metazoa; phylum Chordata; class Mammalia; order Cingulata; family Dasypodidae; genus Dasypus; species Dasypus novemcinctus. Next base: position 36,241,494 of record NC_080687.1, read on the forward strand.
TCCAGGAAGAGAGCTCCTGCTGCAATGATGCCTGCTGCTGTGCTGGTAAACCACCTTATTCCAGTGTTTTGTGTTTATCTTGGTATTCTTACTACTCCAAAATGACCTATGTAACAGGAAAAGGAGCTGAAAGGATAAAGTGATTTACTGGAAGAGTCAGATCCAAAACTCTAAGTCCTCTGTGCCAATATGCCTTAGCAAACTACAATCAACAATAATCTGTAGGACCGCTAAGGAGATGATTGAGGGAAGAAATGAAAGGCCTTTCCTTATTATTCTTAAACCTTTAATATTCTTGACTAATTTATTCATGTTTTACAATGCCCCATAAATAATTTCAGGCCCATCATAAGGTTACCTAAAATAGAGCAAGATAGCGTAAAATAAGAGTGGGTGAAAAGAAAACTGCAAAGCCATGTCAGGGGCACAAACTAGAAGAAAGAGAGGAGCCAAACCAAAAATGCATGTAATTAAAGACCTATACATTTGCCCCAGGCTTTTTAGTTGAAGAAACTCAGTTTTTGATAGATGAATAAAACAGCTGCTGAAGAAAATGTAAGTAGTCCTTAAATGTTGACAAGACATGAACATCTTAGCATCCCTCAAGAATAGCAGTTTCAACAAAAAGCTTCCAACAACGTTGTGTATCAAAAAAGGCAAGGGTCATCATATCAAAGGGCAGCTCAGTAGAAGCAATTCTAGCAGAGAGTTCACTACATAATCCTGACACACACATCTCCGCAGGGCTGGCTTAATCCCAAATTTAGACCTTAGTCACCAGTTGAAGGTCCCCATCCACTCATGACCAGCACCCACCTCCCGTCATCCTGCTGCTAAGCGCATTGCACAAGACTCTGAATCTCTCAGCAACTAGAACATTTTCTTAAACTCTGCATCTTTCCAAGGGCTCCAACATCCCACATTCTCTACCCATCACCCTCAGAAAAGTAGGGCCAATGTCCACAAGAGTGGTTACTTTCCTGGGCTCTGGAGACTAGATTGCGTTCTACCTCTGTTTTATAGTTTCCCAGCTGCTACAACTGATACCATACAATGGGTTGGCTCAAACAATGGGACTTTACTGGTTCACTGTTTTGAGACTAGGAGAAGCCCAAAATTGAGGCATTAGCAAGGCAATGTTTTCTCCTCAAAGACTGTGGTATTCTGGGGCTGACTACTGGTGATCCTTGGGGATCCTTGGCCTTTTCTGTCACGTGGCAATGCACATGCAGTGTCTTCTCTGTTCTTTCCACTTCAATTGACTTTCAGTTTCTGGTTGCCTGCCCCCAACCCCCCCCCCCCCCAAGTGGCTTCTTTTTTTTTTAAGATTTATTTTATTTATCCTCACCCCCTCATTGTTTGTGCTCACTATCTACTCTCTGTCTGCTTGTCTTCTCTTTAGGAGGCACTGGAAACTGAACCTGGGACCTCCCATGTGGGATAGAGATGCTCAAACACTTGAGCCACCTCAGCTCCCTGCTTTGTTTTGTCTCTCATTGTCTTTCCTCTTTGTGTCTCCTTGTTATGTCATCTTGTTGCATCAGCTCGCTGTGCCTTCCCATCATGCCAGCTCACTGTCTTGCTCGTCTTCTCCAGGAGGCACTGGGAACCAAACCTGGGACCTTCCATGTGATAGGCAGGAGCTCAATCACTTGAGCCACATCCACTTCCCCAGGGCTTCTTTTTCTGTGTCCATTTCCTTTGCTTATTAGGACTTTAGCCTCCTTCAGTGTGGGCACACCTTAACTAAGAACATCTTCAAAGGTCCTATTTACAAATGAGTTCACACCCACAGGACCAGGGTTTGGGACCTGGACATGCCTTTTGTGGGGACCTTATTCAATCCCCAATAGCCACTTAGTGAGAGTATGACTTGAGTCACTAACTAACTTATTTCTGCCTCAACAAATGCTGTGTAATCATAGTGTCTCCCTGATAGGGTAAAGAGTAAATGAGGTGATACAGTCATTTGACAAATATTTCTTCATCTCCTTTTGTGTTCCAGGCACTGTTCTAGGTCCTTGAGATCCATCAGAGAGAAAACTGACAAAGAGTCCCTTGTCCTTGTGGAGTTTACATTCCTTTTATATATGTCAGACAGTATCTGACATATAGTTAATTCTTAGTAAATGCTATTGAGAAGGATTTCATGGTAGTAACAGGAAACACCTTTCTTGGTTTCGATCAGTCAACTAAAAAGGACCTGTTGGCCCTCCAGGCAGTGCTGGGTCCCTATGTCTTGGAGAGATGGTTCATGCCCTCATAAAGTATATAATCCCAGTAACGAGACAAAATCTGAGGGAAAAAAATAGCACAAAGAAGGTGTAAGCAGGGGAATGGGTCTGAGGCTGCACGGACACCCTTCTGTGATGACAGAAGGTGAGGAGCTGCAGATTCTCAGGGGTGCCAAGCAAGCATGCAGATTAGAAGCAGCTGCCCCTGACTGTGGTTGCCCCCAGGGAAACACTTTGCTCTGGAGTTCCGGAGCCCGAGGAGCTGGGGCCTCAGCCTAGAGCATAGCTGCGGGAAGCAGAGCAGGGGGACCGGGCAGGGCAGTGGAAGGAGACCTGCCAAGCCTTGCTCAAGATGTTCTGCAGAGGAGTCTGGGCATTTGGACATACCATGAATCATTAGAAGATTATGTGCCTGGTGAAAAGGAAGATCCCAATTTTGGTTTTGAGACCTTCGTATGACCGTGAATGTTAAATCTCTTACAGATGAAGTTAGGCATCCACCTGTTCAAACTGCAGCCAGGACGGTTGGTTTTCTCATTCAGGTAATCCCACCGTCCTCTGTGCTAGAGCTGGGAGGACCTAGGTCATGTCAAGATAGTCTCCAAATTGCCAGGGTCCACTGCAGCCTCCTTTCAGATACAACCTGCCAGAAAAGAGCATGAAGGAGAGCAATTCCATTATCTTAGATTTTTAAAAATTTCAGTATCCCTCTTTAAGTCTTTCCCACTACAACCCACCACCTGTAACTCTGGCCCCTGGGGACAGCTCATTTTTCTTTTTATTGTTGAGTTTAGGATTTGTTTATTTATTCAAGATCTTAACCCTTAGAGAGATGGATTTCCAAATATTTCCTTCCATTTCGTAGGTTGTCTTCTAACATGCTCAAGCCCTTTGATGCACAAAAACTGTATATTTGTCTATTTTTCTTTCTGTTGTTTGTGTTTTGAGTATAAAGTCTAATAAACAACTGCCTAACAAAAAAAAAATTTCAGTATCAAACTTCCTATGAAGTTTGGGAACCTTTGGCTTATAGAATCATATCCAGATATAGTCCTGCTTCTATACTCTTAATTTGGTTAGGAGTATATATCTGGAGCTAGTACTCTTTCTAAATGAAAGACTTATTTATATTTAAAGTACTCTTTTATCTTAAACTGAATTTACCAAATGCCAGTATACAATTTGTTCTCTATAATCCTTCAACTAAAGTTAGCAGTCATAAGACTCCTTTTATTTTAAAATGGAAAGTCCAATTTTCTCTAGGGTTTTAAATGGATCTTCTGACTGTGGAGACAGATGTTATTTTCCCTGGGTTTGAAAGCTTCGGCAGATGCCCTGTTCACATAATAAGACAAGGACCTAGAGAAACTGCTGGATTATGAAATTGATCTCAAGCTCTTTAATCTTCTAAAACCAGGGGAGACACCAGAAACTTGTCTTGGGGCCAATCTCTGCCAGTGATCAATCTTCACCATTGACATTCTGAAGAACCCAATCCATAAATAATCATGATCTCTAGTCATGGGAGGAATTTCATATTGGAAAGATGAAACAAGGTAAGACAAGATATTGAAAGGAAACTAGCACAATGCCATTTATGGTAGGAATCATCATGAGTCACAGAGCAGGTTGCCATGATGCAGGAAGAAAGGCTGACTTTTCTGCCCCCAACATCTTTAGAGGTCACTGGACATTTGACCCTGAATAGGATCACAGAGCTCTGGTTGAATTAGAAATGCCAACCCACACCAGAAAACCACGGCTGGGAGAGATGGGTGGGTAATAGGTTTTGTGGCTTAAAAACACCTATTTTATAAGAGGTTTAGTTTGCTCCTTTCCTTCCAAAAAGAAATATACATCAATTTTTCTGGAAAAAATAAAATTTAGATTCACACACACAATAAGAAGAGCCTAAGTAAGTGATAAATTGATGGTGATGGTGGAGATTCAGAATGTGACAGGAGAAGAGCTCAGTGGGGCCTGGGGAAGTTACATGATGACAGAAGCATGCCCTAGCAAGGCAAACACATCGGGCGCCTGCCCAACATCCATTTGTCCTCCTTCCTTGCCAAAAGAATTCTCAATTTTTCCAAGCCCCTTTGCTTCCTCCCATGAAACGGGGAAGGTAACCCCACCTTCCTGGGTGTGGAGGATCAGGACTGGTCTGAGCCACTCTATCAATCCTATGCTTCTGGCCAGTGACTCCCTTGGGGTGGGCCTGTGACCCAATTCTAGCCAATCAGACATGTGAGAATGACTTCTGGGGAGCTTCCAGAAGAGAGTCCTCTTCATCTTCTGGACGTCATGGAACTGCTGCAATCGTCTTGAAAGTAGGCTGAGAGGGAAGCAATCCAAGATGAGGGCAGAGCCAGGCGATATACGGAGCTGTGCGCTGATAGACTCTCTTTGGACTTTTTTGTGTGTAAGATAATAGTTTCCTTATTGTTTAAGCCAGTTTTAGTCTGGGTTTCGGAAACCTGCAGCCCAGGGCAACCAGTAAGATTGGGAGTGGTGAAAACATGGATTTAGCAAGACAGGATCACTTTCCTTCTAAATTGCTCCAACGGGGTGCTCTCCAGAAAGAGGAGAGATCACCTGGGATATGAGTCCTCCTTGCTCCTCCGTCTGAACGTCCAATCAAATCTTTTCTATTTTATCTCCTTTATATTTCCAGAATTTACTTCACTAACACTACCTTTGTTTTGACATTCACCATCATGTTCCTGAAATATTGCAATTACTTCCTAACGTACCTCTACCTCCAAGCTGCCTCCCTCCAATTCATTCTCTGAACTGTTCTCTAAGATGTAAATCTGACCACGCTGTGCCTTGATTTTTCGAAACTGGCTCCCTATTAATTTAAGGGAATATGCAAAATCTTCTGAAGGCTCTTGCCCTGCTCTCCCTGATAGCCCATGCCCACACCCCAGTCTCTACCTGCAGGTTCTGAGAGCTGTGCTCTCACCAGCAGTACCTTGTCTAGGTTGACCCTTCTGCCTAGAGGTCTCCCTTCCTCCACCCCTTGTACCTGGCCCCTTTTTCTTCAGTACTTCGTTTAAATGGTTTTTTTCCTTCTAAGTAGAATCTCCTGACTCCAGAAGCTGTGCTAGATGCTTCTTGGGGGGACCACAAAAGCATCTGTACTTGACCAGCTTAGCACACAGCTACTGTGTGTGTAACCATCTGTTTGCCTGGTCTTGAGTATGATAGGCAGTCCACTAAAAGCTCTGACAAGTTTATGGGTCATCACAGAACCTGTGACTTTGGATAGCAGCTCATTTTATACTTTCACATCATTCTCTTTGAATGATGGCTGTTGGCTATATGGTTTGAAACACCCCTTATTATTCATGAACAGTAACTACCTGCAAGTTTTCATTGTTTTCAGTGATTTGCTGTGGTCAAGGCCAGAAGAACCACTCCTGACATCAATCAATTCCATTTTGGCATTTCTTCCTTCTTCTCACCACCCCTTTCCAAAGCAAGCAAGGAAACAAGAAGAAGCAAACATGCTCAGTCATAGTGAACTTGACCTACCCGCACTAGAATAATCACAGGTTGACTGCACAGTTACATCAGAAATCTCCCCAAGACATCCTCTGACTCTTACAAATCCTCTCACAAATGCTGCCCACTTCCTGTAGCCATAGCCTGGGCTGCGTTTGTTTTGGGGGCTCACCCATGACAATTCCATGTCATGGGGGTCTGAGCCAAAACAACACAGCGGCGGGGGAAAGTTGGGTCAGACTTGAGGAAGGCAGGACCTTTCCAAGAGGGAGGAGGGTATTCCCAGCAGAGGGAGCAGCCTGTGCGCAGGAGCGAGAATCTCAAAGTAACAGTATGTTTGGGGAACTTCAGAAAGTTTGCTTTGGGGGTTTCTCTACTTTATAGAAACAGAAATCTTTGCTGTCAGCAGGCAGGAGTGCGGTTACGTTTGGGTGGGGAGCGTGACTGGGGACAGGGGAAACACAAGGAGGGCTTCTGGGGAGCTGGGGGTGTCCTATTTTTATTTAGGCAATGGTCATGTGGGTGTGCTCACTGGGGCGAAAGCCCTTCCAGCTGCATGCTTATGCTTTGAGCTCTTTTTATACATGTTATACTTCAAAAAAAAAATTACTTAAACTGGCATGAGAAAAAAATTAAAATGGGCAATAGCACTAATAAAACTTGCCTGGTAGACCACAGTTCCCAGAATGGGTTGTGCCTCAGAAATCTATTTCTTTTCTAGATGTTGAGCCCTGGGAAAACTAAGATAAGCAGAGAGTTGCTGCCTTCTCTGGAATAAAGAAGGAAAGTAAACTCAATTCTGAAGAAGTTTGGGGTTTATTTAATACCAAGAGTAAAGACTGGCTCTTTTTTCTTTGACTTCACTCTATTTGTATTAAGAGGGAAAAGAAATTAAACCCTCTTTTAAAAAATGTCACAAAGGGAGATTGTTGTAATGGTAGAAATAGAAGTACGTACAAAATATGCAAAATGAAGACGTAGGAAGTGAAATATCTTCCTGATCACTAGAACCTGTTAGACTGTCCTGGCTTCCAGGTGTCAGGAAGAAACTTCTGGCTCTTTGCCTGAGTTTCTGATAGTAACTTTATTCACTAACCTCCAGCTTTTTCAGATGAGAAATTACTAAAAACAATGAGGAATTTTATCTCTTCATTAGTTTAAGAGTCTTTCAGATGGCAAGTTCAGAAAGAAATTCCTCAGACCTAACTAGTGCTTAAGCTACCAACAATTCTAAAATGCTATTTATTTGTCTTTGATTTTCTACATAGTAATACCAACCTCATATTGTTGCTGAAATTTTGCATTTTTTGTGTATGTTTTTTTATTTGAAATGAAATGCTTCAGTTGGCATTTTGCTATTGCATTTCAGATTGGTGATGACCCTTTTATTGTGGTCTTCTTAGCACACCTTAATAGCCCACGAAATGGGGGGTTTGAAGTTTGGGTCTTTTCATTTGTTACTAGAAGTTCTTTTACTCATTTGTCCTTGTGACCCTAGTGATGACAAATGCAGAAAGAGTGAATGGATGAATAATTGGTTTAATACATAGTATTTCATATCTTGAGTTTCTTTTTTTTTTTTTTTACAGGATAATTGTAAATGTGTCTTTTTAATAATGCACTGGTACTTTGAAATGTCAGTGTCTATACCACTGGACCAACAGCATTTTTTGGTTATTGGGTGCCTGATAATAATGTCTTGATTTCCTTTGAGACTCAACTATATAGAAGATTTTTCTCCCAGCAGTAGAGAGTACAGATGATCAATCATTGATGTCCTTACAATTGTTATTTTTTAAAATAAATTTATAAAACTATGAAAAAAAACCCACAGAAACACTTGCCTGGTAGAGAATATAACAAAAAGTGTAAAGACAAAATTTAAAATCATCTGTAATTGTATCATCAAAATAATAAATGCTAGACCAGCATTGTTGTATTTATAAAATTATATATCATATTGTACATACAGTTTTGTTTATCCTTATGTCATGGTCATTTCCCATGCCATTAACAGTCTTTGAAAATATGTTTTTTAATAGCCACACAATAGTATAATATACATCACTGTCCTTTAGCTAATTCTCTATAGTCCTCTATGATTTGATTTACATTTTTAGCATTAAAAATAATGTTGTGGTGAACATTCTTCTAGCTAAAATCTTTGATGATGTCTATGGTGAGTTACTCAAGGCAGATTTCTGTAATTACGATGTTATATACTGCTGCATAACAAACGACCCCAACTTAGCAGATGATGTTTGTTCACTCCCATACTTAAGAATTTGGAAGCAGCTTAGCTGGCTGTCTCTGGCCACAATAGGCAATAATAATTGATAGTTAACATATATTGATTGTTAATTATGGTCCAGGCACTATTCCAAACATTTTATTTCTCCTGTTAACTTGACCATGAACTCAAGGTCAGCTTTTAGTGCTTAATTACTGTAACTTTTCTCAACCAGGAGGAAAGACTGCAAGACTGAGGTTTTTAAGAGTTCTGTTTTGGGCTCATTTTTATTCCTGCATGTATTTAACTTTGTTTATTGAGTGTGCTGGCTAATGCCTAAGGCACAAAGATGAATGAGACACTTAAGTTACAGTATAAAATGGAGACAAACAACAATCATAATAAAAAAGTGAGAGATGTGCACAAAAATACCATGCTAGGGAATGGTGTATATAAGTCTGTATGGGCAGTCAGAAAAGTTTTACTTTCTTCTCATTGAGTCTCTGCTTACAATAACACTCCTCAAATCCTTCTTGGAAATAAAACTAATCAACATACTTTTAAACATAATTTTTTCCACCCCACCATTTGAATTTTCTTACAGGCATGGGTGTACTTGGGGAAGGTCCCTGTGTATGATTCTGAAATTGTCAAGCTGGGAAAGTGGAGAAGGGAAATTCTTTCTCTCTTTTTTAATGTAAACTGTATTTCAACTTCAAAAAGTGAAATAACAGACAAAAGGTAACTTAACAAATTCAGGAAGCTTTACTCTAAAAAATTCTGTCCAGGCACATTTATCTCATTTAATCCTAAAACCATACTCAGTCTTTCTCCAGTATTCAGAAAGATACATAAACAGATTGGTTAAATGACATGATCAAAGTCTCCTTGTTAATGAAGAAAAAAATGTTTAATCGTATTCATATCTCAGAAAACTAAAACTCATATTCTTTTTTTTACCTTTAGCATTGATCTAGTACCTTCTTTGTCTTTGCTACAAAAATATTAAAATATTACTATTAACTATAGTTTATAAGTTACATGATTTGTATTTTTCCCATGTATCACCATATGCTTAACACCTTATAGTATAAGAACATTCTTGTATTTATATTATTAATCATAATCCTCATCTACCACTCAAATCACTGTTATACAGTCCCTAGATTATCCTCTAGCTGTCTTTTAATTAACACTAACCTCTCTAGACTACCCTTTTCAGCCACAATCACTTTTATAAATCGGAGTGTTTGTTATATTCATTATAATGTGCTACCATCAACTCCATCCATTACTGCATACTTATAATTGACTTTATTAACTATTCTACATACATTTAGCATCACCTTCCCCTTCTCAACCCAAATCTGTCTCCTACTAACCTATACTCTAAAGTCTAATTCCATAAGTTTACTCATTGTATTTATTTCATCTCAGGGAGACCATACAATATTTGTCCTTTTGTGTCTGGCTTATTTTACTAAACATAATTTCCTGAAGATTCATCCATGTTGTTATGTGCTTGCCCAGTTCATTTCTTCTTACAGCTGAATAAAATTCCATTGTACATATTTACCACATCGTGTTTATCCGTTCATTGGTTGATGGCACTTAGGTTGTTTCCATCTTTTAGCAATTGTGAATAATGCTACTATGAACATGGATGTGCAAATAGCTGTTTGTGTCCTTGCTTTCAGTTCTTCGGAATATATTTCTATTAGCGTTATTGCCAGATCATATGGCAGTTCTATATTTAGCTCCCTGAGATACTGCCAAACCATCTTCTACAGAGGCTGCACCATTCTCTATTCCCACCAGCATGGAGGGGAGTTCCTATTTCTTCACATCCTCTCCAGCACAGGGACTCATTCTTTTGAACCTCCTTTTCCTTCTTTAAATAGGTAGTTGTAATTAATATGTTTCATAAAATGAGTGGATTTTTCTTCTTTGTTCTAGGGTCTCTGAGCTCAGCATCCCTTTAAAATGTGCTAATTTTAGACAAAAATGGCATGCTTGGTACCACAGCAGTTGTTAAGGACAGCAGCACACTGAACTCAATGGCCCGGCCCGAGAACAGAATTTAGGAGCCTTAAAATTCTTTAATTACCATCATTTCTTGTATTTTAGAATAATTGTATAGTGTCCAGAGCCTTCTGATGTACATTTTTTTCTTACTTAATACTTACCAAAAAACATATACATTAGGTATGGTTATCCCCATTTTTTTTTTAATGTTGTGAAACTGAGACTCAGGGAAGTAAAGTATCACAAAGCCATTAAATAGTGATGCCATGATTAACTCTAGATTTTCTGGTTCCAAATCTAATTCTTTCCATCATGAAAACTGCTTGGTAAAAGAGGAAAACCATGAGCTTACAGACTGAATAGATATGGGTTCAAATTCTGTTTTGCTGCCTGCTATTGATGGTTGGTTGAGCCAATTACCTACATTAAAGGCAGAAACCAATAATGGTCTCACAGCGGAGCGGGATGATGATAAAATGTACATGAAAGCACTTAGCGCTCAGGAACAGTGCTCAAAGAAGGAGCGCAAACAAGTGACAGCTTGCTCTTTACATATTCTAAATTGGTTAAATTTATTGAGACCTGTTTTATGGCCTAGCAATTGATCTGTTCTTAAGATTGTTCCATGTGTTTTTTTTCATAATAGCTATATTAAGATATAATTCACATGTCATAAAATTCATCCTTTCAAAGTGTACAATTCAGTGTTTTTAGTAAATTGACAAAAATTTGAGCAACCCCCACTACTAATTCTGGAACACTTTCATCCCCTCTAAAAGAAACCCACACCTACTAGCAGTCACTCCCTGTTCCCTGCTCCCCCATCCCCTGGCAACCACTAACCAGCTCTCTGTCTCTATAGATTTGTCTGTTCTGAACATATCATATAAATAGAATAGTCAATATGTGACCTTTTGTATCTAACCGCTTTCATTTAGAATGTTTTCAAGATTCTTCAAAGAGTCTTTTTATTACTCAATATCTCATTCTATGGCTCTACTGTATTTTATTCATTAATCAGTGGGGTAGGCATTTGGGTTTTTCTACTTTCTGGTTACTAGGACTAATGCTGCTGTGAACATTGGTTTACAAGTTTTTTTGTGGACATAAACTTTTATTTCTCTTAGGTATATACCTAGGAGTGAAATTGCTGGATCATATGGTAACTTTGTTTAATCTTTTTTTTTTTTAAGATGTATTTTATTTATTTTTCTCCCCTTCCTCCCCATTGACTGCTTTCTGTGTCCATTCGCTATGTGTTCTTCTGCGTCCTCTTGCATTATCAGGAGGCACCAGGAAAGTGTGTCTCCTTTTGTTGCATCATCTTGCTGCATCAGCTCTCTGTGTGTGCGGTGCTACTCCTGGGCGGGCTGCACTTTTTTTTTTCCACGTGGGGTGGCTCTCCTTGTGGGGCACACTCCTCATGCATGGGGCACCCCTATATGGGGGTACCCCTGCATGGCACAGCACTCCTTGCATGTGGCAGCACTGCGTGTGGGCCAGTTTACCACATGGGTCAGGAGGCCCTGGATATCGAACCCTGGACCCTCCATATGGTAGGCGGACACTCTCTCAGTTGAGCCACATCTGCTTCCCTCATTTAATCTTTTAAGAAATTGCTCTAAAAAACAAGTTTAAAAAAAAAAAAGAAAAGAAACTGCCAGACTGTTTTCCAAAGTGGCTGTACCATTTTACATTCCTACCAGTGGTGCATGAGTGTTCCAATTTCTTCATATTCTCATCAACACTTATTATCTATCTTTTCGATGATTTTGATCATAGCGAGTGTGAAGTGGTAACTCATGATTTTGACTTGTGTTTCCTGATGCCTAATGATGTTCAGCATCTTTTCATGTGCTTTCTGGCCATTTGTATGTCTTCTTTGGATATACGTCTATTCAGTTTCTTCACCCTTTTTGTTGTTGTTGGGCTATTTGACTTTTTATTATTTCACTGGAAAGGTTTTTTATATATTCTGATACGTTTTCTTATTGACTGTATGATTTGCAAATATTTTCTCCCATTCTGTGGGTTGCATTTTTACTTTCTTGATGGTGTCCTTTTCATCGAGGATTCTCATTCCATGATAGCAGTTCCCGCAGTAATATCTGACCTACAGAGAAGAGTCACCACAGAGCTCTCCAGGGAAGATGGGGTTAGTCTCACAAATTTACTCCTCACAGTCCTAGTGAAAGGTGTGTGCTCTGGACATTCCTGAGGTAGGCGGGCAGGTCTTAAATGGTGAATCCATTCTAGCATTGCAGTTTTTCTAAGCCTTTGGATCCCCTCATCTACAGTATACCAGGGTAAATCGGGCCCCTCTACTTCAGGCATTCTAGGCTATCTTTTTGTCCATGTTTCAGCCAGCACCCGAACAAACTGTTAGAGCCCTTTCTAATGCCCTGAGCTACAGCACTGAATCCGGAACCTCTGCTTAGTGGACCCATATTGATAAATTCAGCCTGATCCAACGTTATATTCCTTCCACCATTACCCTTACCTTTAATATCCCTTCCCACACACACACCCCTGATTTCTGTCTATAAATATCGTAAACCTCATGTAGTTCTTTTAGAGTATAGCATACTTCCTCAAGAGTCATACTTTGTACTTCACTTTTGGGGACTTGTGATTTTAGTCTAGTTATAGATCTGGAAGAGAAGAGGGGTGGTAAAGGTGGGTAAGAAGAAGAATTACAAGTGCTTTGCAGGCTAATTACCTCAGGACATTCCCTTGCAGTTTCATCTGGTGAGACAGGATTAATCTCTTCAGGTGGTGGTTGGATGGCAGACTCCTCAGTGCAGAGGGGGAGGTTGGGTGATGGTTTCTTCAGGGAAAGAGCAGGTCGAGCTCCTTGAGGCAGACTGGAGTTTGGGCAGTGCAAGCTTGAGGTTGGGGTATACCTGCTTCAGGGCAGGGAGGAGGTCTGGACTCCTTGGAGAGGGCTGAAGGTTGGGTAACGAAAGCTTGACATTGGGTGGTCTCCACAAAACAGACCATTACAAGTTTATGTGGCAAAGTCTCAGCAGAATTTTGGGTTTCAATGTTCCCACCAATTTCATCACCAACCCATGTGCCTCTATCCCTGTCCTCGAGATTCTACCCCTTTCCAATCAATGCCCTCACTTTAACAGCAGACACTCTGCAAGCTTGAGATTTTAGTTTCCATTGTAACTCTGCTCTTGTACAATGAGACTCTGAGTCTGGTTTTCAGAGATTTAAAATCTGCAGCTGCAGGAAACAAGATTTTCTTCCAGAGCATACATAGATTTTCTTTGAACCATGGACCTCCCATGTGGTAGGTGGATGCCCTATCCATTGGGCCAAGTCCACTTCCTCCCCTTTTATTCTTGATGTTAGTAATTTGAGTCTTCTCATTGGTTCTCTGTATCTGTCTCTCTGGCTCTCTCTTTCTCTCAGTCTAAGTGAAAATTGGTCAATTTTGTTGATTTTTTCAAGGAACCAACTTTGGTTTTCATTAGTTTTCTCTATTTGTCTCTTCTCTATATGATTTTTTCCAATCCTAGTCCTTATTATTTCCTTCCTCTCTCTTGCTTTGGGTATAGTTTGCTCTCTTATTCTAGGTTATTTATTAGCTGTCTTTTTTATTAAAAAACTTCCAACCCCCCTGATAACCATATCCACCATTTTATCATTTTGCCACATTTGCTCACTTATCTATCTATCTATCTATCTATCTATCTATCTATCTATCTATCTATCTATCTATCTATCTATCTACCTACCTACCTACCTACCTATCTATCCATCCGTCCATCTATCATTCTATCATTTGGTCTATATTTCTATCCATCTGTCTGTCTATTTAGCAATCCAATTTCTGAACACTTGAATGTAGGTTGTATACACCGTGCTCCATGAGCAATTAATACTGCCATGGACATTCCTAAGAACAGGAGCATTCACTTTTGTAACCAACTTAAATTAAGTAATCAAGTTTAAGAAATTTAATACTGATATAAAGTGTACAGTCTATATTCCAATTTTTATTAGTCCCCCAGAATGTCCTTTTGGGTCTTTTCTCCTCCATTATTAGATCCAATCCAGAATCAAGTATTGAATTTAATTGCCATTGTGTCTTTAGTTACTCACTCTGTTTTTAAATTGTAGAAATATATATACACATCAATCTCAACTACTCCTGGCATACCATTCAATGAGAGTTCTCATTTTTATACTGTTGCAGAACCCTCACCACTTTCATTATTAAAAATTTCCCATTGCTCCAGAAAGAAATCCTACATCCATTATGCATTAACTCTCCATTTTCCCCATACCCAATCTCTCCCCCACCCTGGCAACCTGTACTCTAATTTCTGTCTCAATGAGCTTACATGTTCTCTGTTATTTTCATTGTAGTTTTCATAGACCTTAAATTTAACATGCTATATTCATAACAGACTTGTTTGCTTAGATACCAACTTAACTTCAACAGTATATACAAAAAAATGTTCCTATATAGCCCTCTATCCCCCAACCTTTATGTAGTTCTTCTCACAAATTGCATGTTTATCATTACATTTTAATTTACGTTTTATGCATTTGCTTTTTAGATCCTATAGGAAGTAAATAGTAGATTTACAAACCAAAAAACATAGTAGTACTGACATTTATATTTACCCGTGTCATCACTCTTACTGAAGATCCTTACTTCTTTATGAGGCTTTAATTTATTTTCCAGCTTTCTTTCCTTTCAACCTGCAGAACTCTAAGAATTTTTTATTGGTCTGGTCTAATGGTGATAAACTGCCTCAACTTATGTTTATCTTGGAGTTTCTTAATCTCTCCTTCATTTTTGAAAGACAGTTTTGCCACACATAGAATTTTTCATTATTTTCTTTCAGTACTTTAAATATGTCATTCCACTGCCATCTTGCCTTTACGGCTTCCAATGAGAAATTAACACTTAATCTTATTGAGATTCCTTTGTATGTGACACACTGCTTCTCTCCTGTGACTTTCAGGATTCTCTCTTTATCTTTGGCATTCAACAGTTTGATTATACTGTGTTGTGGTATAAGTCTACATGGATTCTATTTGGAATTCTTTGAGCATCATAGATATGTATATTGATGCCTTTCATTAAATTTGGGAGATTTTCAGCCTTTATTTCTTTGAATATTCTCTTTGTTTCTTTCTCTCTTTTCCTTTGGGGACCCTACTATGTGTGTGTGTGTGTGTGTTTGCGTGTGTGTGTGTACACTTGGTGTGTCCCATGTGTTCATCAGGTACTTTTCTTCATTCTTCTTTCTGTTTTCAGATAGAATGATTTCTATCTGGAAGTTCCTATCTGGAAGTTCATTGATTCTTTTTTCTATCAGCTGCAAACTACTGTTGAAGCCCTCAAGGGAATTTTTAATTTCTGCTACTGTGGTCTTCAACTTTGTTTGATTCCTTTTCATAATTTTCATCATTAATATCCTCTTTCTATTCATCTACTCCCCCCCCACCTCATTTCCTTTATTTCTTTGTCTGTGTTTTCTTTTTAGCTTTTTGAATATATTTAGGACCCAGATCTGGTCCTTCTCATTGATGGTTTCTAATACTTTAATTTTCTCCTTTGCCTGGGCCATCACTTCCTTTTGCTTTGTATGTTTGCAATCTTTTGTTGAAATCTGAACATTCTGATTTTTTAATGTATTATCACTGGAATTTAGACTTTGAGTCCTCTTTTCCTTAAGCTTCTGATTAGCTGATATTATGACAGAGCTTTCTTTGAATGTCAGAAGCTAACAAAAAAAAAGAAGGAGAACAAGAAAATATCTTTCCCAATCTTTGCCAATTGACCTGTGAGAGTGCCCTCCTTCAGAGCTTATCTGTACAATGGATCTAGAGAACAGCTCCGGGCCGAAGTGTGAGGCCACTCTGATGCTTTCTGTATATGGATAATGGCTTGCGCCTGTGTGTGTGGCCCTAGGAATTCCCCTGTTCACACAGATATGAATGTCCCCTCTTCCCTAGGAAGTTGTTTCTTCAGGGTCCCAGGCATGGCACTGTAGATCCTATGAGCAGTCCCTTCCCCTAGGCAGCCATTTAACTGTCCTCCCATAGCGTTCTGTAGGAGAGCTCTGTGAACTGCCTTCTACACACAGAGGAAGTTCTTGGGTGGTGAGTCCCTCAGGCTACCATCAGACAGACTGGGCCCAATATACGTGTTCCCAGTATATGCACTAGGGTTAGTCCACTCCCTCTGGAGCCAGGACCAGGCATCTGCACTGCGAGCCTGGGTGGCTCCACACTCAGCTGATCAGGGATGAGGGACTAGCCACAGTGTCATGAGATCCTACCACTTCTAAGTAGCATTTTTCTTGATTCAACCCTTAATCAAGTCCCTTAACTTTTTTTTTTTGAGCTTAAGAAAGGTGTTTCTGCCAGTTCTTACTAGGTGTTCAAAGCTTCAGTTGAGGGATATAGCCCTGAAAAATCTCACTCCACCATCTTGATCAAGATGGGGCCCTCCTTCTTTTTTAATGTAGGAATTTACATCTATAAATTTCTCTCTAAGAAATGCTTTAGCTGCAGCCCATAAGTTTTGGTATGTTGTACTTCCGTATTCTCTTGAAAAAGAATATATATATTCTGCTTTTTTTGGGTGAAATGCTATATAGATATCAATTAGGTCCAGTTGGTTGTTCAAGTTCTCTATATCTTTACTAATTTGCTGTCTTATTCTGAAAAGGACTGAGTAGAATATTAAGTATTCAACAATAATTATTGAATTGTCTATTTCTTCTTTCAATTCTGTTAGTTTTTGCTTCGTATGTTTTGGAGCTCTGTTTTTAGGTTATATATCCTGTTATATTGTTATATATCCTGATATATTGACCCTTTTATCTCAGTGAAATGTCCTTTTGAGTTTCCAGATATATTTATTATCTTCAAATCTATTTTGTCTGATATTGATGTAGTCATTCCTGCTTGCTTATGGTTACTGGGTAGAGCATATATTTTTCTCTCCTTACGTGTATTTTTCTCTCCTTTTACTTGAACCTATTTGTGACTGGAATCTAAAATGTCTTCTGTAGCAACTTTGGATTTTGCTTTTTTCCTGAGTCATGTTGTTAGTTTTAACAACTTGGCTGATCTTAATCTGTGGAGTCTGTCTCCCCAAAATGGTGGCTGCTGATGTCTATCCTCAGGTGTTTCCATTCTTATTTTTATTGTTTAGTATGGTTTTCTATGATTTGCTACTGTGACATGAAGTAGCTTCATGTCAGCTACTTATTGGATAGAAGTTGTGCTAAAACACCTTGAACCTGTAAGGTGTACTCTCTGAATGGACTGGAAGTGCATTCAAAGTTCAGTCCACTTCCATATCTTCCTTGGCCTTTACTTTCTGCCTTGTCCTTTCAAGTCTCATCTGCATGTGCACACAGTCTCCCAATCAGTCAGAGATATGGGAAGAGCTTATCTAGTTCTATGGCTCTCTTGTTTCCAGGCTCTCCCATTAAAATTCTGCCTGAAACACCACTTTCCCCAACTGAGACTGCAACTTAAGACCAACTGACAGTAGGTTTTTCCCATTTGTTTTCCTGGGTGAGGGTTTTTGCCTTCCATTACAGATCAAGTCAGCTACTTCTGATAGCAAGACTGCTGGCAAAACTACCACACTGACTGTTGAGGGATGAGGATTAGGGCAGACCCAGACAAGAAGGCCAGAAACTCCTGCTAGTCTCATTCTAAGTTCCAGTAGCTTTTTATGAATAAACACATTTCAGTTTGTTGTTTGCCTTTGGTCAATTTCTAGAGCCCTGAAATTGTTGTTTACAATGTTGTCCTGTTTCATTTTTGTTTTGGGGAGAGAGGCTTTATAAACCACTTTATCATCGCTGTAGTCATTTCATGACCCGCATATTCCTAAGATGACAGTGGAGGTTGCTACATTCACTATGCACCAGCATTCCAGACATAGGTAGCCTGGGATCTAAATGAAAAGCCATCTGAATCTACCCAGGTTTTTTCCTTAAGAATGTAGTTTATAGTAACGTATATATTGCAATGAATTTGAGAATTCAAAGGAAAAGATTTTTAATTGTTGGCCCACTCAGTTTTAAGATATCAAGCTCCCTGTTTAATACTGAACCTAATAGAAATAAAAAACAACGAGCAAACAATGAGCAAAAACAAGCAAACACATGAGTCAGCCATCTCTGGGGGGTGGGAGGGATTGAAGGTGAGGGGTAACCGGTTAAAAAACATAAGAAAACACCAAAAAACTTTATGGCCTCCGAACTATCAGAATAAAGAAGCAGAAAGCAGAACACAGAAACTCAGAAAATATTATCAATCCTAAAGAAGGTAAGAAAGGAGAAAAAAGCTAAGAAAAAGAAAATAAAAATTAAATGATAGCAGTAGGTCCAATTATGTCTGAAATCACAATAAATATAAATGGATTAAGCTTGGTTTAATATATATTTTATGTTTGTGCTGTTTTTAAACACATGGAATATTCAATAACTTGACCACGTTAGTTTACCAAGGAAGTCATAAAAATTTCAAAGACCTAAGCCAGACCATGCCTGTGAGTACTATGAAATTAAATTAGAAATTAGCAATAAAAAGACATTAAACAATTATATATTGGAAATGCTAAAATGTACTCTTACATTAAATAACTCATGGATAAAAGAAGAAATCATAATGGAAATCTGAAAATATTCAGAACTGAAGACAAGAAAAATTCATATTAAAACTTGTGGGATATGGATAAAGCAACACTTAGACTAATTTATGCTTTAAGTGGATCTATTTTAGCAAAAATAAAGTAAGACGGCAAATAAAACAGTTGATTTTTAAATTCTGAATAAACTCAAAGACAGAAGGTAGGGAATAATAAAGACAGCAGTGGTTAGAAAATAAATAAAGTACATGAGTTTCTATAAATGAAATAGAAAATAAATAATAGAGAATAATAAAATCCATGAAGACACTAATAATATAGACAATTCTAGAAAGATTAAGGAAAGCAACAAAGGAGACAATATAAACAGAGCAGAAGTTTAAAAATAAGAGCATATCCTAAGTATATAATTAGAAGATGTATATGAAATGGAACATCCCAGAAAAATAGATAATATATATGAGAAACAGGAAAAATAGAAAACCTGAATAAAATACTCATCATTTTAAAAATTGAATTCTCAAAGTCACCCCCCAAAAAGACAACAAACTCAACCAGTTTTATAGAAGTTTTAATAACTTTTTAAACTAAAGAAAAGATAATCCTTTTCTTATACAAACTGCTTATAGAATAGAAAAAGAAGCAAATGGGTAATATGCTAGTATCATAGGATACAGTCTCTGGAACAGTGAAAAATAGCAACAATTGATCTGTCTTATAGATAAGAAAAGTTTTGTATGGAGAATAACTTTTTCTCTGGACATACCAGCTCAACAGAATCAAGAGTCAGATTTAATCTTTGAGTTTCTAGTCTACTCTTTTGGCCTTGTTGCTTGACTATAGGATAGTCAGATGATGGTAGAATTCCCAAAGTAATCTTTCAGAAGACAACGTTTTCAGAGGTCAGTACACATGAAGTTATTCTCTTGAAATAAAAGACGTTATGGAAGAGCATATTGGGTACCTGGGAAATTTTATTGGCATGGCCAATAGCAAGCCACAGGATATACACTAATAAAGTTTGGGCTTTCAGGAAGACAAAAGAGCTGACATCAGATTCTGTTTGATGATGCAAAGGCAAGAAAGCAAGCAATACATATGAGATACCCAAGGAAAGAAAATATGAGTCAAGGATTTTATAACCAGTAGAGCTGTCCTTCAAAACAAAACTACAAAAAAAATTAGTTTTGGACAAGTAAAAACTGGACAAGTGAAAACTCAAGGAATAGGTCTTTTGTGAATCCTTCAGTAACTATGAGTAGATGAAATTTATTCACCAAATATGAGAAAAAGTGTCAGATCAGAATGTAAATGTTTTGTGCCTTGAGAAGCTAGAAATAACTGATAAAACTCATCAGAAAAAAGAAAGCGGTAAGTACAGTCAGTTTGTTGATGGCCTCATCTATAAGAGATAGGAGTTAAAAATATCACTGAGAGCTGACAAAGGCAAGAAAAGGAATAGGAGAGGAAGAGAAACATTCTAATGTTATAATTTCACACAGTAGGAGATGTTACATAAAATGGCCACTTGCATTGGGAGTGACCAGGAGCGACCCTCTTTTTGAGAAATGATAGGGACTTTTAAAAGGCAAAACCTAACTAACCAAGGATGGGACTTTCCAAAAGAGTGAAGCAGTCCCAATAAGGTTGGAATTTTGGCAACATTTTAAGATTACCTGGGCTCAGTTTGGATAGGATAGCTATTAAAAGAGGTTGTTGAGGGAAGCGGATGTGGCTCAACTGCTAGAGCATCCGGCTACCATATAGGAGGTCCAGGGTTTCGAATCCAGGGCCTCCTGGTCCATGTGGTGAACTGGCCCACATGCAGTGCTGATGCGCTCAAGGAGTGCTGTGCCATGCAGGGGTGTCCTCCGCATAGGGGAGCCCCAAGCACAAGGAGTGCTTCCCAAAAGGAGAGCCTCCCAGCGCGAAAAAAGTGCAGCCTGCCCAGGAGTGGTGCCGCACACATGGAGAGCTGATGCAGCAAGATGACGCAACAAAAAAAGAGACACAGATTCCCAGTGCCACTGAGAATGCAAGCAGACCCAGAAGAACACGCAGCGAATGGACACAAGAGAGCAGACAACGAGGGTGGGGAAAGGAGGGAAATAAATAAAAATAATAATCTTAAAAAAAAAAAAAAAAGGTTGTTGATGTGGGAGGAGTAGGATGGAGTATATGGGAACTTCTTATATTTTTTAATGTAACATTTTTTGCAATCTATCTTTTAAAAAAGACAATTTTTAAAAGAGTGGGCAAGTACACTATACTAACCAATGCATACCCGTCCCTCGCTTTGTCCGACCCTCCTATGTAATGAAAAAATTAAATATCAATCAATCATTGTAACTTCCCACTGGAAATCCTGTAATTGCCCTTATAAGCCATTGTAACTCATGCTTTTGAGACATTCACTCTAACTTTCCAAGTTTGAGATCTCCCTGCTTGAGCAGTTTCTCTTTCAATAAACCTGCACCTTTGATGACACTGGTGACTTTGTTTCTTTTGACAGTAACAATAGATATTATCCAGGAAATTGAGGGCTCAGGGTATTATATAAAATTATAAAATAACTACCAGTACAAAAAGACCAATCTTCCTTCCTAAATATCAGGAAAAACTAGTGTTCTAGATTCCCTGCTGCTAAAACAAATACCATACAATGGGTTGGATTAACAACAGGAATTTATTGGCTCCTGGTTTCAGAGGCTAAAAGGCTTGTGTCCTTCCATGGTCAGTGTCTTCTGGCTGGCCAGCAACCCGCAGGATTCCTTGGCTTTTCCATCACATGACTACGCACATGGCGGTCTCTTCTCTTCTCTTCTGGGTTCTGTTCTGCCTTCTTCTAGCCTCTGCCTGCTCCTCTTTGCTTCTCTCTGTGTGTGCTCCTCTGTAAGGACTCCAGTCATAGGATTAAGGTGGCCACACCTTACCTGCAGCAACCTCATCAAAAGTTCCTTCTTTTAAATGATCTTCACCAATCTCACCTCGACAAGTTTGACAGGTTCAATAGTCTGTTAGAATACTGATGAACGTTGGCTTGGTATTTTACAGAGCACCGTCCCATACACTACCTCATTTAAATCTGCGTAACTTTGTGAGATAGGTAATACTACCTCTTTTACAAATAGGGAACCTGTATGCAAATAGTGAAAGGTACCCAAGTTCACACAGCTGTTACTAGATTGAGCTGGATTCAGTCCTAGATTTTCAGTTTTACTTATCCTGCACCATTTCTTCTACAATACATTGCCTCAAGAATCCTTGGAAGAATTATAAGAGAGAAAGAAAGAAGAAAAAAAAAGAATCCTTGGAGACCAGGTTATAGGTATATTTATACAAGTCCTTCTCTCTCTTTTTAATAAAAATTACTACCATTTTTACCACTTCCCTGTCCTGTGGGACTCCTGGACTGTACATCTTCTATATTATACTCTTAATTCCCATACCACCACCATGAGTTAAGTATCATTATCTGCATTTTCACAGTTGAGGAAATCAAGGCCAGGAAAAGTGAAGTAACTTGCCAAGTTACATGTAAAAGAAGCAACAAACTGAGACCCCAAATCAGGAATGCCTGGCTCCAAAATCTGAGGGGTTGCCAGTGTATTATTAATAGAGATGTTAGTAAGAGGACTAAGAAAGTGTAAAAGAATTTAAACTGTGCCATCAACCTTTAAACACTTTTTATTCTCATGGAGGCAAATGAAACCAGGTCTGGCTTTACGGCCATGCTCAGGAGGGCCCTGTACTTGGTTCAGTGCTCTGCTGTCCCATCTTGAAATTCTTAATTTTATCTTTGATCTGTGTTTTGTAGGTGAGGTTTGACAGCTCCGTGGCGCATGCATGGGAGCAGAGCCTTTGGGTGCCATACGCGTGTCTTCCTTATTCCTGCCTCTCATTTGTGTGTGTCGTTGGCAGTGCCCCATTAAGCATAGAACTCTGGTGGACCCACGATGCATGTACGAGGTCAGCCTGTACAACTACAACGCCGGCTGACGGCGCCAATGGGTCACAATTTCCATGTGAACTGGAATTGCTGTAAGCATAGAAAGGCAGCAGTGGTGTTCTAGGAAACATGCAGACCAAGGAAGCCTATCTTTTCTTACTTATGTTACTTCCCTGAGTTAGTCAGTGGTTTCTACTGAAAATGATGACATAGAAGGAAAAAGAAAGATAGGACAATTTACAGCTCACTCTCCTTTCAGAACTCGTTACTCATCAGCAAGCTGAAGGGTGAGAGCATTGATACAAAGCGCACAAGTTAAGAAGTGAAATAAAGACAGGTGAAGTACTTTTTATGCAGTATTTCCTCTAAGTACAACATGCAAAAGCATGTATGACCTATGAAATACTAATTACGTAATTTCAAAAATCTTGCATATGACTTTCATGTGCCTTATATTTCCACTTAAGGCTTCCATCACATAATATAAGGATGTAAATAAAACTCATGTTAATAATTTAAAATTTTAATTTTTCTCAGTTAACATTAAATAGTAAAAAATGCTATGACAATTCAAGGAACAAAACTCTGGAAGAAAGGAACACGTGTTTTTTTTTTGTTTGTTTCTTTGTTTTTGAGGTACTGGGCAGCCACATCAGTTTCTGAGTTGGTTTTCGTTTGCTTGCTTGTTGTTTTTTTGTTTGTTTTTAAGGAAGCACTGGGAACTGAACCCAGGACCTCCCATGTAGGAAGCAGGTGCTCAATTGCTTGAGCCACCTCTGCTCCCAAGGAGCAAGTTTTTATAAATACATTTTATATGTAACTTTGTCATTTGGGTACTCATTAAAATCATTACAGAGAAATGTGTATAGTGAACCTTGTAACAAAATAACGCTGCCTATCAAGATTATTCATTTACAGCCCTGTTTCTGCTAAATGTTGCTTTCTTCTGTTGCATGTACTTTTCTCCCTGCCCGGTTGGTAGGTTTACACCTTAGGGAAGGTGATTCATCCTGCAATTGTGAGTTCTTTGTACCCTTTTCAGGTTCATGCTGTTCACCTCATGATTTCTTGTTTCAAGAAGTAAATGTACCCAACTATAGTCTGATTAGATATTGAAGAACAGTATAATAGGTAAAGTTGGTCTTTACAGACACTTACAGAATGTAATATGAATAGTGGATTTTATATCATTTGGAACATAAAATATAAAAGAAACAAAAAAAATATGGTCTTAAAATAATCTGATATATAAAAATGATGCTGTTGGTATTTATTTATGATTATATATAATGTCATTCTCTCTGAAGTTACAATGTGAACTTTTTGTAAGCTAACACTGTATGAAGAAAGCCTCATGATTTAAGGTGACCCTAGTACCAGAATTATAAAGCACCTTGTTAGGGGTCATTGCTGAAAACAGACCAAAAACCTAGGGATGGAAAAATTACGTAGTGAGGTTCATTCACACTGTTCTTTCAGAATTCTTATTTTTTTTTTCCTTCCTTTTTTCTTTAAGAGCTAGAAAAAAAATTTATCAGTCAAATACAGAATTAAAGATGTTTGGACCTTCCCTTTCACAAAATTCTTCTACAATGGCAAATATCTGAAAATTTGGAAGGGGGAATTGATGAGTGAAAAATATATACTTAGATTTTTAAATTTTCATGATACATGTGCTCTTGGAAAGTGCGTGTGTGTGTGTGTGCTGACTGAATATTTTCTTTATTAACTTTGTAAATTATAAAGCAGGAACAGAGAAGTGAAAAGAGCCCTCAACTGAACATGGTTTTTCCACTTACCTTGTTTTCTGTTTCAGGATGCAACCCAGGGCCCCATGTTCATTCGTTGTCGGAAATCTTTAATCTCCTCCAATCTGTGATAATTCCTTAGTCTTTCCTCATTTTTCATAAAACTTTCACATTTTGAAGAATACTGGTCAGTTACTGCATAGAATATCACTCAATTTGGGTTTGTCTGATGTGTACTCATGATGTATACAGCTTTGGCAAGAATGCTACAGAAGTGCATTTTCAGTGCATCCTACTAGGGGCTGCATGATATTGAAATATCTTGTTCCTGGTAATATTGACCTTGATCACATGGTTAAGGTGGTATCTGTTGGGTTTCGCCACAGGAAAGTTACTATTTTTTCCTTTGTAGTAAATATCTTGGGAAAGGGAGGACATTTTGAGACTAAGTTCAATATCTTCTTGCCCCTATCAGCTACCAATTTCTAAAAATTCCCAAAGGTGTTTTAGAATAGCTCAGCATCCAATTCGAATAATAACAAAGGGTCTATCGTAAACATCTCTACCATGATCTTTAGTTCTTTCCTAGTGAAATCCATACTTTTCTAATGGGATCCATACTTTAGAAGAGAGTGATAAGATGAATTAATCCACCATATTTTGAATTAATCCTCCATATTTTGAAGGTTTATCCACATATGGGACAATGTTCATGATTGTTTTTTAAATATTCAATTGCTTTTTCTTTAGTCTTTTTCATGCATTAATTTGTGGATTTGAAGAATGAACTTAATGTATCCAAATATTCTTCCCCATCTTTTGTGGCATAATGATTCCCTCAAGAAAACATTGTCTCTGTGCTAGAAATATGGCACCACCTTTCTTAAGAAATGATCTGGCCTTCTCAGTTGCCCTTATTAGAGACTTATTTCCTTGGATTAGCTGATAGTCTAGCATTATAATGGCCTCAAAAATTAACTATATTTTATAGTTATCGAACATAGATTTGGATGATATTGTTGCAGCAAAGCGAGGGGTTCTGAACTGCAGAAAGACCCAAAACAGGCACTCCAGAGAGATCGAGGAAAAGTTTTATTATGTGCGGGCCCAGAGAAGAGTTAGTCTCCAAATTCTGAGCCCCGTTTTTCAGTTTTCATGGGTTTATATAGGATTTCAGGTGAGATCAGCATAACTTTTGCTCATTGGTTAATACGTTGCTAGGTGAAATTTTGCAAGCAGGGCTACAGAGGCAGAATGCAGCTGCAAGGTTGTGGGCTGATTTACAGAAGTGGGGAGGGAAGTCACTCGTTTGATATCTTCCTACTAGGCCATGTTTTCACAGGCTGATTTACAGAAAAAGAGGGCAGGAGTTATTTATTTGATATTCTGCAAGGCCATGCCCTCACAGGCTGAGCCACCAAAGTGGGGGGAAGGAGAGACTTGCTAGATATTTTTGCAAGGTTATGCTTTTTATTTCTTAACAGTATAATTAAAATTTCAAAGACAATTTAAATGATGTGGTATATAAATAAAATATAAATTGAATAATTGCCTTCAATTAAATGTCAAAAGCATGTATGTACTCCCAGTCTAAGATCCCATCACCTATATTATTTTATATTTTTAGAAATTGATGTTAGTAGGTATGTTAGCCAAAGGGGTGCTGGACAAAGTACCAAAATCTGTTGGTTTTGTAAAAGGTATTTATTTGGGGTTAAATCTTACAGTTACAAAGAGTCCAATTCAAGGCTGCTTTCTCACCAAAGTCTGTTGCCACGTGTTGAAGCAAGATGGCGGGCATTCTCTGTCTACTTTCTCCCTTCTTCCTCTTAAGCAGGGGTTCTTAACCTTTTTTGTTCCATGGACCCTTTACTAAATCTACACTCCATTGTGTATTATTTAATAAATATATCACACCTGCACCAACATGTCCCCACATAAATGTTTTTTTGAAATTCAAGCTCACAGACCCTTTTTAAGAATCCTTGCTCTTTTTTTTAATTTTATTTTTTATTTCTCTCCCCTTCCCTGCCCCCCCCTCCCCAGTTGTCTGCTCTCTGTGTCCATTCGCTATGTGTTCTTCTGTGTCCACTTATATTCTTGTCAGCGGCACTCGAAATCCTTGTCTCGTTTTGTTGTGTCAGCTCTCTGTGTGTGCAGCACCATTCCTGGGCAGGCTGCACTCTTTTTGTGCTGGGTGGCTCTCCTTATGGGGCACACTCCTTGCGTGTGGGGCTCCCCTACGCAGGGGGCACCCCTGTGTGTCATGGCATTCCTTGTGTGCATTAGCACTTTGCGTGGACCAGGTCATCACATGGGTCAGGAAGTCCTGGGTTTGAACCTTGGACCTCCCATGTGGTAGGCGGATGCTCTATCCATTGGGCCAAATCCACTTCCCAGAATCCCTGCTTTTAAGGTTCAGTGGTCCCAGCTTCTTCTGATCTCAGCTGTAGGCTGGCAGAGGGCTTGTCTCTCAGGGCTTCCTGTATCAGCTACATACTATCAGGCAAACGGCTCATCTCTCCCCGGGACTCCAAGATCAAAACTGACAAAGTTCTCTCCTCTTCTTGCACTGTCTATGGAGCTCTCTCTCTTCCTGTATATATTCTTCTGTGTGTCCTCTTGAGTGAGGGTCCATTTATATCAGCCTACCGAGGGGGTGGAGGTTTAAACCTGAGTCATGCCCTACTGATATGGTCAAATCAAAGCCCTAATCTTTTATTAAGTAAATTTAAAACCTTCAAACTTAATATAATCAAAGGGTATCACACCTAGAGAAACAGATCAGTTTACAAACATAATCCTTTTTTTGGGGGGGGTCAGAAATAATAATCTCAAATTGCCACAGTAGGTCATTAGATAAATGCACTGTGACAAATTTTAGTATTGTGTAATTAAATTTGAAAAGAATAAATGGGATATTTGTGTCCCTATTTCTTATATCAGATGATAAATAAATTTTAATATTATTGGCACATAGACATAGACCAATAATTAACATGTTCATGTCTTACAATTTGGGATAATTTCTCAAAGCAACTACTAATGAGCTTTTTGAAAAATGCAGTGAAGAGAGTACACTGGAAATTCCAAGGATCTCTACTTCTTTTTAAACTTTGATATGTTTCAAGTCCTATATATTAATTAACTGGAAGTTTTTCCAAAATATGTTTTTCTAACACTTTATGAAGCAATGGAATTCCAAGTAGTCTGAAATTTTCAGCGGCTACTGCTGATCTAGAAAGACAGTGTGGATAATTTGTTGTATCACATTAATATGAAACTCTTTTTAGTTCTCTTCCAAGTATCTAAGAGAGGTCAGCTTTATTTGAGAGTGACAAATATATTCTCCATAAATGTTACTCTCTCAACATATGTTTTAGTTTCCTTGGCTGCTCAAGCAAATTGGTCAAATTAAACAATGAAATTTATCCACTCATGGGTTGAGGCTGGGAAAAAAAGTCCAAATCAAAGCACCATCATGGCAATGCTTTCTTCACAAAGACTGTGGCATTCTGGGAATGGTTGCTGGTGATCCTTGGTCCTTAGCTCCTGTCTCTTGGCAATATACATGGTGGCCTCTCCTTTTCTCTCTCTTCTCTTCTGGGTTCTGTTGAGTTTCAGCTTCTCTCTCTGTGTGTCGTTCACTCACTCTCTTTGAATTTCCTCTTATAAAGAACTCCAGTAATAGGATTAAATCCCATCCTGCTTGGGCTGGGCCATGACTTAACTGAAGTAACCTCATCAAAAAACTATACTTCAATGGGTTTATACCCACAGGGATGGATTAGACTTAAGAACATGTTTTTCTGGGTACATACAGCTTCAACCCACTACAAAATGTGAAGGGGGAGAAATATTTTATGGCCTTTTATTGGTTTCTTTCTTAATTTGAAGCAAGACAAGGGTATGTCCCTCTGGCAATGACGCAGAATAAACTCAGCACCTACAGATAAGTAGCCTCCATTTCTTCTCTTTGCTGGAATTCTTGGGAGCACCAGGTCTTGTTATACATCTAGCCTGCAGAGGCTATGCCCATGTCTCTATTTCTAATATATTTTTGCTGCAGCTGGTAAAACAGGCAGGTTGTGAGGGTGTGAAAGGAAGTCATGGAGAAACTATGACTCCAGCTACATACCATCCATTCCACCCAATGTCGTGAGCAAGCCAATCTCGTGTGGGGGAGGTGGCCCATATGATATAATTTCCTCAGTGCTGGAAAGAAACCCCTGCTTCTTCTCTTCTCTCAATTTCACTAGAGTTTTATTTATTTTATTTAAAGCAAACAGGTGTCTCTTTCCCTCTGTTAAGATGCAGATGTTCCAAGAAAAAAGTAACACTTTAAGGCTTATCAGACATTTAGTCCATCATGTGGATGAATTATCAGATTCTCTTCTGAGAATAGATTTTGATGGAGAGAAAAAACATGAAGACCTTGATAGAACAAAGGAATTGGAGGCATTTATAAGAGGAAAAGAGTTCAGAAAGGTAGGTGTTGATAGGGAATCATTTCATAGCTTATCTTAAGATAGACCTTTTGTTAAAGCATAAGTGTGGTCTGCCCCTTCTTTGTCCTTCTTCATCTGTGAATCTAGGACAATACCTTCTCTATCCCCACTACCACCCTCTCCTGAATCCTTCCCCAACAAACCCAAGAAGAACATAACCCAGCAGGAGCTCTGCCTGGGACAGCTTGGAGAAAACTGGAGGTGCCTGCTTTGCTCTAAAGAAAACAGATTTCAGAAATATTTCATGTGCTTCCATTAATATTAAAAATAAGTAACATCACTTTGCACCCACCGAGATGGCTATAATTAAAAAAAGAGATAATAATAAGAATTGGCAAGGATATGGAGAAATTGGAACACTTACACATTGCTGGTGAGAACACAAAAAGTGCAGATGATTTGGAAAACAATCTGACAGTTCCTTAAATAAAGTAGCTACCAGATTATCCAGCAATTGTATCCCTATGTATAGACAAAAAAGAAATGAAAATATATACCTGCACAAATTCTTGCACACAAATGTTCACAGCAGTATTATTCATAAAAGCCAAAAAGTGAAAACAATCCAAAAGTCCATCAGTTGATGAATGGAAAAACAAAATATGGCATAACCATACAATAAAATATTATTTGTCCATAAAAAAGAATGCAGTACTAATATATGCTACCACATGGATGAACCTTGAAAACATTAGCTAAGTGAAAAAAGCCAGTCAAAAAAGACCCCTCATTGTTTTAGATGAAATGTCCAGCATAGGCAAAGCTACAGAGACTGAAAGTAGAGTAGTGGTTGCCAAGGCCTGGGGTCTTTGGGGGACCATGGGTGGTGACTGCTAAAGGATATGGGGTCTCTTTCTGGGATGATGACAAAGTTCTAAAATTGATTGTGGTGATGGTGGCAGAACAATATGAATTCACTATAAACCATTGAATTGTACATTTTAAAGGGATGAATTGTATGATCTGTGAATTAAATAAAGCTATTAAATAAAGCTTCCATCCTTCCTTTTTTTCTTCCTCTCCAAATACAGGTTAGAAAATCCTGAAACTATTTCATTCCTTCTGGAGCTCAATCAACCCAGAGATGCTGACTCCCATCCCCTCTGCCATCTTCCCTACAGTATACCAAGAGTCTAGGAAATCCCCATCAAGGTGGCATTTAAGTCAAGAGCCTGGAAACCATACCTGCCCCCACCCCGATTCCAAATACCATGGACTGCTGATATTTTGGTTGTTGGTAAAGTTCACCTCGCAGGACTCTTATTAGGGAAAAAAAGAAAAAAAGTCTATTTAGGGAGCAGATGTGGCTCAAGCAGGTGGGTGCCCACCTCCCACATAAATGGGCCTAGGTTTGGTTCCTGGTGCCTCCTAAGGAAGACAAACAAACAATGAGCCGACAATGAGCAAAAATAAACGAGCAAGAAGAGGATGTGGCTCAAGCAGTTGAGCACCTGCCTCCCACATGGGAAGTCTCACATTCCGTTCCCAGTGCCTTCTAAAGAAAAAACAGTGAGCAGAAACAATGAGCAAACAGATGTGGGAGCCATCAGGAATGGGGGTGAGTCTATTTAGGGTGGACACATTTTTAAAAGTATATAATTTTTAAAATATGTGGTAGAGATTGGGCCACATCATTATAAGAATGAGTCTGTCCATTACACAACAAATATATTTGAGTATTTACTAAGCACCCAGTACTATCCTTATAGCTGGGGCCACAGAGGGGAATGAGACCACTTGTGATCTTGACTCCAACTTCAGAAATATGACCTTCCTGATAGTGACAATAATTTCTCTACCTTGCAATTAACCTAAAACCACAATAAGCTTCTCTTTTGGAACTTTTGTGAAAAAATAATGATAATGCTATGAAAGAAAAAGCTCTCATTTTACAGAAGAAAAATGAAGTCCAGAGAGGGAAAGTGATTGGCTCAAGATTACTCAGGGTGGTGGCTTTGGGCCGGCCAGCTCCTCACTCCATTAGACTTATTGAGAAAAGTTATAGGTTTACAGAAAAATCATGCAGAATATATGGAGTTCCCATATACACCCCTATTATTAACACCTTGCATTAGTGCACTATACTTGTCACAACCGAAATATTATTACAATTTTACTATTAACTATAGTAATATATATATAGTTATATTAATATTGGTTTACATTAGAGTCCTCTGTGTTGGACAGTCCTATGGTGATTTTATGTTGTATTTTTATTCTAGTGATATACATATGACCTAAAATTTCCCCTTTTAACCACATTCAACTATGTGATTCAGTGCTGTTAATACGTTACAATGTTGTGCTACCCTCACCACCATCCATTGCTAAAACTTTACCATCACCCCACTTAGAAACTGTACAACATAAGCATTAACTCCCCACTCCCTACCACCACCACCCCAGACTCTGGTAAGCTATGTCCTAGTTTCTGACTCTGTGAATTTGCTTATCCATAGAAAAGGCTCTTGAAACCACATTTATGTCCCACTACCTGAACCACGGAAGATGCCCAGGAAATATTCTGTTGGCAGTGGTGGGTTTGCTTTTGTTTTTTTTAATGAATATAGCAAACACCCGTGAGTCCGTCTCCCATTCCAGCCCAGGAACATTACCAAGAAGCTTGCACTTCCCATGTGCTCCTCCTCGCTGTTCTCTCCATGCACAGAGCTCACAACCAAGGCAACCACTAACCTGGATTTTGTGTTCTTCACCCCTGTCTTTTAGAAACAGTTGAATCAGATATCAATACAGACGATCCAAGTTGCATCTAAAGAGATACATGCTGGGTGTCGTATTTTTACCTTTGTGTTTTCCACATTTGCCCAACAAGGTGCTCTACCCAGAATAGGGTTTCATATACCTCACCCCTCCCCCTCCCAAACTTCACCCCAATAACAATATCTTTCATTAGTGTGGTACATTTGTTACAATTGATGAGCACATATTGAAGCATTGCTGCTAAACATGGTCTATATTTTATATTATGGTTTACCCTTTGTACCACACAATTTTATAGGTTTTGACAAAATATATAATGGCCTGCATTTGTCATTACAATGTCATGCAGAGCATTTCCAGTGTCCCAAAAATGCCCCATGTTGCACCTATTCTTCCTTCTCCCTTCTCTCAGAACCTCTGGTGACGGCTGCCTTTGTATCAATCTTACAAGTTCTTCCATTACTAGAATAATAAGTTTACTTTATTCCGTAGTTGCATTCCCCCCTTATGTTTGTTCATTTCTCAATCTTGAGGATTTTGGGATGGTGATGCCCACTCTGCTTCCTTTTGAAATGGAGCTTAGATCCCATGGGGCAGATGGGTAGACCTTCTTGATTGCAGTTGTAGATTCTCTCTGTTTTGGGGGATGGGTGTTGTCCATTGTCATCCTTTTGTTAGTTGTTCTGAGTTAGTCCAATGAATTGGAGGGTAGGTGCTGACTGCAACACTGCTGAAATTCAGGGCTAAACCAGTGTATGAATAGCCAGAAGATTTAAGTCTTTGGGTACATATTTAATAGGTATATTGCTAATTATAGATTCAAATAAAAGGGCATAAGAACCACGTGTAGGAAAATTATGAGTCTAACTCTGACACATTGGGGGCATAAGTTATCATACATTCCAAGTTAAGGCTCACTGACAGGGTGCCAAATTCCTGGAGTTGTCTGCCCTGCCTATAGTGCCCAGATGTCTCTAGAGCCCTCAGGAGCCCCCCTACTTGAGGCATTGTTTACTTTAGCAGTCAATGAGATCCTCCTAAGAAGCACATAAGAGTAACCTCTGGAATGACCTTCCAACTTACTTTGAAATCTCTTAGCCATAAAAAACTCATTTGTATTTAATATTTACCCCTTTTGGGCAAGGTCTTTTTCCAAATGCATCCAAAAGGATCCAAGTGTCACTTTGTAATAATCCCTCAGTGCCAGGGAGGCTCATCCCTGGGACTCATGTCCTATTCTAGGGGGAAGATAGTGACTTTATATGCTGAGTTTGGCTTAGAGAGAGGCTACATTAGAGTAACAAGGAAGATTTCAGAAGGTAAATTTTAGACAATATATAATACTACAGTAAGTTTCACTTTTACAAGAACAAGGTTCATAAGTATAAGCATCAATATCAAGGGCCTGAAGTAGTAGTCTGTCCTTCTTTACTAGTCACTGCCCATGTACTCTAGGGATTCTTGCCACTCTATTAGAGAATGTAGGTAGCTATTTCTAATAATATTTCATTAAGGCTCTCCCTTAATGACAGTCCAATTTGTGGGTCTCTCAGATGTTGTTTCTTTCTCTGGGATTCTGTCAGCTAATTAGAAAATAAAGAAAATGAAAGAAAGCAAAAAGAGCTCTTTGAATGTCTTACATTATGCACATTGGCAATGCTAACAATTATATTTCCACATGACTTATGCTTAAGATATCTCATCGACCAACCTATTCGATTTATAAACTAAGTGAGGGCAAACTGTTACAGTTAACCTTCAAGGTCGCAAAGCATGGGGATAGCAGCACAGACTCTGGCAGTGAACAGACTGGGTTTGAACACCCCTCTCTGCTACTTACGTGTGTTGCCAGCAGGGTGCCAAGACTAGCAGCTGTTAGGAAAATAAAGAAGCCTGAACAATGTTTTCATCCATAAGGAGGATCAGAGGTGGGCCATAGAGATATTGCAGCGAACTGCACTGGTACATGTAATATTTTTCATATCATCTAATATGATTTCTAAACAGAGCCGCACAAAACACTGCATCAATTGTTTTTGTTTGCTTGCTTTGTCTCTGACCATTTTTATCATATGCAAATACTTAACGATAGATATTATGGAAACTAATGATAAATTTTAATATTAACTATTTTTACAACCACACAAGCCAATTTGGGGTTGCTTGCCCTAATCAAGGTGAGTAGAATATCAGTTTACTGTCATTTCCCCTCGATTCTATGGAATGCGCTTTTTTTTTTGCATCTCTGCTTATACTCGAATAACAGCTGTCTAAATGTCTTGAAGCTCATTTGACTGACCTAATAAAGTCATAGTATGCAGTATGAAGCAAGAACAGGGGAAGAGTACCACGTTCATTGCAGCCACTGTTCCACTCAGAAACACGGTACTTTCTTCCATAAAAGTTACCCCTTCAGTTCCAGTGGTGGCCCAGAAGAGGAAGAGGGGCTGTGACAGCGGATCTCAAGAATTTTGCGTGCAATAGGCCCATTGCTGGCTTCAAATTCTGCCTCTCCTACTTTGCAGGTAATTTAATTGAACTTCATTTGGTGCAATTTTCTTGTTTGTAAAATATGGATAATGATGCTCTCTGAGAAAAGATTGGCAAAATGTCGAAGATTAAGTCTGGTGAAGAATAAATGGGAGTTCATTATATATATTATTCTTTTTTTGTGTAGACTTGAATCCAGGCAGGACCTGGACCCAGTCATGGACCTGTTAGCGCTGTATCAGGGCCCAAGGCCAACTTCCCCGACATCATCCACGTGCAGAAAGGAGCTCTTACCAAAGTAAAGGAGAGGAGGAGACACGTGGAAGGAGGGAAAACGGAGGTTCAAAAGGCTGATGGCATTCAAGATTGCTGTAACACTATTTCTTTTGCCACTTTGGCTGAATTTCACCACTTCCATCAAATTCGAGTAAGAGACTTTAAATCACAGATGCAGCATTTCTTACAACAACAAATAATACTTTTTCAAGAAATGACCCAGAGGGAAGCGGACTTGGCCCAGTGGTTAGGGCGTCCGTCTACCACATGGAGGGTCTGCGGTTCAAACCCTGGGCCTCCTTGACCTGTGTGGAGCTGGCCCATGTGCAGTGCTGATGCGTGCAAGGAGTGCCCTGCCACGCAGGGGTGTCCCCCGCATAAGGGAGCCCCACACGCAAGGAGTGCACCCGTAAGGAGAGCTGCCCAGCATGAAAGAAAGTGCACCCTGCCCAGGAATGGCGCCACCCACATGGAGAGCTGACACAACAAGATGACGCAACAAAAAGAAACACAGATTCCTGGTGCCGCTGATAAGGATAGAAGTGGTCACAGAAGAACACACAGTGAATAGACGCAGAGAGCAGACAACTGGAGGGGGGAAAGGGGAGAGAAATAAATAAAATAAATATATCTTTAAAAAAAAAAATAAAGAAATGACCCAGAACTTGGAAGACACGTTCCACAAATATGATAGTGTTTAATGACTGGACATTGATTTATGGACTTCTTTCAGTTTGAGGATAATTTCTCTAGCAGAATAAAAACTGCTATCAAAGACCTATTGCCAACTATCAGTGGGGGAACAAGGATGGTTTTTTGTTCAAATGAAACCCAGCTGAACATATAATTATATAGGAAAGAAACAGTTAATATGGCATCCACAGTGGGTCAAATTTATGCTGCCTCAGAAATCCCTTGGTACTGAAATGGTAACTCAGAAGTAAAGAGGTCAGTTTGAAATATTGGCGATCACATAGATTAGGTCATTTTGCAGATAGTCAAAAACAAAAAGGTTATTGAAATAAATACTCAACAGCACATTTAATTTCTAAAAAGTAACTTCATATGGGTTGTATTTTTAAGACTAGATTATTATCACTTTGACCTTCAGTCAAAACTTCATTCCTTAGAGCCACATTTGCAGGTAGCTTTATCTTTACTACAGATATGCTGAAATGTAACCAAATACATTGCCCTCTAAAAATTAACTTTTTCTCTTGATTGCAAAATCCAGTTCTATAAACAAGGCCCATATACATTTTAAAAAGTTCATTTTATTACAGGAGTTTAGAGTATATAGCTTTTAATTTAAACTTTGAGTCTATATTGGACAAATAAGCACTATGCTTTTCAAATGATTTGAAAATCACTTTTATTTGCCTCTTTATTTTGATGATGGTTTGAGGTTTTTTGTTTTGTTTCAAAAGAAAACCACTAAGCTTGACCATTGGTAGCATGGAAATTATCTGAGGTCTAGTATGATTGTGCTTTAGCCAGGGTGGACATAGGTTAAATGATAAAAACTGAAGATTAAAGTACAAGGAAGTATAAATTCATGCTGCATACTTCTAAGAGAATCTTTGTCATAACTGCATCACACTCTAATGCCACTGATTCATAAGGGGTTTACATTAATTCTGTGAGGTGGAACAACAGAATTACTAGTATTCGTTTTCATCTAAGATCTTTATTTCTCAAACATTCTTGGTCCTGTCGGAGCGTTTCAGTACACAACAATGCTGCACTATTAATATCCCAGAGAAAAGCCACAATGATGTGTGTGCTGGTTATCACAATCAGTATGGAATGATTTTTTTAAAAAAAACTATCATGCCCTTCAGAAAAAAAAAATAGGGGAGCAGATATGGTTCAAGCAGTTAAGCACCTGCTTCCCACATGGGAAGTCCTGGGTTCAGTGTCCCAGGTTCCTACTAAAACCAAAAACAAAGAGCAAGCAAATAAACAAGAAACCAACTCAGGGGAGCTAAAGTGGCTCAGTGGTTGAGCACTGGTATCCCACATTCAAGGTCGCAGGTTCAATCCCTGGCTCCGGTACCCAAATAATAATAATAATAATGTGGCCTGACTCAGCATGATTGTGAGATGGAATTACATGAGATAACACTGGTACAGGACTCAACACGGGGTCTGCATATGATAAGTATGTAATAAATACTAATATTTACAATTAACTCTATAGGTAATTAAGAATGATGATTTGATTTGAAAACAAAATCTGCCAAATATGTCTAATTTGTTTGTTTGGTCCTTGTGGTAATGTTAACATATTCTTTTTTTTTTTTTAAGATTTATTTTTTATTTATTTCTCTCCCTTTCGCGCCCCCACCCCCCGCCCCAGTTGTCAGCTCTCTGTGTCCATTCGCTGTATGTTCTTCTGCGACAGCTTCTATCCTTATCAGCGGCACCGGGAATCTGTGTTTCTTTTTGTTGTGTCAGCTCTCTGTGTGTGTGATGCCATTCTTGGGCAGGCTGTACTTTCTTTCGTGCTGGGCAGCTCTCCTTACGGGCGCACTCCTTGCATGTGGGGCTCCCCTACGTGGGGGACACCCCTGAGTGGCAGGGCACTCCTTGCACGCATCAGCACTGCGCGTGGACCAGCCCCACACGTGTCAAGGAGGCCCGGGGTTTGAACTGTGGACCTCCCATGTGGTAGGCGGATGCCCTATCCATTGGGCCAAGTCTGCTTCCCAACATATCTATTAAGATAATGTATTATCTTGCCTTCCAGATCACAATTTAGAGAAGACTGTATTCTCAGAGAACCATTCTCCTGTTCCTGGGTTTAATTACTAAATGTTTTGTAGTCTTTTTTTCTTCTTTTTTTCTCTCCCTCTCTCACCTTTTCTTTCTCTCCCTTTCTTTCTCTCTCTCTCTCTTTCCCTCTTTCCCACCTTGTAAATTTTCCTATCAGTTCTTGGTTTCTAAGTGTCTTTGAATTTGAACTGGTTGCTGGTCCTGCTTCTACCGGTACTTGTTTTCTAAATGAGCTTCAGTATGTTTTTCCATCTCAAATTCCTTCCCCACTTCACCACATCCCATGCCATTTCTCACAACTTCTCTGTATTCTCAAATAGTAACTGTGGCACCCACTTCTGTTGACCTGAAGCCCACCTTTTAGCCATCAGCATCTCCACAGAAGTTCTAATTGTACTTGACTTCTACTCAGTTTCCCTCTGAAATGGAATTAGTCTTTACAGCCAAGCCATCAGAGACCACGATGGAGGTACTAGCCCTCTAGTACTCCACAAACTTTGCTGGCCACCTTTTCAAGGCAGCAATCTTATAGAACAGACTCTGACATCTTTTTACTATATAAGAGCTTCAGTAAGTAGGAAAAATGAAGGGTTACTGGGTTTGAATGGCTTTTACTGGTACTACTGTATAGTAATCTCATTATTACCACCAACAATTAGCTAATCCCCAATAGTTTTCATAAGGGTCATCCTCTGAGGCCAAGCAACAGTTCTGTCTACCCAGGAGTAGTTGGCCAATTCTGTGCATTCCAATTCTAGACTTAGGGCCCTGCAGGGAGGCTTAGGGAAAAGGGAGCACGGAGAGTGGTCTGGTGCTGAGGTATTCTCTCCTTAGACAGGTGGAGGATGGAGACGCTCACAGGTCTGTTATACGTCACACCACAGGACAAGAAGCAGCCCAAGTGAGAACTACCCACCCTCCCAGCAGAGACCATTTTACCCAATTCTAGTGGAGGCTAGGGATTCGCTGATCTATTGAGGATCAGCAGAACTTGTTTCCTCTACCTTCTCGTGTTTTCTTCTTCATGTATGCATCTCCATCTTAAGTAGCTTGCCTCTTCTTGCCATACTTGAAAGATAAAAAATATAAGGTCTGTGAGGGCTGGGCCGTTTCTGTGTTGCATTCCTGCTGTGTACCCGACGCCTGTTACAAGCACAGTGACTTGCTCATGAAGGTGATAAAGAAATAATGATTGAATGGCTGATTAAATAAACACGTGGAAGAAGGAGCACGTGCCTTGCAACTACTGCTGTCTGCTGGGCCCCACCCACAGAGTTTACTGATTCAGGAGGTCTGGGTTAGGGCCGGAGAATTTACATTTCTAGCAAGTTCCCAGGTGCTGCTGCTCCTGCTGGTGGTCTGAAGACCACATCTTGAGAATTATTGTCTCAGACGAGCACATAACAGGTGCCCAGGACGCAAACGTTTATGAGCTCAACAACTGGAGAAACACCACACCGCAGAGAAAATGCTGACCAAAACAAACTATCACAAGCTTCACCTTTCTCCCCTGGCTTATCTAATGCCAGGATAACAACAGTTTTAGTTTCCTAACTGCTAAATCAAATATCATCCAAGGGGTGGCTTGAACAAGGGGAATTCCTTGGCTCACGGGTTTGAGACAAGGAAAAGTCCAAAATCCAGGAGCTTTCTCCCTGAAGGCTGTGGCGTTGTGGGGCTGGCCGCCAGCCATCTGTGAGGTTCCCTGGCTTTGCTGCCACGTGGCAGTGCAGGTGATGGCCTCTTCTTTCTCTTCTGGGTTCCACTGACTTTCCGTTTCTGGCCGCTCCCCACGGCTTCTCTCTGGTCTTCTCTGCAAAGCATCAAGTAATAGGATGAAGGCCCATCCTGATTCAGGTGCATCTCACCTTAACTGAAGCAGCCTCATCAAAAGGTCCTGTTTACAAAGGGTTCACACCCACAGGAATGGCTTATGGTTAAGAACATGCTTTTCTGGGATATCTAAATCCAAGGCACCGTGATCACTGTAAGCACTCTTTCTGCTCTTCCAGGAGCAAGTGATGCTTTCCTTCAGTAAATGCATTTTTTTCTACCTGACAGCTGCCCTTTACATGCAGTCATCATGCCTTTAAATAACATCAATTGCTAACCCTTCATGTATAAATTAAGCAACTACCTAAAGAGGTTTCTCTTACTCCTCGAGAGCTCACTTCAGTTCTTAGGTAGACACCATAAATTTCCAGGCAGCTTTTCAGGCAAGCCTGGGGAAGTCCCTAAGACTCAAAGGATGATAGGAACTCACTTTCATTTCCCTTTTTAATGCTCCTCTCAGGGTTTGCGGAGCACAAATCCCCTCAAGCCAGACAAGGAAACAGAAAAATCCCCCAGAGAGCTGGCTATTTTATTGTCATTTTGTTTTTATCGTCATTGAAGAAAGGAACTGTGTAATCTTCCCGAGATGGTTGCAACGGTTCAAACTCCAAGCAAACACACACACACTTATACAAATGCGTAAAACTGACCTGTGTTCCACCTAATTCTGTTTCCCTGCGTAGAAGTATGTCTTACAAGCACGGTGGTCTTTTAAGGGTGGTCTCCAGACCAGCATGGCCTTGGAACTTGCTAGAAATGCTAATTCAAGCCCCAGCCAGGACATAGTAATCAGCAAATCTGGGGGTGGGCCAGGAACTCTGTATTTACAAGTCCTCCAGGTGCACCCTCCAGCTTGTGAATCACCCCGCCCTCCCTCCTCCTCCTGTCACAGGAGGTCATGTCCTGCCATGCCCCAATGGACCCAGGGCGAAACACTGGGATCCAAGGGTGGGGTGGAGGAGGTGGTTGGCAACTTACAGGTGTCCACCTGCTGAGGTTCAAGAAGCAGTAAGTAACCTCTGTTCCCTGCTGTTCCCCCACCTGCAAGGGTGGAGCCCAAGGCAGCTCCGCCTCCCACACCTCCAGCAGGACAGGTAGCTGGGCAGGGCCTGAAAACAAACTTCTAGGAGCAAGAGCTTAAAGGAAAAAGTCTTCCCGCCGGGACAGCTAGCTCGCCAGTTGCAGGAGGCCCTCGGAGCCGCCACCATGGGTACGCTTGCGTCGCCAAGGCTGGAGTGGGGGTCGCCGGGGGGCCAGGAAACCGAGTTTCCCAGTCCCGTAACGCATGTGCCCGCCCCTGGCGCTACGGGAAGCCCGCGCCGGGGCGCAGGCGATGCGCTGTCGGGGACGCGCCAGGGCTGGGGCGCCGCGGGGTCCCGCGCCGGGCTGGCGACGCTGGTCCCTGCGGTCACCCCGCGGCTCGCACGGCGCCACCGCCTGGGCTTGGGGCCGGGAGGGCTGGCGGACGCGCGGCGCGAGGCGGGGTGGCCGCGAGGCGAGCGGAGGCGGGCGGCGCTCCCAGCCCTGCGCACCCAGCCCTGCGCACCCAGCCCTGCGCACCCAGCCCTGCGCACCCAGCCCTGCGCACCTGCCGCTCGCGCGGCCCCGGGGAAGCGCCGGGCTCCCGCTGCCCGCTCCCGGGTCTTGCAGGCGGCCCGCCCTGAGGCTCGCGGACCCAGAGGCTGCAAGAGCCAACGGATTAACTTTGCCCTGGCCGCGTGTTGGGATTTCTCGGTGCTCGGGTTCCCACCCTTGGGCATGGAGTGGCCTTGCGCGACTGAAGCTGGACCTGGTCGTGCTGGAGTGGGTGGAAAAGCGGGGGCCGCTGACCACAGAGTCCGCGGCACCCCCAGCTGTCCCGCGGGCGCCTGGCCGCGCTCCTCTTGCCTCTGGCTGGTGAGGTGAGCCTGGAGCTCCCGAGGGAGCCCTGGCGGAAGATGAATCGGCGCCGGCTCTTCGTGGACCTCTCAACTTTCTGCCACTGTCCTCAGGCTCAGCAGTTGGGTGACTGGTCCTTGAGAGTAGAGAGTGCCGGCCTTCCGACTAAACTGCCCTTGAATGAATGCAGAAGCAGAGAGATCAGCAGCCCTTCTTCTCCCTTAAGGCGGGGAAAGCAGAGTCAATGGACTCCCCCAAAGTCAGGCCACGATTGGGCCTGGAATGCACTTGGGGCGATGTGGCCACTAGCCTGAGAGGACCAGGTCTGCCCTCGGCCTGCGTTTGTATTCCGGTTTCATCACTTGCCACCTCCTTGATCTTGCATCAGTCAGTTAAGCAATTTGGGCCTCGATTTCCTCACCCCTTAGAAATGTTAGTGCCTCTGTCACTGGTCGCAGCCAGATGGTGTGTGCAAGTGCTTAGCCCGACGTGGGGCGCTCGTTTTAAATTTAACTTTACTGCACAGTCTTAGTTCTGAAGAGGCAGAATGGAGTAGAGGATCCTTTAGACTTCCAGCGGTTCCTAACTGTACTCATGCCAGAGAGACTCCAGCCTTCCCTCTAGGTAGAGATTCTCAGTGGTGGGCACAGAGCAGGGCTCCAGCTCAGCAGCCTGACCCCGGAGCTGAGGTTCAAGTCCCACCCTCACAACCACTAGGTGGTCAATGTCTGGAAGTTCTCTGGGAGATGCTCTGAAGGATATTATTGTGGACTTTTCATAAATACCCAAGTAGCATTGGGTTGAGTTAGAACTCTGTGAACTGGGTTTAGCATTTCTAGCAGGTAGTTCAAGTAGGGCAGGCTGTCAAAGATGGCAGGCTGATTATTGGGGAATAAATA
Organism: Dasypus novemcinctus; assembly: GCF_030445035.2. Classification (NCBI taxonomy): domain Eukaryota; kingdom Metazoa; phylum Chordata; class Mammalia; order Cingulata; family Dasypodidae; genus Dasypus; species Dasypus novemcinctus. Next base: position 36,283,208 of record NC_080687.1, read on the forward strand.
TAAAATTAGCTTTCAAAGTCCAGTTTCAAATGAATTGCTGCTTTCCCATTTGTGAGTTGATTTTTAAGTGCTTTGTTGCAACTGAGATAGAGAAAGCATGGGAATAACAACAAAAAGTTTATTCTCAGACATCCGGTTGTTGTGTGTGTGTTATTACATAAGTATTGTAATTTCAGTGTCAAGGTTAAATTAGTGAAACAATTAGATATTTTTTCTAATATAAAAAAGTAGTAGTAACTTTCCCTCATAAGAACAGACCCTTGGCACTTAGATTATGCCAAAATTGTTCCAGGTCTTGAAGGGGACCATTGGAACTCTCAGAGGACATCACAGGAGAAGAAACAAGAAAATGGTTCTTAGAGTAACATTTGCCATGATCCAATTTTGTGCCACTCTATAATTGGAACACATGTTCAGTAGCCTCGGTCCTCTCTCTTGCCCTGGGAATAGAGAGGCAAAAGTTATGACTGAACAGGAAAGTGAGGGATGGGATAAGATTCAGAACTGTATACTATTAAGGCATTTAGCAGGTTTAGTAATGATCTGGGTATGATGATACATAGCTAATTGCCATAACTTATTGAACTCATGAACCTTTTGCTGTAAAGAAGGGTCAGCAAACCTTTTCTGGAAAAGGCCAGATAGTAAATATTCTAGGCATGGAGGTCATGTGGTCTCTATTTGTAACTACACCCCTCTGCTCTTGTGGTGCAAAAGAAGCCATAGACAATATGTAAATGCATGGTTTGGCTGTAGTCCAGTAAAAATTTATGGACACTGAAATCTGAATTTTATAGACTTTTCATGTGTCACAAAAGAGTCTTCATTTTTATTTTTTTTTTCAATCATTAAAACTCGTAAAAAAAACTTATCTCATAGGCCATAAAAACAAACAAACAAAACAACAGGCTGGCTTTGGTCCATGAGCCATAGTCTGCTAACCCCTGCTTTACAGCATCCATGTGCTTATCAGAGTCACATTGGAGAGAAGTTTGCTTTCCCAAGGACTGTCTTAAGTTTTTGAGTGACAGAGAGCCACTCAATAGGCTGAGGGGAAATCTCAGTGAAGAGAGAGAGTGATGGCCCTGAGCCAGTTTAGGGTTGAGGATGCCTTTGCCAATGATTTCAGATATTTTTGTCTTTCTCTTCTCCCGTCCCACCCTACCCCCTTATCCAAAGCTTGGCAGGAGTCTACACTGAACTTGTTGTTCTCACAAATTACTTCCTGTACTTTGGAGTTGAGAAACTGTAGATCTTGCTCTTTCACTTGCTACATATTTAATTCTGAAAATTAAAGCATGAGGTTTCAAGTTCTGTGAAGCAAGCCCTGACAGGGCCTCTAGGTTAATGTGAAAAAATACTTCACTCAATAAAGGATACTTTATTATACTCCTTTTCCCCCAAAATCTCAGCCTCCTAGCTGGCCTTGGATGTGATTGTGATGAGTTTTTTCCAAGTCTGCCTGAGTGTAAAATGATGGACTGACCTTGAAAGTATATCAAAGTAAGCCATTTAAAAGTCATTCCACCCTCTCTCGTCTTTGTAGACATTCTTGGGTAAACCAAAGAACCTTGCTGGGAAACCTGGGCATTTCTGCTACAAGCTCTGGGCTTATAGCTAGAAGCTGGAGTTGCTCCACACTAAAGAATGCCTTCTGCACTTTTCCATTGGAAGAATCTTTTCCATCCCCTCCAGCAAGAGGAGAGAACTTCTGACATTGGGTTCTTCCAGGCTGATCATGCTCTCAATCAGTGCTTTTCAAACTTTAGCATACATCAGGACCACCTGAGTGAGGGCTTAGTATAACTGGGCCCTGTCCTTAGAGTTTTTGATTCAGTAGGTCTAGAGGAGACTCAAGAATTTGGATTTAAACACGTTCCCAGGTGATGCTGATGCTGCTGGTCCAAGGACCGCATTTTGAGAATAACTGCTCTCAATGACTCTAAATGATAGGGATCTCCTCCTCTTGGCCCTTCCTTGTCTGTGCCCCAGTGTTGCTACTCTGCTCTCAAAATGAGATGGTGGGAGGAAGGACTAGTTCAGTCTGGCCTCTGGCTTATACATGTGGGTACTTTGTCCACAGTTATCAAGGTTTTGGTATTAGTAGAATTTGACAATCACTTTGCAAAGCTGTTTTAAGAATGAAGAGTCAAGAAGAATGGGAGTGATGAATGGACATGGTCCAGATAGGACTGACAGGAAGAAGACCGAAATCACTTATTCATACAGAAATTTATTTACCACCGAGGGGAATAAAATAGTTGTCTTTAAGACATTTATGTCCTCAGAGTCAGGAATACAAGCCCACAAACAGCATTTTTCCATGCTGAGTTGTAGTTGAGGTGAATAAAATACTAGGAAACCAATAAAAGCTATTAATATTGTCTTGTCAAATGTGGAGAATTTGGCATCTTAATGCTGAATTTTTGCGTAGTCCTTTCACACCCTTACAATATGCCCTAAGTAACATTATTCAATTTTTGGCTCACTTGAATTTTTTTATCATTCTCCTGCTGCCCTTTGGGTTACTGAACCATCCCATGAAGAAGAGGGAAAAGACGTAGGAATTACTGAATTGGCTAGTTGAGCTACCAGGAAATTTCCCTAGCAAAAGGTAAATGACAGCTGTTCTATTCTCCAGGGAGAGCTGTTAGCAACAGGGAAATGGCTTGGGCCATCAGGGCTGGGACTACCCAGCAAATTGTGTTCCTGCCTGTCTGGGTAGCATCAGCTATTGGACACAATGGCATCTTGATTCTATCCCTTGCAGGAGAGAAGGTGGGTAGGTGTTCCAGACAAAATGAGGAGGAAATAAAAACAAGGGTGGGGTCTGAGAAACATCTCTACATTCTTACTTGATGATGGTAAAAGAATAAGAGCAATATAATCAGGAGGTGAACGAGAATTGTTGACTCATAAGACTGGAGTTGTAACATAAAGAGCTAAGGAATCCCTGTTTGGTAACTTGGCGCTTGGTTTCAGCAGCCTGAAATATATGATGGAGAAAACTGGACCACAGTGTCAACCCATCTCAGGTGGGTTGGGCTGCGCTGGACTGGCCAGGCCCTGCCTCTGCTCCCTGTCCCCTCTTGTTTTTAGGATTCAGTCCAAGTACAGCTACCATCAGCAGGCAGTTCAAAGTCAAAGGATAATCCCAGCAGTTGGAAATTGCCTCAACCAAAGGGAAGTGGGACATGATCTTCTGCAGACTCTCCTAAAGAAGGAAGAAAGTCTAGTTCCTCCCTGGATTTCCTATAGTGAAAACCATCCAAAGCCCCAAACTGAGCTGCTGAAAGGAGTCTCTCACTGGAAAGACATTTTTGAGTCATCTAGTTATATGGGGATCTGTGAAATCAAGAATGGGCCCATGAGGAAAATTTGGTTCAAGGATCAGACTTAAGTCTAGGAAATTCAAAAAATGCAATTTATATAAGAAGGTCCAGGGATGGCAGACTTGGCCCAGTGGTTAGGGCATCCGTCTACCACATGGGAGGTCTGCGGTTCAAGCCCCGGGCCTCCTTGACCCGTGTGGAGCTGGCCCATGCGCAGTGCTGATGTGCGCAAAGAGTGCCGTGCCATGCAGGGGTGTCCCCTGTGTAGGGGAGCCCCACGCGCAAGAAGTGTGCCCCATAAGGAGAGCTGCCCAGCGTGAAAGAACGTGCAGCCTGCCCAGGAAGGGCGCTGCCCACACAGAGAAATGACACAGCAAGATGACACAACAAAAAGAAACACAGATTCCCATGCCGCTGACAACAACAGAAGCGGACAAAGAAGATGCAGCAAATGGACACACAGAACAGACAACCAGGGTGGGGGGGGGGGAGTGGAGATAAATAAATAAATAAATCTTTAAAATAAAGAAGGTCCACTAAAACTCCTCAAACTAAGCATCTAAATCTTCTACACTCTGCCTCAAGGGCAAGATTTTTGTATAGGCTAGCTCTATTAAGATATGTCAAAGGTGAATTTGAAATATTCTTCTGGGAACAAAACTTTCTCACTCAAAACACATAATAGGAAAAAAAAACACATGGTCATAGAAAATGTTGCCTCTGAAATATTTGCATCACTTAAATATAACTTTAGGTAGAAAATATTAGTGTGTATAGATGGTTCCATTGTTTTCTGTGGCTTCAGCTTAGGTTCTACGTTTGGTGATGACTCGCTTCCTCCAGCTAGACAGACAGATTTTGATTATAGTACAAATTAATTCCAAATCCATTTAATAAAGAATGCATTTATAGAAAGCACCTTTCATATAATTTTAGATGAAATCAGAAATACTAAAGGTTATGTATGTCAGACATTCACCTCAAACTAAATCTAAATAATGTGTTCATTCTCTGATACTGTGTCATAAATCTAGATGAAGTTTCAAGCAACCTTTAACCATAGATAATGTTTATAAATTCTTTTCTTTCTTTTTTAAAAAATGGTTATTTTTTTCAGTATAACATGCTAATTCTAAAATTACAAGTTAAGACTGAAAAAAGTAAGTCACCAGATACTTCTATGGAGACTTGTTAGGTAATATTGAACAAAATTGGAAAATTCACATAACATTTTGCCAACATTCTCCTTTTAGGAATTTCTTATAGATATCCTCATGATAGGAAAGAAACATGTGCAACCTAAATACCAACTGGGGTGGACACTGGCATTCTCTACATAGTTTTGTAACCTAACCACACATAACACACTTAAAAGGATCATAAGCATTTTTTTTCTGGTCATGGTTTAATATCTAAGATTAAAAAACCTTTGAGTCCAAAAGTTAGTTTCTCTAGTATTAAGTGCCTCCAAAATGATTTCCCCCACCACCAAAGACCAAGATTGGTCTTTTAATTTAGTGACACTTTTAATATAACGACCCTTATGTGCCTTTTGCATTTGTTTGCTCCTATGATGATATATAACATTATCAGGACTGGCTCCAATATACTAGTTTCTGTCGCCTATTAGTCGCATGTGGTGGGAGCGTGTACCTCAGGAGGCTGATAGCGACTTCCCTTCACGTTCTTTCCTCTTACTTCCTTGTAGAGACTGTTCTGAGGAAGGGGCTGTCTTCTTGAGAGTGCATGATTTTCAGAATCTTGGTCTTTAAGTGAGCCTAACTCTAAGTTCTTAATAAAGGGTTTTCTATAATAAGGAATTTCCCAGTGTAGATAAAGGAAATAGGTTGGAGAGTAACGGTTGCTTTCCTAACACCTGGTAAAACCATCTCACCTGAGTAAATGTTCCCTGCCTCTACCTGAGGCAGAACTCAGAAACTGTCCCCTGGATCTATCTGTTTTGCATAACAAGCATAATGCTTAGTACCTTCATAACACTCTCTGACCTGCAGAAAATTTCCCTGTAATTGAGACCAAGTTAGAAATAAACCATCTCTGATTATATCCAAAGGTGGTGGATGCTGGGGCCTGCAGAGTTCATTTCTTTCTGAAGAACAGGAGTTCCCATATCTAGTTATGGAAATAAGATGCTGAAAGTCATAGGTTTTTCCTAAAAGCATCAGAGGGAGGCCATACAGGCCTCTTAAGCCTATGCTTTTAGACAGTCATGTATAGAAATTGTTTAGAAAGGTAGGAGGCTATCTGTAACCTAAGGCAGCAGGTTGTATACTTCAAATGGTCTCCAACCCAGAGCTGCCTCCTCCAGCCTGATTAGAGGACACCCAGGTTGAGGGAGGAGGTGTTTTAAAGGAAGATAAAGGCATGGCTGTCAAACACCCACAGAAGACAAGATAGGTCAAAGCCAACATCTGATTCAACCAGGAAGGATGTAACTGGCCACTTGTAGATACAGTTTAATCCTTGCATAGACAGTGAAGGAAGAAGAACCACAAGGCATTCTCTCAAGACTCGCATCAGCTGCAGCTCAAGCCGCTGCTGCGTGGCCTGTGTGGATATGTGCGGTAGCAGCTCTAGACTATAGATGAAGGAATGAAGGAATGGAGGCCTGGAGGTTCAGTACTTTGAACAATGCCGCATGCGTAGCAAGAAAGTCTCTAAGTTGAGATAGACCTGACTCTGAAGGCCCATATCTTTCTACCCAACCTATTGGATACGGGGGGCAATATTGAAATAGGGGATCTCTCTGACTCAACAACACTCTGCCACCAGTGAGTCTAAGCTGGACTCCAGCAGAGCCATTGCATACCCCCAGGGGCATCTCGTGAGACCTTTGTGAGGCACGTGGACAGCCAAAAATAACCATGACCAGCTGACTTTGTTTTATTCTGATTTATAAAACCATTTCAGATCAGCTTAGTCCTTGCAGCAACTCTCTGAAGCACTTCAGGGATGGGACATGAAGAGTCAGAAACCTGCTGAATGTGGCAGAGCAAGAAACAAAGGGTGGATACTGTTGAATTCCACTTAAAAAGGCAGATGCCAAGTACGGATTTCCATTTCAGCTGGCCAGGGCTGCTGTAGTAAATCCCACAGACTAGCTAGCTTTAGCAACAGGGGTTTGTTCTCACAGTTTGGGAAGCTACAAGTCCAACATCAAGGTGTCAGCAAAGTCTATCGCGTTCTGGTGGCAGCTTACTGGCAAAGCCTAGCTCAAGCTCTGCCTCTGACACATGGCAGTCTTTCTCTGCATCTGTCTCCCACAGTCTCCACATTTCCTCTGCTTATGAGGACTCCACTCATACTGGATTCAGGCCCACCCTGGTGCAGCTGGCCTCACCTTATCTAATAATGGCATCTTCAAAGATCCTACTTATAAACGAGTTCACATTTCCGAGGCCCAGGGGTTAGGACTTGACCGTGCCTTTGCAAGGGGCATGATTCAATCCACTATTTCTAAGCCCTCTGATAAAAAATGTAGCTTAGCAAAAATAATAAGAAGAAGGAGAAGAATGTTTTGCCAGAAAATAAAAATTTGGTAGGAAGTTTGAGTCTAGTTCTATGTAAGTAGTGATTAAGGGCCTACATTTACATAGACTGAGGCAAACTTGTATGTATTAGTTTCCTCTCACTGCTGTTATAAGTTGCTGCAAATTTTTTTGGCCTAAAACAACACAAATTTCTTATCTTACAGTTCTGAAGGTCAGAAGTCCAAGGTGGCTAAAATCCAGGTGTGCTCCTTCTGGAGGTTCTGCCCAGAAGAGGAGATTTTTTTCCTTGACTTTTCTAGCTTCCGTAGGCTACCTAAATTCTTTGGCTCATGGTTTCCTTTCAGCAGTTGCATCACTCCAACCTCTGCTTCTGTCTCCACATCTCCTTCTCCGACTCTTTTAAGGACCCTTGTGATTATATTGGGCCAACCCGGATAATCCAGAATAATCGCCCACCTTTAATCACATTTTCATAGTCCCTTTTACTACGTAAGTCTGACTCCATGAACCATTATTCTGTCTACCACATCACTGACTTCAGAAATATCATCCCGAAAACATAATGCAATACTTAAATTATTCCCCCAGTTTTACTCTTGGCAATGATAAGGAGCAGTTTTTCTCTCAGTCTGAAGCTTCTCTTTCCCACTCCAGCAAAATGCCTCATTCCTTCCACCCCCTCCAGCACCAGTCCTGGAAATGCCTTCTCTACCTCCTCCATGTTAAGGGTCTTATTAATTTCCATGCAGCAAAATATTAAGGTAGGATTTCTAACATGCTTTTTAATAAACATTGGAGATATTCATATTAATGAGATTTCATTAAGTGTAGTAAGTAGCAGTAGTCTCGTTGTTGGTTTTCCTTGTTTTCCGCACCCCATCCCTACCCCCAGTCAGTAATCACAGAAATATATAATGTACACTTATTTGATTAAGTTCTTTAGCCCAAAGAAAGGAAAACCCTGTTAGGCTTGTAAGAGCCAGCATTTCAGTGCTCACTATGTGCCAGGTACTGGCTAAATTAACTGCACGGAGACCCGATTCTAACCTCGGTTTGACTCTGTTCAGTAGTTAAATCCAAGGGATCCATCAGTGACAGTAGAAATACAGGGCCTCTCAAATATGCTGATTAGATTTGCTATCATGATACCAAGTACAAGCACAATTGTCCCAAAGTAAAGAGAAACTCATGACAGTTGATTTGAGTTCAGACTTAAGTCTTAATGTCAACAGCACCTCTGGACTTGAGCTTTCTCCGGTAGCAATCCTGTTGACATAGGCATATTAAGGTAGGAAATGCTGACTGCAATATTACATTCAGTAGATAGCTGCTCTGAATTCGATAAAAGAAGTACTTAGCAACCTCTGCCCTACCATAATAAATGTGGTTCTTAGAAACACATACCTCCCAGAAGTTAAAATGTTTCCTGAGTGATGACTAGGAACTAAATCTCAGATTTTAACTTGAGTGAGTTTAGGAATTTCATTTTCCATAATTTAGTCCTGGGTATGGTGGCTGTTACGACAAGTTGAAGTTCTCTGAACGTTTTAGTCTGTTTTCTGCAATCCTTTTTATATTTGAAGTCAATAAAAACTTTGCGGTTGTTATTTAACAGACAGAAGTGCTACATGGGCAAAATTAAGTAGTTCCCTGTAAACCAAAACTCTGAGAAATGTATGAAAGGAATCGTTATAGTGAAGTGCCAGGATATCTGTGTGGAGATTGGTTTTTCATATCTCCCCCTTACTTTTCTATAGCAAGCTATTGCTGTAGAGCCAATATAAGTCTTTTTTTTTTTTAAGATTTATTTTTTATTAATTTCTCTCCCCTTCCCTCCCCCAACACCCCCATTGTCTGCTCTCTGTGTCCATTTGCCGCATGTTCTTTATCCGCTTCTGTTGTTGTCAGCGGCACAGGAATCTGTGTTTCTTTTTGTTGCGTCATCTTGTGTGTCAGCTCTCCGTGTGTGAGGTGCCATTCCTGGGTAGGTTGCATTTTCTTTTGAGCTGGGCGGCTCTCCGTATAGGGCACACTCCTTGCGCGTGGGGCTCCCCTGCGTGGCAGGGCACTCCTTGCACGCATCAGCACTGCGCATGGGCCAGCTCCACACGGGTCAAGGAGACCCAGGGTTTGAACTGCGGACCTCCCATGTGGTAGATGGACGCCCTAACCACTGGGCCAAGTCCGCTTCCCTCCAATATGTCTTTTTACGAATCTCACTCTGTGCTTTATTTCATCTTTGGGAGACCATGTTAAAGTCACATTATCTGAAGTTTAAGTAGCCAAAAAAGTGTACATACCTTTGTGACCTCAAGAAGACAAAGCACCGTTGCAATGAAAGGGGGCTTTGACAAATACTGAGAACTTTGTGTAGCGCTTAGAAAAGCATGATTGCCTGATTGGTCCTTTTTATTTCACTGGAGAGTGGTCCTCTCCCCAGGCTAGTGATGATCCATGGCAACATGTAGTATCTGTAGCTGGTGTAGTGTGTCAATCTTGGTCCCAAAGGCAAACCCATGGTATATTCAGAAGAGGAGGATGCATTTGCAAAAAATTTACTTAGAAGGGAGCAGGTGACATAGAACCATAAATGATAGTGCAGGTACCCCTTGGGCTGGTCATGGCCTGGCTATCACCACTTGTAGGCCTCCAGGATGAGGGGGAAGGAACAGTTACCAACACCTGGAAGGAGATTGTCACATGGAGAGGGCCAACGTCAGAGGAGCAGTGAGTGTCACTTGTGGACACAGCCAGTCTGAAGGGACCTTGCAGGGAGGGAGTCAGGATGAAAATACCCTGACCCTTTCCCCCCCTCCCTCAGATCTCCTGCCAGGGTTCCCCATTGGCCAAACTCATTGGAAACTAGAGGGCATGAGAACAATGATGAAATCCATACAGGTCAGCTTCACGGGCAGAAGGAGGGGCAAATGGAATCAGCAAGTGGCAGGGCCAGAAGACGAATATTGTACTTCATGGCGATTATGAGTTGAATCGTGCCTCCCCCAGAGATATACTGAAGTCTTCACCCCAGTACCTCAGAATGTGGTTTTATTTGGAAACAGGGCTTTGAAAATGTAATTAAGATAATGCTAAACTGGTTTAGGGTAAGCCCTAATCTAATATGACTAGTGTCCTTATAAGGAGAGAAGAAACAAAGGCAGACAAAGGGGAGACTGCCATGTGTAGATGGAGGATGCGGATAAGGGAGGCATCCCCAGGGCACTGGACACCAAGGACTGCCGGCCAACCCCCAGAAGCTAGAAGAGGCGAGGAAGGCGTGTCCCCTCCAAGTTTCAGAGGGAGCTCGGCCCAGCTGACAAATTGCTTTTGGACTTCCAGCCTCCAGATAATAATTTCTGTTGTCTGAAGCCGCCCAGTCTGTGGTACTTTGTTACAGCAGCCCTAGGATACTAAGATAATGACTACTATGAATGAGTTTTTGGAATACTTATTCGTCCTACAAACGTTTCCTTTCTACTCTGGGAAAAGCACCTGCTAGGTCTGGGGATTCTGAGATGCTGCCATTTCCCTCGGTGGGCACTGACGTGTGGAGCCCAGCACTGGGGCTCCAGCCACATGTAACTCCTCCAGCAATCCCCTAAGGTGGGTGGTCTTACCTTAAATTTATAGATGGGCTGTCCAAAGGAAAGACTGGCCTACCCGAAGTGACAGCTGGGAGGTAACAGCTGAGATTTAGTCTTAAGCCTGAGTCCACGGTCCGCGTTCTTCATGGAACTGTGATGCCCTTTGCCCCTGCCCACAAAGATGTCAACTGTGCAGCAAACCAGTCTATTTGCAACAAAGAATCTTCATCCAGAACAGGAATAGGCGGGAACCTTCAGTGCCCTGTGAAATCGGGACAGTTTATTTTCTACCTTAGGATGAGGACTAAAAGAGCCCTGCTGCTCTAGAGTGGTGACAATGTGGGGCTGCCTGGTGCAAGAGCCCCTGGAACTTAAGATGGGCACAAGCAGGCAGGAAGGCTCTGCCCTCTGCCAAGGAGATGAATGGATGGAGGATTCGAGGATCACATGGTCTGGATAAAAAGGGAGCTCCTCAGGCAGAGCTGTGGTTTTGTTTATGGTGTGATGGGACTGTTGTACATGCAGATAATTAAAAATGGGGCAAATCTGAGAGGAAGGGCCCAGAGTGGGGAGCGGCATAAGAGATGGAGGTGGGGACACTGTGGTGGAGACTTCAGTGTGCCGCTTAGCTTCTATGTTCAGTTTCTGCTCTGGGCACCTGGCATGGAAGGCTTGGAGCCAGGGAAGAGATATAACTTACTTATGGAGGAAAACTGGTTGGTGGCATCACAAAAAGTTGAACATAGAATTACCATATGACCTAGCAATCCCACTTCTAGGTGTAGATACCAAAGAACGGAAAGCAGGGACTCAGGCAGATCTTTGTACACTAGTATTTATAGCAGCATTAGTCCCATGAGCCCAAAGATGGAAGCAACCAAAGGGTCCGTCAACAGATGAATGGATAAACAAAATGTGGCTTTGTTTTATTTATATATATATAGTATATTATTTTATATATATAGTAATATTCACTATATATAGTATGTATAGTAATATTATTCAGCCATAAAAAGGGATGAAGTCCTGATGCATGCTACAACATGGATAAACCTTGAAGACATCATGTTGAGTGAAATAAGCCAGACACAAAAGAACAAATATTGTATGACTTTGTTTATATGAATATCAGAATAAGCAAATTCACAGAGACAGAATGTAGGTTAGAAGTTACAAGGGGTTAGAGAGATGAAATGGGGAATTATTGCTTAAAGTGTACAGAGTTTCTGTTTTGGATGATAAAAAATGTGTAGTAATGGAAGGTAGTGATGGTAGCACAACGCTGTAAAATTAATGCCCCTGAATTGTAAACTTAAAAATGACTAAAATGGCAACTTTCATGCTATGTATTTGTTAAAATGATTTTAAAAAAAAAAAGGGTATGTAGTCAAATCAGGCAAAAACTACATCACAGCATCAAAGTGTGGTCCCTGGACCAGCAGCGTCAGCCTCACCTTGGAAATGAAATGTCAGTTCTCTGGGACAGAGAAATGTCAGCCTTCTCAAATATAAAACCACAATGGCAAGCATTGATTTTTCAGTTGAGCAGCTTTTCAAATGGGCAACACTATAACAACTCACAGGGAACTATAGGGCTTTAAGGACTATTTTTAATTCTCCTGTGCAGGGATTCTCAGTGTGATCCTTGGGCCGGTGTTAACGGCATTACCTCTGCATGATTTTTCTTTAAACTTACAAATGCTCTTACAACAACAGAAAAAATTTTTAAGCAAACACTTGCATCTACCCTAGTACTACAGAATCAGCAGCTCTGGAGATCAGGCCTAGCAATCTGTTCTAACAAGCCCTCTAGGTGATTCTGAGGTACTGTGATGTTTTAGAAAGTCTGCTGAAGGGTCACTTATTCTTAATAGAGTTAGGACATGTTTAGGAAGCCCTGAAACAAAGAACTCTAAAATGACGGTAGACTTGTGGCATCAATGGGGGCTGATGAAGGGGAAAGGGGTTTAGCATGTACCAGAACATTGATAAATATAAGACACATATTGGTAGAGGCAGGAAGAGGAGGTGTTAAATCTAGAGACAGGGGTATAGGGTAGCTCTTGCCAAAATCCAGGGAAGACCTGAGGGCAGGGTCTGAGATGAAGGGATGAGGGGGACTCCTATGATTTAGAAGGTAGAGTCTACTGGCTTGGTTGCACTCACTCATTTATAGTCCCGCCTTTTCCTTCTTGCTCTTGTAATTCGTTCTTTTAAAAATAGGCCCTGGCTACATGCTACAAACAGGTAAGTAATATTTTTCATTCCCCAGCCATCTGGATAGCACATGATTCTTCCACTTGAGGAGGCAAAAATAGAAATTATTTCCCAATTGCATTGTGGCGAACCATACAGATCAGTAGTTTGGCAGCTCAGGAGTAAGTACCCAATGCTGCCTGGTAGGGCAGAGAAGGATTTTTTCCTTGACAAATCAATTTTATTGGTACATATTAATAAAGCATAAATCCAACCAAAGTGTATGATCAATGGTATTTGATGTAATCACACATTTGTGCATTCATGTCTTCAATCATTCTTAGAATACTGGCATTATTCCAATAATAATAATATGCAACAAACAAAACGCATCACCTCTCAATCCCTCTTCGCTTCCCCTGCCATACATAGTTATTCTTTTTCCTTCTTTCTGTTTATTTGTTTTTATATTTCGTAAAAACAGTCTTATATATGCAGTATCACCCGTCTTTGTATTTTACATGAGGTTTTATTATCTTGTAGAGTCCCATGTTACAGATTTAGCTTTCCTACTAGGAATAAACATGACCTTAGACTTTCCCTTTCAACCACTGTCATACCCACACGATAGGACTGCTAGTTACAAACATCACGACATGCTTTGACCATTTCTATTCATTTCCAAAGATTTACAAACAACCTTTTATCAATTCTTCACAGATTAACCCTTAGCTTTCCATTCTCTACTCTCCTATTTTCTGGTGATCTATATTCTCATTATTAACTCCATGAGTTTATACAATATACTTAGTTCATAATAGTACAATCATACAGTATTTGTCATTTTGTGTCTGGCTTGCTTCACTCAACATAATGTCCTCCAGGTTCATCCACATTGTCATATGATTCATGTCTTCATTTCTTCTTTCCACTGCATAATATTCCATTGTGTGTACATACCACAATTTGTTTATCCATTTATCATTGATGGACAATTGGGTTGTTTCCAACTTTTGGCAATTGTGAATAATGCTGCTATGAACATCTGTGTGCAGATGTCTGTTCATGTTACTGCTCTCAGTTCTTCTGGGTATGTGCCTAGCAATGGTATTGCTGGGTCTCATGACAAGTCTATGTTCAACTTCCTTAGGAACTACTAAATAGTCCTCCACAGTGGCTGTACCATTCTACATTCCCACCAACAATGAATAAAAGTTCCTATTTCTCCACATCTTCTCCAACATTTGCAGTTTTTTTACTTTTTAATAGCAGCCAGTGTAATAGGTGTAAAATGATATCTCATTGTAGTTTTGATTTGCATTTCCCTTATTGCTAGTGATGTTTAACATTTTTTTTCATGTGTTTCTTCAGCAATTGTATTTCTTCTTTGGACAATTTTCAAGTCTTTTGTCCATTTTTAATTGGGTAGTTTGTCCTTTTATTGTTGAATGTAGTATCTCTTTGTATATCATGGATATAAACGCTTATTGGATATGTAATTGCCAAATATTTTTTCCCATTGAGTCGGCTGCCTTTTCACCCATTTAACAAAATCCTCTGGGTTGTAAAAGTGTTTAATTTTGAGGAGGTCCCATTAATCTGTTTTTTCTCTTGTTGCCCGTGCTTTGGGTGTAAGGTGTAAGAGACTACTGCCTACCACAAGATTTGAAGATGTTTTCCTACATTTACTTCTAGGAGTTTTATGGTGTTGCTTTTATATTTAGTCTTGATCCATTTTGAATTAATTTTTTATAAGGTGTGAGGTAGGGGTCCTCTTTCTTTCTTTTGGATATGGATATCCAGTTCTTCCAGTACCATTTGTTGAACAGAGGCCCAGCTGAGTGGGCTTAACAGCCTTGTCAAAAATCAGTTGACTGTAGATACGAGGGTATTTCTGAGTTCTCTATTCTGTTCCATTTGTCATGTCTATCTTTATGCCAGTACCATGCTGTTTTTACCACTGTAACTGGGTAATATGCTTTAAACAAAGTAAGAGTCCTTCAAATTCATTCTTTTTTAAAAGATCTTTTTGGATATTTGAGACCCCTTAAGTCTTCTTTGGTTTCTTTTAGCAATGCTTTGTATACAGGTCCTATGTCCTTGCTAAAGTTTATTCCTAAATATTTTATTGTTTTAGTTGCTATTATAAATGGAATTTTTTTTTCTGATTTCCTCCTCAGATTGCACATCAGTAGTATATAGAAACTTCTAATTTTTGCATATTAATCTTATATCCCACCACTTTGCTGAACTCATCTATTGATTCTAGTAGCTCTGTTATGGATTTTTCAGGAGATCCTAGATATAGGATCATATCATCAGCAAATAGTGAAAGTTTTACTTTTTCCTTTCCTATTTTAGTGCCTTTTATTTGTTTATCTAGCCTAATTGCTTTAGCTAGAACTTCTAGCACAATATTGAATAACAATGGTGGCTGTGGGCATCCTTGTCTTGTTCTTGATTTCAGTGGGATAGCTTTCAGTCGTTCACCATTGAGTGCAATGCTAGCTATAGGTTTTTCATATATTCCCTTTACCATATTGAGAAAACTTCATTCTATTCCTATCTTTTGGAGTATTTTTATCAAGAAAGGATGCTATATTTTGTCAAATGCCTTCTCTGCATCAGTTAAGAGGATCATGTGATTTTTCTTCTTCAGTTTATCAATGTGGTTTAACATTAATTGATTTTCTTGTGTTGAACCATCCTTGCATACCTGGGATAAAACCCACTTCACTGTGGTGTATAATTATTTTAATGTGCTTTTGGATTCTGTTCGCAAATATTTTGTTGAGGATTTTTGCATCTATTATCATTAGAGATACTGGTCTGTACTTTTCTTTTTTTGTAGTATCTTTATCTGGTTTTCTTGTTAGGGTCATGTTGGCTTCTAGAATGAGTTTGGTAGCATTCTTTCCTGTTCAATTTTTTGGAAGAGCTTGAGCAAAGATTGATATTAGGTCATTTTTGAATGATTGGTAAAATTCACTTCTGACACCATCTGGTCCTGGGCTTTTTATCTTTAGGAGTTTTTTGATAACTGTTTCAATCTCTTCACTTGTGATTCATTTGTTGAGGGTCACTGAAGGTGACTTGTGTGTTTCTTCTATACATTGTCTAGTTTTTTGGCACACAATTGTTCATAGTATTCTCTTTTTTAAAAATTTATTTATTTCTCCCCTCCTCATTGTTTGTGCTTGCTGTCTGCTCTCATTGTGTGCTCTCTGTGTCTGCTTGTTTTCTTTCTTTCTTTTTTTTTAGAAGGTCCTGGGAACTGAACCCAGGACCTTCCATGTGGGAGATAGACACCCAATTGCTTGAGCCACCACTGTTCCCTCATGTTGTGGCTCTCATTGTGTCTCCTTGTTGTGTCATCTTGTTGCATCAGCTCACCACTCCAGCCTGTTGCATCAGCTCACTGTCTTGCTCATCTTCTTTAGGAGACACTGGGAACCAAACTCAGGACCTCCCTTGTGGTAGGTGGGCACCCAACTGCTTGAGCCACATCTGCTTCCCCATAGTATTCTCTTATGATCTCTCTTATTTCTCCGGGGTCAGTTGTAGTATCCCACCTCTCATTTCTGATTTTATTTATTTTCGTCTTCTCTCTTTTTTTTCTTTGTCAGTCTAGCTAAGGGTTTGTTGATTTTGTTGATCTTCTCAAAGAACCAACTTTTGGTTTTGTTGATTCTCTCTATTCTTTTTTTTGTAGTTTCCTGTTCTTTTTCTATTTCCCACAGGTGTGCAGTTTGATCTTCAGTTTTAGCTCTTCTTTTTTAATGTAAGCATTGAGGGCTTAAATTTCCCTCTCAGTGCTGCCTTTGCAGTTTCCCATAGGTTTTGATATATGTTGTGTTCTCATTTTCATTCATCTCAAGATATTTGCTGGATTCTCTTGCAATTTCTTCTTTGACCCAGTGATTGTTTAAGAGTGCATTGTTTAATTTCCATTATTTATGAAATTTCTCTTTTTCTGTCCATTATTGAAGCTGGAAGTCTTCATTCTGTTATGATCAGAGAAAATGTTTTGTATAAGTTCAACCTTTTAAAATTTATTGGGACTTTTCTTGTGACCCAGCATATGGTCTATCTTGGAGAAGGATCCATGGGCACTTGAAAAGAAAGTGTATCCTGCTGTATTGGGATGCAGTGCTCTTTAGATATCTGTTAGGTCTAATTCATTTATCATATTACTCAAGTTCTTTTTCTTTATCTTCTGTCCAGATGTTCTATCAATACTGAGAGTGGTGTATTGAAGTCTCCACCTATTTATTGTAGAAACATCTATTTCTCCCTTCAGTTTTGCCAGTGTGTGCTTCATATATCTTAGGGCACTTGGGTTAGATGCAGAAATAATTTAGTATAGTTATTTCTTCTTGGTGAGTTGCCTCTTTAATTAATATGTAATGACCTTCTTCATCCCTTATAACAGTTTTGCATTTGAAATCTATTTTTTCCTATATATCAGTATCAATATCCAGATCATTTTTGGCCACTATTTGCATGGAATAACTTTTTCCAACCTTTCAATTTTAACCTGGTTGTGCCCTCATATCTGAGGTGGGTCTCTTGTAGATAATGTATAGATGACTCATTTTTTAAATCCATTCAGTCTATGTCTTTTGATTGGGGAATTCAATCCATTAACACTCAATGTTATTACTGTAAAGGCATTACTTACTTCAATCATTTTGTCCTCCAGCTCTCTGTCGTCATATTTTTCTATTGCCTTCTTACCTTTAGTTTACCCTTCCTAAAAATACTCATTTCTAAATTCTTCTTCAAATCTCTTGCCCTTATTTTTTCCTTTAAAGCTGCAGCACACCCTTTAGTATCTCTTGTAATTCTGGTCTTTTGGTAACGTATTCTATCCATTTTTATTTGTCTGTGAAGACTGAACTCACCGTCATTTTTGAAGGACAGTTTTCCTGGATACAGAATTTTGGCTGGCAGTTTTTCTTTTTCAGTACCTTAAATACATCAAACCACTTTCTTCTTGCCTCTATGGCTTCTGATGAGAGGTTGGCACTTAATCTTATTGATTTTCCCTTGTATGTGATGCTTTGCTTTTATCTTCCTGCTTTCAGAATCCTTTCTTTATCTCTGATATTTGTTAGTCTGAATAGTAGGTGTCTTGGGGTAGGTCTGTTTGGATTTATTCTGTTTTGGGTGCATTGTCCTTTTTGAATATTGATATTTATGTCTTTCGTAAAGGTTGGGAAGTTTCCATTCATTATTTCCTCAATATTCTTCCCCTTTTCCATTGTCTTCTCCTTCTGGAACCCTGATATCACAAATATTTGTGTGTTTCTCACTGTCATTCAATTCCCTAAGACTCTGTTCCATTTTTTCCAATGTCTTCTCTTTCTGTTCTGTCATTTCCAGTTCAGATGTTCTGTCTTCAAGCTATTCAAATCTACTCTTATGTGCCTCTAATGTATTTTTTTCCTCTCTCCTTCCTCACCTCCCCCCGCCCCAGTTGTCTGCTCTCTGTGTCCATTCACCATGTGTTCTTCTGTGTCCACTTGTGTTCTTGTCAGCAGCACCAGGAATCAGTGTCTCGTTTTTGTTGCATCATCTTGCTGCATCAACTCTGTGTGTGTGTGGCGCCACTCCTGGGCAGGCTGCACTTTTTTCATGCTGGGTGACTCTCCTTACGGGGCACACTCCTTGTGCATGGGCCTCCCCTACACAGGGGACACCTCTGAGTGGCACGGCACTCCTTGCGTGCATCAGCACTGCGCATGGACCAGCTCGTCACACAGGTCAGGAGGCCCTGGGTTTGAACCTTGGACCTCCCATGTGGTAGGTGGTTGCCCTATCCGTTGGGCCAAATCTGCTTCCCTCTAATGTATTTTTAATCTCATCCATTGTGTCTTTCATTCCTATAATGTCTGTTACTTTTCTTTTGAGGCTTCCAAATTGTTCTTTATGATCACCCAGTGTTTTCTAAATATCCTTTATTTCTTTAGTCATATTTTCCTTAAATTCTTTGAGGTGATTTAGGAGAGTTGTGTGATTATCATTGATTAATTGTCTTAGATCCTGTATCTCTTCAGGATATTTGGTTAGTTACTTTGGCGGGACCATCTCTTCCTGTTTCCTACTATGGCTTGTAATTTTTTGCTGATATCTAGGCATCTGAACTGGTGAATTTAATTTGATAGTCAATTTCTTTCTCTTGCATATTGGGTTTTTTTTTTCTTCCCCACAGCTCTTCTTTGATATTTGGTTCAACTTATTCTAAGTCCTTAAAATTGCCTGGCTTAAGTTATCAAGATTGGGCCAGGGATTCACAAATGGGGCTATAGATTTTCTTCCAGGAGTAGGATCCAGAGAGTACCATAAAAAGGTTTTGTCCATGCAATTTCCAGACTGGTCAGCAGATAGCACTCATCAGGGCACCTTTCCACAGAGGTGTTTCAGTTTGTACTTACCTATGTTCCTGCATTGAATCTCCAGAATGGAGATTCAAAGCAGTTTCTGCTGGCTGAATTCACTGAAGAAAAGCCCCCTGGCTCCCCCTCCCCTTTCCCTTGAAACAGCTGTCAGGGAGGAAGATGTCTGTTCTCGATTGGCTGCAGTGAGCCAGAGGTTTTATCCTAGCTTAGTATCTTGGGGGTGGGGAAGAGGAGCCCTTCCCAGCCACAATGGGGGCTTGGTAACTCACATTTGTCATTTTGCCTTCTTCATCTCTCTGTCCCTTACCCCCCCACCCTGCAAGTTGTGTAGCACTGCCCTGGTCTGCTGATCCCCAAAGCAGATCCCTTGGACAACTTTTGGCTCTTTCTCTGTTGTTTTTGTGAGAGCACTGAGCTCTGCCTGTTAGTCTGACACCAGCTTCCCACAATCCTCCCGAGAAGGCTTTTTATAGGTAATCTTGCTGGCAAGACTTAAAGCATGAGTAGAAAGAGGTACAGTAAGAGGGCAGAGGCATTCCTGGCAATGGCATTGCTGCTTCGTGTTAAGTACTTGATGTTTAGTAGCCTTGGAGCTCTCTGCATGGGGAGGGGACTGGCAGGAAGACAGGGCCCAGCTAATAGGGAATGTGACTAAATCCTGAGGTATTAAATTAGGCACCCGCAAGCACCTTACAGTTCAACTATTTTATTCTCACAATAACCTGATGACCTTGTGAGATAATGAAGGACATGCTAAACTGTTTTGATTTTATCCTGTGGTGATGGGCAGCCTTTGAATTGTTTTAAGGAGGCAATGGTTTGGGTGTGCCTCTAGGACTGGACATCATTCCCAGAGGAGCTTATCAAAGGGAATGCAGGTACCCAGAGCCCATTCCAGAGCTGTAGACTGGATCTCAGGGCTGGGATCCAGGAGAGCCTGGCAGGAAGAGCCAGAGGGTCTGCATTTAGAGGTAGACAAAAGTATTTTAATTGCTTGACTTTAATAATGGCATTTTGTTTTTCTTTTAGGATTCTCTAAATCAAGCGTGAGTATCCTTTTTTCCTCCATGTATCTTCATTTTGTAAATTTGATGATGATGATGATTTATTTTGCTCATAAATGTTCACAACCATGCTTCATTCACTTAACAAATAGGTATTGCACATCTAACATCAATGAGGGGATAACCCTGAATTTCTATGTGAAATGTCAAATGTCCTCTATTTAGGAAGTGCTGTCTATGATCTTTCTTAGAATAAAAATAAAACCAAATGCTTTATTTCATTGTTGTCTCTATGTGGAAAGATTAATATAAGGGAATGAAAATTTTAAAATTCTGGATCCCACTTTCTGGGTAGTCACTGATAATTTACTAAACATGCACTGTCTGCTTTCATGCCGTTGGTACTAATTTGTGACTATAGACCAATGAGTAGCATATTTCAATCCTATATGGGTTTTCTTTTTCTCAGACTTGCTTTGGTTATCCCCTGAGCATCTTCTTCATCGTGATCAATGAGTTCTGTGAAAGATTTTCCTACTATGGAATGAGAGGTAATTATTTTAAACATTCCTTGCCGTTTGGTGAACGCATGAGCTACCATAGCCAGTCCTAACTTTGTTTCTCCCTCCTCCTCCACTTTGCCTCTGTAAAAAGCACTCCTGATTCTATACTTCACAAATTTCATTGGATGGGATGATAATCTGTCCACCGCCATCTACCACACATTTGTTGCTCTGTGCTACCTGACGCCAATCCTTGGAGCTGTAGTTGCTGATTCGTGGCTGGGAAAGTTCAAGTGAGTAGTTGAAACTTTCCTTGTTAACAAACCAAAACATTTTTATAAACTTTATGGTTTGGGGTGGTGGAATCTGGGAACAAAGAATCAAAGAGCATGAACACCTAGGAGAATATTCCAGACCCAGCTTCTGCACATAATTTTATCCCAGAACCAAGCACAGCATCTGTTTTTTTAGCAGAGTGAATACAGGTAGCCTTGGTAGACTTTTTTCCCCCTCCTCCAAACATTTACAATGTCTTTGTTTCATTCTGAAATAGCAGCAGGGATACTCTTTGTCACTAAAGATGTCTGGGGCACTAGGCTAAGGGCTGGGAAAACAAAGGAGCTCCCTAATATGTGTCCTCACTGCTGCAGGGCTTGAGCTGCTCAACAGCAGAGAGGATATGTGGTCACTGGTCCTGCAGGAAGGGCTCCAAGAGCAGACTTAATGGGGGGCTATCAGGAAAAGTTTCCTCAGACTTAATGAAGAATAAAGTAGAGGCTTTTACAGGCCCAAGGAATGACACAGGCAGAAGCATGAACATTTGCTAATTATCTCAAAAACAATTCTACAGAAATATAACCAGCAGGCCCCCCCCTGGCCAAATATTGTTACAAGTCATGCTGGTAGGTAAGTATCTCTCACTGTGTATGGACATAAATACTAATTTCAGTAGTTAAGAAAAATAAAACATTGTATCTTTCAAGTTGTTCAAAGATAAAGTGGATCTTCCCTCTCCCCCTGGCGCCTCTGGACACAGTTCTGTTCTACACTTGCATCAAGTTTCTTTACCAGTTTTACTTAAGTTTGAGAAACAAGCAATTTCATGACTGGGCTTTTGAAAGTTTTGAAGGAAGGTGCCTATTTTATGGTGGAAAAGGAAGTGTACTGCAAGGGTGCAATGAACTTACATTCTCTTAACTCTTTTAAACATAGGACAATTGTGTTCCTCTCCATTGTCTACACATTTGGACAAGTAATCACTGCAGTAAGCTCAATTAGTGACCTCACAGAACACAGCCAAGATGGAATCTCCAGTAACATCTCTGTACATGTGTAAGTTGATGTTATCTAACCTTCCACTGGTTATGGATTGCTGCTGTAATTTTTAGTATCTTTCCTTGACCTTCATTGTGTGCGTGAGGAGGCTTTTCTTTCCTCATCAGAGCTATAGAGAAGGCTGTTTTCTTGACTAGGAGCTGGGTCTTCAGTGTGTCACCATCATAATGTTTGGAGCCATTGTTCTCTTTGAGGCGTGGCTGTCCTGTACCTCTCACAGCACTCTCGGCCAGTGGGTACAGCATCTGGGTTAGCTTGATCTTCCCTAGAGGGACATAACCCTCCATAGACCTGACCATTAATGCCAAAAGGTTTCCTCAAGGCTCTGGTACCATTTCCATCTTCATCACACTTCTGCCTTTTTTTTTTCAGGTGGTCCTGGGGATTAAACCCAGGATCTCAAACATGGGAAGCAGGCACTTGAGCTACATCTGCTCCCCAATTCGTTTTCATAAAGATTTGTTCCAGCCATATGTGCTAGGTTCTTGATCAAACATAGTATTGGCAAATGCCCCTCCGCTAGATTAATTCCCCTTTATTAAAATCTGTCCTCATAGACTAGTTGTAACAATTTATTTTGTTACCTGTTCTTGTGCTTCAGCTCTTTGATCTATAGGAATCAACTTACTAATGGGTTGGGAATATATAATTGAAATTCAAATTATCTGCAGTCCCCACATTTCTAGCTTGTCAGGACATTGGACTACTATCTAGACTAGGTCCCCTGATGCCATTACCCTTGTTTCCCACAGGGAACTGTGTTGGCTGAAGGGAGTGATATGAGCATTGACTTTCAGTATTTGGTTCCCAGCTCTCCCACAGAGAGAGCTATATGAGCTTGGGCAAATTATCTTCTGCATGCTTCCTTTTTCTAATCTCTAATGTGGAGTAGGAGCATGGACTTTGGAGCCAGGTTCATATTCTGGCTGTACTCATTAACTTCGTGATTGTAAGCAAGTTTCTTAAACTTCTGTGCTCAGTTTCCTCATCTGTAACAGTACCTACGTAATATAAAGCGTTAGTTTTAAAGCATTGCTAAACTTCTCACAAGAGTGCATGGTACATAATATTCAACTGGCCACTTACTGTCTTTCAAAATGTTTAGAGTAACAATGTTAAACATGAGTTGTGTTAAGAAACAAGTTTAAAGAGAAATTTCAGTCAGTTAGACAAGTGGGATTTTTAAGGAATTTCCTTCTCTGCACAGTATCTTCCTTGGCTTTATATGTTTCATAAACTTTTTTTTTTTTTGTATTTTTAAACAATGTTAGCAAGCCAAGAAGATATGGAATAAACACTTGTAAAACTTAAAATTTGTGGTACTTAACTGTAAAACTAATAAAGCTACAAAATGAGAATTGACAAATTTTATGAAGGATTTTTTTTTCATTCAAGAAGTAAAATTCTTACAGATAGCTTAAAAAATACAAAAGTAAATAAAAACAAATAGCTCTTAATCCCACCACTTAACATAACTATAAACCTTTTACTGTACTTCTTTCAGTTCTATGCTTTGTAAACAAATTAAGATCATACTACATATCCTGATACCTGGCTTTTCAATTAAGCCATATTTTCCAATGTCATTTAATGGCTATACAGTAGTCTATTATGATTGTGCCAGAGACGATGTTTACATTTGTTTAATAATTCATCCATTATTTTGTCAGACAATTAGAAGGCTACCAAAAAAATTTTCATACATTAACCTTTGTTCAGACTTCAAGTTATCACTTTACATTTTCTAAATGGTAAGCGAGTGTCAACCTGGAGGCTCGTTAATTCAAGTTTTCCTTCAACTCTCAAGACTGCATTGCCTCTGAGTTATCTTTCTCATGAACGTTGAGTCTCTTCCCGGGCTTTCCCTTTGCTCTTCATCTTCTGAGGGAACTGGGATCCTACCCGTAAGGATCTGACCGCTGGGCAACCACCTCTTTGCTTCCCTGTAGGGGACTGTGCATGTGCGGCCTGATCCTGATAGCTCTCGGGACTGGGGGAATAAAGCCCTGCGTGTCTGCGTTCGGGGGAGATCAGTTTGAAGAGGGCCAGGTAAGAGCATGTGCCTTCCTGGAAACCACTTACAGGAATTATAAATGTCCAGGAATCACATTCCACTGACACAAAGTCCACTCTTGTAGTACAGGAAAAACCCAGTATAGCATAAATATTAAGGCATTGTACTGTATCTGATAATGTTAGAAAAATTCAATGTGACTCCACATTTAACACTAACCAGATTTTGCTCTACCAAAAATATATAACTATATGCTTCCTCCTATAGTTACCTTCACATCTGCCCTTCATCTGTATCTTCATCCCTCGTTTTCTGTAGCTTCACGTCAGTACCACCCTCCCCATCCTTATTAGCCCACTATTGTATGTAGCCCAGCTACATGCTTATTTTAAGATTAACTGAGAAAAGCAAAAACTAATTTTTCCAGACCCTTCTTATTAATATCACCCTAATGATTAACTTTCTTTGTTTCAACCAGTTTAAAAGCTGTGAGAAAACCCCTTAATGGGAAGGCAGATTTGAGACACCCCCTCTCCTGTCCTTCTGCCAGCCTTAATAAACCTGCTTTCTCTCATGACCATCCCGGTGTGGAAACCAGGTCATCTGCTCCAGGCAAGAACCCAGTGGGGTCTCCTTCATGCTCCATGGGATTCTTTTTAAGTACACTTGAAAGTAAGCTGCAGGCCAAAATTAAGTTAAAGGTGAAAGTCACATCATCAGTGACATTTGATCAGTTGATCCCAGGATTTGACATCTTACTTTAAATGTATCCTTTTCATTACAGGAAAAACAAAGAAACAGATTTTTCTCCATCTTTTATTTGGCCATCAATGCTGGAAGTTTTCTTTCCACTATCATCACTCCCATGCTCAGAGGTAAAAAGAAAAAAAAATCAGAAAGGGACTTCTGTCTTCATTTTTAATTGTGGGGAAGAAAGTCAGGTGAAAAGATGAAGTCCTTGCTTTCTGTGTGCTGTTTTTCCTCCTCTAAACACACTTCCCTTGTATTCTACAAGGTGCATGCTGGGATGCAAATTGAAATCCAGAATATGGGCTTCTTTTCTTTCAAGGTTTATCTCCTTTTCTAATATTAGCTGAATTCCTTATCCCAATGACTACCGAAGAGTCTAACACATCCTAAGCATAATGATCATTTTTAAAAGAACGTATTATGAAAAATAAGTCAACGTGCCTGTTCTTGGTAAGAGATGAGTCAAAAGAGGCTGTTTCCAAACTCTGGGTGGCCCTGGGTGGGCTGTAGTTGACATTTTACCCTTCCAGCATTGTTCTCCAATGATGCTTCAGTGAATTAGAAAGAATTTAGTGAGCAAGGTTGTATTTTTTGCTTATCTGTCATCTCAGGTATTTCCAAAAGAAATGCCCGTAGAAAGAAAATAAAATAATAACTGTCACCAGTACTCAGCTGTTGCTAGTGCTCCATTGAAAGTTTGTGAATTACTCATGTAGAAGGTACTATAATGTGCTATTGGGGACAAATGAGCAAGACCACAATGCCCACACTGAAGATCAGATGAAATTATTAAATAAAATATTTTGTGGGGATAATGTATTCATGCATAGAATAGTGATTTGGAGATGACACTTAAAGCCCACTCCAACTTATTTTAATTTAAAATGTAATCACTTTTATTCTTACATTGCATTGCCTCACCTCCCCAACCTCAGATTCTACTAGAGTATGTACTATGTGTGTTTGAATGATAAAATCTGTTAAAGGATAACTTTTTAAAAGGTGAAATCATGAATCTCATATAAATATAAAATGAACATGTATCAAAGATTTTATATAATGAGGAAAATTGAAAGCTGTTACAATCATTTCAAATAAGGATTTCACTTACAGAGATTTATATTCTCCACTGGGAAAAAAATTAGTTGCATTGCTATGAACAGGAATGATTTGCATGACTCTCGGTTTTGTTCTAGTAGCTTCTTTCTCTATAGAATTGTGAGATAGCTTAGTCAAAGACAAGGTCAAACCCCTATAGGATCAGTTAATTCCAGAGGCTCCAGCATCCCATAGAAAGGATTTTCAGTGATCTCTTCAACCCTCTCCAAAGCCTTCATTTTTTTCCTGGACAGATGCTAGGATTCAGAGCCAAAACATATCTCAGGGAGGTGTTAGCAAACTACAGCCCAGGACCCGTATCTAGCAATCGGAACACCTCCATTTGTTAACAAGGTTGCTTTCACAGTAAAAGGGCAGAGCTGAGTCCTTGTGGCAGTGACTGAATGGCCCACAAAGCCTAAAATATTTACTCTCTGGCCCTTTACAGCAAAGTTTGCTGACCTCTGCCTTCGTCATCTAACAGTTTCTAAATCGGCATGAATACAGGAATATATAATCTTGATTTTTTTTTTCAGTGCAATTTTTATTTTACCTACTGAGTTCCACAATCTTCAAGATATCACATCCAGGTCCTATCTCTCTCCCTTCACTAAGAAAACCCACAGAACATAAGTTGGCCCACTGACCTAATTGTCAAGACCAGCTGCCAGTACAGGATCTCTTTAATCAGAATTATATCATCTCATTCTTTCATGTTTTGCCCATTGACATAATGAAAATGCTTAGCAAGAATACAAGAAAATATGTACATTTTGCATCAGTTTGTTAATAGTTCCTCCCAGGATTTTGACATACTATCACTCAACACCATCCTGAGAGGACTTGCTGATGCACGTTTTCCACCATGTTTTTTTTCATTTAACCGTTGTTGCCGTGAGTTGTCCTAATGAGGACCAAAGAGGTGTCCAGGCTCCCCGCTTTCTTTTTTTGTCTCTACTTAAAAACTCTTTTATTGCTTGCTATAATAATGTATGCTCATTATAAAACAAATCAAAACAAAATAAAAACAGCAATATATATATTTTAAAAAATAAGTTGGCCCGCTAAGTTTGACTCAGCCAGGATTATTCATCTATTTAGGGCCTAAGTTTAGAACCTGTCTGCATCACTTGCTCTTTCTACTATAATGCTGTTTTGATCAGCTGGCAATGATATCAGTGAGACAAATGGATAAGTCTAGAACATTAAGTACAATATGCAATAACCCAGGGAATTTAAAGAATCAGAGCTTTTTGAGTATGACCGATACTGTAATGAATTTTAAATTTATAATCTCTCCCCAGTTCAACAATGTGGAATTCACAGTAAACAATCTTGTTATCCACTGGCATTTGGGGTCCCTGCTGCTCTGATGGCTGTAGCTCTGAGTAAGTAGACATCAGGTGAATTCATATGAGCCTATATATGATCAGGCCAGGCACTACATTAACTAATTGTCACTTAGTGTAGAAAGTCTATGTAACAAATCGTAACAAAAGGTGGGGAAAAGAATTACCATCAGATGTCAAACATGCTATGAATTTTCAAAGACAGTAGGGTTGGCATGTCATTGCAGAGGGAATAGGAGCAAAAAATGGTTTACAAAGAAAGGAATCAACTGAGTTAGACCTTTAAAGGTTTGATACTATTTAGGCAGATGAACAGGAAGGTGACAGAATCTGCTACTCTAACCCATGACTGAGAGCTTTTGAGCTTGTCAATATGTGTCCGTCTACAGTGTGCATGAAGAAAGGTCAACCTGGTTCAATGATCATTTAAATCCAGTGAAAATCTAAATTTCCATAAAGTAACAACTCAAAATGTTTCTACTAGCCTACTTCTCCCCTGGAAGGAATATATTTGCATAGTAGATAATTTATTTACATTAGCTCTTGGCATTGGCTCTTTAGGAAATGTGAAGCGTTTTCTACATGGGGAAAGATGGTAGTACTAGAAGAAGATACAACCCAATAACCATCTCAAGTCTTCATTGCCTCTTTTCCCACTCAAATGAAGTAGCCACTATCCAATTTTTGTTTTCCGTTCTTCCTACTACCGAGTAGACCCTTTCAACCTTTTTTGCTCATGTTTTAGCAACTTAGTGTTATCCTTACATTTATGCTATAGCTCTATGTTTTCCCCTTGTTATATGTCCTTTTTCTTCTGTAATTCTTTATAGAAGAATTCTTTAAAGAAGGACTCTTTAAATACTGTGACACTCTCCATAGCAGGCACATATGCCTTGTCCTCTCTAATTCTGAGCAGGGAAATAACATTTGAAAAATGTTGCTTTGTACTAGACCTGTATTAAGCACTTTAGGCATTTTGTCTGTACAAGTCATATTTACATCAAAGACCATGCTTTTTTCCTAATAGAGGAATCGAAAAAAGGCCAAATCCTATGTGTCAACACTACCTCTAGAAATTTCTATGTGTAGCAACCGTATGCCTGATTCAGGCTTTAATCAAAAGTTAAAGGTTAAAATATTAAATTACTTAATCCAGTGTGTATCTTTGCCATTTATGCCTGGATTAAAGGAGGTTGGCTTTGGGCAAAAATACATGTAAGCTTCTCTTTCTTCAACTATTAAGAACATCTATAACATAGGCACATACGTGTAGGTGTGCTTCAAAGTTAATGCCTGTCAAATTTTCATTTTAAAGTCTGCTTAACTGAGAAAACAAGTAGAATTCAAACTATCCATCAGTGTGTTTGAATTATTGAATTGTGGTGCTGGATAATCAGAAATACAAATACAGGAGCTAGGTTTTCACAATCTCTTACAGAAATGCTTTTTTCTAAGTTATTTTCACAATATGGCTTTTGCTAAAAAGGTGCTTGGGAGAATAACCTAATTGAAAAGCATTTTTAACTTTTGTAAAACTGTTTTAAATAAATGATGATGGAATGAATTGTACCCATGTTTCTGTACACTGTCCACAGGAAAAAATACGACTGCATATGACTAAGTGAACATTTCAACAGAATAATTCCTATACTATTCTGAAGATTAAAGAAAAAAAAAGAAGAAACTTTCTCTTACCATTGCAACCAGAAAATTAGAGCTATTTTATTGTCTTTGTAGAGTAATATGTTAGTCTGTTATGTAAATGCACTTATTCTTTTTTTTTCTTCCTTTAAACAGTAATATAACTTATATTCAAATAGCTCTACTGAGTATCTCCGAGCCTGCCCTCAAGTTCTGAGAAACAGATATAATAGACTTAAATGTTTATATATTAGAAGATAAATATAACATTATTCAAAGGCTCTTATGATTGTTAGCATTAAAGCACATTTTAAAGTTCTCTGAATTGTCACAAGTTTGTGAGTTAGATCGGTAAATCCATTATACAAGTAATCTAGTATTTCTAGTACAAGGTTTTAATGCAAATAAAACACATCTATCTACAGAAAAGATCATGAGATAGTTGTGTCAGCACCATTTAACGTATCTTCTTTTGCTCTATCTAGTTGTATTTGTTATTGGCAGTGGGATGTACAAGAAAGTCAAGCCACAGGGTAACATCTTGGCTAAAGTGGTCAAGTGCATTGGAGTAAGTATTTCAGTAGCAGCTCTTCAGAGCCTTCGACCTCCTTTAAGTTAAAATTCAATGTAGCCTTGTCTTTCCTTCAGACATTTTGTTAGTTACCTTAATTATTTTAATAAATTGAAGCTCCCTCAAAAACTCACCAAATGGAAAGTATAAATAAAGGACACGAGCAGAGCACAGTGAGGAGTGCTCAAAGAAAAGCAAATCAAAGTGCTTGTTGGGAGTGGGTATAGCTCAGTGGCTGAACACCTGCCTCCCATGTATGAGGTCTGCGTTTAACCCCTGGTACTTCCTTAAAAAAAAAATAGTGACTCATCACCTATGAAATTGGCAAAAAATAAAAACAAAAATGGGGAGGCAGTTTGGCAAAGCAGAACAAGTCTTTAAAATATTAAAACACTTAGGGTCAGCAATCCTCCTTTAGGAATTAAGGCTAAAATAATAATATGGAAAGATGAACATGTGTATTAGCCAAAGGCGTGCTGATGCAAAATACCAGAAATTGGTTGGTTTTTATAAAGGGTATTTATTTGGGATAGAAGCTTACAGTTACCAGGCCATAAAGTATAAGTTACTTCTCTCACCAAAGTCTATTTTCATGTGTTGGAGCAAGATGGCTGCCAATATCTGCCAGGGTTCAGGCTTTCTGGGTTCCTCTCTTCCCAGAATTCATTTCTCTCTCGGCTCAACTCCTCTGTTTTCTCCACAAGGACAGCTGTAGACTATGAGGCTCTCTAGGCTTTGCCTCTTTTCACAAGGCCAGCTGTAGACTAGGCAAATAGCTTGTTTCTCTTCCTGGGGCCTTCTCTCTTTCCTCACAACTAAACTCCTTTGTGTACTTACTTCCGGGGCTCCAGCTCAAGACTCCAGCATTAAAAAACTCCAGCATCAAAACTCCATCTCTCTTATTTTGCCATGTCTTTTATCTGTGAGTTCCTGCCCTAATCATAATTTAATTAAGTAAATGTGAAACTTTAGACAGACCAGTTTACAAACATAATTCAATATCTATTTTTGGAATTCATAACTATATCAAACTGCTACACTATGCAAAAACAAAAACGAAAAAACAGATTAACGTAGGAAGATTATCGTCATGGTATTAACAGCAAAAAGCTTAAGTAAGCTAAATTCTTGAAAATCCAAGAATGATGCTTAACTTACAAGACATCTATATCATATTCTGTAGCCATCAAAAGTCATGTTTCCAAAGAATATTTGATAATAGAAACATGCAAAATACAGTTTCTTCCATATGCATCTACATGGTATATGTGAAATAAATATTGAAAATGGGAATCTTTGGAATTCTTATGTATGCCCACTTTCTTTAATGAACATTTACATTTTATAATTGGGGAGACATTTCTCACTTAGTTATATAAAAAAAAAGTATGAATAACCTTTTGGTTGAAATAGAAACCTTAAGATAATTTCAGATCACTTTCTCTTTATCTGACTTTGTTGCATTTAAACTATATAAATTTACTTCACTTTGTGAAATGAAAAAATACTGAGATGTTTGTATCTTCTTCCTTACCTACAAAATTCCCTTCATTTGCAAAACTACTCCCTTTTCCTCCTGCTCTCCCATACTAACACTAAATCTATTCCCACCAAAAAGTTTTCCCCAAACTAAGAGGGAACCTTACCAATCATCTGTCCAATTCTTTCTTTATCTAGTAATTGACAACTTAGTTCAAATTCCAAAAGAACAACTTCAAGCTATTTAGCCATGAGAAGTATATTGTCCAATATCCTCAAGTCTGTCAGTAGCTTTAGGTTGTTGCTTTTAGTCACACAATCCCCCCACCGCCACTGTAACATCCTCTTACTGCAATGTGCAAATGCACTTCACTTTTCCTAAAGTCCCCTCACTAAACAACACCAACAAGATATTTTGTAGCCCCTAATTTTATCATGGGTCCTCCAGCATACTTTTCTGCTCAGTGTTACCATATTTTAAAATATATTTAACTATAACCTTGATTATCTTATATAAGTATGTCTACATAGTGGTTTCTCACTCTTCTTTGTGTGGCTATAGTATAGTTTTTGTGGATCCACACTATCCAATATGGTAGCCACATGTGGCTATTGAGTACTTGCAATGAGTGAGAGCAACTGAGGAACTGGCTTTTAAACTGTATTTAAATTATTTTAAAATTTAAAACCAATGTTCAATTTAGCTATTAGAAAACTTTTAAGTATGTCTGGAACAACTTAGGTATGTATATCTAGTTTTTCAAATATAAATTTTATGAAATCTAAATTCAGATAAAATATTTCTGATGAACTTAGCATCTAAATTAAGATATGCTGTAAGTGTAAAATAAATCCCAGATTTCTAACACTTAGTATGAAAAAAGAATATACGGATTATTAATTTTTAATATTGATTACATGTTAACAGAGTAATCTGAGTTTATATAATTTCACCTATTTCATTCTTACTCTTTAATATGGCTACTAAAAAACCTAAATTACAAATGTGTCTCACATTACATTTCTACTGAATGCACTATCTAGAGAATTTGGAGAGTAAAGTAGTAGCACTTGTGATGTTGTTTACCCCTGCTCAAACTTTCTTAGTTAGAAAGAGAAGAAATAAGTGCATCAGTTATGCCTTTCATCATGTTCATTATTCTTGTGTTATCAGTTTATAACTTGCTTTTCTCACGAACATATTTTTTTCATTCTAAAGGGTTTGGAGAATGGATGTGGCTCAAGTGGTTGAGCACCTGCTTCCCACACGAGAGGTTCTGGGTTTAGTCCCTGGTGCCTCCTGAAAAACAAACAAGCAAACAAATGAAAAAAACAACTCAGGGGAGCTGATGTGGCTCAGTGGTTGAATGCTGGCTTCTCATATATGAGGTCCCAGTTCAATCTCTAGCCCTAGTACCTCAAAAAATTAAATTAAATTAAAAATATAAAATAGGCTTAATTGACATGTGTTTCTCTGATAAAGGAGCAGGTTCTGATTTTGATTTTGATTTTTCTTCCTTCCTTCAGTTTGCTATCAAAAATAGGTTTAGGCATCGGAGCAAGGAATTTCCAAAGAGAGAACACTGGCTGGACTGGGCTAAAGAGAAATATGACGTAAGTAATAATTATTGCTAAAATGGTCCCAATTACCTCCTTCAACAAAGTGAAAGCCCTAAGTCAATTCATATTCTTCAACCTACATGAACAAAACTATCACTTGTATCCTCATAAACTTTTTTAACATTTTAAATAAGACAATGTGAGAGTGCTTTTTTATTTTGAAAAAAACTTGATAAACAATGGACATAATTTATCTGGAAAAATATTACCTTTTCATAGTTTTTTCATTTGATATAATCTGGCATTAATTATATGTAATTGTGGTTATGTACTTTAGTTCAAATACAGATAAGTGGTTGGGGGCATTTAGCAAATTCCTATAATAGATGTTTTGATTCACATTTTAAATAGCTTAGAAACTTTCAGGTTTCTAAAGAAACCTGTTCCAGGATTCCTTGGAACAATTAATCACCTCCCAGTTTGTCTCTAGGTACAAATATCTCTACACTGAAAACTAAACAGTGGTTCGTCGTTACAAGTGATAAGTGGCTGATTTGTCCCTCCCCACTTCATTACAGGAGCGACTCATCTCTCAAATTAAGATGGTGACAAGGGTGATGTTCCTGTATATTCCACTCCCAATGTTCTGGGCACTGTTTGATCAGCAGGTAATATGAAACTACATTTCTCTACTTCTTTGTTTAGCAAACATTCTTTGGGCATTACCACATACCAAACAGTCTTCATACTTCACTTCTAAAAGTGTTAGTTTCAGGTTTCCTTCATGTATTTCGTTTATTTGAAAATTGTTAGATCATATTGAGTTTCTTTTTAAAACACCGGCTCTAGATGTTGATCTACATTTCTGTTGCAAAGCAATGAAGAAAATTAGTTGTGGTCAAGTAGACTTGGGGAAGAAGAGTAAAGGGAAGAGGATTTGGCTCAACTGATAGAGCATCTGCCTACCACATGGGAGGTCCAAGGTTCAAACCCAGGGCCTCCTGATCCGTGTGATGAGCTGGCCCACGCGCAGTGCTGACACGCACAAGGAGTGCCCTGCCACGCAGGGGTGTCCCCCACGTAGGGGAGCCCCATGTGCAAGGACTGCACCCCTTAAGGAGAGCCGCCCGCACAAAAAAAGTACAGCCTGCCCAGGAGTGGCGCCACACACACGGAGAGCTGACACAGTAAGATGACGCAACAAAAAGAAACACAGATTCCTGGTGCCACTAACAAGAATAAGTGGACACAGAGAACAGATAGGTGGGTGGGAGGGGGAATAAATAAAAAATAAATCTTAAAAAAAAAAAAGGCACAGAGAGCAAACAGCAAGTGTAAACAAGGGTGAGGGTTAGAAATAAATAAAATCTTTAAAAAAAAAACCCCAAAAACCAAGAGTAAAGAGTTTGGTTTTTACTGATTCAGCATGGCAAGAAGATATACTACTTTTTAGGGGGTCCAGAGAATATTCAAACCGAGAGGAGCTTGATATCTTCCCCTGAAAACTGGAATGCATGGGCTCAGCGTACCATCTAGGGATGGGAAATGACTCCTTCAAAGTCCTATCAGAGTAGGAACCACAAGTCAGATCGCTTAGCTCAGGGCTGTGCTCCTTCTACCTCATCTGTAAGAAATGTGCCTAAGACCTCCTGAAAATAGTATTAAGGGGAAGTGGATTTGGCTCAACTGATAGAGCGTCCGCCTACCATATGGGAGGTCCAGGGTTCAAACCCGGGGCCTCCTGACCCCTGTGGTGCGCTGCCCCACGTGCAGTGCTGATGCACGCAAGGAGTGCTGTGCCACGCAGGGGTGCCCCCCGTGCAAGGAGTGTGCCCTGTAAGGAGAGCCACCCCGCGTGAGAAAAGTGCAGGCTGCCCAGGAGTGGCACCGCACACACGGAGAACTGACCCGGCAAGACATGCAACAAAAAGAGACACAGATTCCCGGTGCTGCTGACAAGAATAAGTGGATACAGAAGAACACACAGCGAATGGACACAGAAAGCGGACAACTGGAGGGGGCGGGGGGAAGGGGAGAGAATAAAATAAAAAATAAATCTTTAAAAAAATATAGTATTAAGCAGCTCAATTCATGATGCTCAGTAACCAAATTATAAGATATTGTTGTACTTCTAGAAACTGGAATTCAAAACTAAACTAGAAGCACACATCTTTTTATTGTGCAGGAAGGATTATTATAAGAATAAACCATCTCTCTGAAAAATGTGAGCTTACACATTGCTCTTCTTATTTGTAAGCACGGGATTTAGATCAGCATCTGAAGGCCCAGGGAGGCAGTCTTGGTTAGGACTGGGTTATTGTCTCAGACTTGCCTTAGAAACACACTTCACCACCAAGTAGCTGTGTGGCATCAACTAGTTGCTATAGCTCTTCTGACAGGGTACTAACCTCCCACAGTACGGTGAGGATCAATTAGAGAATATATATAAAGTACTCAGTGGCTGGTGCATGTTAACTGCTCCAAGAGTGGCGTATTTCCTGATTCTCCATGAAGTCTTCCTCGTGGGATGGATGGATTCATGTCAAAACACAAGTAGGCCTCCATGGGATTAACTGTATATACTTGGACAGTCCTGGGTCATCTTTTACTATAAAATAGGTTGACTCTAAATAGGTTGCCCAGGTTTAAACCCATCATTCTCTTGATGGAGATCCATACTGGAACAGCCTAGACCGTCAAAAATGACCCTTGGGAAGAGGACTTGGCCCAGTGGATAGGGTGTCCATCTGCCCTGGTTCAAACCCCGGGCCTCCTTGACCCATATGGAGCTGGCCCATGCGCAGTACTGATGGGTGCAAGGAGTGCCCTGCCACGCAGGCGTGTCCCCCGCGTAGGGGAGCCCCACGCGCAAGGAATGCACCCCATAAGGAGAGCCGCCCAGCGCGAAAGAAAGTGCAGCCTGCCCAGGAATGGTGCCACCCACATGGAGAGCTGACACAGCAAGATGACGCAACAAAAAGAAACACAGATTCCCATGCCGCTGACAACAACAGAAGCGGACAAAGAAGAATACACAGCAGATAGACACAGAGAACAGACAACTGGGGTGGGGGGGGAAGGGGAGAGAAATAAAATAAATAAATCTTAAAAAAAAAACACACACAGATTCCTGTGCTGCTGACAACAACAGAGGCAGACCTGAAGAAGAACACGCAGCAAATGGACACAGAGAACAGACAACTGGGGTGGGGAAGGGGGGAAGGGAAGATAAATAAATAAAATAAACCCTTAACAATAATTACTTAAAACTGTGATGCCAGGGAAGATAGACTATCCTCCATGGAAGCAGCTGCTCTTACCTTGCAGGTGATGTCATGCTTCCCAACAAGCCTCAGAAACGCAGTTTTTAATTTCCTAAATATGTATATCTTTATCCCAGCCTAGTACTTTGTACATTCGTCACGAGATGTTGGAGTACTACATATTGTGTTAATTTGTACAGCAGGAATGCCAGTTATTTCTTTTTACTAGTGTTATAATGGAGCCAGTAGACTACCTTGATGTTTTGTTTTATTTAAATCCCATAACAATTCAGATCTCATTCTGACGTAGAAAAGACTCACCACTGACTTGTAAAAAAGTTCAAATTCCACTGTCCCAAATGATGTAGTAAAAGTATTTATTTTTAAGGGCTCAAGGTGGACACTGCAAGCAACAACTATGAGTGGAAAAATTGTAAGTTTGAGTTATCAAGAAATTTTACCTTCCCTGGCCACTGTTCCTATCTTTTGGCCCCTATGCCCATTTTTCCTTTTTTCCTTGCCTTTTATGTCATTCCCAAACATGCCCTCCACCCCCCACCCCACCTCAAACTAGTGATCACCTGTGGGAGACTGTCAATGAATTTTCTTTTTCCTCTTTTAGGGAGCTATTGAAATTCAGCCTGATCAGATGCAGGTAAGAGAAAAGATTTAAATTGTTTCCATAGCTCAAAACTGTCTTGCAGACGTTAATATTTTATCCCTACTTCTTCCACAGACTGTGAATGCCATCTTGATCATTATCATGGTCCCCATTGTAGATGCTGTGGTGTATCCTCTGATTGCAAAATGTGGGCTCAATTTCACGTAAGGGACCGGTGGGTTTGGGTTGGCATGAGACTCCACCTTCTGCGGCTGTGCAGTGCCTCACCTTCCAGCACTTACAGAAAGAACTTTGGGATCCCTTCCCTTAGTACCATCTATGTGACAGAATTTTTACACACAAACTTAAGAGAAGTATTTGACTTAAGCAAATGTTTATGTGCCAATGTTTCTGAAAACTTGCCTTGTAAAACAATGTGCTATTGACGGTAGCCTCTAGCTAAGGGTGCTTTCTATATATAGATGATGTAAACGTTAACTGTAATCCTGAGTATTGCCTGAACTATAGTTTCTAGAAAGTAAACCCAAAGCTGCAGATGAGAAGCAGTGTTCCATTTATCCTCCTTTGTCTGGTCATGAGTAATAGAAGCGAGAGGCACTGTCAGTCCCATACGTGTTATGGGAAAGTTAGTTTTGCTTGGGTATGATGAGGGCAGGTAGTGGTGGGTGAGGAATGTTTTGGGGGGGGGCTTACCTTAAGGTTTTCTATATAAGACAAGTTGAGATTCACTCTGTTTATCCCAAATCAGCTCCTTGAAGAAGATGACAGTTGGAATGTTTTTGGCTTCCATGGCCTTTGTGGTGGCGGCAATTGTGCAAGTAGAAATTGACGTGAGTTGTCCTCTGATGCTTGAGTGTTCCTTTCTGGTGGCACTAGGTAAATCATTCAGTCTTCTTCCTCCAGGACTGAAGGAGGAGGGAGGCCAGGATTTTCTCTACAAACGAAGCCCTGTAGCTGTGGAAGATTTGAAGCAAGGCATGAAATAGTCCCTTTCAGCCAGTGTACATTACGAATTCTAATCACCATAAAGGAAGCAGCTGGGAATACTGCTGAAAGAGCGGGTTTAACTGGGAGAAAAATTAGATAATATTTACAAATGTAGCTTGAGTTTACAATACAGTTTTTATAATGCGAGGGATGTTTAAGGAACTTGTTCTTTTGCAATCTGAAATTCTAGTAGATTTGATTAAAAGTTCCTCATTTACAAACAAGCAGCACTTCAAGTCGTCTTTTTAATGGGAAAATACATTTTGAATTCAAGTATGTCTAATGACGGTTAGTCCCTGAGCTGATCCACAGGTTTTCTTAACCCCCAGTGGGTTCAGACTTGCAGTGCTGCTACTGTGAGCTCAGGTCCTATAGAGAGAGTGTTACGTAGTATGTAAGAGGAGAGGTAAGAGGTTTGTTTGGGTTTGGTTTCACTCCCCTCTTCTTATTTATTTTGCTAATTCTTTATTTTTTGAGGTACTGGGGATTGAACCCAGAACCTCATACATGGGAAGTAGGCGTTTAACCACTGAGCTACAACCAGCTCCGCCTTCTCCCTTTTCTGAACTTGGCTAGCTTTGTGGAAGATGTGTTGTGGGCTTAATAGACATGGAATACTTCAGTGACACTGGGATTTGAGAAACGGCACTGTAGGAAAAAGGCAAAAAGCCCAAAACAAAGGTGTGGAGGCAAGAGGGCATAAAGCATTTGTGAGAGGATGGTAAGAGCGGCCAGGGCTGAGGACAAGGCTCCTGGGAGGATGGTGGAGGAGGGTGGCATTGAGTGAGAGCAGAGCTAAGGTGCCAGGGTCAATATTTATTGAGGCAATGGTTATTCTGATCCCCTCAGATATTAGGCTTCCTAACCTGGAGGGAGCTAGGTAGGATCAAGAGCAGCCTCTTTCTCATCACTTCAATGTTCTATGGAAATATTTTCCCAGGAGGGGAGTGAGGGGGAAGCTTCCTGGGGATGTTTGGTATGCCTCAGCCAACACAGGCTTTCATGGCTAGGTTTATAGTAACTTCAGGGCCAGGTCAATGCTGCACTGAAGATCTCATGGTCAATTTTCTTCTATTTTGCTCAGAAAACTCTTCCAGTCTTCCCCAAAGGAAATGAGGCCCAAATCAAGGTATTGAATATAGGAAATAATATCATGACTGTATCTCTGCCTGGAGAGCCGGTGACACTTAACCCAATTACTTCAGTAAGTAAAAAGAAAGGCAAATTTCTTTTTTTGTCTTCTGACCAGTTTATAATAGGATTTGGAGAATCTGCTCCTCTTGATCCTTGTGTAAATCCCAAGAGCAGTCCACAAGTGAAGTGTCTTAGTATCTTAGCCTTATTAGGCTTCACTCCAGACTAGTGTGCCTCAAGCTTTAATGGCTATAAGAATCACCTAGGGAGCTTGTTAAAATGCAGAGTCTTAATCAGTAGGCATGAAATTCTGCAATTTTAACATGTTCTCAGGGATGGTGCTGCTGCAGGTCCATGAACAACGCTTTAGAATAGCAAGGATCTAGGTCAGTGGTTCTCACCCTTGGCAACTTTGCCCCCAGGGAACATGTGGCAATCTCCAGAGACATTTTTGGTTGTTGCAACTGGGAGTGTGCTCTTGGCATTTCCTGTCCCAACCTCAGAGATTTTGATTTAACGGTCTCATTCCCATTCATAACCACGATGAAAATTGATGCTTGGGTAACCCAGAATTGATTTTCACCAGGACTCCTGTTTTTCCTCCAGCGGTTTTTTGTTTTTGTTTTTGTTTTTTAAGCCTACAGTAGCAATAATTTCCTTAGAATTATCTTCAGAAAACAAAATGAAAATGTATGACAAAAAGTATAATTCCTGTGGTAAACCTGAAAAAAAAAAAGTCCTTAAGGGTTAGGTGGGAGGTTTAAGCAAACTCATGCAAACTCCTCCAAAAGCATTTTTGATGTGTATGAAGATGAGTGGGGAATGTCACGTAATGTCCTATAGTTCAGTTCCACAGTGCAGGGTAAGACTTCAGAGAGACTTCTGTAGTGTTAACTGACTCCTTTCCTCTTTTCTATAGACAGAAAATTTTATGAATTTTGATGTAAACAAACTGGCAAATATAACCATTTCTTCTGCTGGATCACAAAACACTCCAGTAACTTATAACTTTAAGCAGGGCAAACGCCACACCCTTCTTGTGTGGAACTCCACCCAATACCGAGTGGTAAGTAGCTGGACATCAGTAGCTGACTCTTTACTTTTGTGATATTTGAGACAGAGCTTCTTAGTGATGTGACCTTATTTTACCCCTATATAATATTATTTTAGGAAATCATCAATTTCTTTTCTTCAGTTCTTTAAGAATACAAGACATTTGGCTTCCCAATTAAAGTTTGACTGGTGAATGGAAAGGGTTAATATTAATTAAATTTCACATGGAGTGATTTCAAAATCAGAGCAGTCTGAAAAAAGTATAATGAATATATCCGATAAAAGCAATAAAAATACATATAAAATAAGGTTCAGTGACAAAATACAGACATCTAGATATGCCATTTAATGAGGCTTTGAACCTATAAAGAATCATGGGGTGTACTTGAACTAAATGAAGGAGTTGCTGGTATTCTGAAAAGTTGAATTTAATTGAGCATCTACAGA
Organism: Dasypus novemcinctus; assembly: GCF_030445035.2. NCBI lineage: Eukaryota > Metazoa > Chordata > Mammalia > Cingulata > Dasypodidae > Dasypus > Dasypus novemcinctus. The sequence goes on from NC_080687.1 coordinate 36,323,040, forward strand.
AGTACAATATGGAATTAAGATTTCCTAGGTCGTGCATTTAATTATAGAGCTGTTGAATGGCATGATCTAAATTATTTGAGAGCCTTGATGACCAGTGGCAAACAAGCATCAAAAATCTGAGGTTCACGTTAATCTGAAGGAAAACAAGGTGTTTTAATTTTTCAGGTGCTAAAACGTGCCATACATTAAGTCGGATTAGCAACAGGAATTTTTTGGTTCATGGTTTCAGAGGCCAGAAGGCTTGCTTCTGCCTGGGGTTGGTATCTTCTGGCTGGTCAACAATCTTTGGGGTTCCTTGGCTCTTCCATCACATGGCAATGCACGCGGTAGCATCTTCTGCTTCCAGGTTCCTTTGACCTCCCATTTCTGGCTGCTCTCTGTGGTTTCTCTCTGTCTGACTTTCATTAATCCAGATTAAAATCCACCTCCAGTCAGTTGTACCACACCTAAACTGAAGTAACATTTTGAAGAGATCTGATTTACAGTGGTCCACACCTACTAGAATGTGGACCAATTCCAAGAACATGTCCAAACAGGGGTACACAATTCAATCTACCCCATCAGGGTTAAAAAAAAATGGAGCCCTTCAAGTATAATAATGATGTCCTTAGCTCCTAAGATAAATGTCAACATCAGTCTCCTCATAGGCTGAAATGTTAATGTGAGTTTATTCTAATAGATTTTTAAAATGTTTATATTTTACTTTTTTTTCTCTCAGGTAGAAGATGGCCTTGACCAGAAGCCAGAAAAAGGAGAAAATGGAATCAGGTATGTATATTTCTGTACAACTTAATTATATCAGCTTCCTATGGAAGTATTGTTATACCCATAGTAAAGTCCAACTGTACCAAGGATATAAAATGAGAGTATAGGGTTTTTCCTAAGATGTTAGAGATGGAAATAGAGTAGCACTTATGTACAGCAGGAAAAGGATAAAGAGATTGAGAGGTCACTACTAAGGGATAGGGTTTTTGTTTGTTTTTGCTGGTTTTTTTGTGGGGAGAGTAATGAAAATGCTTTAATATTGATTGAAGTGATGAATGCACATCTCTGAGTATACCAAATGCCATTGATTGTATACTTCAGATGGATCGTATAGTTTATGAATACATTTTAATAAAATTAATCTTTAAAAGATAATTTAACATATTTGATGGGGAGTTTTCAACAAGTGGTAGTGGGGCAGCTGGATATCCATATGCAAAAGAATGAAATTGGATCCCAACTTTAAAACATACCCAAAAATGAACTCAATGGATCATAAATCTAAATGTAACTGAAACAATAAAATTCTTAGAAGAAAAATAGGAATAAATCTTTGTGACCTGGGATTGGGCAATGGTTTCTTATATATGAAACTAAAAGCATAAGCAACAGAGAAGCGGATTTGGCTCAACAGATAGAGCATCCACCTACCACATGGGAGGTCCAGGGTTCAAACCCAGGGCCTCCTGACCTATGTGATGAGCTGGCCCACGCACAGTGCTGATGCGCACAAGGAGTGCCGTGCCTCGAAGGGGTGTCCCCCATGTAGGGGAGCCCCATGCACAAGGAGTGTGCCCTGTAAGGAGAGCCACCCAGTGCGAAAAAAGTGCAGCCTTCCCAGGAGTGGCACCGCAGACACGGAGAGCTGACACAGCAAGATGATGCAACAAAAAAGGGGCACAGATTCCCAGTGCTGCTGACAAGAATACAAGCAGACACAGAAGAACACACAGTAAATGGACACAGAGAGCAGAAAACTGAGGGTGGGGGAAGGGGAGAGAAATAAAAAATAAATCTTTTTAGAAAAAGCATAAGCTACAGAAGAAAAAGTAATATCTTGGACTTAATCAAAATTGAAAACTTTTGTGTTTCAAAAGATACCATCAAGAAAGTGGAAAGTCAAAAAATGGAAGAAAATATTTGCAAATCATAAGTCATATAAGAGACTTGTATTCAGAATACATAAAGAACTCTTAAAACTCAGTAATAAAAAGACAATTAACTCAGTTAAGAAAATGGAAAAGAATTTGAGTAGGTTTTCTCCAAAAAAGATACACAAATGGCCAATAAGTATATGAAAGTATGTTCAACATCATTAATCATTAGGAATATACAAATCAAAACCACAATGCAATATACCAGTTTATACCCAGTAGGCTATAACAAAAAAGATAGACATTAACAAGTGTTGGTGAGAATATGGAGAAACTGGAACCCTTATACATTACTGATGGAAGTATAAAATGGTACAGCAACTATAAAAAACAGTTCCTTAAAAGTTAGATATAGAGTTACCATATGACCCAGCAATTTCATTCCAAGGTATATAACCAAGAGAAATGAAAACACGTATCTATCCAAATATTTGTACATGAACATTTATAACAGCATTACCCATGATAGCCAAAAAAAGTGGAAACAAATCAAATGCCCATGAACTTCCATACCATGGAAGATTATTCAGATAAAAAAGAAATGAAGCACTGATGTATGCTACAACATGAATGAATCTTTAAAATGTTTTACTAAGTGAAAGAAGCCAGTCGCAAAAAACCACTTATCGTATGATTCCATTTATACGAAATGTCCAGAATAGGAAAATCCATAGAGACACAATGTCGAGCAGTGGTTGTCAGGAGCTGGAGGGAGAGGAAGATGGGGAGTGACTGCTAATGGGTATGGGGTTTCTTTTTGATAATTGTATTGTTGTGATGGTTGTACAACCCTGTGGATATACTAAAACTCCTAAATATAGTTGTAATGGCTGTACAACCCTGTGGATATACTAAAACTTTAAAGGAGTAAATTTTGTGGTATGTGAATAAAACTGTTTAAAAATTGGGAAGGAATGACTCTTTTGCTCTTTTTGTTAGTCTTTAAGGAACTGGTTACATCCTGTTATTTACTCAGATGGTTCTGCTTCTCTATCCCTCACATTCCATGATCATTTTATAGTCCTGAACCCTACTGCCTCTTATGACTCCTAAACTAACTTGAAGCTTTGGTGGGCCCCTAGGACTGTGCCTGACCAAAATTATTACAGCAAAATAGACCTTATATCTCTGTTCTCACCCTTCAAAACACTCAGGGTGTGTTTGCAGGTTATACTCTCCTATTTTCTATGTTTTTATATAAAAACACATCATCTATGTATAACAGTGCACTTTTTTTCAGAATACTTTTATTCTTATCCGAGTCTTGCACCAGCCCTGAGACATCTGTCAGCAGGTGGTAGTAGTCTATTCTGAGGGGGGATTTATCTACAGTTTTATAGCATATAAATTATAAAGCCAGGACACAGGCCAAGGGTCTACTTCCTAATTCCACACACTGTCACGATGTCTACACTCTCTTTTGAATGATTGATCTTATTCTTTGATAGAAGTGGCTTTTACAGGTTAGAGCAGTATTAATTGTATATACTTAGCATCTTGCTCTACCTTCAGCTTCATTCTTCGGTGTCAATTATCTGTCAAACTACACCAAGTAGAATATCTCATGACTTCAGGGTCTGAGCTTAAGTCATTGACATTTTCTCCAAGCACCTAGAATTTGACCAATACAGTTTGTTGCCACAAAGCTAGTGAAACTTTGCTACATTTTTTAGGGACATAGAGGTTAAATTGTTCTTTACAATACTTAGGTGTACATCATTATTACTTCTCTTTCTCTAAATTGGATGATCTGACATGAGCCCTCACTCACCTGTGTAATGGAAAAATCAACTCTTATTTTGGGCTGCCCCTCCATCTCCCTATGGTAGCACAAGAGCCTCAAGATCTTCTCTAACCTAGAACATTTAAGGAAGAGATATCTAATCATCTGTCTACACTGTTCACCACCTATTTGGTTCTTTGAAGACAAGCAGTTCAGCTGGTTCCATGGAAGCTTAGACTCAAGGGATATGCTGAGACTGAAAACTTTGGAACACAGTACCCAGTTTTGTTGAGTGTTCCGTTCCAAACTGCCTTCCCCAAAAAAGGCGTGCTAGTCACTGTTACTGTAGGAGCTGCCAGACATTCATGTCTCTCCCATCAAGGAGAGTTCCTCAAAACTGGCTTTCATTGCTGGGGTGGCCCAGTTCTTTCTCCCCAATATTTAGAGCCCCTGCCATCTCCTTGGGGTAAGGGAAATAGTTTATCTTCTCCCCTGTTGGTGGTTGTCTTTTAAGTCCTGGGCAACTTCTGCTTTGGTCCTTTACAACTTTACCTCTAAAGTTTCTGAAGCAAGGAACACAAAGATGTGACTACCTTCTTGAAGGGGAAGACATCAGTACCTATTTCAATCTCTCCTTAATATCTCAAAATATCATTTAACTGGTTAATATTTGCAAATGACTTATGACAGCACCTGGCATGCATAAATGCTGTGTTAAATAAATTAAATAAATTGTGTTCTCATAAGCGGGTGAGCAAAGTTGAACCTAGGATTGCTAACTTCCTCCCTTTAAAATCCAGAAATCTTCTGTAAAGATCTTAAATCCCTTCAAAAACAGAACATAGCCCAAGTTCAAGTCCATGTACTGTGACCTACAGTAAACAATTGCATAATTTGGTTACAAAATAGATGGTGATCTCTTTCAGATTTGTAAATACTTTTGAAAACAGTATTAACATCACAATGAATGGGAAAGTTTATGAAAACATCGCCAGTCACAATGCCAGTGAATATCAGTTCTTTCCTTTTGGCACGTAAGTACCCTTACTGGATGCTTTGCTCCAAAGTTCAAGGATTTCATGTCTTTTTCTTTAAACAATATATTCAAATTTTAATAGCAAGAATGTCAACTTATGTTATTCTCTCTTTTAATAGAAAAACCTTCCAAATAAACTCGACAGTATTTCCACCACACTGTAAAACTGAGTTCACATCTCCCTACCTTGAATACGGTAGTGCATTCACCTATGTAATAAAGAAGGTTTGTAACTCATCGCATTGTTTCAAAGGTTCTACTCCCCCTTTAGTAATATAAACCCTCACAAACACTTAGGATATAAGAATGATTTAACCAGCGCAATATTAAGATATGTATTTTAAATGGGTTTGGATTAATTCAGTACTAATTCTTTAGCTTATCATTGACTTAAGCATTAGGATAAAATTCAACTGAATGATTTACTCCAACTTAAAGTTCATGTTGGCCAGTATCTCTTGCTTCCTTTTTCACATGGCCTTTCGAAATTTTTAGTTCAAAGAAATGACAATGTTTAAACAAACCTGACTTCCAATCTACTTGCTCATATAACAAGAAAATAACAGTGAATGTATTTTCAAATCCCACCCAGGGCATTCCATCATAAGTATAAAATGCACTGTTGGATACTCACATTTAAAATATATATTTACTTGAGAAATCATTTGATGGAACCCTAGAAAGCCAAACTCAGTTTGCCTGTTAGAGCAATTTTTATTCTAAAAGCAATATAGATTTTAATTTCTGCTCCCTCATTTTGCCTTTTTGTTTTAGAATGAAAGCCACCCAGAATGCCCTGCCTGGCAAGGATTTATAGACATTGCACCCAACACAGTTAACATGGCTCTGCAAATCCCACAGTACTTCCTCCTCACGTGTGGTGAGGTGGTCTTCTCTGTCACTGGATTGGAGTTCTCATATTCTCAGGTGTTTTATTAATTTTTTTTTTTTTTTTTTTTACTACTTCTCTTCTATACCCTTGCCTTTAAGAAATGCTGCTTGTGGTTGGTTTTAAATCTGGCATAGCCATGTGATAATTGTTTTAAAAATTTCTAGAAAGCATTATGATTCCTTCCACAGTACAAGATCTTTGAGATCACTGTTGGGGATTGAATCATGCCCCCACAAAAGGCATGTTCAGGTCCCAACCCCTGGTCCTGTGGGTGAACCTATTTGTAATAGGACCTTTGAAGGTGAGCTTAGTTCATTCAGTATGCACAGATTGAAGGAGGGTGGGCCTTAATCTAATATGGCTGCAGTCTTTATAAGCAAAGGAAATTGGACACAGAAAGAAAAGTCACAAAGATCAGCCAGAAGCTGGAAGTCAGTGTAATCTGGAAGAGAAAAAAGATGCTGCCATGTGCATTGCCATGTAACAGAAATGCCAAGGAACCCCAAAGATTACTGGCCAGCTGGAAGATATCAGTCCTGGCAGGAAGCAAAACTTTAGTCTCGGAAACCATGAGCTAATAAATCAAGCCAACCCACTGAATGGTATTTGTTTTAGCAGCTAGGAAACTAAAACAATCATGAAGTCTTGTCTTTATTGAGCAAAACTATGATTCTGTTTAGATTCATATCTGTGTTTACACAGTCATATACTAGAAACTTAGAGTCTTAATTGGGAAAAACTATATCAGTGACTCTAACAGAGTAATGATAGTGGATCCTACATTCTGAACCAACCAAATGTTGGTTTTTAATTATTTTAACAATATTCTATACAACTGTCCTCATTATCTTTTTTTTTTTTTAAAGATTTATTTATTTATTTAATTCCCCCCTCCCCCGGTTGTCTGTTCTCTGTGTCTATTTGCTGCGTCTTGTGTCTTTGTCCGCTTCTGTTGTCGTCAGCGGCACGGGAAGTGTGGGCGGTGCCATTCCTGAGCAGGCTGCACTTTCTTTTGTGCTGGGCGGCTCTCCTTACGGGGCGCACTCCTTGCGCATGGGGCTACCGTACGCGGGGGACACCCCTGGGTGGCACGGCACTCCTTGCGCGCATCAGCACTGCGCATGGGCCAGCTCCACACGGGTCAAGGAGGCCCGGGGTTTGAACTGCGGACCTCCCATGTGGTAGACGGACGCCCTAACCACTGGGCCAAGTCCGTTTTCCCTGTCCTCATTATCTTTAAAGTTCAGTTGAGGTTGCTTTATAGCCCCCAGTAAACACAATGAATAATACTTAGCTTTCAAAAAAGAAGTTTAGAAAAATATTATTGCTTTTAACTATATTACACTAATGAAGCAAACTTTTCTAATACCTGAATTAGAGCTTAATTTATTAACTATTTGATCAAAACTACTGATCTAGTCATTGCATCTCCACAATACCTAACACTTTGAATTTTTGAGGCGAAGGGTGTAAATATGAGTTGGATAACCCCATTCTGCAATGATCTTACAGTCTAATATAGGAGATGATGCCTATAATGTAGGTGGCAAGAATTCAGAGAGTATTTTGGTGAAGTAACAGAGAAGGTCACAGAAGAGCAAGCTTACAGCCCAGAGATCAGCCCCCTTTTGGGGGAAAGAAATGTTGTACTGGATGGCTTTACTTGAAACTCTTCTGTAGAAATACGATCAGTTCACATGTAGGACTTTTCTATTTAAATAAGATGACAACTTTGTAGATGTGTGGAGAGAGAAGAACAAAGGATTTTGCATGCTCATACAACATGAGCATTGGGGGTCTTGAGACCCACATGATCATCCTTTCTACATTTAAACCAACCTGACATTTCATATGCATTTTGGGGGTTGACTGCTTAATGAAATGAATCAGTGAGCTATGCCTCCTACTTTAAGGTTACAATGTAGATTGGGATTCACATTATTTTGCTTCCACAGGCTCCTTCCAACATGAAGTCGGTGCTCCAAGCTGGATGGCTGTTGACAGTGGCTGTTGGCAACATCATTGTGCTCATTGTAGCCGGGGCAGGCCAGTTCAGTGAGCAGGTACTGGGCAGAAAAGGAAATCATATATTCCTGTCTTAGCTCCCCAAGGCTCTCACAAGCCTTCTCTCTCTCTCTCTCTTTCTCTCTCTCTCTCTCTCTATATATATATATATATTACACTTCATCATCTGGGCTAATGGCAAATGAAACCACCAGCCACCAAATGGGGCTGTCACCAAATAGCCTATATCATAAAGTATGTGTTGACTCTTCTTATTTCTACTTAGTGTTATGCAGTTGGATTTTGAAAGCCAAAATAACTGGATCAACTCAACATGCATATAGGCTAATGTAGTTTACTCTCAAAGATCTTTCCCAGCTTTGATGATGTAGCTTAATGGCCCCAAACCAGACATTTTATCCAAAACTTCCCTTATACCCAAAGTTATTCTAGAGGTGGTTGTAATTTTTCCACTGAAAATAAAAAGAGATCTTTTCAGATGCTTAAATTCTTTCCTTCAGCCCTTCAGTATATCTACCTCATAAAAGAGCTGTTCCCCGTCCGTTCCATTACTTCCCCCAGTGGGCCTCACTGGAATGTGTGCTCATGTAGGGATCTCATGAGTTCCAGGTGTTGACAAGGGCAGAGATAATATGGGGGTCTTAACTTAGTATAATTCAGCACTTTCTTATTCCCTCAAGGGTACTGCTTCATGTTGACCTGGTCACCAGCCTTTGAAGGGCCAACCATGTGTGTCTTAAGGCTTTGGATTTTCAGAAATTTTCTGTCATCTTCCCAAAGTCTTATATTTTGGGGCCCCAATGCTATAAAAAATGATATCTATATACTTTGGCATTCAAGAAGAGCTAGACATTGTATATCTGTAGCAGTCGACTTTTTTGCATTTGTGGCAAGAGCCTATCAATTTTTATAACGATTTAATTTCAAAATACCTATCGTCTGAAATAGCAAGAAATGTACATGAGATTTATACATTAAGCTAACCTGTACTTTTTTGTTTTTTTCTTGCTCCAACTCCAATTCCTTCTAAGTGGGCGGAATACATTCTGTTTGCTGCATTACTTCTGGTTGTCTGTATAATATTTGCCATCATGGCTCGATTCTATACTTACATCAATCCTGCAGAGATTGAAGCACAGTTTGATGAAGATGAAAAGAAAAAGAGCATTGAAAATAATCAGGATCCCACATTGGGTCCCATCTCACAGACACAGATATGAACATCAAGAAACAAGTGAAGGATGGACTGTATCCAATAAACTCCTTGACTTTTGTCTCTAAACTGGCAAGACATGCTGTTGAAAGGCCCCTGATGGGGGAGACTTCAGAATTGTGAACCAAACCAAGAAAGCTATTGTCTAAGCAGCGAGCAGCGAACCTAAAAGTTTGGAAGAATTCTTTATATATATTTTTAAAAGGAGTCTTATTTAAATACACACATTTTTACTGAGTATGTACCCTGCATATAACTCCGGCCCTACCACACAGAATAAAGTTATTTGGGGTTAACTAAACTTTATGAAATGGTAGCAATGTACCATGTTGTTTGCACTATAGCACTCCTATGAAAACAATGTTAAATGAGGCAGGGGCAAGGCCAAAAGTGACTTTACAGGTTTTATAATGGTATATAAATACCAGCTAGTATTAACTGATAACTTTACCTTTTGTTTTTTTTCTTAAGTCACTCTTTTTAATTTAATTTAACCTCTTTTTAAATTAAATGTAATTCAAAAGACTACTCAGGTGAAGCTCAATAATGAATTTTTGAGGTTGAATGGTATGGAATAAATTCCTGTTCTTAAAAGTAAATGTCCGTGTGTCTTTGGGTAGGATAATAAATCTTTTTATCTGATTATAAAAGCAATACATGCTAACTGAAATTTCTTCAGAAGCTGATAGAAGGATGAACAAAAGCAATCCCCACATGTGATAAATCCTAGGGACAGGAGGTAAACATCGAGGTTTGTTTCTTCTTGGTTCTGTTTTTTCCAATGTTATATATACATATGCATCCCTTTTATTACCAGAGACTTTCTATGTATGTGTGTACATGTACATACCATACCATACCATCTTGTGTTTTTCTCAGTATTCATGAGCATTTTTCAGCTTGAATAAAAATTATTCCAATATATTGTAAAAATCTCATGACTGTTCTTCATATAGGTATTTCTAATTTAACCATTCCCAGATATCAGATACAGAATGACTCTTCTTTTGTATTCCCATAAAAAACAAATGTCTACTCTCAGACAAACTTGTCTGCAGCTCTGAATAGTGAAACTGATTCCTGGATTGGGAGGAACACGAGCTTATCATTGCACTGTGGAGACAGAATTGAAGGGAGAGACTCAAAGTCCAGAGTGTGAAATGTACATGAGATCACCAAACTTTGCTTAAAACTTTTTCTCTCCTTAGGATCAAGTCCAGATTCTTTAACTGGTGGCTCATGAGGTGCTTTTTTCTCTGGACACATCTCTCTTCTCTCCATTCATTCTGATGCAACCATCACAAAACTTCTTCCCATTCCTGGAACGCATCAAATTCTCACCAAACCAAAAAGAAAAAATCAGGCCCTAAGACATTTATGTTCTACTATCCCCTCCTCCACCTCCCTTGGCTGGCTACTCTTCATTTTCAAGACTCAGGGCCACTTCCTTTCAAGAGTTTTCCTGTCCCCCCATCTCCCCACATTGGGTAGTGTCCATTCTCTGAGCTCCTGTAACACCATAGCATTCAGGTCCAGCTTTCTCTAGACTGAAAGCTCTCAGTGTACATCCTGTTCACTATTAAATCTCAAAAATGGTAGGGGAAAAATAAAGACTGGCTGTATGCCAATTGGGCCACTCTGCTCAGTGGCATTTCTACCCTGTAATTTGCATATTGTACTTTAGATGGTAGAAACCAATAGTTACTATGATGAGCATTCAATTTTCATTGCCCTACTCTTGTCAATAATCAAAAGAGCAATCTGATTCTAATCCCAATTCTTCTAATACCCACTGTATGACTTTGGGCCACTCTCAACTATTTAGATCTCATTTTCTTTTTCTATTACGTGAAGAAAACACTAGACAATCTGAAGTCTCAAAAGTCCTTTGCCTGAGGGTACCTGACACACAACAGGCTTCCAAATATTTGAATGAAAAAATGTTTCCATACCCCCTCAACACACACCGATATTAACCCTGTAGTTTGTTTTGTGTATGGATGGAAATGACAACGCATGACCTTCTTTGGCCTTTAAAGGACATGAAGAGGGAAGCGGATTTGGCTCAACTGAGCCAAACCCAGGGCCTCCTGACCTGTGTAGTGAGCTGACGCATGTGCAGTGCTGATGCGCGCAAGGAGTACCGTGCCACACAGGGGTGTCCCCCGCATAGGGGAGCCCCACATGCAAGGAGTGCGCCCTGTAAGGAAAGCCACCCCCCCACAAAAAAAACACACAACTGGCCCAGGAGTAGCGCTGCACACACACACAGCTGATGCAGCAAAATGACACAACAAAAAGAGACACAGATTCCCGGTGCTGCTGACAATAATACAAGTGGACACAGAATAACACACAGCAAATGGACAGAGAGAGCAGACAACTGGGGCGGGCAGGAAGGGGAGAGAGAGAGAAAAAAAAAAAAAGGACATGAAGAGGACAAGGAGGAGAACATGGTTACTCTAGAAATCAGGGTTGAGTTTTCAGAATAATTCTCCCTCTAGCTATTTGACCACTTCATCCAAGCAGAACAAAGACTGGCAGGTGCCAGCATTGGTATTCCAGATGTAAGACTTCTGGCAATGGCATTTGTCATAGTTTCAGGGTGGGATAAATAGGGCCAGATCAATAACCTCTATTCTTCTGCCCTTTCCTTGATCCCATTTTTTGTGCTTTATACCTTTCTCAAATTCCAGGGTAAAATAGAACTGTATAAACCAATTAAAGTGCAAATGTGAAATTAAATGTATGTTATAGAACAATCCGCCAAGTGCCACAGCAAAGATCAAAAAAGAATGAAGGTACAACAATGAGCCCCTGATACTAATGACTATGCTTGTGAGCCTGTGCACCTGAAATAAGAACAAGGCCTAAAGCAGCAGTGTGCCTAAGAGTTACCTCCTGAGAGCCTCCATGTTGCTCAAATGTGGCCAGTCTCGAAGCCAAACTCAGCATGTAAATTCGTTGCCTTCCCCCCAGCATGGGACATGACTTCTGGGGATGAGCCTCCCTGGTGCCAAGGGATTACTACCAAGTACCACCTGATGATGTAACTAGAAAATGACCTTGAATAAAAGGGTCAACTCGGACCAGCAGAATATCTCTGTCTACATATAATAACAGGAGTTAAAAATGCTTTTTGGCCTAAATCAAGGGGGAAATGGAAAGGACAAATGAGTTTATATGGCTATGAGTCTCTAAAAAAGAGCCAGGAGGTTATCAGAGGGGCTGCCCTTATGCACACCTGAGCAGAGTCCCAGAGACAGATAAAGTAGATACAACCCCAGGTATTGGTTCTTCTGAGGGCTACAGAGACCCACAGGTTTTATGGTAATGGCAGATGGAGTTCAGTGCCATGTCAGTTGGCCCTTCTTTGGAGTTGGTGTTTCTGTGTGATGGAGTTGGTCTCAGATATGATCTCTTCACAAGCCTTTCCTGTTACTTTACCAGAATTGTAATTGGTGCTGGGGTTTAATATATACCCAGAGGATCTGAATCTCTGAACTGACCATATGATAGCCAGGCCCTGAGCCTCAACAGACTTCAGCTCCTACACTCTGGTTTATTGGACTTACCCCACTCAGCTAACATGGAGTTGAAGAAGGTCAACCACCACACCATGGAGCCAAGAGTGCCTACAACTGAAAGTGGGAGGATTACATCCAGCATCCATGTGGAATCTAAGCCCCCTCTTGGCATAGATGTGGAGTGAACACAATCAATCCAAGGTCCACAGGATGGAGGAATAGAGTATAGATTAGAGTGGACTTACTGATATTCTATTCATGAACTACTGTGATTAGTAATCGAAGAAAATGTGGCATTGGTGTGGAGAAAGTGGCCATGGTGGCTGCTGGGTGTGGGGAATGGGAGGAAGAGATGAGATGTGGAGGCGTTTTTGGGACTTGGAGTTGTCCTGGGTGGTGCTGCAGGGACAATTACCGGACATTGTATGCTCTCCCATGGCCCACTGGATGGAACGTGGGAGAATGTGGGCTATGATGTGGACCATTGACCATGAGGTGCAGCGATGCTCAGAGATGTATTCACCAAATGCAATGAATGTCTCATGATGATGGAGGAGAATGTTGCTATGGGGGGAGGAGTGAGGGGAGGAGGGTGGGAGGTATATGGGGACTGCATATTTTTTGAATGTAATATTAAAAAAATGAATAAAGACAAAAAAAAAAAAAGAACAACAATCCAACATAGGTTGGGGACAGCGGGGGAATCACCTGGAAAGAATACTGGAAATATCAGGATTTTGTGGCTTGTAACTAAAAGACAATTTGAGAATGCAATTATGTCTTAGTTTGCCAGGACTTCTGTGACAAATACCAGAGACTGGTGACTTAAACAGGAATTTACTGGCTCACACTTTGAAGATTCAAAGTCCAAAATCAAGGTCTCAAAAGGCCCTACCTTCTCTAGTCTGCAGTGTTCAGGCAGTGGCTTGCTGGCAATCAGTCTCTGCCTCCATCCCTTTCTACTGCCTCGCATGGCTTGTACTTCAAAATCTACATTTTCCCTGCTTGCAAAGATCCCAGTCATATTGAATTAAGGCCCACCCTAATTCAATTTGACTTCATCGTAATAGGATCTTCAAAGATCCTATTTACAAATGAGTTCACACCCATAAGACTGGGGGTTAGGGTTAGGACTGGAACTTGTCTTAGTGGAGCACCTGATCCCATCTGCCATAGCCAAGGAGTCTCTTTCATGTTAGCCTGTTCTTGTTGGGTTTGCACCTGTTCCATAATTCTGTGTGTGCGTGCATAAGTTTTTTATTTTTTTCAGGGTACTAAAATACTTATTTTGAAGTCTATTTTAAACTTGATTAAATTGCTTTAGTAAATCTATGTTCCAGTTTGATTTCGTTGACTGTTTTAGCCATAGATTTTTGTCATGCGTTCTGGAATTTTTTTGTGCCCTCGATTTTTTGTTTTTTTGTTTTTTTAATAATAAAAAATAGCAGTTAACATTTATTGAAGACTTAATATTGCTAAGCACTCTATGGCATGAAGTTTACAACTATGCAATCCTTGCAACAGCCCTATAATGTAGATTACTATTATCCCATTATATAGAGAAGAAAACAGGCACAGAGAGACCAAGTAGCCTGCCCAAGCCACAGCTAGCAACTGGTAAAAGTTGGCTCCCAGCCACTATATAAACCTCCCTCTCACTGCCAATATTTAATGACCAGTGAGGATTATCTCTATTTAATCCTGATAAAACACTATAAGGAAGGGTTTATTTAAAACCACTATTTTACAGATAAGGAGACTGAGAAATAACCAGTTTAAGTAACATGCCCAAAGTCACTGACCCAGGACGTGGCCTGGCCAGGATTTGAACCCAAGCATGTCTCAGCAGAGAGAAAGTCCTGTCTCTTAATCACGAGACTATACTGTCACCTTCCACATAGCAAAAGACAAACAACGGTGGCTGAAACAATGTAAGGGGGAAAGGGCAAAGCAAAGTAGTGAGCTGGAGGACTCCAACAAGCAAACTGTTCACTTACACAAAGGAGGCACACCGCTGAGGTGGGCTAGCAGGACAAGAGGGGCTGTGTGTAGGAAGGAGAGGCTGGTGAACCCTGCTCTTGAAGGATTAAAGGGAAAAGATTGAACACATTTACCATTTAAGACGGGGCCGGGGCTTCCTGTAGAGATGCTCTAACATTCTGAAAACTCTGTAACCTTTCTTCCCTGCCCATCGGACATTTGAACGGCCCCTAGTGCTTAGCTAGGACCTGTGCCATGCAAACAGTGCCTCACCTCTAGTGCTGGTTGGTGGGGTGGGGGTGAGCAGGAGCCACTGAAGGAACAGTGGCCAGAGGCCGTCCTGAAGAGGCTCATGTATTAGTCAAAGGGCTGCTGATGCAAAATACCAGAAATTGGTTGTTTTTTCACAAAGGATATTTATTTGGGGTAGGAGCTTACAGGTACCAGGCCATAAAGCATAAGTTCCTTCCCTCACCAAAGTCTATTTTCATGTGTTAGAGCAAGATGGCTGCCAATGTCTGTGAGGGTTCAGGCTTCCTGGGTTACGCCCTTCCTGGGCTTTCTTCTCTTTCCTCTATGAGCTTACTTACTTGGGGCCCCAGCTTAAGGCTTCAGCATCAAACTCCAACATCAAAACTCCAATATCAAAAACCCTCAACTCTGTCCTTTGCCATGCCTTTTATCTGTGAGTCACCACCCACCAAGGTATAGGGAATCAATGCCCTAATGACATGGACCAATCAAAGCCCCAGTCATAACTCAATCACGCCCAGGTATGGACCAGATTACAAACATAATCCAATATCTATTTTTGGAATTCATAACCATATCAAACTGCTACACTCCACCCTCTGAATTCCAAAAAGTCATTACAATATTCAAAAAAACCTTAAATCAGTAACAATGCAAGTACTAAATCATATCACAATCAATTTAAAGAAACACAGTATGTCTTGGGGCAAAGTCCTGTTTGCTAACAGACCTATGAAACTTACAAAAAAATTTATCTGTTTCCAATACACAAATGAGCAAAGGATAAACATTTTCATTACAATAAGGAGAAATTGGAAGGGAAACATGAGTCACAGGTCCTTATAGTTCCATAAACCTGCAGGGCATCCTCCATTTGATTTCAGTCTGAGAGTCATTCTTAAGATGATGGTTCCTTCTCCTTGGGGCCATATGGGAACCCACACTTTCCCCTGGCTTGCCCAATGGCCATTTTCTTGGTTCCACCCTCATCAAGCATTAGGGTGTCCACCAAGCTCCAGACCTCTCCCTCCAAGAGAGTTGGGATGATTGCCACACCTTACCCAATCTTTGGGTCAGAGTCTTAATCACCTTAGTAGAGTGATGTGAAAACAACATTCCCCTTAACCTTTAGCAAACAGGCTCAACCCTCTCAGAGCAACGTGTTGACCACCCAGCCTTCCCTAATCCATGGGGGACAGGTCCACCCCTCTCAGACCTGTGGGGTGCTGACCTTAACCACCCTAACCCTTGGGGAATGTGCTCCACCCTCTGTGTACCCTGGGGTCGCAAAACTCTCCCGGAACATCGGGTGGGAACATCCATCCTCTTCAAGTGCTGGTACAAACTCACCCTCTCTGTACACATGGGTGGGATTCCTCTCTTGGCCCAATGTGATGTCTTAATTCCAGACCTCAGCTGCCATGGTTTTCCTTTTATAGCTATTTCTCCTTCAACTCGCCTTTCCATGTCCCTTTTAGTCCAAGCTGACAGTAGTTTTATTCATACAGCTCTCTAAAAACCTTACTGGTTTAGCATGCAAGAAGCAGGGGTCAAAGCCATCAGACAGTAAGATTTTCCACAAGTCTTTCCAAGACAACTGCATCTTCAATCCTGATTTACAAGTTCCAAGTTTAGTTAAGACCTCCAATGGGGTACTTTCATCTGGGAGCTTGATTTTCAGAGACTTGGAATTTCCAGAATTAGTTTCTGTTTTCTTTGTGCCTGATAGTTCAGTCCTCAGTATATCTCTCTTGTCTAGCATTTTGCTATAAGCTGCATGCAGAAGTCAAGCTGCATTCTCCAGGTTTTCTTTGGAAATCTCTTCAGCTAAATGCCCAGGCTCACCATTTTCAAATTCTGCCTTCCATAAACCAGGAGTTAATCTTGCTATGTTTTCTGCAACTTTAAAACACGAATCACTTTCTCTCCAATTTCCAATAATAGTTTCATCATTTACTTCTAAGCCATCATAAAAAGTCTCTTTAGCATCCATATTGCTATCAACAGTCTCTTGAAAGCACTGTAGGTCTTTTCTTCCAAGCATCTCAATTCCTCCAAAAAATACCCTTTACCTATGTATAAAATCATTCCAGCATTTCGGTAATTGCAAAAGCACTTCCCCACTCCTCAGTACCAAATTTTGTATTAATCAGCCAAAGGGGTGTTGATGCAAAATACCTGAAACTGGTTGGTTTTTATAAAGGGTATTTATTTGGAGTAGGAGCTTACAGATACCAGGCCTTAACGCATAAGTTACTTACCTCACCAAAGTTTATTTTCCCATGTTGGAGCAGGATGGCTGCTGAAGTCTGCGAGGGTTCAGGTTTCCTGGGTTCCTCCCTTCCTAGGGCTTCTCTTTCCTCTGTGTGCTTACTTCCTGGGGCTCCAGCTTAAGGCTTCAGCATCAAACTCCAACATCAAAACTCCAACATCAAAAACCCTCAACTCTTGGAATCAATCCAAATGTCCATCAACTGATGAGTGGATCAATAAAATGTGGTATATACACACAATGGAATACTACTCAGCTGTAAGAACCAATACACTACAATCGCACTTGATAACATGGATGAACCTTGAGAATCTTATGTTGAGTGAAGCAACTCAGGCATTGAAGGACAAATACTATATGACCTCAATGATATGAAATAAGTTAACTGCCTCAGAGAGTTAGAGTCTGGAAAAGTGGCTTACAGGAAATCGGGGGGTGGAGGAAGGATGTGAGTTAATGTCTGCAGGGGTGGAATCTGTGATGAGCTGGCAGTAAGTATGAGCACAAAGAAGGGACAAAATGGGGGCAAGGGGTTACCTTCAGGTGGGGTTTTCTGGGTTTGAGGGGGGCTGGGGATGGGAAGAGGGGTAATATTGTCCAAGAAATAGGTGGGAGGGAGGGGCAACATATGAATATGGGAGAGTGTCAGAAGTTCGTTGAGAACTAAATGTTGAGTAAAACGTATCAAAGTATAAGTAGGAGGGTTACCTGGTTAGGACGCTCAGGGGGTATGGTCTGATGCGTGACGGACTCCGGAGGGAATAGCTGAAGGCTCATTTTGCCAAGGTGGGTTCTACCATTGGGTGGGGTGGACCCATATCCTGGGGAAGACTAATGCCGTTGAATAGAGAGAACTGTATCTCTCGTGAGAAAGGACGGCTCCCAGGGTATTAGATTGGCAGGCGTTGTGGGCCCTAAGGGGAGGGGAAAATGGATGTGGAATGGATGGAACAAAGGTAAATAAGGGGGCAAAAGAGGAGTTATGTGAGAGTACACGAGGATGAATATAAAACAGCTAATATTACACCAAAAACATATAGGGGACGGCAGACTAATAATGAAAACCATAAGACAAAACATAGGATAACTAAAAAATTTAGAAAACTGTACAGCCTAAAATATGGACCACATAGTAAGCACAAATGTCACCTTGTTTGAAAACTATAGTGTTGGAATCTGTACATCAGTTTCAGGAAATATGATATGAATAAGTTAAAAGATTATTGCTGTGCAAGGGAAAAGGTTTTATGGTGGATCTGGGGAAATACTGTATATTGTATATATGAATTTCGGTGATCTAAGACTCTTCTGAAGCTGACATTATGTTGGGATTCACTTTACGGGAAGTTTTGGATCACAGAGTGGTTCAACAATGGCAGCGAAGGAATACTGATATGGGATGTTATTGACAGGATATATATGGCTGACAGGGAGTTATACAGGGCATATGCCCAGGGTATATGGTAATGTCTATATATACTCATAGTGGAAACAAAAACAACAGCTGGGGGGGTACTGGGCTCCTGGCCGGGGGGTCACTGTTGTGGGCCCTGGGAGAGCAGCGGCAATCCTCCAGGTGCAACGGCAAGAACCAGGAAGGAAGGAGGGCCCAACAGTGGGCTCGTGATACTAATGGTTACACTTTTGAGCCTATACACCTGCAATAAGAACAAGGCCTAGAGTAGCATTGTGCCTGGGGGTTTCCTCCTGACAGCCTGCATGTTACTCAAATGTGGCCACTCTCACAGCCAAACTCAGCGTGTAGATGCGATACATTCCCCCCAGCGTGGGACATGACACCCGGGGATGAGCCTCCCTGGCACCGAGGGATCACTACCACATACCAGCTGAAGAAGCAACTAGAAAATGACCTTGAATTAAAGATTCAATGCGGAACAGCAGAATATACCTGTCTACATATAATGACATGACTTCGGGAAGCGGTTTGACCTAATGTAAGGGGGAAATGGAAAGGAGAAATGAGATTATAAGGCTGTGAGTCTCTAAAAAAGAGTCTGGAGGTTGTCAGAAGGAATACCCCTATGTACAACTGAACAGAGTCTAAGAGACAGATAAGGTAGATACAACCCCAGGTATTGGTTCTTTGGAGGGATAAAGAGACCCACGGGTTCTATGGTCATGGCAGAAGGGGTTCACTGCCATGACAGATAGCCCTTCTTTGGAGCTGGTGTTTCTGCGTGATGGAATTGGACTCAGAGGGGATCTCTTTTCACAAGACTTGCATGCTACTTTATTGGAATTGTAGTCGGTGCTGGGTTTAAGATATATGTAGGGGATTCGAATCTCTGGACTGATAATATGACACCCAGGCCCAGAGCCTCAACAGACTTCAGCTCCTACACTTTGATTTATTGGACTTACTCCACTCAGCTAACATGGAGTTGAAGAAGGTCAACCACCACAACATGGAGCCTAGAGTGTCTACAACTGGAAGCAGGAGGAGTGCATCCAGTACCCATATGGAATCTAAGCCCTCACTTGACATAGATGTGCAATGGACACAACCAATCCAATGTCCACAGAGAAAATGTGGAATGGGTGTGGGAACGGTAGCCATGGTGGCTGCTGGGTGTGGGGAACAGGAGGAAGAGATGAGATGTGGAGGCGTTTTCGGGACGTGGAGTTGTCCTGGATAGTGCTTCACGGACAATTACGGGACATTATAGATCCCCCCAGGGCCCACTGGATGGAACGTGAGAGAGTCTGGGCTATGATGTGGACCATTGACTATGGGGTGCAGTGATGCTCAGAGATGAACTTACCAGGTGCAATGGATGTGTCATGATGATGGGAGAGAGTGTTGCTGTGGGGGGAGTGGGGGGCGGGGGCGGTGGGGTTGAATGGGACCTCATATTTTTCATAATGTAATTTAAATAAATAAATAAATAAATAATTAAAAAAAAAAAACCCCTCAACTCTGTCCTTTGCCATGCCTTTTATCTGTGAGTCCCCACCCACCAAGGGGTGGGTGGGGACTCAATGCCCTACTGACGTGACCCAATTGAAGCCCTAATCATAACTCAATCATGCGCAGGTAAGGACCAGATTACAAACATAATCCAATATCTATTTTGGAATTCATAACCATATCAAACTGCTACAGCTCAGAAGGCAGCCGAGGCCTGGGCTGGCACCACCGGAAGGCAGAGCCCGCGCAGGCTCGTTTATTCCTGGCAGGTGTGTTTGTCTTCCCTCAGCGGTGCATGCCTTTCCTATACTGAAATTTTGCACGGAGGTTGTTTCCACCCAGCCCCTGACCCCTACCCTGGTCTCACAGGTTCGGCCACTGTCTAGTACAGCAGCCTTCTTCAGATTCTGACTGCCTGGGTCTGCGTCCCAACCCCAGCCGTTCCAGCCCCACACCTTCTCAGAAGCCAAAGGTGCTCAAACCTGATTGCGCACTGGAATCTCTTGGGAAGATTTAAAAGGCATCAAAGTCTGAGTCCAACTCTCAGAGAGCCTGATTTAAGCATCTGAGGTGCAGCCTAGGAATCCGGATGTTGTTAAACTCCCAGGCAATTCACTGTGCGGCTGAGTCCCCACTCCAGCTAGCTTAGGCAAAAAGGGAGAGTTCTTACAATGCCAAGGGGGTGTGACCTTGAGCTTGAGGACAGAAATGCCTGCGGAAAATGCTAAGATGCCACCAGAGCTTCTTTGTCTCTTGATCTGCTGCTTCCCTCCATGCTTAGGCTTCACTTTTCTTTCTTCACAGACCAATGTTCTCTGCTAAACCATCCCCATGATGAAGAGCGCTAACCCACAGTGCAATTCAGATTCAGCAGCCAAGTCCCAAATCCAAATACTTAGGAGAACCTTATTGGGTTGCCCTTCTCCACCAAAAATGAGCATTTTTAAAAAAAATGTCATGGGCAGGAAGCAGCTGTGGCTCAATCAGTTGGGCTCCCGTCTACCCTATGGGAGGTCCTGGGTTCGTGTCCTGGGGCCTCCTTGTGAAAAAGCAGGCTCGCCCGCAAGTGCCGCAGGGAGCCAGCTCAGCAAGGTGACCCAACAAAAAGGGAGACAAAGCAAAAACACAGAAGAGCAAGCAGCAAACAGACACAGAACAGACGGAAAGCAAAAAAAAAAAAAGCCGCCAAGGGGGGTGGAGGGAACTTGGGAGTGAAGACTGCTGATGCAATGTAAACAGCCCAATAAGATGGCTTTTCACTTTGGAAGACAGTCTTTAAACTTACTCATATGCAGACTGCCTCCATGGAAAGTCTGCCAAATAAGGGCTGGATCCAAGCTACGTCTCTAGATCCAGACTGTCATTGCATTGCTGCTCCTTTTGCCTCTTAAAACAAAGTTCCTGAAATGTGCCTTGATGGCAGGGCTCCCCGTGGTACTTGGAAAGCTCTGAAAGGCCACTTTCTAGTCCCTTTTAATGGAGTCTCAGATTAAGATCATCACAGCAGATTGTAGTCTTGACTAAGAATTTACTGTGAACAGACATTTACTTGCTTCGATTGTTGATTATATGTTAACCTTTTCTTGAATATTTACAATCTTGGCTTAGAGTCACACAAGAGTGGGATAAAATATTTCCTTGTTTCGAGTATTACTCATCTTGTCCACCCCTTTGACCTTTGGATTTTATTGACACACAGGCTAATATCTTCAAGGAATGGGGATTATTTTTACCTGTTCTTTTCCCAAGTTGAAGACCTGGAGTTGAAAACCCATTCATGCCTCTGGTAAAGCATTCGCAGAGATAGTATTTGCATCTCCAGGACCCAGCACAGCATCTCTCAATGATGCTTGCTGGACTTAGTTGAATGAGGCTAAGAGTCATGACTGCTAGGTCCACATGTGTTTATATTTCTATTACTAATGTTATCTTCTAGTAGCTAGGCATGTTCCTTGGAGTGATTTGGCAGCTCAGACTTTAATCAGGCATATGAAGAGTCAAAATAAATTATCTCCACATCTTATCTCCTCAGATGATTATAATGTGTAAGATATTTTCCTTTATAGAAACTTAACTCTGGGAAGCAGACTTGGCCCAGTAGTTAGGGCATCCATCTACCACATGGGAGGTCTGCAGTTCAAACCCCTGGTCTCCTTGACTCGTGTGGAGCTGGGCCATATGCAGTGCTGATGCGTGCAAGGAGTAACGTGCCACGCAGGGTGTCCCCCGAGTAGGGGAGTCCCACGCACAAGGAGTGTGCCCCATAAGGAGAGCCGTCCAGCGCAGGAATGGCACTGCCCACACGGAGAGCTGACACAACAAGATGAAGATGACGCAACAAAAAGACACAGATTGCCATGCCACTGACAACAACAGAAGTGGACAAAGAAGAAGATGCAGCAAATGGATACAGAATAGACAACCGGGGCAGGGGGGGAAGGAGAGAGAGAGAGAGAGAGAAAGAGAGAAACTTAATTCTGTGCTCACCTATTCCTCATTTTTTCAATCAGTTTCCCTAAACTGGAAATGATTTGGGAATAGCCTCCAAACTGTAGTACCCTAGATATTATTGTCTTACTCAGCAGTTTTCCCTTCTAAAAAATTAAAATTAAAACTATGGGAAATTTGTACAGCATCTGTCTGAACTAACAGGAAGCCCACTAAGGCAGTAGGGGGTGGTATACACTTAGATCATTGTTGCTTCAATAAGTTTTGGGAAATATATTCAGGAAGTTCTTTTGGACCCAGTCAGTAGAAGGTGGACAATGGTGGTGTGCGATGGATTAGAGTTTGACATTTACGGTGTCTTCCTGCTGAACATAAACATTCTTGCAAACTACCAATATCAGACAGGGTTACCAGGAGACCACAAAAAAAGTGAAACTAAAAACAGGATCACTCAGTAATCTTGTCTGAGAACAAACAAAAACGAGATCACTGTGCAGATCGCAAAAATTCCAAACATCCTCTTCTGCTGGCTAATATCAGTGACTTTGGCTTCCTTAGCTATTATAGCTTTAACTTTGCTCTAGCCTTCCCTCTTCCTGGATAAAACTCATGAAGAGTTACAGATTCACAGACGTATCTCCACCTCCCTACAGTATCCAATCCAGAGCAAAGCACCACCTCTTTGAACCTTCCTCCAAACCACTTAATACAAGTACAAATCCTATATTAAGGCCTTTCTAACTGCATCTTACCAAGATGTCCCACAGTTCCTGTAGTGCATGCTCCATTTTGCAATGAGCAATAAACCCACCTTGTTCCACTAAACAGGTGTGTTCTTGGTGGTCCCCGACTAGAGGGCGTTGACACTTTTCTTACTATATGGGATTGACTGGTAAAGAGATAAAGTGGAAACATAAATAAAACAGGTTAAGGAGTAAAGTGGAGGCAAAGTAAGAGGAAGATAAGGTATACTAGTACAATAAAAAAGTATCGCATGATTCCTAACTCAGTACTAACTCTGAGCAAAATAATGAAGGATTGCCTGAATGATCAAAATATTGCCATAACATTGATTTTCCAGCCCTGTCTTCTCATTATCTTTAAAACTACTTTTAAAAGGGCCCCAAGAGGGAAACGGACGTGGCCCAGTGGTTAGGGCGTCCGTCTACCACATGGGAGGTCTGCGGTTCAAACCCCGGGCCTCCTTGACCCGTGTGGAGCTGGCCCTTGCGCAGTGCTGATGCGTGCAAGGAGTGCCCTGCCACGCAGGGGTGTCCCCCACGTAGGGGAGCCCCATGCGCAAGGAGTGCGCCCCGTAAGGAGACCCGCCCAGCGTGAAAGAAAGTGCAGCCTGTCCAGGAATGACGTCGCCCACACTTCCCGTGCCGCTGACAACAACAGAAGCGGACAAAGAAACAAGACGTAGCAAACAGACACAGAGAACAGACAACCGGGGGGGGGAGGAATTAAATAATAAATAAATCTTTAATAAATAAATAAATAAATAAATAAATAAAAGGGGCCCAAGAAAAGGAAGACTGGCCGTAGCACATTAAAATGATTGACCTGACTTGCTTTGGGCATTCTATGCTTCCCTAGACTGCCTCGACTGGTCCAAGGCAGGTATGCCTAATTTCGTGTTCAGAGGACACTAAACTAAACTTAGTATTGATTCAGGACAAAAGATAATTGTTTCAATCTAGTTTGTCACATCACCGCACTCTAAAACCCAATCGTATTTTAATACGATTGATATCTTGAATCCCCTTACCACCGGGGATTCATAACCAGGGTTCCATGAGCTTGAATTGAAATTCAAAGAAGTTTTATTCTTGTGGGGACTTGTTACTGTGGGTGTGTTGTATTTATTAAATAATACACAGTATAGTGTGGTCTTAGTAAGGGGTCTGTGGTTTTCACCTGACTGCAAAGGGGTCCGTGGAACAAAAAAAGTTAAGAACCCCTGCCTTACCACTGTTCCTCCCATTAATCAATTTAATTTGGAAAAATATCACTTTACCTTAACTTCAGGGCCCTTGTCTCCAAACTTTGTGTATTGATTAATTTTCATAATTGAGCATTTACTATGTGCCCAGATTGTATTATGTAATTCACTTGCATTATCTCATTTAATCCTCAAAAAACCTATGTGGGGGGGGTACTAATGGCCCCATTTTCTAGATGAAGGGATTGAGGCTCGGGGCAGTTATGTCACTTGCCTGAGGTCGCTCATCCAAGAGGTGCCAGAGAGAGTTCAAATTCTGGCTTCTGTGACAGCAAAACTCTTACACTATACCAGGCTGTCTCATGTTACAGCTGTGCGGATAGTAGGTGCGTGGAAAAAATCTCATCACAGATTGCCTTGCTTATATGGAAGGATGAATTCGAGTGAAACCTGCTGCTCTGTGGAGCTGCAGCCTAAGAGCAGTGGTTCTACTCTGGTGTCATTCTGAAAGATCTCAACAGTGACCACTTCTCGTATTTTCTAGTCCTTTAGTACTTGCTTTGCAAACTATGATCCTAGACCACCAGCGGCAGCAGCAGCCCATGGGAACTTGTTAAGAATGCAGATCTCAGGCCCACCCATGATCTACTGAATAAGGATGTTCATTTTGCAACCCCTTTGTGAGTCCCACGCACTATGGCTTTGAGAAGCTCTGTTTAATTAACACTGACGGTCTGATTTCAGCTAGCTGAAGAATCTATTCTCCTTGCCCCATTCTTCCTTCTCACTACCTCCAAGTGATAGAGCTTCCACCTACCATATGGGAGGACCTGGGTTTGACCCTTGGGGCTGTCAGGTGAAAAAGAAGTAGAGAAAGCGTGCCCACACGGCAAGCCAGAGCCCGCGCAATGTCTGCGTAGTGAGCCAGTGTCCGCATGAGGGCCCACGTGGCGAGCCAGTGCCCAACGCAAGCGAGTCACGCAGCAAGATGATGACACAGCAAGAGAGGGGCAAAGGGAGAGTCAAGGTGAAGCACAGCAGAGACCAGGAACTGAAGTGGTACAATTGAGAGGGAACCTCTCTCTACATCAGAGGTTTCCAGGATTGAATCCTAGAGGAGAGAAAATGAGAAGAGACCACAACACAGACAACAAAAACAGCAGGGCGGGAGGAGGGGAAGGGGGGAAATAAATAAATAAATAAATAATCTTTTAAAAAAGAAAGTTTCTTGAGGCTCCTGAGAGAAATCAGCCGTCTTTATTGAAGCAGGTTGGCGTGTGAGCTCCAGATGGGGAGTGAGTGAACCCTGCAATCCTCGCCCTGTTCCCTGAGTTCATCGTTCCTCCGGGAGGAGGGTGGCGAGGGCTGGCATCCTGGTGGCAGAGGCCATCAGAACGGGAGAAAGGAAAAGCAGTTCTCCTTCCCCTCTGCACACGCCCCAGGCACAGAGTCCCCTCAGGCCTGGCTTCTTCTAACGAGGCCTCCAGACCCCACCGATGCATTTGAAGATTCAAAAGCAACAGGAACCGACTCTGTTAGGCTGCTCTTCTGGTGGCCCTGGAACAAAGAGCATGCTCTCCTTGAGGCTGAGTGATCTGGGGGACAGCGTGG
The DNA here is from genome assembly GCF_030445035.2 of Dasypus novemcinctus. NCBI lineage: Eukaryota > Metazoa > Chordata > Mammalia > Cingulata > Dasypodidae > Dasypus > Dasypus novemcinctus. Next base: position 36,348,812 of record NC_080687.1, read on the forward strand.
GGCCCCGAGAGTGTCCTGCCTCTGTGGGATACAGGGGACTGGGTCGGAGGACAGGCCTTCGTGCTTGGCAACTGTCCTGTCCTTGGTGCCTAGTCATGGAAATCATTTCCCTTCACAGCACCCATTTCGTAGGTGACGCCTCATCCGCCCAGGACAGTGAGATAAGGGAGTCGGGCTGCCTGTGTCTGAACACGCTTTCCCCAGCTTTGCTGTTGCCCTGGTCGGAACTCTAGCCAAGAGGGACGGTGACTCTCAGCTGCCCCCTGCTGTTCAGCCTGACTTTTAGACTTGACTTTGGTTTGCAAACCTGGGAAATTCTTTTTCCTTTTCTTTTTTCAAAAAAAAAAAAAAGGAATTCTTAGTATGTACCATCTGCTCCTAAAGGCCACAACCCCTGTGCATCCAGTTAGTAGCTATGAAGACCAACGGCGGGCGTGAAAGGCCGGGAGGGGGAGTCACCTGGACTGCCGCCCCACCTGCCCTCTCACCTGAAAGCCTGCCCCCGCACCCGGTCCCTTTCAGTTTATTCTCAACATGCAGCCAGGGGGACACTTTAAAAATTGCAGTCAGTTGTACATGTGTGTGCAAGTGTGTACACACACATACCTATATAGCCTTCCCTCAAAGAGCTCACAAAACAGATGAAATGAGGTGGAAGGTAAGAACCCAGCAGGAAGGTTAAGTAAGATGTGGAATCTATAGCTCGGGGTGGTGGCCCCCAAACCAAAGCAGGGCCCAGGGTGGGGTTCCCGGAAGGCATCTCAGTCAAGGGGAGCTTCGTGAGAAAGGAAAAGAAGGCAAATCACCTACAGGTGGTGACATGGCAAAGGCGCTGGGGCGGAAGGAACCCTCGCGTCTCCGTATTCTCCTATCTCACGAGTGGTATGGGTCCGTGGTGAGAAGGCTGCACCGAGCCAGAACAGGTAAGTTTGATTCCCAACAGTAGCCGGCCTTGGACAAGTTGTTGTCAAACTTATCCTTCACAAAATGCCTCCTTCCCTGGACTGGTGTCACCCCCGTGTGGCTGTCAGTGGTGACCCTTGCTGAGCTCTTACTCTGTGGTTTTCATGCCACATGTGCTTACGGCCCACCTGCCACCGCCAGGAGCTGCTCCAGGCACTTGGGATACATCAGAGAAGAAAAAGAGCAAAAGCCCGGCTTGTGTATGTATTTACATTCTAGCCAAAGCAGGCAGACCATCAACAAATGTGATAAATAAGGGAACTATATGAGATCATGCATTATGTTAGGAGGTGTTAAGTGCTGTGAATAAAAAAAAAAATAGGAGATTCAGGGTGCAGTGTTGAAAAGGATGGTCAAGGAAAGCCTCATTGAGAAGGTGGCATTTAAGAGAACACAAAGGAGGTTGAGGAAAGAAGTCATGGGGCTCGGGGAGGACAGGGTTTGCCCAGCTGAGGGAACAAGGTGGAGCATGTCCAGTATCTTCAAGGAACAGTAAGGAGGCCAGCCTGGTTGGGTCAGAGAGAGTGAGGGGACAGAGGTAAGAGATGAGGGCAGAGAGGGAAGGGGGCAGTTTGGCCTTGGGAAGGATTTTGACTTTTATTCTGAGACAGGGAGTCATCAAAGGATTCTGAGCAGAGAAGTCCATAAACCGCCTGCTGAAGTGAGAATAAACAGAAAGGCACCAAGCCTGGAGACAGGTTTCCAAGTGAGAGGAGAGGGCGCCTCTGATCAGGGGCCTGGCAGTGGCGCAGGGAGAAGTAGTTGAATTCCAGGTACATTTGAAGGTAGAGCCAGCAGGCTTCCTGGTGGATTGAATGCCGGAGACGAGAGCAAGAAAGGTCTTTTTTCCAATATGGTCCTATTCTCTAAGGGCTGCATTTGACCTCATTTAATATTCTTAAAAAGCCCTCTGAGGTTAGTGCAATCCTCATCCCTATATTACAGATGAGAAAACTGAGACCCAAAGGCGTTAAGTAACCTGCCCAAGTTCCAACAACTAGTAAGAAAAAAACCCAAGTACCTGGCTTCATCGTGCCTCTGTGCTCTGGCACCCTGAGGGTACCTGTGCTGCGAGAAGAGAAAGTGACTGCAGCAGTCTTTAGTTAGAAATGGGAGCCTGGGTTGGGTCTAGGAAATCCGAACTTCCAGCTGCCTTCTCAGTTACCAGGTCCAGGTATAAAATTCCAACTCTTAAAAGCTCCCAAGACTTACTGCTGAGAAGAGCAAGAGCGTACCATTCTCTCTCAGCTCACCTTTCTAATTCCTATTTGCCTGAAATGTCTCCTCACCAAGGACCTGAGGACACCTCCAACCCCTTCCTACCTTCTGAGTTGAGAAAGAGGCTTCCCTCTTGCACCTGAAGGAGCCAGGTTCACCTACGCCAGTCCAGAGGGAACCGTGCTTTGTGTTGGGGAATAGTTCTGAATGGTGGTTGAAATGCAGATTTAGAATCCAAGATTTGGATGTAAGTCCCTATTTCCCTTCTTAGGAGCTGAGTGATGATGGGCAAGTCATTAAAATTCGGAGCCGTGGAGGTGTAGCAGGTGATCAACTGCCCCAGGTCGTCCAGGAACGAAGGGGTCCTGAGCACACAGACTCTAAGACCAGGTCAGTCCCCCCAATTTATTGAGACAATGCTTAGAAGATGCGTGGGCCTGAAAGCGTACATGGCAAGTAATAAGTGCTCTAGAGATGCATGTATGTAATTCCTTCAACAACACCTACTATTTATTCAGCACCTACTATTTGCTGACTGCTGTTTAATACACTGGGGATACAAAATAGATAAGCCCTGCCCTCATGGAATTTACAGATGTACATCGAGTGCCCAAACCAAATCATTGGTGTCTAGTGCTCACTGGGTCAATAGTGGTGGCTTTGAGGGAAGACAAGACAGGCAGGGTGGGACTCTGCAAAGGTGACCCTTAGGCATACCTCCTCAGCTAGCCCCCTCGCAGAAGCCTCCAAACACAGTGGTAACCTCACCCGCTTCCTGTTTCTAAAAAGTGAGAGCCTGAGAAGCTGAACAGCACCAGGGCCTGGTCAAATGACCGCAGGTGTGTTGCCAAATGTGGCTCTGGGCAAGCCCAGCTGTTCCTGAACTTTTCTTTTGACTAAGTGAGGTCAAGGCAAACTGCTCTTTGGAAATGCCCCTGTTTGGCCACTAGATGGCAGAGGAGTACATCCTTGGAAAAGTGTTGTGCGGACAAAAGGCTTGCGTAAATATCAGAAATTGCCATAGGAATTTTTTGTGTGCATACATGCGAAGGCCTTGTTAGATTCTGATTATTTATATTTCCAGAAGATTAAATCTTGGCACTGGAAATCGTGGCCTGACTTCTATTCCCTCTGTGTCTCAGATACAAATTCCAGAGGAGTTAACTGGTTCTTAAGTTTGATAAAAGGCAACATGCAGAAGCAACTGGTTTTATCTGTTGGGAGAAACAAGGGAAAGGGCAAAAAATACATTTATAAAGCACTTTCTACATGCCAGGGCTTACATTATTTTATACATATCCTCATTTGTTCATTCATTCAACAAATATTTATTAAGCAGCTACTATTGTTGTAGCTCGGAAAAACAAATCAATGTTTAATATAAGGTCATATAAGTGCCATGAAGAAAAAAAAAAGGATAGAGAGTGATAGAGGCTGGTAATTAAATGGCCAGGGAGCGCTTCTCTGAAGAGATGGCATTTGAGCAAAGACCTGAAAGGAGGAAGAGAGCAAGATGTGCAAATAGCTGGAGAAAGAATATTCCAAAAGGAGTGTTAACATGCGCAGATGCCTGGAGATGGGAATATGGTTGGTGTGTTTGAGGGACAGCAGAGGCTCTGACTGGAATTCAGTGAGCAAGGGATGAAATCGATGAGGCTGGTAATGTGGGCTTTGTGGGCCGTGAGAAGAACGCTGGTTTTATCCTACATGTGACGGGAAGCTATTAGAGTCGTGGCTCTCAACCTTGGCCGCTCCTTAGAATGATCCTCTGTGATTAAAAATGACCAATGCCTGGGCCTCACCTGGGACCACTTGAATCAGAATCTCTGGAGTTGCAACCTGGGCATCCTGTTTGTTTCCTAAACGCTCCCAGGGATTCTAATAAGCACCCAAGCTTGAAAACTACAGCGTTTGGGACTGTGAGAAGAAACTGGAAGCCTGGGCCAGAGAAGGCCACAGAAAGAACCTAGAAGTCAGCAGAAACCGGAAGAGCTGGCAGAGAAAGGAGAGAACATCACCATGCGATGAGGCAGGGGTTCAAGTACAGGAACCCCAAGGATTGCAGCAAGCCAGCACCAGAAAGCTACCAACCCTGGGAGGAAGCAAGCCTTCTAGCCTACAAAACTACAAGATAATAAATTCCTGTTGTTTAAGCCAAAACCAGCTCATGGTGTTTGTGATAGCAGCTCAGGCAAACTAAGACAGGGAATAGCCTCACGGGTACTTGGAACCCCTGGCACAGACACGCACTGTATTGAGATCACTTTCTCCAGCGTGGTATGCTGGCCAGGCCACCTCAAAGAGGTATCAGCACATCTGCACAGAACAACTAGGAGTAGTATATACAAATCTGCTTGGAGCCCAATTTGTTGCAAAATTAAGTATGATGGGATTCTTTCACAGGCCGAGATGAAAGTAAATTTTTATCATGATCCCTGTTTCTCCCAGTGGGTAGGAATATTCCCTCCATTGGCTGGAATTCCCTCCACGAGTTCTGCTGAACCCTGCAAGCCAGTCCCCTCACTTTCCTGGCTATTTCCCCTCCCATCTTCCCACCAGCTCCCCCAATCACTGAATAGCATCAGCCCTGGGCCCAGGAAGCTTCTGATGATATTTCCTACTTTCAGACTGAAGGTAGAAATCCATGTGGACAAAAATCAAATATCGTTTGGGTGTGACATTTAATAGAGATGAAAGTATATATGAAGCCTTTTGGCTGGCCTCTGAACATTTTATCTCCTTGCAGTAATAATAATATAAACAAGCCCAAAGGGTGGCAGGCCCTGAAACAATGTAGTATTGGCAGTAAAGATAGCACAACCGTTCTGTCTTTACCCTTCTTTCGTTCTTCCCCCCAGCGCCTAATGAGGTACAAAAAGCGCAGTAGTGGAGGTGTTAGGTTTTCAGATCTTATTCCGTTCATCAATAGCTTAGTAGGATTGTATGCAGATTGCCTAGTCACCTACGACCTCAAAGTTTTGTTTTATAAGATGGAGTCACAGTTATCATTTACCATTGAAACTTTGGAAAAAACCTTCTACTCCCACCTAAACAGAAATGTTCATCCAAACCTAATACATCATTTTGAATACTATATCCTAATGTTACATATTTTTAAAAATTAGTTTTAAAAAAATCAATCAGTACATGCACAAAGCAAAACAGGTCAATGATCTCTACAAGACTTGTTTTGAAAAATAGCTTTCGACTACTCTCTACCCTCCATTCCCCACTTACTCCCTAGAGCCACCACTTTGAATAGTTTCATCTGATTGGTTATCTATAAATAGCATGCTTAGGGAACTATTTGTTTGTTTTCCATTAGAAACTTAATATATTAACTTCCTACTACAGATTATGAGAATTTGGCTTTTTTACACACAACCTGCCATCTACACTACCTGCAACACACATTTTCCATGCCCCCCCCAATACAGCTATATAGTGGGTTGTTTTTAAATATGTATTTATTGTTAAAGAAGTTATGAGCTTACAAGACAATCAGGCATAATGGGCAGAATTCCCATACATCACCCCTCCACCCACACTGTACATTGTTGTGGAACATTTGTTACAAATTAGGAAAGAACATCACAGAGTATTACCACTGACTATGGTCCATAGCTTACATCGGTATATTTTTTCCATACACCCCTATTATTAACGCCATGTATTAGTATTGTACATTTGTTATAGTTCATGAGAGAACACTCTCGTATTGGTACTGTTAACCACAGTCCATCTTCCACCACATGGTTCACTGTGTTATGCAGTCCTACGCCTCATATAATCTCTCCAAAGTATACACTCAGTGTGCAGTCGTTTTGAAGTAGCATAGTTTAGGGAATGGGAAGACAAATCTAAAACCTGGCAGAAAAACATGGCCATGAAACATGTGGCCATGGAACCCCATCTGGAAATCCCCTGAAGGAAAGACCCCTTCAGAAGGCTGCTAGAAGAACTCCACAAGAATCCCGCATTTGGAAGGAGATTTCATCTGGGATCAAGGAAAAGTCCCAGATATTCAAAAGGGGCCCCCCACTCCAGAATTGACAGTTGGGGTAATAAATCAAAACAGCAAACAGGTAGGACCTCTCCCCCAACATTAACAAAGGGAGGAATAATTAATGGCTTTAAAAGTAGCCACACAGGCAAAAATCTCTCTCTCTGCATGGACCAGCCCACAAGTATACCTGGAGACCCGTAATCTGTTATCTCCCATTTCTCTTCTCTTCTCTCATTTCCTTAAAAACTACTGGCCTAGATAAACTGGCATGTTCTTAAATTCTTTTAGGTAACATAGCCAAGAACCTAGAGGAAATCTGGTAGCAGTTTTTAGTTAGATTAATATTCGCTGTTAAATCATTACAATTGTGTAAATTTTTTTTACGTGTAGAGTAATTCGAAAGTTTTTCCTTCCATGTACCATGCCATTATTTGACCTGTACTGATCATTCTTTTTAAAATTTGTGTACTTTTCTATGTACTTTTACTAATTCAATTCCCAAATCTCCCTCAATGGTATAGATTTCAATATAATCAAATATATGTTTTACCAATTTCATCATCTTGCAGAAGTTTCTTCTGGAACTTTCTGAAGGACTCCAATCTAGAGGGCTGGTGCACAGCTACTTCTGGAAAAATCTTTTCAAAACTATCTTGGGGGACCCCTTTGCCTCCCTACTTTACCTCCTGTATCATTTATCTTCTTTATTCCTTTGGGAAGGAACACTTTCCTGTGGTAGCTTCCTGAGAAATGGAATGTGGGAAATATTTTTTCTAGATCTTGAAAGTCAGAAATATTTTTTATTCTACGCTCCCATTTGTTTGACATTTGGCTTGGTAAAGAATTCCAGGGAAACGGACTTTGGCCCAGTGGTTAGGGCCTCCGTCTACCACATGGGAGGCCCGCGGTTCAAGCCCCGGGCCTCCTTGACCCGTGTGGAGCTGGCCCACGCGCAGTGCTGATGCGCGCAAGGAGTGCCCTGCTACACAGGGGTGTCCCCCGCGTAGGGGAACCCCACGCGCAAGGAGTGCACCCATAAGGAGAGCCGCCCAGCGCGAAGGAGGGAGCAGCCTGCCAAGGAATGGCGCCGCCCACACTTCCCATGCCGCTGATGACAACAGAAGCGGACAAAGAAACAAGACGCAGCAAAAAGACACAGAAAACAGACAACCGGGGGAGGGGAGGGGAATTAAATAAATAAAAATAAATCTTTAAAAAAAAAAAAAAAGAATTCCAGTTGGAAGCCATTTTTCCCTCAGTACTTTTATTTTATTTTATTTTATTTTATTTTATTATTTTTTTAAGATTTATTTTTTATTTATTTCTCTCCCCTTCCCCTCAGAGGTCTGCTCTCTGTGTCCATTCACTGTGTGTTCTTCTGTGACCACTTCTATCCTCATCAGCGGCACCGGGAATCTGTGTTTCTTTCTGTGGCGTCATCTTGTTGTGTCAGCTCTGCGTGTGTGCAGCACCATTCTTGGATAGGCTGCACTTTCTTTCGTGCTGGGCGGCTCTCCTTACGGGGCGCACTCTTGCACGTGGGGCTCCCCTACACGGGGGACACCCCTGCGTGGCACGGCACTCCTTGCACGCATCAGCACTGCACATGGGCCAGCTTCACACAGGTCAAGGAGGCCCGGGGTTTGAACAGCAGACCTCCCATGTGGTAGGCAGACACCCTATCTATTGGGCTAAGTCCGCTTCCCTCGGTATTTTTAAAAGCAGCTCTTCATTGTCTTTCAGCTTTCATGTTGTTATTGAGAAGTCCAAGCCATTCTAATTATTAATCTGTTGTATCAAAATGTTTTTCTTTCTAGACCTTTGTAAGGATCATCTTTTGGTCTCTAGCGATTACCTGGTGATAATGTGGTGATAATTTGGGTTCCTTTTTTTTTTTTTTTTAAAGATTTATTTTTTATTTATTTAATTCCCCTCCCCTCCCCCGGTTGTCTGTTTTCTGTGTCTATTTGCTGCATCTTGTTTCTTTGTCCGCTTCTGTTGTCCTCAGCCCAATATAAAAATCAGCCTAGTATATTATCATGAAAATTATTCAGACACTTTTATTATGGCCTAAAAGGCAGGACTTTTAATATCCAAATGAAATACCAAGAATTTAAGACATACCATAGAATAAAGCAAATAACCAAATTTCAGTTAAAAACTGAAGATCGCTGAATTACCATAATTGTTCTGAAACAGAACAAAATCATCAATTACTATCCTTTTTTATATAAGTAAGACTTTTGATTCTCATTAAAATGTAAAAATGATTAAGTAGTGGCATCCATGAGAAATGTAAAATGTTTTCAATTAAAAGATAAATTTGTGGGAGAGGATTTTATTTATAGATGATAATGACCATATTAGTCAAATTAATGAATCCGTGTTCAATAGGTGTCCAATAAATCATATTTCCATATTGTAAAAATTATTCAGAACTTCCTCACCATACTGACTGATACATATTTAAATGATTAGAACTGGGTTTTTAATATACAAATTGAAATAAGAGACCACTATTACAAAACAGAAACAATTGAAATGACAATTGCTACCATTCATTCAGCTCTTATCATGCCTGACTCCACATGCATTCACTTATTTCCTCTTCACAACAGTCCTATGGGATTGACTAAAGACACTAACTATTTTTATCTTCCAAGGCTATTTGTTACACAAATATCCTTGTAAAGATAGATAGTCTGGAACAAAGGCAGCTACTGCTTCTGCTCAGATGTCCAAAACTGTGAGAGATCCAAAGACAATCATCTCCAAAGAGATAATAAAACATATTAAATTGTCTCTTTATTTAAAACAGGGAATATGGTAGATGAAAAGACAAACAAATGGAATAGAATAGAAAGATCAAAATAGAGCCAGATTCTATGAGAATTTGGAATTTGAGAAGACGAGCTTTTTGATGGATGGTGGTAGGAAAATAACATAGTTATCTGGGGAAAATTATGTCAAGTTATATCACACCGTCCTCAGAATAAATTCCAAATGAAGCAAATATTTAATTTTAAAAATGAAACTATGTGGAATTAAACACACCAAAGTAATAATTATACATACCATACCCAGAAAGTAGGAGGAGGAAAATTTAGCTCTATCTCCAATTTTCTAATTCTTTAGATGACTTAAAAATGTAGAAGGAATGATACAACACTGACATTTTGAACTATCATAGTAATAACTGATTAAGGCCAGAACTATCAATGGATGCTAAAACCATTGGGTGAATGTTGGATGGTGTATTTGTCAGCCGAAGGGATGCTGATGCAAAATACCAGAAATCAGTTGGTTTTAATAAAGGGTATTTATCTGGGGTAGGAGCTTACAGGTAACAGGCCATAAAACATAAGTTACTTCCCTTACTAAAGTCTATTTCTGTGTTGGAGCAAGATGGCTGCTGATATCTGCCAGGGTTCAGGCTTACTGAGTTCCTCTCTTCTCAGGTCTTGCTTCTCTTCCATTTCAGGGTTCCTCTCTTCCCTGGGCTTGCTTCTCTTTCCTCTGTGTGCTTACTTCCTGGGGCTTCAGCATCAAACTCCAACATTAAAAACCCTAAACTCTGTTCTTTGCCATGTCTTTTATCTGTGAGTCCCCACCCACCAAGGGACTGGGACTCAATGCCCTATAGGCACAAGTAAACCTCTTTTACTTGATTTAGTAAACCTCTGAATCCAATATAATATAATATGTCCAGAGGAAAAGACCAGTTTACAAACATAATCCAATATATTTTTTTGGAATTCATCAATAATATCAAACTGCTACAGATGCGGTACAATTTATTTCTCTCTCTCAAGGTATTTTTCCACAAATAATTAATTATTTCCTAAGGGGGAAAAATGAGAACTTGGCCACAGAGAAACTGAGATATCCTCTTAACTGAGTTATCCAAGTTAACATCACCAGTGATGGAACAAACCAACGTCACGTGCCTCCTGATGTGATGCACTGAGAAAGAGCCTAAATCATTTATATAGCAATCCTACCAAAAATGAATAGCTTGATTCTAACCAAGAGGAAATCTTATTGCAGTCATGAGGAAATAATCCAAGCCAAAATTGAGAAATTCTAGGGGAGCAGGTACAGCTCAGTGGTTGAGTGCCTGCTTCTCATGTACAAGGTCCTGGGTTCAATCTCTGGTACCTCCTCAAAAAAAAAAAAAAAAAAGGAATTCTAAAAGCAAATGGCTTGTAATATTTTAAATTGCCAGGAAGTGGATGTGGCTCAAGTGTTAGGGCTTCTGCCTACCATATGGGAGGAGCCAAGTTCAATCCTTGAGGCCTCCTGGTGAAAAAGATGAGGAAGTGTGCCCATGTAGCCAGCCAGTGCCTGTGTGAGTGCCCGCGTGGTGAGCCAGTGCCCGTGCGGTGAGCCAGTGCCCGTGCAAGTGAGTCACGCAGCAAGATGACGACGCAACAAGAGAGACAAGGTGAAGTGCAGAAGAGACCTGGAACTGAGGTGGCACAATTGACAGGGAAACTCACTCCTCATCAGAGGTCCCCAGGATCGAATCTCGGTGAATCCTAGAGGAGAAAAAATGAGGAGAGGACAAAAAGAGAAATAGATACAAAAGATCACACAGTGAATGGACACAGACAGCAAGAACAGCAGGGTGGAGGAGGGGGAAAACAAATAAATCTTTTTAAAAAAATGCTGATGTCATTAAAGGAAAAAATTAAGCCTGCGGAATTGGTCCTGATTTTTAAAAAGTAAAGGGACTTAGTCAAATAAAAGGTGTAATCCTTGATTAGATCCTGGATCAGAAAAAAAATTGCTATAAAGGATATTGTGGGACAATTGGTTAGATAATAGAATGGTATTATTAAATTTCTTGACTTAGATTAATTGTACTTTAGTTATGTAAGGGAATGTCTTTGTTCTTATAAGATATTATGAGCAAATATTTGAGAGAAAGAGGGGGAGAAAACTAATGTGTAAAAATGGTTAAATTTGGTGTAGTAGTCTGCTAAAGGGGTGCTGATGAAAAGTACCAGAAATCTGTTGGCTTTTATAAAGGGTATTTATTTGGAATAAAATCTTACGGTTACAAGGCCTGAAAGAGTCCAACTCAAGGTTGCTTTCTCACCAAGGTCAGTTGCCACGTGTTGAAGCAAGATGATCACTGATCTCTGCAAGGGTTCAGCCTTCCCGTCTGGGTGCCTCTCTCTCAGCTGCAGGCTGGCACAGGACTTGTCTCTCAGGGCTTCCTCTCTCTCCTGGCAAAGGGCTCTTTTCTCTCCAGGCTTTCTAGATCTGTCTCAGCTGTTCTGGTGTCTTCCCAAGTTCAGGTGCAAACTATCAGGCGAATGGCTCATCTCTCCCCAGTGTCCCAGGATCAAAAATGACAGTGGGAAGCAGACGTGGCTCAACTGATGGAGCGTCCACCTGCCATATCCAGGGTTCGATGCCCAGGGCCTCCTGACCCGCGTGTCGGGCTGGCCCACATGCAGTGCCCTGTGTGCAGGGAGTGTGCCCCACAAGGAGAGCAGCCCTGCGTGAAAAAAGCGCAGCCTGCCCAGGGATGGTGCCACACACATGGAGAGCTGACACAGCAAGATGATGCAACAAAAAAGAGACACTATTTCCCAGTGCCGCCTGACAATGCAAGTGGACGCAGAAGAGCACACAGTGAAAGTACTCAGGGAGCAGACAGCAGGGGGTGGGGGAGGGGGGAGGGAGAAGGGGAGAGAGATAAATAAAATAAATCTTAAAAAAAAAAATGACAGAGTGCTCTCTCTTCCTGTGTGTCTATCTTGAGTGAGTTTCTATTTTATATAAGACCCACCAAGGGGGTGGGGCTCAACCTGGTCACACCCTACTGATGAGACCCATTAAAGATATCCTCAAAGCAATCCTAACAGGCAATCTAATAAGGGCCCTCAACTGAATTCAGTGTCATCAAAGGGTATCACACCCAGAGGAACAGATTAGTTTACAAACATAATCTGTCTCTTTTTGAGATTCACAAAAATAATCTCTTAACTGTCACAGTTGGTGAATTCAGATGAAGGGTATATGGAGTTCATATACCCTTTTTCTGATGTTTAAGATTCTTTTCATGATACGAAGTTTACATTAAAAAAAGAAAACAGCATTGTAAATTCTTTTATTAAGCATTAATCAAATACGCTTTAGAAAGACAGAAGAATTTCCAATTCATTTAATTAAATGGAAATATTTTTTATCCTATACTCTACTATTCTAGGCATATAATCAAATTGAAGTAAGATATTATAGCAGTAAACTGTCTGCTCACCCTACCCCAGTGACCCGATATCTACTCTTGTGGGGTCCCTGTTAACTGATGTAATCAGTTATCAAGTCAAGGTCAAGTATTATTTGTCTTGGTACAAGAGCTATTTTTTGAGATGCCTGTATCTATGAAGTTTTCCTCCTTTACCTGTTTATTCCAAAGGTTTCTTTAATTTCAGTTGTCTTAAACCTCTGAACAATTATATTTCTGTACCGTCAATATGGCAGCTGTTCTGTGGTTACAGGGTTTGCAGGTTGTGCTAAGTCAGGAACCAACGAGAGAATTGGGGCTCAGCTAACAGCCACAGGAAAGGGTCATGCAGTGGGGTCTTAGCGTTAGGATCTGGGGAAGCAAGAGATAGAAGGTTCTTGTCAGAGAACCTGACAGTGGTCAGTGGGGGTCCAGCCCTAGGCTCAGGGTTTCAAGGACAGACTTTGCATCCCTTTAAGACCTGAGGACAGGGCAAGATTCTAGTGTTGGAGGAACCAAGCCCGTAGACAGAAGAACCCAGAGGGGATAGAGACAAGATGAGGTCCAGGTGCTAAAATACTAGAACCAAACTGTGTCAGAAGAAATGGAGACTTTCCTTGACAAGGAAGGAGAGGTCAGTGCAGGGTGAGCTGCAAAGCTAATGTTATCACAAGTTCTGGAGCCCACAGCTGCTTCAGCTGTTTTGGTTGCCTTTTGACCTTTGCCTTCATTATCTCCCACTCACCCCCCACCCCAACCCACTTCCCCATAGACCAGTCATTTAGAACAGTGTAGACTCAGCTTAAGGATCCTCTTTGGCTGGAAGTGCATTGAATATTTATTTTGTCTGGGTAAGAACAATTAAATGTTAAAATCAATATTCAGCTGCTGTCACAGTCAAATATAATTCAAAAAAGAAACTCATAGCCTACAAAACTATATCTAGAATTTCACCAAAAATTTTATTTAATCATTGTTGCAGTGTTACTAAAATTTTAGAAGTCAGTTTTTAAAAGTTGATATTTCAATGAGAAACAATCATTTCTCTTGTGGCCACTAAACCATATCTTCACGTATTAAATAGTGACCCACTTTCATCTGAAATTGATGGGGGAGCTAAGGTAAAGTTCTAGGCTGATTATGTTGTCACCAACTTATTAAGTTTCCCTTCCTCTCCAATGATAACTGACAAAAGTAAAGGTTTATCTGCTCTTCAACTATTGCACTTAAAGTTTTGATCAGCAGTAATGATGCACATTCATTGAGGCAATCTCACAGACTATGAATGGGCATTGCTTAAAGAACAGGCATTCTGGGTATTTTCATTCCACTTTGGTGTAGAATATTTGCTCCTTTATGAAAGTGAGTATTACAGCATGGCAATACAACTGAAAGGCATTTATACTCCCGGCCTCGTGACCATGGTAACCTTTGTGCACAAGGCCAGAAAAGATGAAGTTGGCTACTTGGCCTTCCAAAGGAGAACCTGATTCTAATGCCGGATCACATATTTGGGCCAAATATCGAGGCCAACGCTAAACCACTATGCAGCCTTATCTGCTGCCAGATAGTCTCAAAAAAGGGTCCACAATCTTCCCCCTGCTGTGAAAACCCTACAATTTCAGGAGGGTGAGCTTTAATCAGATTCAGACCAATTGTCAAGTGAAGCCTGGGTCCCTGGATGCTGCTGGGCCAGCTGCTTGACATATTTATTCTTCCCTCCGCAGGGGTATACAGAGGCAGAATCTGACTATTTTTCACAACATCCAAAGCAGTGTCAGAATCAGAGGGGGTCATCAGTAAAATGATATTGAGTGAATGAATGAACAAATGAATGAATGTTCAGTATATTGTGGCTATATTGATTTCTTACTTAAAACAAGATCAGCATTTATCTTCCTTGATAACATTGGGTAATGACCAATCGGGAGATCTCTCTGGTTTGATCTTATGACTTGAGGATTTTTCACCATAGCTCTGATAGCTTTGCTAGAAACCTATCAGAAGAGCCTGGGTTTCTAGGGTTTGTTTTAGAAAAAGCAGGATGCCCACTCCAGAAGTCCTAGAAGCAATAGAGAGGACAGGGGTTGAATTTCCAGAAAGGAAAGACTTTAAAAAGACTATTTTAGGAAGAGGAGAAAACATCTGCGTGTAACAATTGCGATCTCCCCGAAGATCCGTGTTCTCTTTTGCTTAAAGCTTCCGTTCCCCTGAGTCACCCTTCAGTGCAAGGCTTCTTAAATTGCTTGGTGAGTAGCGCTGACTCACCAACTGATACTTGTTTTTGCTCCTATTTTCCATTATAGAAGCCTTATCTCAGTAGTTGGAGATCAGAGATTAAAAACGTGAGAATCCTGGAGAGTGGGGAATGGGTGGGCACGGGTTCAGGCATTGTGGGAAGAAGAGGGAAATATTCACACAAAAAAATCCTCACAAACCCCTCCTTTGCCTGAGAGGGCTTTTTAAAAAAATATGTGTGTGCGGGGGAGGGGTATACACACACACTTTTTAAAAATTTAATTAGAGATGAGAGGGCTTTTCTGGCCGTGAAAGGAGGGCCCCTTTACTCTCAGGGGCAGAGACAACACTATTTAAAAGGGGGAAACTGCTCTCACTCCCACCTAATCTCCATGCCAGGCCTGATCTCTGACCCATCTGCAGCTGGTCCCTCTGAACTGGCTCCTGATTCATGGAATCAGGTGTGGCTTTGGACAGGGACATGACCTTCACGTCAAGGCCAAGCAGAAATCTCCATCCATCTGACAGAGCTCCAGAGCCAGCACTCTGTGGCTGGGCCTTCTCTCAGATTCCCAGCTCTGATTTTTGCTTTTTCACAGGGTGAGCAGAACGTGTTCTATGGGCATCGAAATACTGAGCCTAAATCTAAGGGAACGGAACGTTGTAAGTGGCCGAGGAGGGCTGTGCTTTGATTCCCTCTTCAACCTGAGAGGCCAGTGGGTGGTTCTGTTGCCAGATCTTCTCTAGGTTCTTGGCGATGTGACAAAAAAGAATTTAAGAACATGTCAGTTTAGTTAGGCTAGTAGTTTATTAAGAAAATAGGAGAAATGGGAGAAAATAACAGATTGTGGGTCCCCAGTATACTTGTGGGCTGGTCCAGGCAGAGAGGAAAAAGGACAAAAAAAGAGCTGATTTATGGATTACAAGTCCCCATTACAGATTACTTGCGTAATCCCCAGGAGTACTTGCGTGCTGGTGCAAACAGAGTGAGAAAGGGCAAAAACCCTGCAATTCAGTCTCTGCCCTTGCTTTTTAGACCATTAATTCCTCCGCCCCTTGTTAATGTTAGGGGGAGGAGTCCCAGTTGTTTGCGTGCTTTGATTGGTTACCCTACCTGTCAATTCCCAGAGGCAGTGGGGGAGGGTGCCAGTAACAAGGCCCCTTGATGATAAGGGCTTTTCCTTGATCCTAGGTGAAATCCCGGTCCAAATGGGGAATTCTCGCGAGATTATTCCAGCAGCCATTTTGTGGGGTCTTTCCCTCAGGGATGGTTCCCAATGGCGGTGTGTTTCACAGCTGTGTTTTTCTGCCAGGTCCCAAATTCGTCTTTTCATTCCCTGAACCAGCCTGCTCCAGTTCTGATTCCTACTAATTGTGCTGCTCCAGGGTTGCATCATATACTTTCAGGCCCTCATTGTCTGCTGCCCACCACTGGCGTGGCTGCCCCAGCTACCTGGTTAAAATAACGAGATCCTCCCACTGCACAGGACGCCAATCACCTGCTCCGGGGCACACCCCTCCTGTCTTTCGGGGAATCCTTCCGTAAATCCTACCCGAGAGCATTCATTCATGGGCCCTGCATTGGGTTTACCTGGCATCTTCTTTAGAAATGCAGAATCACCTGAGAAGCCATGCAGGGAAGCTTAATCCCGCCTTAAATTCACATTTGGTGAGAGATGAGGATTGAAGAAAGGTGAAGAAGGAAAAGGTGATGTTAGAGCCGGGCATGTAAGAGAGATGGCATCATGGGGAGAGGTATTTTAGGACAATTATGGGTAATGCATTATAAGAGTGTTGAGCAACTGGGGGTAGGGAAGCAAGATAACCCAAACAGGAATGGAGCCCACAGAGGGAGGTGAGATTGGGCCAAAGACAAACTTGTTTGCTTCTGTGGAGTCCAGGGTTGGCCTGGTGTTCCAGAGGGAAGTGCCAGGTTTCTGCAGCAGGACCTCTGAGCTTGGGGAATGGGAGTCCCTCCACCCTACCCCAGTCTTCCCCTGGATAATGGTAGCCCTCAGTCCCTCCAATCCTTTCTTTGGACACCTGGACAATAAGATGATGGTAAGAACCAGTTTATCTTGGCTAGGAGGAGAGAAAGCTCCTTCCAGGGTCATGGAGTGTCCAGGAGTTTTCAGGACTGTTAGTGTTAGTGTTAGTGTTCGGCCATAGGCACACATTTATGAAAACCTGGCATGCCAAATGCCAGCTTGGGGCATAAAGTTCTCTTACTTTCATAATCTTCACATTGCCCTGCCTGATGGCTCCGCTATGTCTTCCTGGAACCTCAGCCCAGCTTGTTCTCAAACCTGGGAGAGGGAGATGATCAGACAGGAGTCTGAGGTAGGTTTTTTTGTGTTATGGTTTGTTTGTTTTTAGGAGGTACATGGGAATGAACCCAAGACCTTGTACATGGGAAGCAGGCACTCAGCCACTGAGCTACATCCACTCCCCAATGAGAGTTAGTTCATTTGTTTGTTTGTTTTTAGGAGTACTGGAGATCAAACCCGGGACTTCCCATGTATGCATAGGAAGCAGGCAGTCAGGAGCTGCATGCACTCCCCTGAGGTAGTTTTTATATGTTCTGGAAGAATCTGTCCCCACATGGGCACTCCAGTTATTGGGGCATTAGCCCTTGTAGCTATCATTTTAGAGTTTCATGGGAAGTGGCTCTCTGGCTCATCTCTTTGGGAAAACAAACAGAAGTCCCCAGCTGAACTCACCCTGACAGAACTTCTGGCAATGTGGCAAGTGATTATATGGGCTGGAGGCAGGAAGCAGGGTGCTAAGAAAAACATACCAGAATTAACAGGACTATCCACAGCAGTCTCTTGGAGTAATTTGATGGCTGGTGGTAGAAAAGAGCAGTTATAAAACACAGTTTCTTCCTCACCCACCACCTATGGGCAAAGGTTGAAGCAGGTTCCCAATAGAAAAGTGAATCTGATCTCTTGGGAATAGTTTCATGTACCTTTTCCAGCTCTTCCTTCATGTAATGGAATAACCTGCCATGAAAATATTCAGAGATGTCCCTGGCCTCCTTCTTCCATTCTGCTAAAGTCTTAGGGGGAAGACTCCTATTTCACTAAAGCTGATTTTCCAATATTTAGAGAATGTAAATTCAGCCATGTTGGATGGTCTGGGTGTTAGAAAGGAACACATGATGAGTCCCCAAATGTCTGTACCTATCAGAGACTATATTACAGACTAAGGGAAGCCAATGTGGCTCAGTAGTTGCGCTCCAGCTTCCCACATATGAGGTCACAGTTTCAATCCCTGGTCCCCAATAGCTATAAGGAAAAAAAAATTGGGGGAAGTGGATGTGACTCAAGCAGTTGGGAACCCACCTACTACACAGAAGGTCCCAGGTTCAGTTCCCAGTGCCTTCTAAAGAAAATGAGCAAGATAGTGAGCTGATGTGACAGGTTGGTGCAGCAAGCAGATGTAACAAGATGATGCAGTGAGATGACACAAAGGATAACCACGAAGAAACACAATGAGAGACACAACAAGTAGGAATGGAGGTGGCTCAAGCCACTGAGCATCTCCCTTCCACATTCGAGGTCCTGGGTTCAGTTTCCAATGCCTCCCAGAAGATGAGCAACACAACAGAGAGCGAGCGCAAAAAACGAAGCAGGGGCTGGGGAGAAATAAATAATAAAATAAATCTTAAAAATAAAAAAAGATTACAGACTAAAGGTCCTTGCTAACTCCAGTTTGTTTGTTACTGCTCACAAAAACCCTGTAGACCTTACAGAATAAAGGGACTGAGATGAAAAGGAAGGAATTATCAAAGCAAATGTCAATAAGCATCTGTGTGGCTGAAAACCACTGAGAAACTGGGTTGGTTGGATTGGATCATGTCATCAAACTGTAGCCAAAAATGGAAGCAGATCATCCCAGATGGATGGCGGCACTCAGTAAAATGGGCTTGGTCTGAGAATGTTTTCAAAATGACGCCCTCGTGAACACTAAACCTGGCGAACGCACCGATTTCACTTTATGGGCCTTTTTTTGAGTTAGGAAAAATGCTTTCAAAAAGCCCTCAGGGGAGAAGTGCTGAGCATGATCAAACTCCCCATCTCTCCCATTATGTTCCAAGCCCCTTTTAGTATAATTATCGTGTTGAAGCCCATTATCAGCACTCGGAGACTTTCCCAGCCTACTCATTTTTAACTGTCAGGAGTCACATTTGAGTTTTTTTCACATCCTGTTCCATTTTTGTGCTTGATCATCTTAATACGTCCTATCTGTTAGTGAACCTTATTTTAGCCAGTACAGTTTTCAGTGAAATTAAGACTCCATTAAGAAGAAAGCATAGGAGAGACAAAACTAAAATATGCTTACCAAAGGAGAATGCCAAACATTCAGGTCCTGTTGTTCTTTTATTAGAACCTCTAAGTAGAGGAAATGAGTCCACTTTGACCTAGGTGCCAATGACTTTCTCTCAGTACAAGCATTGGCCTAGTAATATTAAGATGCTCCAATAAAAACAATTTACCCCAGGCAGTTAGTTGAAAATGGTTTTTTATTATGATGAGCCACAGTACAGGATTTTTTTTCCTTTATTAAAAAATTATAACTCCTAGGTCATTACCTTTTAACATTAAAGCAAGATGCCCTCATTTGGTCTCAAAATGTCACAGAGAGCTCAAATGATGAATGGAAGACCTTGGGAGGTGCTCGGGGCTCTGCCGGTGCTTCGCAGTGTACTGCAGGGAAAACAGCCATTCTTGACCTCAGCTTTGCCGTCCTACTTGCTCTTAACGTGCAAAAGAATATAAGGCAATTTAAGAATGAACGAAGCTGATGCTTCTGAGGTCCAGGCAGACCAGCAGACACAAAGCAGTGGCTGACCATAGACTAGCCAGAGGGAAATCTGGGTGCTAATTGTCTACAGCGTGCAAAAGCTATCAGCAAGACATTATTTACCAAAATGATTTCTCAAGATCAATTTCTTGCCTCAGTAAGCATCATAAACATAAAACAAAAATTTTATGTTTAGATTTCTCATGGCAACAAGCACGTGCCCATCACACTAATATTTTCACATGGCAGCTTCCCAGGAAATTTGAGACCCTCTGCCTCAGCCTCAATCAGGAGCAGAGTGCATCCGTAGTCTTCTGACTCTTCCTTCGGCTCTAGTTATCCCAAGTGGGCTCAGGACAACATTCCCCTCTGCTGCCTTTGCATCCAGACAGAATATCAAGCCTTTCTGCTTGAGGATTCACCTTGGTGTGGTATCCCCACTTGTGGCATCACCATCCCAAATTAACCAGGCTCTGCATCTTGTCTGCCATTTTCTTTAAGACTTGGCTTGACTCTCGAGCCTTGCATCTCTTCCTGACCTTTGATATTCAATACTAGTGTGTTGGACTTCCTTAACTCTAGACCATCTCCATCCAGTCTTGGGAATCACCTGACCCAACAAGCTGGAATTCCAAGATTCCCGGTCCTCGACCTTCCCAACCTTACCGCTTCCTACATATGGTCCTCTATCCTCCAGTATCACCAAAGAGTAGGACTTCATGTACCTGGCCAATAAGCAGCCTTACAAGACACAGGCAATCATAATGACTTTTTCTAGACCAGAGCCTCTCAAAGTGTGGACCCTGGACCGACAGCATCACCAGCATCTGAGAACAGGTTGGAAATAAATGCAAGTGCTCAGCCCCTACCACAACTGTATTAAATCTGTGCTTTAATTAGCCCTCGAAGAAATTCTGATGTGTACTGAAACTTGAAAACCACCAATCTTGACCAGCGGGATGAAGGCAAAGACAAGAGGAAGTGACAGAGAGGTCTGTTCTTTGAGAGCCCATGGGCAAATGGGACAGTCCACGGGAAGCCTACAGTAAATCTCTGGTGATCCCTCTTGGAATCCAGGAGATTTTGCCAGGCCTTGGCTCCCTTTGCGCTGTATTGAGCCTGTCTTACCCTCACTTTCTGGGAAGAGGCAATGGCTGAAGCTCTGATCAAGAAAGACTTCTTGGGGAAGTTCAGGGGTACACTTTCTTTCTGTCAGTTTTGCCAGATTCAGGCCCAAACCCGTCAGATGACGGTTGTGGTTGCTAAGGCTCAGGGATCCTTTAAGCACGGCCTGTGCCCCAAGAATAGCACATGATGATGACACCAACAAGGTAGAGGCAGAGGCATCAAACCATGTGGAACCTCCCATCTACTCCCACCTCTGCCCAGAGCAGGTGTCTCTGATGAAAGGACACCGATCAGAGACAATCTGACTTTTAATACGCACTTACTCTGTATAGAGAGAGCAAAGACTTGTGTAAGAACCCACAGAAGCTGCTAGACTCTAGGAGTAGACTCCAGTGCTTTTTTTTATCCCTGCCACCAAAGAGCTCTGTTAAGTAAACTCTCAATCCTTAGCACTTGAGCTCCTCATAAGAGTCTATTATATGCAGCCTTTGGCTCCTTTGGCTTTGCTTCTGTTTTTCTATTGGCGAACCAGAAGAACTATGGTTTTGCCTTTCTCTTCAGTTCAGCCTTTCTCTTGGGTTCAGCAAACTTGTATTAAGCACTGACTATATGCCAGGTATTCAGAATACAAAGGTGAATGAGAAATGATCTCCGCTCTCAATGAGCTCACAGTCTAGACACAGAAACAGAACTCTTTAATACTGAGTGACAAGGACTATTATAGGGGTGTGGAGGAATTGCTTGCTTGCCACACCATCTCTAACACCCTTCTTGTAGCAACAGGACCTCTCCTCCCATGGGTGAGGATGGGAGGCACATTCTCTGATCTTGGCCATCCCTCTCACTTCTCTCACTTCCAGGAGAGAGTGCATGACCCAGCCCTGGCCAAACACAACACCAAATTCCCATGGCCACAGGGGCTGAGTCATGGGGGTCCAAGCGACCCAAGAAAATGAGGATCTTTAAGGACCACCATGTAAGACTCAAAATGTGGGTGACCATAATTCCCATCCAAAGTCTCTGGAGAATGAAACCAATACAGAAGAAAGCCAGAGAAGGAGGGTGGAAGGGGGTGAGGTGAGTGGGGACTTCCAGGAAGGCTTTGTTGAACTGGGGTGCCCTTCATAACCCCCCTGGTGACCCATACTGTCACTCTGACAATGCACAGCCCTCAGCTGGCCCCTGGGCTGGCTGGCCCTGGCCACAGGTTATAGCTTTCTGGATGGCATCAGGAAGTAATCCAGATACCCAAAGACAATAGTCAAGGATTTCCTGAAATGGGACGTCCACGAAGATGCAGGGGATGTGGTTCAAGCTGTATTGCCTCACCACCACTCCCTGCCTGGAAGGCCAGAGCCGCCTTCTGCTCCAGTAAACAGACCATACTGTAGTCAAAGGATTGCTTGACATAAACTGTGGCTGGGCAAAGTGGAGCCAGGAAATCAAGGATAGGTTAAGGGCTCTGATCTTGAGTTTTATACAGCTAGTAATCATCAAAAAGGATATCATATGTATTTCTTAAAAAAATTTTTAAGTAATGATTCCATAATTTGTTAGGCTGCCTTTTGTCTATTATTTTCTTTTTTAAAGTTGAAATAAAGTTTACTAATTTTGAGGAAAAAAAGTGTGTATATATATATATATATATATATGTATGTATATGTATATATGGAGTTCTATGACACCAGGCAAGATGTAGGTAATAACTTCTAATACCAAGTTAATAATTAAAGTATTTTCCATTTATTGACTTACGTGCCAGGCATTGTGCTAGGAATTTCTTGGTTGGTCCTCAGAACAACTGTGAGAAAGGTGAGGCAGTGGAGAGAGAACTGGTCTTAAAGTCGGAACACTTGGGCTTGCATCTCAATTCTGCCACTAACCTCTAACTGGCTGTCAAATGGGACATGGTTCTGGAGTCAAGGGTTTTTGAAGACTAAATGAAAAAAATTCCTAATAGGTGTGCAATAAATAATTATTGGTTATAAGTTATTGCCTCAATTTTATTTTATTTTATTTTTATATATATTTATTTTATTAAATTGTCTTTTTTTAAAAGATACATAAATCACAAAAAATGTTGCATTAAAAAATATAAGAGGTTTCCACATACCCCATACCCCACACCCTCACTCCTCCCACATCAACAACCTTCCTCATCATTGAGGCACATTCATTGCCTTTGGTGAATACATTTTGGAGCACTGCTGCACCACGTGGATTATAGTTTACATTGTAGTTTACACTCTCCCCCAGTACATTCAGTGGGTTATGGCAGGATATATAATGAACAAAATCCTTAGAGGTCCTCAATATTGGTTGCATATTAGGATCACCCTGGAGGGTTTCTAAAATGCCCAGAACCCCCAGAATCTCTAAGCACAGAAGCAGGGTGAAACACCAGTGGGGTAAGCGAGTTACATGAGATTGCACAGGCAGCAGCTGGCAAAGCTAGCACTTGAGCCCAGAGAGACTGATAACCCAACCCCAGCGCTCACCTCTGGCTTAAAGAGCAAACCTACCGGGTTCAAAGTACTGGTAACATAGCAGATGTGATGTGGGGATGCTGGCTCTACTGGGCTTCTCTGGGACACTACATTATTTGTCTCAGTAGGGATGGTCTTTTCCCAGCAAATCCAGTTCAGGGTCTCTTTCTAGTTGCACTGATCCCAGATCTAAGGGTCCTTTGGAAATAGAGTGGACAATATGTGAAGTCACAGAGAATGATCTGAGGTTTCCCTCCGATTAAAGGGATTACTCCATTGCTTAACTTTTTAAAAATTCTGCCTCTTCACTTTATATAGAGTTGTACACTTCACAAAGCACTTCCATACTTATTTCCCAGCTCTGCTGCTACCTAGCTAAGCGGCTTTGGGCAGGTTACTTAACCTTTATGCTTCTCAATTTCCTCACCTGGAAAACTGGGATGATAGTAGCTATCTCAAAGGATTTCTGTGATGATTAATGAGATGATGTGGGTAAAGTACATAGAAAGTGCTTAATAATGTCAGCAGTTATTAAATTCAGATTTCACAACAACCTGAGGCTTATTGTCTTAACCAAAGTTGCCAGCTAGTAATGGCAGAGCCAGCACTTGAGCCCAAGGTTTTTGCTTTTTTTAAGGAGGTCCTGGGGATTGAACCCAGGACCTGGCACATGAGAAGCAGACGCTCAGCCACAGAGTTGCACCGGCTCCCCCACTGAGGCCAAGTTTTTTTCTTGTTTTTTTTTAAGATTTTTTTTTTAATTTATTTCTCTCCCCTTCCCTGCCCCCCCCCCCAGGCCTGTCTGCTCTCTGTGTCCACTCACTGTGTGTTCTTCAGTGTCTACTTCTATTCTTGTCAGAGGCACTGGGAATTTGTGTCTCTTTTTGTTGCATCATCTCGCTGCGTCAGCTCTCCATGTGTGCGGTGCCACTCCTGGGCAGGCTGCACTTTTTTCGCCCTGGGCGGCTCTCCTTATGGGACGCACTCCCTGCGCGTGGGACTCCCCTACGCAGGGGAACACCCTGCATGGCACAGCACTCCTTGTGTGCATCAGCACTGCACATGGGCCAGCTCACCACACGGGTCAGGGGGCCCTGGGTTTGAACCTTGGACCTCCCATGTGGTAGGCAGATGCCCTATCTGTTGGGCCAAATCCGCTTCCCGAGGCCAAGGTTTTTTAAGTCTAAATGTCCTCTCCTTCTATGCGGAATAGGCCATATCTTCATCTCTCACCTGGGCAAAGCAGTAGCTGCCTTCCAGAGACAGCTACTGGAAGCTGGTTCTTCTCCATCCAATTCGTCTTTCCTCCTTTTTATTTATAATGCTTTGACTTAATTTATTTTTGATTGTAAAAGTAAAACACTTATTTTGTTTTTAATTTAAAAGCAAATTAACAGTATTGGAAATTGTAGGAAAAATCCATCTATAATCTCAGCAATCTGATACAACTCCTTGCACAGGTCCTGAGCAAACGGTTCTTTACATCACGGCTCTCATTCTCTAGAGCCCATAAAAACCATCTGGTAAACTTATTTAAAGTTCAGATTCCTGGCCTCTAGTTCCAAATGTTCTGATTCAGCAGTACTAGGACCAGAGCCCTAGATACTCCTGATAACAACATCCTGGAATCAGTCTTTGAAAAATATTCTTGTACAGGGCTTTCATCTTGGCATTTTGCCATTCCTGTCCTGTTCCTTGGATATAGTAGCTAGGTTTTACAGCTATCCTTTGGCCCCTGCTAGGCTTCTAAAAGTCTTAAGACCAGATCTAGATCAGACTCTTTCTGGTTGTGTTGATCTCAGATAAAGGGTATCGGATCAGGTGGAAGGAATATAACATTCCATCCAGAGAATGCACAGTAATTTATGATTTTCTCTGGTGGAAACTTTAAATTGATTCTGTTTAAGCTGTAGACAAGTCTGGGCTGTGATTAGGCCAAGAGATAGGTTCAGAGTGAAGTGGACCCAGAATTTAAGCAGGCTTAATTCCCTGGGCAAAATCTGAAGAGTTAAGACTGCAGAGATTCCAGCAGCCATGGTTGGAAAAGCTGGAAGAAGGTTAAACCACCAGGGCCTTTGGTGAGCAGGAGCCTCAGTGGCAATTTTTTTTTAGTCAATCCCTTGTTTATTTGCTTTTATCCATTTACCTAATTCTTTTTTTTTTTTTTAAGATTTATTTATTTATTTCTCTCCTCTTCCCGCCCCCCCCCCACCCCGGTTGTCTGTTCTCTGTGTCTATTTGCTGCATCGTCTTTTTGTCCGCTTCTGTTGTTGTCAGCGGCATGGGAATCTGTGTTTCTCTTTGCTGTGTCATCTTGTTGTGTCAGCTCTCTTGTGTGTGGGGCACCATTCCTGGGCAGGCAGCACTTTCTTTCGCACTGGGCGGCTCTCCTTACGGGGCGCACTCCTTGCGCGTGGGGCTCCCCTACGCGGGGTCCACCCCTGCGTAGCAGGGCACTCCTTGCGCCCATCAGCACTGAGCATGGTCAGTAGCAAATTTTAAGGAGACACTCCCCAGCAGGTCCCTCAGAGTGATCACCTTAAATTTTGTGCCCAGGGAACATCACTTGCGCTGTGTGGGCCCCAATTTGTTAACCACATCAGCCTTCACAACTGCTCAAGAGATTCTGCTGACTTTTATGCTGCAAAACACTTTTATGCCTGTTGACCTGCTCAGGTTCACCTACCTGACCCACTCCTTTGGATTTAAAAAGCCATTCCTTTTCCCTAACCAGATACCCTTGTTGTCTTGGTTAATTAATAAAGTAATGCTCTCATCTGGAGAGCTGAGGGGGGAAAATCCCTTCCATGGGAGAGGAAAATAATAATCTGGTGTTTTGGAGGTCTTATACAGTGTTCCTCCATCCAAACACTGTCTCATGTCAAACACTGAGGACTGGACACAGCTTTGCTTGTGGTGTGTAAATCTGTGCCTATAAACCTAGTCCTGCTATAAATCATTTTTTAACAGATTTATTTTATTTATTTCTCCCTCCCCTCCCCCGTTGTTTGTTCTCACTGTCTGCGTCTGGTTGTTGTGTGCTCATCTTCTTTTAGGATGCACTGGAACCAAACCAAACCAGGGACCTCCCATGTGGGAGGAAGGCACCCAATGGCTTAGGCCACCTCTGCTCTCTGCTTGTTGTGTCTCTCACTGTGTTTCCTTGTTGTGTCTCTTTGTTGTGTTTTCTAGTTCTGTCATCTTGTTGCATCAGCTTGCTGTGCCAACCTGTCACGTTAGCTCTCTGTCTTGCTTGTGTCCTTTAGGAAGCACTGGGAACTGAATCCGGGATCTCCGATGGGGTAGGCAGGCACCCAACTGCTCAAGGCACATCTGCTTCCCTATAAATCATTTTTAATACCTTGTTACTGGTAGACTCCCCTGAAATAATGCAGCCTCTTCTCAAGTGACCAAGGTGTTGGCCCAAGGTTTCCGGCCCTGTTTCCAGGACCCTCAGCCCTGCAGGTCCTGCCATTCCAACTTCCCCAAGGGGGAAGCCACTGCTACAGCCCACATGGACAGGACTCAACAAAACCAAAGGCTAATGTATTTATTTACAATAAAAGCAGTCAACTCTTAATGTTAGATGGTCAGCAGAAAAACAAGACATTGAAAAACAGATTTAGGTCACAGTTGCATAGTGAATGCAAAATTGAAGTTGATTGCTTTAAGAAATGTTTTCACCAGGCCATGGTCAGATAATAAGTTTATCATTCTCTACTCTCAGAGACAGACATTGTTTTATCCTGTCAGTGAATCCTTTTCCTCTCTGATTCCTGGAATTCTGACCAATTCCTTTCTCTTCAGTTTTCCCTTTTCGGTGCTCCAAGCCAACTCTCAGAACTAAACTCATGGAACCATTGCTCCATCATCACCTCTGGGTGGAGTGTGTGCCAATTTTGTTGCACTTCTTCATTAGGGCTTGACTTTTATGACAAATTCGGATGGTTTCTCTTCTTATGCTTTGCTGCCAATTTCCCCTTCACCCAGTTCCTTTGCCTACTTGCTTTTAAAGTCCTCTTGTGCCTCTGCGTTCATGTAATCAGGGAAGGAAGAGGAGATTTGAAAGTTGTCAGGGCTATGCAAACACCTCTGTTGCTGGCAAGCTTGAGAAACTGGTTTTGCAGGAAGCTTGCTGTAGTGAGAAAAAGGATTTATGGAAAGGGCGCTTGGCAGGGTAAAGTCTTATGAATGTAGGAATATATGTTATGGGCACCGTTTTAGGGCAAGGTCCAGCTCCCTTTGTCCGCAGGTGGGGCAGATTCCAGTGAGGTCAGTTGTCTGTCCATGCAGGGCTTCCAGGCACCCGATGTCCAAGGGTTGATGATGTCCCTGGGCTGGGCCTCAAAACGGGTCACTGCCCTTTTCTTTCTTTCTGTGCCCTTTGCACAAGGGAATAGAATAGAAGCCTCCATTCAGCCTTCAGTTCTCTTGTATCTAATGCACAGTTTTTCGACCTTGGCACCATTGGCATTTTGGGCTGGGTAATTCTTTATAGTGGGAGCTGTTCTGTGCATTGTAGAATGTATAGCAGCATCCCTGGTGCCTCTAAGGCCAGCACTTCCCTGAGTTGTGACAACCAAAAAATGTGTTCAGACTTTGCCAAATGTCCCCTAGAGGGGAAGATCACCTGATTAAAGGCTACCCTGTTGATTTTAAGGTCATAGCAAAGAAGTTGGAGTAGAGCAGGGGTTCTTAACCTCTTGTTCCACAGCCCCTTTGCAGTCAGGTGAAAACCATGGACCCCTTACTAAGTTCACACTATACTGTGTATTATTTAAATACATCACACCCACACCAACACATCCCCACAAGAGTAATGTGTTTTTGAATTTCAATTCAAGCTCACAGACCCCTGGTTAAGAACCCCTGGAGTAGAGAAAGCAGCTGACATAGGACCTTTAATTTCAGGTGGGTGCCAAGAATGAGATTAGAGTGAGGGAAGTGTCACAATCAAGCATATCCTGAGACAGAGGGCCCAGGTGGTCCCCTGCCACATCTCTAAAATGTATCTGTGCAACAAATTAATATGCTGCATGCAGAAATCTGCCCATCTGTACATTCTGGTCAGTTTCAGAAACACTCTCAGGGCTATCCACATCTATTATACTACTGTATTTACTTACTCTGACTCAAACAGGATTTTGGGGAAAAAATTGTTTCTTTTTAAAGTAAGGAACTTATTCTTTTAAAGTCCTCTAAGTTCTCAAACGCAGCATGTTAAGAAGTATTGTTGGGAAACGGACTTTGGCCCAGTGGTTAGGGCGTCCGTCTACCACATGGGAGGTCCGCGGTTCAAACCTGGGCCTCCTTGACCGGTGTGGAGCTGGCCATGCGCAGCGCTGATGCGCGCAAGGAGTGCCCTGCCACGCAGGGGTGTCCCCCGCGTAGGGGAGCCCACACGCAAGGAGTGCACCCCATAAGGAGAGCCGCCCAGCGTGAAAGAAAGTGCAGCCTACCCAGGAATGGCGCCGCCCACACTTCCCATAACGCTGATGACAACAGAAGCAGACAAAGAAACAAGACGCAGCAAATAGACACAGAGAACAGACAACCAGGCTGGGGGGAAGGGGAGAGAAATAAATAAATAAATCTTTAAAAAAAAAAAAAAGAAGTATTGTTATTATTGATGATATTATTATTGCATTAAAATATTAAGAGTAATTGAAAAGGAAAGAAAATATCCACTCCTATCTGTCTGCACCCCATCCAACCCCCAAAATCAAATACTTTCATTTTTTCGTTTTCCTTTGCGTCCTTAATCACACAAATGCATACTTTTCCTACACATAGAACACTTGAATAGACCCAATTTCAAATTCTCAACACCACCTTCCAAATGAAGTGGATGTTTATGGGATTTGTATGTGCTTTTGGTATATGAAGATGTTTTGAAAGAAAATGTGAATGAATGTACATTTTAATTCAGTGATGACATAAATTTTAGTAGAGGGCGTCTGGAAAGATGGTTTCAGTTTTGATTACTCAAGATTGTCCCTATCACTCTACTAAGCAATGAAACGTTAAACAGAGAGTGACCTTAGGAATCATCCAGATTTCTCACTTTACAGATAAGTCAACTATGGCCCAGACAGGTTGACTGTTTGGCCAAGATAACATTAGGAGTCAACAACAGGGCTGGGAAGAAAACCCAGGCCTCTTGGTTTCCCCACCAAAGTCAATGGGTTCTCACTGAATCATCTCCCTTATTGTATGTCCATAAAAGTTTATTGAGGGGAGTGGGTGTGGTTCAGTAGTTGAGTGCCTGCTTCTCATGTATGAGGTCCTTGTTCAATCGCCATACCTCCTTAAAAAAGAAAAAAAATATTCGGTGCAGAGCACATGTTGCTCAGTGGTTAAGTACCTGGTTTACATGTACACGGTCCCAGGTTCAATCACTGGTACCAAAAAAAAGTTTATTGAGGCAAGGACAAGTCAGAATGAAAGAATCATCTTATACAGGAAGGTTATACACAGTTGATTTTCACAAAGGGTGTTGATTCAGTTTCCTACCTGGTAAGGGTTAGAGTTCTGGATCTGTACATTTAGCAGAGATAGTCCCAGACCAAAAGTTAAAAAGTACAAGTTTAATCTGATTTCTACAATTTATGAGCACTAAAACCAATTAAGAATTATCAAAGCTTTATGTCTTCTTAATTTGAAAAATGTCAGTAATAAGTCCTACCAAGTAGGTATTAAGAAATCTGAACTCTTTCCGCCATCTTGGAGCCTGTGAAGGCCTGCTGGGAACAGGACTTTTATTTATTTATTTATTTTTTAAAGATTTATTTATTTTAGTTATTTCTTTCCCCTTCTCCCCTTCCACCCCAGTTGCACCGGAATCTGTGTTTCTTCTGTTGTGTCATCTTGTTGTGTCAGCTTTCCATGTGTGCGGTGGCATTCCTGGGCAGGTTGCACTTTCTTTCGCACTGGGCAGCTCTCCTTACAGGGCGCACTCTTTGTGCGTGGGGTTCCCTACATGGGGGATACCCCTGCATGGTAGGGCACTCCTTGTGCTCATCAACATGGTGCATGGGCCAGCTCCACATGGGTCAAGGAGGCCCGGGATTTGAACCGTGGCCCTCCCATGTGGTAGACGGACACCCTAACCACTGGGCCAAGTCCACTTCCCAGAACAGGACTTTTAAATGGCACATATGTCTAGAAGGCTGTGGTCCCAAGCCACTTTTGCTGGCTATAAGTGGGGGCTCTGGTACCAGAGGGAGCACACAGCCCTTCTTAAAATTGAAGGCATTTATGCCTGAGATGGAACTGAATTTCTATTTGGGCAAGAGATGTGCTTATGTGTACAAAACAAAAAACAACACAGTGGCTCCTGGTGGCAAACCTAACAAAACCAGAATAATCTGGGGAAAAGTAACTTGTGCTCATGGAAATAGTGGCATGGTTCATGCTAAGTTCTGAAGCAATATTCCAGTTTAAGGCCATTGGACACCAAATCCCTGTGATGCTGTACCCCTCAAGGATTTAAATTTATTGAAAAGTAAATAAATAAAATTGTGGATTCTTCTCTTGTAAAAAAAAAAAAAAAGAAATCTGAATTGTTTTCATCCTTTCAACCAATAATCTCCCACATTAAGAACTTTATCATTTAAAAAATCTGCTATCTAGAAATAGCATTATGTACAAAGATATATATTACCCTTTGATATAACCATCATTTATTGAGTCTACAATATGAGTGCTACCATACTAGGTGATTTACGTAGTTGTCTCTAATCTTCATAACAACTCAGAGAGACGAGTTTTATTGTATTTAGTTTACAAATGAGAAAACTGAAGGCCAGGGAAGAGAAATGACTTGTCCAAAATCACACAGATAGTAAGTTGTAGAAGTAAAAGTTAAACTTACATTTTTCGGTCTTGTAGCCCATTTTTCTTTCCACTGTGCTTTGCTATTTTTTTGTAATGGCAAATATTTGTAAACAACCTAAATATTCAATAAGAAGGTTTGATTTTTAAAATTCTACAATGCAATATTTTCAAACATTAAAGTATTCTTTCTGTAGAGTTTTTAATCACTTTTAGTAAAATGCTTACTAGTCTGTTCTGTCTAATAGAGCTGAGATGATAATAGGGTAAAAGGAAAGGATTCCCATGCCCAGCACCTGAGCAGGGGTAAGAGTGGATGGGTATGAGCCTAAGGGGGTAGCAGTGGGGATAGATTTTGGCTCCTCTTTAAGATAGGGTATTCACAAAAATGCAGACCAGTAGATACAAGAGTAAATACAGTGAGAACTGAGCATAAACTCATCTTAGTCAGGATTTAGGTCCAGCTGCTATAGCAAAAAAAACTTCTATTTAAGGAGATGAAATTTTAATTTTCTTGCAAAGAAACCTAGGTAGGTTGTCTAGAAGAGGAATGCTGGCTCCAGTATCATCAAAGACCCAGATGCATTCTATTCTGTGACGTCCTCATATGGCAAACACATCCTAATCCAAGATGACTACTCTGTCTCTCACAGTCTAGGCAACGAGGATAAAAGGAGAGGAGAAGACAGTCCTTTCATTTAGGACCACAATCTGGAAGTTACACTCATAAATTTTACTCATACCTCATTGGTCAGAATTTGTTCACAGTGCCACACTTACTTGCAAGAGAGTCTGGGAAATGTAGTCTTTGCCTGAGCCACAATATGCTGAACTGAGAATTCCATTTATATCTAATAAAGGGAGAAAGGGCATTGGGGGATAAATATCACAGAAGGCTAAAGGAAAGTTATTGTCCTGTTACCATCTGCCCTGGTGTTGAGTGGAGTGTTACCCAAGAAAACACAACAAAACATCCAAAAATTCTATTTTATACTGCTCTTCCTTTCCATAAAATTTTCTTTCTTTCTTTTTTCCTATAATCTCTTTATTTTTTTTTAAATGTTACATTCAAAAAAATATAAAGATTCCCATATACCCCCACCCCCCTCACTCCATTCCTCCCACATCAACACCTTTCATCATTGTGGCACATTCACTGCATTTGGTGAATACATTTTGGAGCACTGCTGCACCACGTGGATAATAATTTACATGGTAGTTTACACTCTCCCCCAGTCCATTCAGTGGGTTATGGAAGGATATATAATGTCCAGCATCTGTCCCTGCAATATCATTGAGGACAACTCCAAGTCCCCAAAATGCCCCCACATCACATCTCTTCTTCCCTCTCCCTGCCCTCAGCAACTACTATGGCCACTGTCTCCACATCAATGCTACAATTTCTTCCATTACCAGTCACAATAGTTCTATAGAAGTATATCAGTAAATCCACTCTAATCCATATCTTATTCCTCCATCCTGTGGACCCTAGGATGGTGATGTCCACTCCACCTCTATATCAAGAGGGGGCTTAGATTCCACATGGATGATGGATGCAATTCTCCTGTTTGCAGTTGTAGGCACTCTCAGTTCCCTGGTGTGGTTGACCATCTTCACCTCCCTGTTAGCTGGCCTGTGTAAGTCCAATGGACCAGAGGGTAGGAATTGCAAGTCTGCTGAGGCTCAGGGCCCAGCTGGCACATGGACAGCCCAGAGATTCAAGTTTCCTGAGTATACACCAACCCTAGTGGCAATCATAGGTTCAGTAAAATTGACAGAAGAAGCATGTGTAGAAAGGTCACATCTGAGTCGAACTCCATCATACTCAGGAACACAAATTCCAAAGTAGGGCCAACTGACACGGCACTGAATTCCAGAGCCATTTGCAATGACCATAGAACCTGTGGGTCTCCAAAGCCCTTAGGAGAACCAGTACTTGGAGTTGTATCTACTTTGGCTGTCTCTGGGGTCCTGCTGAGACAAGTGTAAGCGCAACCCCTCTGATGACCTCCTGACTCTTTTCTGAAGACTCTTAGCCATAAAAACTCATTTGTCTTTGCCATTTCCCCCTTTTATTCAAAGTCAAAAAGCAGTTTTTAATACAAGTAGGCTGAGATATTCTGCTGGTCTGAGTTGACCCTCTTATTCAAGGTTTTTTCTGGTTACGTCACCAGCTGGTGCTTGGTAGTAATCCCTCGGTGCCAGGGAGGCTCATCCCTGGGAGTCATGTCCCACACTGGGGGGAAGGTAATGCATTTACATGCTGAGTTTGGCTTAGAGAGTATCCACATTTGAGCAACATGGAGGCTCTCAGGAGGCAACTCTTAGGCATGCTGCAGCTCTGGGTCTAGTTCATATTTCAGGTACACTGGCTCATAAGCATAGTCTTCAGTATCAATGGCTCAAAAATTTTCTTCATTGCATCTGCTTCAATCTTCCACCAGCACCATCTTCTTAAGAGGTATTTAATAAAGTCCTACATTACCTCTAGGCTTTTTTGAGTCAAATTGTGTTAGCTGTTAAGTGGAACAACAGGCTGAGACTGGGCTCAAGATGAGGAATTATCATTTTCATCATACTAGGTTTGAGAACCAGGACATAAGATTCCATACAAAATTTAATCCCAACTTTGAGTCCTAAATGCACATGAAGAAAGACAGGGGTGTGGTGGAGGGTCACACCATAATCTGAGTGCCTATCTTTTGGTGTTAGAATAAGTTTCTCACTTTTTAAAAAAATTATTTTCCTAAATGTCTAAAGTGTCTTCTGTGATCACTTAAGAATTTTATATTCAGAATTTTTAAAACAATACTTGTTTAGATACTATTGCCTACCTTTCATGGTCTTTTGCAAAACCAGTGAATATAATACATATGCAATTGTTTTGTAACCATAAAGGAGAAACTTATAAAAAGCAAAAATTTTAGTGTGTGATAACTGTTTATCATCCAAAGAAAGGACATTACTAGCAAGGTAGTGAATTTTCGTGTTATTTATTCTTCTAATACCAAAACAAATTGATTGTGTTCTGAAAGTTTGATGTTATGTTTTTTTTCCATTTTAAAGTCCTTTATCATGCTGGATAATATTTACTGAGATGTTCAATATTAGGCATAAGGGAACAACAAAACAAAATCACAATGTGTTAGCACTTCATATCCACTAGGAAGGCAATAATAATAATAATGTAACAGGTATTGGTGAGGATGTGGAGAATTTGGAACCCTTCAACATTGTTGATGGGCATGTAAAATGGTGCAGCATCTATGGAAAACAGTTTGACATTTCCTCAAAAAAGTTAAACACAGAATTGCCATCTGACCCCGTAATTGTACTCCTAACTATATACCCCCAAAGAGTTGAAAACAGGTATTTTAAAAAATGTTTGTATACAAGTATTCGTAACATATTCACAATTGCCAAAAAGTAGAAACAGGGAAACGGACTTTGGCCCAGTGGTTAGGGCATCCGTCTACCATATGGGAGGTCCGCGGTTCAAACCCCGGGCCTCCTTGACCCGTGTGGAGCTGGCCATGCGCAGTGCTAATGCGCGCAAGGAGTGCCGTGCCACGCAAGGGTGTCCCCCGCGTGGGGGAGCCCCCACGCGCAAGGAGTGCGCCCGTGAGGAAAGCCGCCCAGCGTGAAAAGAAAGTGCAGCCTGCCCAGGAATGGCGCCGCCCACACTTCCTGTGCCGCTGACGACAACAGAAGCGGACAAAGAAACAAAAGCAGACAAAGAAACAAGACGCAACAAATAGACACCAAGAACAGACAACCAGGGGAGGGGGGGAAAAATAAATAAATAAATCTTTTAAAAAAAAAAAAGTAGAAACAACGCAAATGAAAATCAGTGGATAAATGGATAAACAAAATGTGGTATATCCATACATGGGGGTTTTATTCAGCCATGAAAAGGAATGGAGGGAAGCAGTTGTAGCACAGTGGTTTGGGCACCAGCTTCCTATGTACAAGATTTGGGTTCAATCCTCAGTATCTCCTGGAAAAAAAAAAAAAGGAATGGAAAACTGATAGATGCTACAAGGTGGATGAACTGGAAAACCTTTTGTTAGGTAAAAGAAGCCAGATATAAAAGGTTACATATTGTATGATTTCATTTATACAAAATATCCAGAATAGATAAATCCATAGAGACAGAAACAGATTAGTAGTTACCAGGGCCGGTGGGAAGGGATAATGGTGAGCAACTGTTTAATCAGTATGGGTTTTATTTTGGGGTGATGAAAATAT
The DNA here is from genome assembly GCF_030445035.2 of Dasypus novemcinctus. Lineage (NCBI taxonomy): Eukaryota > Metazoa > Chordata > Mammalia > Cingulata > Dasypodidae > Dasypus > Dasypus novemcinctus. The sequence goes on from NC_080687.1 coordinate 36,383,976, forward strand.
TTTTCGTTTTCTTTTTAAATATTTATTTATTTATTTCTCTCCCCTCCTCCTCGCCCCGGTTGTCTGTTCTCTGTGTCTATCTGCTGCATGTTCTTCTTTGTCCGCTTCTGTTGTCAGCGGCACAGGAATCTGTGTTTCTTTTTGTTGTGTCATCTTGTTGTGTCAGCTCTCTGTGTGGGCGGCACCATTCCTGGTCAGGCTGCACTTTCTTTCACCCTGGGCAGCTCTCCTTATGGGGCACACTCCTTATGGGGGCACCCCTGCGTGGCAGGGCACTCCTTGCGCGCATCAGCACTGCGCATGGGCCAGCTCTACACGGGTCAAGGAGGCCCAGGGTTTGAACCGCAGACCTCCCATGTGGTAGACGGACGTCCTAACCGCTGGGCCAATTCCACTTCCAATGAAAATATTTTTCAACCTGATATAAGTGATAATTGCATAGCATTGTAAATGTACTAAATGCCACTAAATGGTACACTTCAAAATGGTTAATTTTATGTTATGTGAATTGCACTTCAAAAAAAAATATTAAAACTGCAAAATTTCTTGCAAATACAGATAAAAAATTACTTAGAATCTGGGGCATACTGTTAAAGAAGTTAATAAAGAAAATTTTATTACATACAGTAACTGGAGGGAAATGAATGAAATCTTTCTAAAAAGTTCAGGAAAAAAGCAACAAAGTAAACCAAAACAAAGCAGAAGGAAAAACTAAAATATAAATGCGAAGGGAATGAAGTAAAAACCAGAAGAACTAATAAATAAATCTAAAAGTTTGTTCTTTGAAAAGATGAATAAAGGATCAAACCCCTAAGAGAAGAGGCAAAATTAGAAATAACCATGAAACAGAGGAAATAATAAAAACTAGAGACAACTTAGCATAACCCTTGCAAATAAATGTGAAAACCCAGATTAAATAAAAAATATATAATTTTAAAGAAAAAACTACTTTCAAAATTAACCTCAGTAGGAAGAGAAAGTCTAAACAGACCAATTACAGGATTTTGCAGGATCTTGCCCCAATAACACGAAGCCCCCATCTATAAGAAGAACGGGAGGCAGTGGGTGAAAGCCTGTGAATTCAATGAGCTTATGGATACATCACAGGTATTGACTGGGCGTCTGAGAGCAAATGCACGATCACTTTCAGGGCAGCCTGCAGTGCTTATGTCTGGAATCAAATCGTGTCTGGACACCAATCCTGGTGATCCTGAAAATTAATCATATAACCACATTTGTGAAGCAATACACCCTGCCCCCCACTTACCCCCACCCCTAGGAGCAACTTGGCTGGGGGAAGTGGTGCCATTTCTATTTGTTACTTAGAGTCTGAAAATGACTGGTAGGTGAGCAAGCACTTTAAAAAATCCTCTTCCTTCCATGGTGCTCAGCTTGGATTGGCTTCCCAGCAATGTTTTGCTGGCAGCCGCACCATGTGGCTTCAAATGCAGAGTGTTTTCTGCCTATTCTGAAGAAGTGGATAAAAAGCCAGCCAGTACACCATAGGGCAGAAAGATGCTTTCTAATCTGCTGATGTCAGAATTTGGTGGCAGTGGCATTGCTGTCTGGGTGACAGAGTCTGCTTCTCTGCCAGTGGAAGCCACCTGGTCTGGGTCAGCCACGACAGCACTGTCCCCATTGCCAGTGCCTCAAAAGTGTGCAAGGTTCCACCTCTGAAGGCATCATTCCTGATACTTCTGACTGTATCATTTGTCTCCAAAAAGAGCATCATAGCTGCTGGCCATGGCTGCTGCCCAGGGCTCTTTAACTACAATGATCACAGCAGCCTGTTGTTCATTTTCAAAGTAGACCTCCCAAAACAAGCATCCAGTGCAAAATGTCAGCCTTGAAATGCTTATGCAGCATGAGCAAGAGGACCCCAGCCGAGGACCGCAATCCAAGGCCAGCCTTGGGGATGCCAAATCGGACCAGCATTGCTCAGGTCTCTATGAGGAGGACAAGGAAGACTCACAAACTTTGCACTGCTGTTGTCGATGGAGCCTTGACAATTTGGGATTTCAAGAGCATAGAGTTTTCTATCTAGGGCCTTTGAATAGTGTGAGGCTGTGAAGCTCTGAGATCTAGTGACTGACCACAGCTTTGCCATTTGCATGATGGGAAGGAGAGCCCTAACTGCCAGGAAACACTGAACACATAGTTGCAAATATCATTTCTATGTTTTTGCTTGCATATAATTAAGGAAAGTGTTGGCTTTTGAAAGGAGCAGTAGTTTTGTTTTAATATTTTTTAAAAAATGATTTATTATTTATTAATTTCTCCCCCCTCTCATTGGTTATATGCTTGGTGTGTCTGTTCATTGTGTGTTTGTCTTCTTTTTAGGAGGCACTGGGACCTCCCATGTGGGAGAGAGGTGCTTAATCAATGGAGCCACCACCACTCCCTGCTTTGTTGTGTCTCTCATTGTGTTTTCCTCCTTGTGTCTCTTTTTTGTGTCATCTCGTTGTGTCAGCTCACCGCAGCAACCCTTCATGTCAGCTAACTGTCCTGCTTGTCTTTTTTAGGAGGTACCAGGGATTGAACCCAGGACCTCCCATGTGGTAAGTGGGAGCTCAATTGCTTGAGCCACATCTGCTTTCTGGTAGCTTTGTTTTTTTCCTGTTTTATTCCTTTCTTGGCCAAGACTACTCTTTAAGTAATTTATTATGGAAAATTGCCACACTAACTTAAAGGAAAGGGTAGAGAGGTAAGACAAATTTCACTTATTAATATCAATGCAAAAGTCAGTAGCAAACAGAATCCAGCAGCACATTAAAAATAATGTATCATCCCGAAGCCCTGCAGATAAGCAGCCAACTCCTACGCTCTAGTTCTTCAGGCTTGTCCTGGATAACTAACAAAACGATGATGATATGGACCAGCTCCAGCCAAAAAGGAAGGAGTATCTTCAACTGCAAGCAGAACAATTACATTTTTTGCCCCATAATATCTACGTGCCTTCTCAGCTTGAAGCATTCAGAGAGAACATCATCCCAAATCCCTCAAGAATGAGGAATGAGAAAAAATAATGGGGAGTCAGCTCATGAAGGCAGATTTATTGTAATCGTAGTTATTATCTTGTGTTAACTGAGTAACTTGCAACGGTGGCATAGAAATAAATATTTAAATATTAAAAACATAATGCCTAATGTGGTTGGATTTTGATGCCCAGCATATCTCACTCTACCTGTTAACTCAGTAAGTGAAAACCCACGAACTCTATACAAAATAAGTCCAGAAAAGTAAGAAATCCTAAGTGTACAGTTGATGAGTTTTCACAAATTGAACATACCCGTGTACTGGCATTCATATCAAGAAACAGCAGGACCAGAACCCCAGAAATCCTTTCATGCCCCCTTTCCACAAGGATATTATCTATCTTGCTTCCTAACACCATAGATCAGCTTTGTTTATTTTTGAAATTTTATATGAATGGACTCATTACAGTATGTGTTCTTTGGCATCTAGTTTCTACACTTGGCATTATGTTTGTGAGATCTATCTGTATTATTGTATGTAGTTATAACTTGTTCTTTCTCAGTGTATATCGTTTTCCTATATAGGAGCTTGAATATACCATAATTTCTTTGTCCATTCTAACGTTGATGGAGAATTGGATAGCTTCCAGTTTGGGGCAACTCCAACGGTGATGCTATGAATATTCCTTTGTTAGACATGTGTGCACATTTATCTTGGACTTCTAACTAAGGCCGTAATTGCTGGGTCATGGGGTTATCAGTTTTTAAAAATTGCTGTCTCAGTTTACACTCCCAACAGCAGTGTATGAACATTCTGGTTGTTCCATATCCTATTACTCAGTATTTTTTTTTCTTTTTCCATTTTAGCTATCCTGTTGAGCATGTAATTGTATCATATTAGGGTTTTAATGTGTATTTCTTGATGTCTAATAATATATATCATCTTTTCATATGTTTATCCTTGAAATCATATTCAAACTTGTCAGCCCAATTGAATTTTATGTCTCATTTCATATCAGCAAACAGGCTCACTTGTTAAAATTGGGTGTAGATATCATTCTTATCCATGAGATGATATAATACCTATCAAGCTCTTAGCCCCATAGTTTAGTCTCCTAATAGTATGTGATTAAATAAGAGTCCATCAGTAAAAAATGAAGTTCAAAATAACTCAAGATTTATTTGCAGTCCTCAGACATCATTAAAAGATATGGATAGACCACAGCAGTACCTCTTTAAATTTCTTTTTCTCTTATCTAGGCTTATATCTTTCTTCCAAAAATCCTGGAAGAAGAGTTACAAAACAGCTTTCAGTGTGAAAGGCCTTTGTAATTATCACTCAAAATCCAAACTCCATGTAAGTTATGATGAATAAATGTAACTCAAATAAATAAAAACAAAACAAAAGCTTCTACATCTTATTCAACATCATACTGGAAACTTATCCAGTGTAATAAAATAAAAAATAAAAAAACATTGGAAAAAACAGCATACACACTGGAAAGGCATCCAAATCAGTCATTTTCACAGATAAAATGATTATCTATATAGAAAATCCCAAAGCATCAACAAAAAACCTCCTAAAGTGAGTTTAGCAAGGTTGTAGGAGTCAAGGTCAATACACAAAAACCAAACATATTTCTATATACTAGCTACAAACAAATGAACTGATAATTTAAAAATACATACATGCCATTTACATATTTATAAAATGATTGGGTATAAACTGAACAAAATATATATAATGTCCGTGTGCTGAAAACAATGAAATGCTGATGGAAGCAATTACAGCAGAACTAAATTAATGAAGAGACATACCGTGTTCATAGATTGGGTGAGTCAACATAGTAAACATACCACTTCCCCCAAAATAATCTACAGATTTAGCACAATTCCAATTAAAATCCCCTCAGGGTATTTTGTAGATTTAGACAAACTGATTCTAAAATATATATGAAATGACAAAGAAAGTAAAATAGTCAAAAACATTTATTCAGATGAATAAATTCAGAGAAATTATACTATGTGATTTTAAAACTTATTATAAAACATCAGTAATCAAAATAGTGTGGTGTTGGCAAGGGATAGGCACACTGAGCAATAGAACAGAAAGGATAGTCTTTGACAAATGGTGTTGGAGCAATTGGATATAATTCATCACCACTAGACTGGCCCTATAAGAAATGCTAAAGGTAGTTCTACAGGTTGAACAGAGTGAGACAATTGACTGAACTACATGAAGAGGTAAAGATCTACCATAAAGATAATGATATGGAAAAATATAAATTTTTACCAGTAGTATTGTGTTTTTGGGTTTTTTTGTTATGTTTTTTTTTAAATTTATTTCTTTCCCTTTCCCCCTCCCCCCACCCCAGTTGTCTGTTCTCTGTGTCCATTTGCTGCATGTTCTTTTTTGTCCATTTCTGTTTTCAGCAGCACTGGGAATCTGTGTTTCTTTTTGTTGTGTCATCTTGCTGTGTCAGCTGTCCATGTGTGCAGCACCATTCTTGGGCAGGCTGAACTTTCTTTCACCCTGGGTGGCTCCCCTTACGGGGCTCCCCTACATGGGAGACACCTCTGCGTGGCACGGCACTCCTTGCGTGCATCAGCACTGCGCATGGGCCAGCCCCACACGAGTCAAGGAGGCCAGGGGTTTGAACCGCAGACCTCCCATGTGGTAGACAGATGCCCTATCCATTGGGCCAAGTCTGCTTCCCCTGTGTTTTTGATTTGTAACTCCATGTTTACTTCCTATAGGATCTAAAATAAATATAAATATAAAATATAATTATGAATCATAATGGTAAAAAAAAAGAACCTTGACTTAAACTATACACTTTATACAAAAATTAACTCAAAATGGATCATAGATCTAAATTTAAAACATAAAAATATAAATTTTTAGAAGAAAACATAGGAGAAAATTTTCATGACCTTAGATCAAGAAAAGAGTTCTTAGGAAGGATGCCAAAAGTATGAGCCATAACAGAAAAAATTGGTTAATTAGACTTCATCATAATTATAATCTTTTGATCCACAAAAGACATTGTAAAAAGATTGAAAAGATAAGCTTTGTACACATTGGTACAAAATGTTTTCAAATCACATAGCCAACAAAGGACTAGTATTCAAAATACAAAAAGACTGCTCAAAACTCAGCAATAATAAAACAAACAGCCCAATTAAAAATGGGCAAGAGGCATGAACAAACACTTCACAATATGTTCAACATCATTAGCCATTAGGGGAATGCAAATGAAAGCCCAATGACCGCACATCGTGTTTACCGAGTGCAATGAATGTGCCACAATGATGAGGGAGGTTGTTGGTGTGGGAGGAGTAGGGTGGGGGACAGGGGGTATACAGGGACCTCTTACATATTTTAGTGTAACATTTTTTGTGTGATGTATATATCTTCAAAAAAATACAATTTACAAAAATAATGTGGGGGGTGGGGAATAGGTTATATGGGAACCTCTTATGTTTCTTGTTTTTTTATGTAACATTCCTTGTGATCTACTAACTTTAATTTTTAAAAATTAAAAAAAAAACAATACCCAAGAAAAATTAAAAGAAAATGTAACCACCTCACAAAAAAATAAAATAAAATTGTTAAAGTAAAAGATGTTGTCAATACCAATTGCTGGTGAGGAGGTGAGGCAACTAGAACACTCATACTTTGCTGGTGGGAAAACTAAATGATACATTCACTCTAATATACAGTTTACAGTTTCTTATAAAGTTGAATCCACAACTCAGCAATCCTAACAATCTCACCCCAAGCTATTACCTTGGTGCAAAGTAATTATGGTTCTGCACTGTTGAAATTTGTCATTTGTTATTGGTATACATTCTTAAATAAATGTTGTTATATTATACATCATTTTATTTTATTTTTTTATTTTTTATTTTTATTTTTTAAGATTTATTTATTTATTTATTTCTCTCCCCTTCCCCACCCCACCCACTGTCTGCTCTTTGTGTCCATTCGCTGTGTGTTCTTCTGTGTCTGCTTTGTATTCTTGTCAGGGCACCCGGAATCTGTGTCTCTTTTAGTTGCATCATCTTGCTGCGTCAGCTCTCCATGTGTGTGGCGCCATTCCTGGGCAGGCTGCACTTTTTTCGCCCTGGGCGGCTCTCCTTACTGGGCGCACTCCTTGTGTGTGGAGCTCCCCTACGCAGGAGACACCCCTGTGTGTCAGGGCACTCCTTGTGTGCATCAGCACTGCACGTGGGCCAGCTTATCACATGGGTCAGGAGGCCCGGGGTTTGACCCTTGGACCTCCCATGTGGTAGGCGGACGCCCTAACTGTTGGACCAAATCCACTTCCCTTATATATCATTTTAATGTGCATTTTCACTTTTTTTGCTAATGATTTATTACTTGCTGTTTATTTTATATTTATATTAAATTATGGAAATGGTGTTAAGACAAAAAACAAATTCAAGCAATTTTCTTATTTGAGTTAAAAATGGGTCATAAAGTAGGGGAGACAACTCTCAATGTCAACAATGTGTTTGGCCCAGAAACTGCCAACGAATGTAGAGTGCAGTGGTGGTTCAAGAAGTTTTTCAAAGGAGATGAGAGCCTTGAAGATAAGAAGCGTAGTGGCCAGTCACTGGAAGTTGACAACGACCAACTGAGAGCAATCATCGAAGCTGATCCTCTTATAACTATACGAGAAGTTGCTGAAGAACTCAATGTCATCCATTCTATAGTCATTTAACATTTGAAGCAAATTGGAAAGGGCAAAAAGCTCAATAAGTGGATCCCTCATGAGCTGATTGAAAATAAAAATATCATTTTGAAGTCTCATCTTGTCTTATTCTATGCAATAACAAACTATTTCTTGGATTGTGACATGTGATGAAATGTGGATTTTGTATGACAACTGACCAGCTCAGTGGTTGGACCAAGAAGAAGCTCCAAAGCACTTCCTAAAGCCAAACTTTCACCAAAAAAAGGTCATGGTCACTGTTCGGTGGTCTGCTGCTGGTCTGATCCACTACAGCTTTCTGAATCCCAGTGAAACTATTGTATCTGAGAACTATACTCAGCAAATCAATGATATGCACGAAAACTGCAACACCCGCAGCAGGCATTGGTCAACAGAAAGGGCCTAATTCTTCTCAACCGCATGTTGTACGAGCAAAGCTTCAAAAGCTGAACGAGTTGGGCTACAAAGTTTTGCCTCATCCACCACATTCACCTCACCTCTGGCCAACAGACTACTACTTCTTCAAGTTTCTTGACAACTCTTTGCAGGGAAAATGCTTCCACAACCAACAGGATACAGAAAATGCTTTCTAAGAGTTTGTCTAATCCCAAAGCACAGAGTTTTACACTATAGGAATAAGCAAATTTAGTTCTCATTGGCAAAAATGTGTTGATTGTGATGGTTTCTATTTTGATTAATAAAGATGTATTTTAGCCTAGTTATAATGATTTAAAATTCATGGTCCAAAACTGCAATTACTTTTGCACCAACCTAATATTTATCCTAAAGCAATGAAGACCTATGTTCTTACAAAAACCTATGTACAAATGTTTACAGCAGTTGTATTCACAATTGCCAAAAATGAAAACAAACCAAGCGTTCTTTCATTGGGTCAAGGTTTAAATAAACTGTGGTACAGCTATATGATGAACTGTTACTCAACAATAAAAAGGAACAAATTATTGATATGGCAACAACTTGGATGAATCTCAAAGGCATTGTGCAGAGTGAAACAAGCTTGTCTCAAAAAGTTATGTACTAAAATAAAAAAATTAAAAAAAAAAAAAAAAAAAGTTATGTACTCATAAAGGTATGATAACATCTTTTAGATATTCTTTTTTTTTTTAGATTTTTATTTTTTATATCTCTCCCCTTTCCCCCTACCTGCCCATTGTCTGCTCTCTGTGTGTTCTTCTGTGTCCATTTGCATTCTCAGCGGCACTGGGAATCTGTGTCTCTTTTTTGTTGTGTCATCTTGCTGTGTCAGCTCTCCGTGTGTGCGGCGCCACTCCTGGGTGGGCTGCGCTTTTTGTGTGGGGCGGCTCTCCTTGCAGGGTGTGCTCCTTGCACGTGGGGCTCCCCTACACGGGGGACACCCTTGCGTGGCATGGCACTCCTTGCATGCAGCAGCACTGGGCATGGGCCAGCTCACCGCATGGGCCAGGAGGCCCTGGGTTTGAACCCTGGACCTCCCATATGGTAGGCGGATGCTCTATCAGTTGAGCCACATCCACTTCCCTTGCTATTCTTGAAAAGAAAAAAAACCACACAGAATGATGGACACATCAGTGGTTTCCAGGGGAGAGGGTATTACTACAAATTGCTAGCACCAAGGAGTTTTGGAAGGTGATGGAACTGTTTTGTATTCTGACTGTGGTGGTGGCAGCTACATGAATCTATCCATGTGTAAATATCTTAATTTACAAGAAGAAAACAACCTTCTGTTTGGCACAAGCATCATAAGGAAAATAAAAAAAACAAATGATAAAATGATAAAAGGTATTTATATGATTCATACCACAAAGGACTAGTCTGCCTAATATAAAATTCTCTTAAATGTCCAAACCAAAACTAAAACACCCAGCCACCCCTAAAAGAGCAATAGGTATAAAAAGACATTTCACCTTAAAGGAAATACAAGTGAGCCTTAAAAATATGAATAGATGGTCCATCTTACACATAGGTACAAAGCAGACTAAAGCTACATTAAGATAGCACTTATCTATAGGATAGGCAAAGGTCCCAAAGTTTGGCAACACAAACTCTTCATTGCTGAAGGAAATGTATATGAGATAATTCAGCAATATCTACTAAATATTTCATTTGATCCAGGTATATTTATCCTACATGTCCAAAATAAAGTATATTCAAGGTTATTCCTTACAGTTATTTCTTGGCAATAGTCAAAGAATGGAAAGAATGCACTGCTCTGCAGCTGTAGGGAAAGACTGAGGGAAATCTTTATGCCTCGATAAAAGAAGAGTTCCCATATGTATTATTATTAAGTCAAAAAAAGCAAGGTGCAGAATAATGTATATAGTATGCGGCATTCTATGTAAAGGTGAGGAGTATAAGAATAGATTGGTACCACATAGAGAAACTCTGGAAAAATAATCAAGGAAATAATAGAAATGATCATTAGTGAAAGAGAGGAATGGGAACAAAAAGATGGGGGTAAGAGCAGAAACAAAATTTTCCCTCTGTCTTTCTATATTTAAAATTTTTGAACATTTATATAAAATACCTGTCCCCCAAATTAATTCCATTTGCAAATGAAAAGGTAAATTTTAAGTGATTTATCATCCCATCAGCTCTGTGGAATATAACAGAATGGCAGAAAGTACGGCAGAGCTGAGACAGGGAGCCAGAAGGCATCTCTCATTTGCACAAAAGACATAAGAAATGCAGAGGTAAGACATGCTGGTGAAACTTAATTCAAAAGCAACTGAAGTTGGTGTTAGTCATCAGGAGACAGTGGAGGGGAAAAATTGTTTGGGATGTAGACGACCTGGACTCAGAGCCTCCTTATACTGACTGGGAGGTTTGGGGCAAGTGTTTCAGGCTCTCTGAGGCTATTTTCTCATCTATAAAATGGCAAAGACAACAAAACACACCTCACACAGGGTTAAGGGTGACATGCATCCCAGCAAAAAGACTTGTTCTTAGTCCTAAGTGGCATTCCTCTGGGTGCCAACCCATTTGTAAATAGGACCCTTGGAAGATACGTTATCGTTGAAGGTGTGGACTCGTTTGTGAACAGGAGCTTCTGAAATCCTATTTAGGTGTGGCCCATCTGAACCAGGCTGGGCCTTAATCCTTACTGCATGAGGCCTTTATACGCAGAGGAAATGGCCCAGTGAGGCTGAGAGCGCCAGGGGAGCCGGAAGCAGGAAGTCAGCCAAAACCAGAAGGGGAGACCCGAGGGCCCGAGAGCTCCCTGGGGACAGGAAGGAGATGAGGGCAGAGGAGCCGGCCAAGGAACCTCAGGGAGTCTTGCAAGCCAGCACCAGAACCCTACCGACTCCGAGAGAAAGCACGGCCTTGCTGATGCCTTTGATTTTGGACTTCAATCTTCCAAACCATCTGTCCATAAATTCCTGTTGTTAAGCCACTGCTTTGTGTGGTACATGGCAAAGGAGCTCTAGAAAATGAAGGAAAAAATCAAGGCACCTTGCAGAGGAGGGTAGGACTGTATGTTTAAAATGTGTTCAGAAAGTGACAAAGGAAATGAGCAAAGCCCCCTCAACCCTAACTGCTGCCTCCTGTCCTCTGTGATTCTGTACCACTAAAGCCCCAAAGAGCTGGCCTGGCAAGGCTGGGCTCGCCTGGGGGGACAGAGAGACAGGGAGGAACCAAGAAGCAAAGTCAGAATCCCTCTGACAAATGATTTTGCTTCCTAAGAAACCACTCACGAGTTTGTGGATTTTGTGGTGGACAGGCTACTTACCATGGGCTATGTGGTAAAGTTTGAACTTAACCCTTTAACTCCATGCTGCCAAGAGCAAGCCATTCTGGGAGTGTTGAGCAGAGGTGGGCGGTGGGCACACTCAATTTTGCCTCCTGGAAGGACCGCTCTGAACACTGTGTAGAGATTGGGTTGAAGGAAGGCAAGACTGGGGGCTGCAGTAGAAAAAGACGATGGTGTCCTGAACTGAAGAGAATGAATGGAGAAAAATGGATGGAATGGAGAGGTGCTTAGATGGGGCAGCTGCAGGGTTGCTGAGGACAGGGGAGGAAAGAAGCAAGGATGACTCTCATATTTCCCGTGGAGCAGCAAGATGGATGGCATGTTGCCACTATTCGTGTAGACAGAGATGATAGAAACATTTACAGGAAAAGATATGGAGCTCAGTTCTTGATAAGGAGAGCCTGGATTTCTGTGAGGACTTGGGTGAAGGCGATTAGTGGGCACCTGGCGCTCAGGGTCTGGACTCAGCCTAAGAACACCAACTGAAGGCATGGGGTTGATGGCCTGGCCTTGCGGAGTTTGTAAGACGGGAAAAGAGTGGCCTTGGATATAACCCTCGAGAATATCACTTTAATCTCTCTTACCTCACATGACTAAGGAAGATAGCCATGATTACTCCCATTTGTCAGATAAGGAAACTAGACTCAGAGGCGGAGATGGTGACTAAAGTTATCTAGCTAGTAATTCTTACTCTATTACACTCCAGAATCCTAGCCTATTCTTTATCAGTGTTCCCACTAAAGTTCATTTCTCCGTTAAAATATTTCTGGAAATGAAGTGAGTAGACAAATGCGTATTTTTCCCTATGGATTTAATTATTATTTTTAGCAGCAGGAGAATTTAATGTAAAGCAAAATACACACTCAAGATCAGAACACGGGCATGCTCACACAAATTGCACAAGTTGCCAATTAATTGTTTTAAAATATTTTTAAAAATTTATTTCCAAGGGGTTAAAAACAACCAAAAAAAAAAAAAAGGAAAAATTGGAAAACAGGTTGAAGAGGCCATGTACTCATGCAGGACTGATAAATACTTCAACTTCTTATGTGCAACATATGAAACACAAACTCTCTCTCTTTCAGGGACACTAATCCAACCAAATCATTCTGGATGAATTATAAGAATACATACCCAAGAGATGGAAATACCTGAAACCTCTCCATGTCCATAGAAGTCAATACCTATCAACTATACAGTCATGTATTACTACAAGCAGATGTGTAAGCAAAGGCTTAGATGGGGGGCTAGTATGTTGTGTTGTTTTTTTTTAAGTTCTGCCTTCTTTTAAATTTTAAAAAATATTTTATTTATTCATTTCTCCCCTCCCCCATTGTTTGCATTCACTGTCTGATCATTGTGTGCTGTCTGTGTCTGCTCATCTTTTTTTTGGAGGTACCAGAAACGAAACCCAGGACCCTCTTGCAGGAGGAAGATGCCCAATCGCTTGAGCCATATCTGCTCCCTGCTTGTTGTATCTCCCATTGTATTTCCTCATTGTGTCTCCATGTTGCGTCAGCTTACCACATCAGCTCACTGTCTAGTTAGTGTTCTTTAGAAGGCACTGGGACCCGAAACTGGGACCTCCTGTGTGGTAGGCGGGCACCCAACTGCTTGAGCCACATCCACTTCCTGGTTTTCTTACTACACATTTACAGTTACTTCTTGTGTCTAAGAACACACTTTTTTTGTATTTATCTAAGCATTAACTTTTATTAACAAATGTATTCATAAAAATGACCTTGTGAAATGATATATAATTTGGCTTCCATTAAAAAGATGATATGATGAAGCCTAGATCACTCACTGAGGGTCAGTTATGAAAGTGATGTAATTGCTCCTTTTTTAAAAAAAGATAATTAGATTACATAAAATGTTGCATTAAAAAATAAGGAATTCCCATATGCACCATTCCCCACACCTCCCACTTTCCCCCCATATAAACAACTTCTTTCATCAGTGTAGCACATTCATTGCAATTGATGAGCACATTCATTGCAATTGATGAACACATTTTGGAGCATTGCCACTGAGCATGGATTATAGTTTACATTGTAGTTTATACTCTTCTACTCAATTCTGTAGGTTATGACAGGATCTATAATGGCCTGTATGTCATTGTAATATCATTCAATACAATTCCAAGTTCTGAAAATGCCCCCATATTACACCTCTTTTTCCCTCTCCCTGATTCAGCACCTCCAGTGGCCACTGTCTCCACATCAATGATATAATTTCATCCATTGCTAGAATCACAATAAGTCTATAGTAGAATACCAGTAAGTCCAGTCTAGTCCATATTTTATCCCCCAATCCTGAGGATTCTGGGATGGTGATGCCCAATCCACCTCTAATTGAGAGGGGCCTTCGATCCCGTATGGCTGATGGATGGGACTCTCTTGCTTGCAGTTTTTTACTCTCTCGGTTCCTTGGTGTGGTGGTTGTCCATCCTCACCTCCTTGTTAGTTGTCCTGGGTGAGTCCAATAAACTGGAGAGTAGGTATTGCAACTCCACTGAGGCTCAGGGTCCAGCTGGCACATGGACAGCCCAGAGATTCAAGTCTCTTGGATGTATACTTACCAACTCCCAGCACCAACTATAGGTTCAAATAAAAGGGGCAGAAGAGGCATGTATAGAGATATCACATCATCTGAGTCCAACGCTGTCACACTTGGGAACACAAACTCCAAAGGAGGGCCAACTGGCAAGACATCAAACTCCAGAGCCATCTGCCATGACTGTAGGACCTGGGTATTTCTAGAGTCCTCAGGAGTTCCAAAATTTGGGGTGGTATCTACTTTGGCGGTCCATGAGATCCTGCTGAGATGTGCATAAACATTATTGCTCTGATGACCTCCCAACTCACTTTGAAGTCTCTTAGCTATATAAACTCATTTATCTTTACCATTTCCTCCTTTTATTCAAGGTCTTTTTCTAGTTGCATCACCAGCTGGCGCCAGTGAGGCTCATCCGTAGGAGTCATGTCCCATGTTGGGGGGAAGGTAATGCATTTATATGCTGAGTTTGGCTTAGAGAGAGGCCATATTTGACCAATATGGAGGCTCTCATGAGGTAACTCTTAGGCACCCTGCAACACTAGGCTAAGTTGCAATTTCAAGAGCAAAGGCTCACAAGCATAGTCATCAATATCAAAGGCCGATCAATGGACGATCCTTCTTCATCAGTCATTGCCCCTGTACTTGGGGGATTGTTGCTATTAGGAACACACTTTATATGCCCAAAAAGAATATTAGTACATTGATACCTTTTTCTTGGCTTTCATCTGCTAAATTAATTTTTTAAGAATAGTTTTTAAAATTTTATTGACGTGTATCATTCATACATGAGCATACATAAACAATAAGTATAGTAAAAGTTGTGAATTTAAGAATAGTTTTATCATTTATTATTTTAAAGCCACCAATATACCACATATAAAATAAATATTAGTGCAGTTAATTCAGGCACTGTTTTCTTCTACAGTGAGTAACAATTCAATCACTAACATGAAGAAAACATTATTGATTTTCTTCACTTAACTCTACCATTCTTTATTCAGACTTTAAGTTGCACATCCCAACCTTTCCTTGGTAAATTAGATTTCTGAGAATTGTGCTCTCTAAACCTCAGGAAACTCTCTTCACCATGTTTCCGGTAGTTAAATATATGAAAAAGAAACCATTGACTTGGAAGTTTGGGGAAGGAGGCAGGAAAGGAGAACACAAAGGTAATACTTAGAAAACAATTATCCATGGGTTCATTTCCAAAAAAAATGACTACATTTAAGTTTTGTCTATGGAAATCCCATTGTATATTTAGGGTCAATTTTAAATGTACAATAAAATCTTATCTGAAGGGTATTTCTAATTTATACACTTTATACTTAGTTTTTGTTTTTGAAAAAGACAAGGATTGTATGAGGGAATACTATATATTAGATATTTAATATATGAGAAGGTCTTTATGAGATATACTAAGTCCGAAGAAAAGGTTACAAATCAACCTGCTTTAAAACTTAAAAATGTATTACACCGAAACTTGAACAGAGGCTATTATTTTTTATGTATTTTCTAATTTTTTTTTGCATGAGTTACTTTTTAGTAATTGGGGGGGGGGGAAGAGGGGGAATCAGTTATAATAAAAATCTTGAGTTTCCAAATCAGAAATAATTCAATTGATGGATTGAAGTCAGCCACTTAGGGAGCCAGGTCTTACACATTCCAGGCCAGAGAGCCCCAAGTGTGTGCTGCTGCCCATAACCACGTGTAGCTCACCTCCCTGGTGCTCCCCAATCAGTGATCTGGATGGTGGACCCTAAGGGGAAAATGTAGCCATCTGAGGTTCCCCCTTTATTCTTGGGCTCAAAGCTTGGAAACAACTCTGCTCTGAGTTTTTCTCCTACTGAAGTGATGATGTTTCCATAGTCAAAGACATTATCTTTAGATTTGATTATTTTCTCCCCAAGCATAAACCTTTTTTAGACAGTTGAGATAATTGTTAATTTTACTGGGCACTGTGCTAAATGCTGTGAGGGTCAGTATAGGTTTGTGATTATGATCATGAGATCTAGAATCAGTCTGACTGGGATTTGAATCTTGGCTCTATAATTTACTAGCACCATGAAATGGGCAAATTGCCTAATTTCTTAAAGCCTCAATTTTTTAATCTGCAAAATGATATATTTTGCTGAACCTAAGATGCCTTTGATTAGAGGCATATATTATTTATTTCTAAAAATGTTGTCAATTAAACTATGACACGTTGCCTTAAGCAATAGCCCTGGGCAGTGCATAAATTGATCATACCAGCCTCTCATTACTTTGAAATTTCTTTCATTTATACCAGAGATCTGACCATTTCTCCTGCCTACTATTGTGTTGTTTGGTATGTGATGGGAAATCTTTTTATGCACAGCCCAGTAACTAATGTGACACAGATTCCTGTACTTACAGATCTGTCTCTTCCATTCTTGGGTCCATAAAACCTTTAGTTTTTGTTTCACAAGAAAATATAGAAGTCTAATCACTTTCCCAGCAAATTTCCAGCTCTGTTTCTATGTTCTTCTGTATTCCCTATAAGTTTTCATTTCAGTGTTGAATAACAGCGTAATTTTGTCAAAGATTTAAAAAATAACAATGAAGCCCAGCACATGTTGTTCCAACAGAACACACAACTGAAGCAAAAATGATCATCTTAATTGCAATGACCAAGTTTGGGTGTAGGGGATTGAATTATGCTACCTACAAAAGACTTATTCAAGTCTTCATCTGCATTCCAGTGGGTGTGAATCTATTTGAAAATAGACCTTTGGAGATGTCATTATGAGTTAAGACGTGGACTTCTTTGGGAATAGGATCTTCGAAAACAGATGAGGCCAAATTGAATCCATATTGCGGGAGTCATAAGCAGTAGAAATTTGATTGTGGTCAATCAGTAGAAGCCAGAAGTCAATGCAAACTAGAGAATCAAATACTAGGAATGAGAGATCAACATGTGACAGAGAATTACAGGAATGCTACAGACCCCTTAAGAAAGCAAACCCTGCCAATATCTTGATGCTATACTTCTAGCTTTCAAAGCTGTAAGTAAATAAATTGCTACTGATTAAACCAATCAGGGTGTGATATCTGTCATAGCAGCACTGGCAAACTAAGACATTGGACCACACACACTAATACTGACTGGAAAATATTATCAATTCTAAGATGTATCAAGGATTCTGAAATGTAATTTGGGGAAAAAAATTGTGTTTTAGAATTAACGAAATGTGCAGTGCCTCCTCTTAGAGTTGCTGTGATGATTAGATGAAATAATCCCTGGCACATAGTAAGCATGTATAAATGTTAGCAATTACTTTATTACAAATATGGCCACGACACACTCCTAGCCCCTGCCAAGGGCACAGACTCCAATCAAAAAACAGTCATCGAAAGAAGTAATAAGATTTATTTATTTACTTACCCGCCTCCCCCCCATTTGCTGTCTGTGTCCATTTGCTATGTGTTCTTCTGTGTCTTTTTCTTTTTGTCTTTCCTTCTTATTTTCTCCTCTAGGCTTCACTGGGATTCAATTCTGGGGAGCTGTGATATGGGAGAGCACTTCCCTGTTGTTCGTGTGACCTTGGTTCCTGGTTCCTGATGCATCTCACTTTGATTCTTCCCTGTATCTGTCTCTCCTTTTTTGTTGCATCATCATCTTACTGCACTGCTCCCTGCACAGGCCTGGCACATCTTCACCAGGAGGCTCCGGATATTGAACCCAGGTCCTCCCATATGGTAGACAGAAGCCCAATCCCTTAAGCCACATCTGCTTCCCTGTATATTTGTAAGTGCGTTGATTTCTAGGTCTTTTACTTCCTTTCCTTTCTCAGCCTTCTTTTATCCAGCCATTTAGGAAGCATTTACTGAAATCTTATATGTGGGTGCTATGCAAAGCACTTTCTAGACATGTGGTCAGCATTCAAAAAAATAAAGTACAGTGGGAATCTGGACAAAAATGTCTGGAGCCCAAAGACATTGCTAATATGTGTTTAAAGGCAGAAAACAATAGAGTAGTCAAAAGAGCAGGGGGAAAGGAACAGATTATAGAGAAAGCAGAAAAGAACAAGGCCTTTTAGATGACAGGAAAAAATCAGTGGGCTAGAAGAAGAAATTAAATTCCAGTCCTGTTCTTCTCTAAGTCAACATGTGACCTATATTTCCTTTCTTACTTTTTTTTTAGGTACTGGGGCTGGAGATTGAACTTTGGACCTTATATGTGGGAAGCCAGCTCTCAAAACACTCAGACACATTGGCTATCCTGACTTGGTTTCTTCATTTGTTTGCTTGTTGTTGTTGTTGTTGCTGTTGTTGTTGTTTAGGAGGCACTGGAAACCAAACCCAGTACCTCCCATGTGGGAAGCAGGTACCCAACTGCTTGAGCCATATCCGTTTCCCCCTTTCTTATTTTTGAGCATGATAAAGAATCTTCATTGTCTTTAAGGCCAATTTCATTATTTCATTTAGGAGGGAGTTCAGGTGATTTGGTTGGAAATATGGCTTCTGGCAGACCTAAGGGTGATTTCCCTCTTCTTTGTGATTTTCTATATTTATCAGTTGCTGTATAATGTTATCTTTACAATGGAAACACTAATCTACTGATAGAAAGTCTATTAAGCATATGGCTTTTTATCATAGCCAAGGAGGAACATAAAAACATCCAAACAAGTCCCTGGATTTTAGGAAAGTTTCTTTAAAACAACAACAACAACAATAACAAAAAATTTTTGATAGTAGAGCAGGCTATTGTAGAAAAAACAAAAATACCAATTAAAAGATGATGTGCTTGGATTTTTTTCTATAAATAGACTTGGATAAATAGACAAAGGACAAACTTTCCATTAAAGTAATATTTTTAAAGCTGTTAATTACAGTAAAAATTTTGTTTTAGAACAAAAATTACACATATATAATAAATATTTATATATAAAATGTTCATATATATTAAATATATATATATTTTATATACATAAATGGAATGTGTATTTAGCCTTCAAAATCTAGAATAAATATTAAAACATAAGCATGGCATATGCATGTTTGTTATGTAAATTCACAAATTTTATTATACACTTACTGTTTATTTATATTCATGTATGAATGATATAGTTCAATAAAATTTTATTAAGAAAAAAACAAAAAACATAAGCATGGAAAAAAAATAGCAATGATGAGTGAGTTAAAAGACAAAAACATCTGCTGGAAGTCGCTTCTCACTAAAAGCAGAACATCTGATAAATTCTAAAATTGCCTTGCTAATAATTTCCTCTTCCAGATGCTGACCAAATGGAAATAGATAATTGACTGATGTGGAAAGTCTGGGAACATTGGAAGGTAATGACTATGCGATGCCAGCTGTAAGGGAATGCTGACCGCCTGAGTCAAGGTATTCAGGATTACTAGTAAGGGAAACTAGCTGGTTCAGGTTTAACCAAAATGGGGAAATGAGTTAAAGATTCAGGAATAGGCCACAGAACCCACAGGCTGGAAGAGCTGCAGGCCTTACCGGGACCCAAACCAGGAACTAGAAATATCTCCCATGCAAGGAGTATTTCTCTTATTTGCCATCTGTCTTGGGTTAAGTTCTTTCAGATTCTGAGAACTTGGGTGTAAATGAAGTATGAAGTAGGTGCTCCCAGGAGAAACTAATAAGGAGGTGGGAGGCTCTGGGGTCTCAGGAATGTAAATTAGACCCCAGAGTTTGTTCTGCCTCAAGCAGACGGACTGGACTTTGGCACTTCCACACCAGTGTGCCAATGATTGTAGGCCATAGGTGTGTGGAAGGGGGTAATAGCGGGAGGAGGTAAAACTTTCAGGGGCTTCTATTTCTCCATGTGGGTGGGGTGACCCCAACACCCAAAAGCAATCCTCAGAAAGTCACCTGTGAGGGCCATTTGCAGCAAGGCTTGCAGAAGCTGGGTGAGGAGTGCGCACAGAGCTGGTAAAAGGAATCCAAGGGGCTCTGAGAGGGCAGCAGTGTCTAGCACAGCATCTCTGCTGCTTTCTCTGTTGGTTGCTTTGTTTTTCCCTCTTTCTGAAAACCAGCTTTCTCTACCACCTGCATGCATCTGGGCCAGATGTGGCTGCTCCAGTCTCTGCTTCACACCATTTCCCATGGATGCCTGAGAGAGAAAGACTGATGGAGTCCCTGGGTTCTAGTTCCACATACCCAGGAGAGCTACTCTGTGGGCTTGGTTTGAACCGGGTGTCTCTATGTCTCTGCCACCATTCAACTGCCTGAGGCCATGCAGCCAAGTATAGCACATAGGTCAACCTGTGGATGCAGAGTCAACCTCTGTGTATGTATGTGTGTGCATGCACGTGTGTGTGATGTTGTGGCAGAGGAGAGGACAGAGCAACAAGTTCTCAGAAAGGATCAAGATGGACCTGGCAGACTCTGAGTTGGATTTTCTGCTCTGGGCTTAGTCAGCTATGTACCCTAGATTTTCTGAAAGCAGATATCAAAAGTTTTCAGAGGAAAGGAAGAGATCTGATTCCAAGGCAAGAGGCTCTAAAAGCTTAGTTGGCTTTTAGAGGGATGAGGGTGTCACAAAAGCAAAATTCTGAATAAGCAATTACAAACCATGCTCCTTTTTTGAGGAAGAATTGGGAAGATATCTCAAGGAAGTAGTCTCATACATGGGTGACACCTACAAGGACAGATTTTAAAATATTGTGTGCACCAGACAGAATGTGTACAGAATGGAGTAAATCAAAGATACAGAACTAAAACAACAGTCTCAAGAAGCTGGGAAAAATATATTCAAGGTTTTATAAAAATAGATATATTTGAGTAAGAACATTAATGAAGAGGTGCTTGAGACACATTGCTTGAGACAGATATAATAACAAACAATTAGTGTGAAAAAGCAAGCCTTTTCAAGACATATTGTTAACTGGAGAAAGCAAGTTACAAACAATATAGCCAGTAGGATATTTAGTAAATACATAATTACGCTTATTTATCAATTAAAAAATAGGATTGATCTAGGGTGTTGGAATAAAATGTAATTTTTTCTTCCCTTGGCCTCTTTTTTTCCCTAACTTTTTTTTTTAAACATTGAACCTCACTGTTTATATAATAATGATAAAGTTAAGCAATGAAAGAAAAAAGCAGTATTAACTAATTTCAATTTAGTTTTTCTTTAATCAGAAAATTTCCATCTGCAATGGGGAGAACAGACATTCTTAAGAGGGAATAAAGTGCCAAATAGAGAAGGAGATAACAAGAGAACATCTAGGCTGTGGACTTGGCCCAGTGGTTAGGGCGTCCGTCTACCACATGGGAGGTCCGCGGTTCAAACCCCGGGCCTCCTTGACTCATGTGGAGCTGGCCCATACGCAGTGCTGATGTGCGCAAGGAGTGCCCTGCCACGCAGGGGTGTCCCCCGCGTAGGGGAGCCCCACGCGCAAGGAGTGCGCCCCTTAAGGAGAGCCACCCAGCACAAAAGAAAGTGCAGCCTGCCCAGGAATGGCGCCGCCCACATGGAGACCTGATGCAACAAGATGACGCACAAAAAGAAACACAGATTCCCGTGCCGCTGACAACAACAAAAGGAGACAAAGAATACGCAGCGAATAGACACAGAGAACAGACAATGGGGACGGGGGGTGGAGGGGAGAGAAATAAGTTAAATTAAAATAAAATAAAAAAAAGAGAGAGAAGAACATCTAGATGCTTTCAGTGAGTTTAAGGCTCCTGGTCTAGGCAGATTACCCCCAGAGTCCTGCAAAAACTTTAGAAGTATGTCCATGGAACCACTGCTAGTAAACTCGATGTAGTCATGGAAGCCTCAAATTAGAACTGTTCATAGAAGCATCATTTGCTTCATGAGGAGCAGCTGTTTCCTGTGCCTGACCATGCCTCAAGCTGGAGCTGGAGGACTTCCCCGTGGGGATGCTGTAGTGGATGAGGGGTTCTCCTCCACAAATGGGGGTTTGGACCAGATCAGTGATTCTCTAAGAAATGCCTGTGGCCCATCAGTGTGCCAGAAAGGTCCCCAGTGGACGTAAAACTGTGGTAAAAATGCAAGTCCCTTCTTAATTCTCATGACTGATGAGTGTACAGGTCATAGGTGTTCATGTTTACAAAAAACCAAGAGTCGCTTACTGGTAACCTACATGACAGGATAACTTGCTGCGGTGTCTGTCTACAGTTTCCCTCTCCCTCATTCCACAGATGGACCTTTGCTCTTCCCCTCTAACCCTGCGCTTCAGCGTAAGTTGGGAGTTACTCTCCCCAAATGATATTACTCAAAAGATACTTTTTCTCCTGGCCTTTATTTTCCTAAAACTGGAACCCATTGGAGAGATTATACTTTCTTTGAGGACACCAATGGAAGAGAAGTATCTTTGAAGTGAATGAAGGGCAGCAGATGGATTTCTTTCGGAGTTAGAGAGAGAGATGAGGTGAGGATGGAGCTCACGGACTGTGGGCTTTGCTCGGTGTTGTACCCCGCAGAAGTTTAAGATTTTGGAGGGGCAGATCATGATAAGCCTAGAGAGGCTGGTCCCTACATGCAGGGTGTTTTAGTTTCCTAGGCTGTTCAAGAAAATACCATGAAATGGGTCGGGTTGAATAATGGGAATTTGGGGAGCTGACCTAGCTCAGTGGTTGAATACCCGTCCTGGGTTCAATCCCTGGCCCCAGGACATAAAGAAAGAAAAATAATGGGTGTTTATTTGTTCATATCATGGGTTTGAGTTTAGGAAAAAGATCCAATCAAGACATCATCAAGGCGAAGCTTTCTCCCCAAAGACTGTGGCATTCTGGAGCTGGCTGCCGGCAACCCTTTGCCCTTAGCTTGACGCATGGCAAGGCACATGACAGTGTCTCCTGGACTTACTTCGCTTCTGGGTTCTGTTGGTGTCCAGCCTCTGGCTGTACCCTCAGTGGCTTTCTCTGTGTGTGTGTGTCTGAATTTCATTATGCTTATAAAGGACTCCAGTAATAGGCTTAAGAACCATCAAAAGGTCATACCATGGGGACCTCTCATGAGCAAGGACCAAGGTTCAATTCCCCGTGCCTCCTTAAAAAAAAAAGGTCCTACCTACAATAGGTCCACACCCACGGGAATGGATTAGACTTAAGAACATGTTTTCTAGGGTACATACAGCTTCAAACCTCCATACAGGGTTCCAGCTTCAAGAAAGCAGAGACCCACAAGAGTTAAAGAGACCAAGGTGGATTTAGAAAGTAAAGATAACAAAGCAACCACAGAACACAGGATAGTGGTCTTGCCTGCTCCAAGTACCACATTAGTCTTCTGACTTCTGCTGAGAGTCTGGTAAGACAGGAGACTACAATAACAACAAAAATTTCATTTTCTTCCAGCCCAGCAGTCTGGAGGGTTTAAAGTATTGGTTTAATATAAAGAAAACAGAGAAATGGATTTTTTTTTTGCACACTTCAAATTTGTGAACTGAGTCACATCTGCTACATTTACTGTTCTAGGGTTAGAAGTTATCAAAATTGACAAAAGAGGATTCTAAATCAAGGTACTATGAAGAAGTCTGGCTGCCTCACAGTTCTTGGCAATCTGGCTGGACTTGTACGTACCTGGATAGTTTGGATTCCTGCAGTCTTGGGAAAGGATATCATTTATCAGGGCGTTAATAGTACATAGTACATGCTGTCCAATGATTGCAATTCATGCAGCATTTTTTTTCATTTTAAAAACAATTTATTGAAGTTTATCATTCATGAACATACATAAACAATAAATGGATAGTACAAGTTGTGAACTTACAAAACAAACATGCATAATATCATACAGGGCTCCCATATGTCATCCCATCACAAATACATTGCACTGTTTTGAAACATTTGTAGCAAATTATGAAAGAGCCTTGTCAAAATATTACTACTATCTATAGTTTGTATCTTGCATTTGGTGTATTTCCCCCCAACCCACCCTATTATTTTTTTTGTTCATAAACCATATAATTTATCTAAAGTGTACAATTGATGTAATTTTGTATAATCACCAAGTTGCGCATTCATCACTTCAGTCAATATTAGACCATTTTCATTACTCCGAAAAACAACATAGGAAAGCAGATGTAGCTCAAGTGATAGGACTTTTGCCTACCATATGGGAGGACCTGGGTTTGATCCCTGTGGCCTCCTGTTGAAAAAAGAAGAGAAAGCATGCCTGCACAGGGAGCCAGTGTCTGTGTGGTGAGTCAAGTGCCGCACAGCGAGCCGAGTGCCCACGTGAGTGCCTGTATGGTAAGACAAGTGCCCACATGGTGAGCTGAGTGCCCATGTGGTGAGCCAAGTGCCCACATGGCAAGCCAAATGTCCACGCGAGTGCCTGCGTGGCAAGCCAGTACCTGTGCAGTGAGCCGGTGCCCACACAAGTGAGTCACACAGCAAGATGATGATGCAACAAAAGAGAGACCAAGGGGAGAGTCAAGGTGAAATACAGCAGAAACTAGGAACTGAGGTGGCACAGCTGACAGGGAACCTCTCTCCACATTAGAGGTCCCCAGGATTGGATCTTGATGAATCCTAGAAGAGAAAAAATGGAATAGAAGACAAAAAGAGAAATAGATACAGAAGATAACACAGTGAATGGACACAGACAGTGAAAACAGTAGGGTGGAGGAGGTGGAGGAGAAGGGGGGAATAATAAATCTTTTAAAAAATAAACCACTATTATACCCATATGTTAGTGCCACTGATTACAAATCCTATGATGTACTTTCACCATCTCTATTGATTTCCAAACAACTTTTTACTAATTCTGCACAGATTAAACCTCAGCTTTCCATCCTCTAACCACATTCTTTTCTCTGATGACTTATATTCTAGCTATTAACTCCATGAGTTTGCTCATTATATTTAGTTTATAATAGCAAAATCATACAATATATGTCCTTTTGTGCCTGGCTTGCTTCACTCAACCTTATGTCTTCCAGGTTCTTCCATGTTGCCATATTCTTCATGACTTCATTTCTTCTTACAGCTGAATAATACTCTATCATGTGTATATACCACAGTTTGTTTATTCATTCATCAGTTGACAGGCAACTGGGTTCTTTCCATCTTTTGGCAATTGTGAATAAGGCCGCTATGAACATCAGTGTGCATGTCTGTTAGTGTCACTGTGCTCATTTCTTCTGGGTATATACCTTGTAGCTGTATTGCTGGGTTATATGGTAGATCTAAGAATGTTAGGATCACCAAACAGACTTCCAAAGTGACTGTACCATTCCCGCCAGCAGTGAATAATCATTCCTATCGTTCTACATCCTTTCCAAAACTTGTAGATTTCTCTTTTGTTAATCGTGGCCTTTCTAGTAGGTGTGAAATGGTATCTCTATTCCTGCTGCATTTTATTAATTACTGTTGATTTAACATTTTCAGTTTGGCTTGTCATGGGTTGTTTGGGTAATCCTTGTATTCATCTCACTATTTATTTTAATGTTCAATTTGTGCTTAGATATGACCACTGGGAATGCCTTCAAGTAGGTGCCTCTTCCCTTTTGGTATCTCCTTATCAGTCTTTGAATCAACTTTCTTAAAAACACAAGATATTTTGGGTTCATTCTGTATTTTCTTTGCACTGGTCCTGGAGTCACCATTTTTCCAAAGAGTTCTGGTTCCTTTTAGAGGAAATGTGTATTGTGCATGTGTATGAGGTGTGTGTGTGCTTGTGTATACCTGCACACTTACATACACATATATTTGTCTATGTCTATATCTCTCCTTATGAACCCATGAGTTTATATTGACACCTCTGGTCCAAAGCAACCTCACAAGGTACATTCTAGTCTTTCCTCTGTCCATATTTGTAACTTCCCTTTCTGACAGTGAGAAGCCTAGCTCCCCTTTTTCTAAATAAATCACCTAATTATTTACTCAAGACTTGATTACACAGAAAGTAGTTTCAGAGTCACCAACCTATACCATTGTACTAAGTAGAGCTAAATATTTCTTTATTGTTCTTTTTCTTTAGGTAAAATTTATACACAGTAAAATGTATACATCTTAAGTATATAATTCAATGAATTTTTTATAAATCCATAAGATATTGACCATTTCTCCTATCTAAGAAAGTTCTCTCATGCTCATTTGCAGTTAACCCTCACACCTCACCAAAGACAACCCCGGTCTGATTTTTTTCTTCCCTATAGATTGGTTTTGCCTGTTCTATCACTAAATATAAAGAGAACCATACAGGATGTATTCTTTTATTTCCAACTTCTTTTGTTTAGCACAAAGTCTATAAGTGTCACCCATGTTGTAGCATGTCTCAGTGATCCATTCCTTTTTTTTTTTTTAGTTAACAGTGCCAGGGGTTGAACCTGGGACCTCATTTGCAGGAAGCCAGCACTCAACCACTGAGCCACATCAACTCAACCACTCCCATAATCTCAGTCTATACATTCCTTGTCATAAGGTGCCAGCTGGGTGCCTGAACACTGTGGATCACCTTCTGGATCCCTTCTCTTAGGAGGTATAAAGAATCGAACCAGGGACTTCATATATGCAAGGTGGACATTTTTACACTGAGCTACACCCACTCCACCATTCCTTTTTATTACTGAGTAGTATTTCTGCAGCAGTTTGATATGGTTATGAATTCCAAAAATAGATACTGGGTTATGTTTGTAATCTGGTCTGTAACTGGGAGTGATTAAGTTACGATTAGGGTTTTGATTGGGTCACATCATTAGGGCATTAAGTCTCCACCCCTTGGTGGGTGGGGACTCACAGATAAAAGACATGGCAAAGGACAGAGTTGAGGGCTTTTAATGTTGGAATTTTGATGTTGGAGTTTGATGCTGAAGCTGGAGCCCAGGGAGAGAGACAGAGCTGTTCACCTGATAGTCTACAGCTGACATTGTGGAGAAAACAGGAGCTGAGCCCAGAGGAACCCAGGAAGCCTGAACCCTCGCTGACGTCGGCAACCATCTTGATCCAACACATAGAAATAAGACTTTGGTGAGGGAAGTAACTTATGCTTTATGGCCTGATATCTGTAAGCTCCTACTCCAAATAAATACCCTTTATAAAAACCAATCAATTTTTGGTATTTTGCATCAGCACCCCTTTGGCTGACTATTATAATATCATTGGCTGAATATTCCACAATTTGTTTATCTTATCTCCTGTTGATGGGTTTTTGGATTGTTTCCAAAACCTATTATGAATAAAACTGCTATCAACATTCTTATAAAGAAAAGAAAAGAAAAAGAAATAGCAGCTGTATTGGACATTTTTTCTGCCCCTCCTCATCCTCCCTATCTACTTTCTCTCCAGCCATTGCTTCAGCAACCTCCTTTGTGCAGCTGTAATTTGACACATCTTGCCGCAGCTGCACCACAGATCCGGGGCTTCTCCTGGACTTCAGTGTCACACTCAGGCATGTGGAAGTGTGAAGTCTATAGAAAACTGCTCCCCTTCTATCACTGAGGAAGACAAGTCTGAGCCATGTCTACACAGCTCCTCAGAAGTCCCCAGCAGGATTGAACCCCAGTTGCCCATGGTGGTGAGTGATTCTAATGAACCTCTAATTGGTTCTTCTCCTCAGGTTCAGTATACATTTAGAAGCATAGAGGCAAATAGCAGAAGTAAAAATTAAAAGTGTTAAAGGATAACTACATTACAGTGTTCTCTTCTAACTTGCCTCTCTCACTCCTTCTCATCCCACTGGTCACTATCTCTTTCCAGCATCACTTTCAAGATGCATTTCTATTTCAGAAGTGTTAAAATGTAAAAGATCATACATCTTTTGTTTGCATATACATGATCATCTGGTCATTTAATATATGTCTACCTTACTATCGTAATTTTCACAAGGGCACAGATGGAGTACGACAAACAGGTATAAAAACATGTAGATACTCAGTACATATTTGTGACTAAAAGAATGATGGACAGCAAGGAAAAGGAAAGCTGAGGAAATTCATTCCCAGTTTTGAAGTTGGTTTTGAAAGAAGAACTCTAAGAGAGATACTTAATGAAAGATGCAAAGAGGAAAGAAAACGAGATCAAATCCCCCAGGGCCTGAATGAATAAATAAAGAAGAGGTAGGACCAAGAAGAGTAGAACTGAGACCAAGAAGTAGTTTACACAGCAAAAGATGTAGAGAGGAGGATTTCCCATACAGATTCTCCTTCTCTAGAAGATGAGGAAGGAGAGCCTAACATCCTTAGCACAAAGTAATGCTTTTGCCACTATTTCCCTCCTTTTATTTCATGGAAAAATAGACTCAGAAAGATTATTTTAATAACCATCCTAAATTAGCTTATAGCAACTTTTCTATTAATCCTTCCAGTGCTGCTCTATAATCTATGGAGAAAATTCTATTTCTCGACTCCTGGTGACACCACTTCCTAGATAACATGTTTGGAATTTCACAGCTTAATATAATTACTGCAGATTCATAGAGCAATGACAGGATGAAGAATTTAATGACAATTAAAAATAATGCCACTTGCAAATAGAAAGAAACAGTTATTCAGACATCCAGAGAGTGTTCCCAATACATGTGCCTCAGGCTCTATCTGCAGCGTCCTGTTTGCTCCCCAAGTTAGGACCCCGAAAAGGATGCAAATGCTTTGTCTGGGGGACCAGGAAAGGATTGCATACACAGAAAGTAGTTTAGGAAGTGAATGGATATTATTTTTCCTTCTCCTCACTGGAGAAAATAGAGCCGGATTTGCTTCAGAGTTTAGACTTGATAGAAAAATGGTCTAGAATCCCTGTTCCAGGTATAGGGCATGGGAGGAATTCTGTTTATCAGTAAAACACTAAGGATGAAAAAAGTCTTTGTTGGAGAGCGTTATAAACCTAATAGGTAAAGGTTGAGTTGGTTTTGTAGTTGATATTTAAGTAGCATTTTAACCTTCCTAGATCTTACAAAATACCACAGATAATAGACATTAGGCCTGTGTGCTTGGCAAAAGACCAGCCAATTGTATTTACTAGCTCATTGACGTTCCTGCTGTGTGGGGTGGGAACTGTGAGAGATGCCACTTAACCAGAGAATGAGAAACTCCTGTGCTCGCACTGCCTCTGTGCTCACGCACAGATTTAGGAAAACTTAAATATGAACCTGGCAGGGAGGAAAGACTGGCTGTGTCCTGCCTTGGATATGACATGTTCATTAAAAGATGTCCCAAAAATGCCAGTCAAGGGAGTGCAGATTAGCTTCCCAGGGACTGCAAGGCATTAAATACTGGAGCCTGGTCACTGTCTTACAGCTGAAGATGCATCTCAGTCCTTCAGTGCAATCCCAATCAAAATCCCAGCAGGCTTTTTTATAGAAATTGACAAGCTGATTCTAAAATTCATATGGAAGTACAAAGGACTTAGAATAGCCAAAACAACTTGGAAAATGAAGATCTAAGTTGGACGACTAATGTTACCTGATTTCATGATTTATTAAAATGCTATAGGCATTGAGACAGTGTGGTACTGGTGTGAAAATAGAAAAAAGATCAATCGAACAGAACAGAGAGTCCAAAAATAGACCACACTTACACAGACAGCTGATTTTCAACAAAGGTGCAAAGACAATTCAGTGGAGAGAGGATGGGCTTTTCCACAAATGATACTGAAACACTTGGGTATCCACATGCAAATAAAATGAACTTTGTTACATACTTTGCACTATATACAAAAATTATGTAAAAATGAATCATAGACCTAAATATAAAACAGAAAACTTCTAGAAGAAAATATTAGGCAAAGATTTCTTAGATATGATGCAAAAAGCATATTGCGTAAAAGAAAAAATATATAAATTGGATCCCACCAAAATAAAAAACTTGCTATTTGAAAAATGCTGTTAAGAGAATGAAAACGCCAGTCAGAGACTGGGAGGAAATTAAATTTTTGATGAGGAAGAGGATACTTACATGGTTTCAAAGTACCTCTCCACAGAATATTTATTACTTACAAAGGGAAAAAGCAACTTTACAGTGAAGATATCACTTTAATCAAGGGACCGAAACAACACTACATTAATGGGATAAATCAAGATCATATACCACCTAAAGGATGCCGTGAGAGGAACACAGTAGCATTTCTGTAGTATTCTTGCCAAAGAAGTATGACCTGACTCTAATCATGAGGAAACATGAGACAAACCCACACTGAGAGATAATCTACAAAGTATCTGGCCTATAACCTTCCAAAGGGTGAAGGTCATGAAAGTTAAAGAAAGTTTGAGGAATCTGTTCCAGGTTTTTGGAAACTAAAGAGATGACAACTAAATACAATTTATGATACTGGACTAGGTGCTTTGATAACAAGGGCGTTATTGGGACAACTGACTGAACTTGAATAGGATATGAGGATTATATAGTAGTAAAACATCAATGTTAATTTTCTGATGTAGGAGAATGCCCTTGTTTGTAGAAAATTTCTAATATTTATATTTTATCAAGTTATTTATATTAAGGATATATTCATATTAAAATATTTTTAGGATGATAAAGTCACCATGATAGTAATTTACATCTTGAAAAGTTCTAGGAGAAAATATTCATTGTATTGCTGTTAACATTTTTCTGTAAGTTTGAAAGGTTTCAAAATAAAAAGGAAGGGACAAAACGAACATTGGGGGAATGATAAATAACACTTGGGAGCAAAATATGGTAAAAACAAAAACAAAAACCTCAAAAATCCAGTAGCAAGGTTAGAAGATAAGGCTAAGGAAATCTATCAAGAAAGTAGAACAAAAATTTGGGAAGGTAAGATAGAGGATCAGTCTGGGAAGTACAAAATTCAGAAGTTCCAGGAAGAAAGAACAGGACCAGATGGAGAGAAATGATCAACGATATAAATGAAAATTTCTTGGGCTGAAAGGAACCTCTGAATGTCCAGCATCACAGATGAAAATTTTTAAAAATCCATGCCAAGGTCTATAATTATGAAGTCCCAGAGAACTGAGGACAAAGAGAAGATTCTAAAAATTCCCAAAACGGGGTAGGGGGGAACCCAGGAAAACAGGGTTCTGGAATCAGAATGGCATTGGAAACTAGAAGACACTGAAGAACTGCCTTTAAAATTCTGAAAGGAAAAATGGGTTCAACCCAGAATTCTATATCTGGCAAAATCATCAGCAAAATGAGAGGTGACTAAATCAAGAAAGGTAAAGATATGGATCCAGAAAACAAGGAATCCCACACTGTAGAGCTGTGAAGGGAACACCCGGTGTGAAGTTGAAGCGGGATGCTAGGCAGCAGCCACTACAGCAGGTCTAACCTGTCCTCATTAGAGGAGGCTGAGGACTCCAAGAGGGACATCTGATGTTTCAACATGTTGAATATCAACGCTTTTTAAATATTCAGGGGATGGACCGGTGATGGCACGTAGAATACTAAGCAAAAGCAACAACAGCAAACAGTCAATTATTTACTAACTACAGAGTAAACCAAAGTTATACAAGAAAAAAATGAAGTCATAGTATACTCTGTAGTTTCATGTGGATTTAATTGTGTGTGCCCCAGTTTGGACATGTTCTTTGTCTTGGTTGTGAACCCCTCATAAATAAGTTCTCTTCAAACATGTTAATTCAGTTAAGGCATGGTCAGGTTGGGTTTTAATCTGAATTATTGGAGTTCTCTATTAGCAGAGTAAAAGCCAGATGGAGAGAGAAGTCACAGAGAGCAGCCAGAAGTTGGAAATCAGTGGAACGCAGAAGAAAAAGGAGAAGACGCTGCCATGTACATTGCCATGTGACAGAAAAGCCAAGGAACAAGGATCACCAGCAGTCAGCCCAGGAATACCAGTCTTCAGGAAGAAAGCATCACCTCCCTGATGCCTCAGTTTTGGACTCTCCTAGTCTCAGAACTGTGAGCTGATAAATTCTCACTGCTTAAGCCAATATATTGCATGGTATTTGTTTTGGCAGCCAGGAAACTATTAATAAAACATGGCTCAATAATAATGTTTACATTTGCATTTATTCCTTAACAACTATTCATTGAGCACCTGCTCGTACCAGGCAGTGAGGATATAGTTATGAAGAAAACTGCCCCAGATTTCCCATGTAGCTCTTATTCTAGTGGATAGAATATATATGATGCAATTTAAAATTACATATATATATATATGGTATGTGAGATAGCGATGAGTTCTAAAAAAAGGAAGATAAGCAGGGAAGGGGGATGTTGCCACTTTAGATAATGTGTACAGGGAAGACCTCTCCAAGGTCAAAAGAAGGTGAGAGAACAAAAATCTATGGCATTTGCGAGAGGATGTTAGGTGAGGTCCTCTCCCAGGTTTGGAGGCAGCCACATGTTTAGTGCCTTTAGCATTTGGGGAACAGCAAGGAGGACAGTGTGGCTAGAGGAATGTGAGCCAGAAAAAGATCATGGGGGTAGAAATCAGAGAGATGTCAGCCCAGATCAGATAGGGCCTTACAGGCCTTGGTTGAGACTTTGGCTTTTACTTTCCTGCTATGTTGGGAAATTTTGAGGAGCAGAGGAGTGAGATGATTTGTCCATCATTTTAACTCATCACTCTGTTGATAGCAGACTGAAGGGGAACAAGGACTGTAGCAGTTTGATATGGTTATGAATTCCAAAAATAGATATTAGATTATGTTTGTAATCTGATCTGTACCTGGGCCTGATTGAGTTATGATTAGGGCTTTAATTGGGTCATGTCATTAGGGCATTGAGTCCCTGCCCCTTGGTATTTGGGGACTCATAGATAAAAGGCATGGCAATGGACAGAGTTGAGGGTTCTTAATGTTGCAGTTTTGATGTTGGAGTTTGATGCTGAAGCCTTAAGCTGGAGCCCGAGGGAAGAAAGACAGCCGTTTGCCTGATAGTCTACAGTTGACCTTGCAGAGAGAGGCAAAGCCTAGAGAGCCTCATAGTCTATAGCTGTCCTTGTGGAGAAAACAGGAGCTGAGCCCAGAGGAACCCAGGAAGCCTGAACCCTCACAGACATCGGCAGCCATCTTGCTCCAACATGTGAAAATAGACTTTGGTGAGGGAAGTAACATATGTTTTATGGCCTGGTATCTGTAAGCTCCTATCCCAAATAAATACCCTTTATAAAAACCAATCAATTTTTGGTATTTTGCATCAGCACCCCTTTAGCTAACTAATATAAGACAGAGGCAGAAAACTGTGAGGCCATTGTAGTAATTCAGGAAAGAGATGACAGTGGCTTGGGCCAAGGTGACATCATGGAGGTGGTGAGAAGTTGTCAGATTTTAGATCTATAGTGGGGATAGAGCAAATGGATTTGCAGGTAGATCAGATATGGATGGTAAAGAAAGATGCCTCTGAGGCTTTTGACTTAAGCAAGTACTAAAATAGTATTGAGATTTGCAGAGATGAGAAAGAGGGAGGAACAAGTTTTAGAGGGAGGATCAAGAGTTCAGTTTTGGGGAAGCAGATGTGGCTCAAGCAATTGAGCACCTTCTTCTAAATGGGAGGTCCCAGGTTTGAACCCCAGTGCCTCCTAAAAACAAAAGAAAAGAACAGCAAACAAATGAAACAACCAATTCAAGGGAACAGAAAGAGAAGATTGTGACCAATGATTCAATATGATTGTAGATGTGCTGATAAGATTCTGAGAGAAGTATCATTTGATAGCTCCTGTTACTGGCAAAGGAGGAATGGAAGGTCATCTCCTAAAAAGTAATAGGGCAGATTACAGCAAGATGGTGGCAGAGTAAGGAGCTCCTGGAGTCAGCTCCTGCTACAGGGCAGTTAGTAAACACCCAGGGCTCTTTGGAGCTAGATGCAGGGCATCCTGCAACATCCTTGAAGGAATGAAAGGAGGAGGCTGCCCATCTGCAGAGAAGACTCATAAGTAAACCATTCCACGGGTGGAGGCTGGTGCCCATCCTCCACCAGAGGCAAAAGCCGCCTTGGGAGCTGTTCCGTGGCTGGAATTGAAAGCTCCACTTCCCAAAAACAGGGGAGGAAGAGACGGTTGGGCACCAACTTCAGCCAATGAGTAAAATTCAGTGGGCTGCAGTATAATCCCGAGAACAGCTAAAGTTTGAGCCTGTCCAAGTCAGAAAGAGGCCAGGAGCCGCCATCTTAACTCCACGCCTGGTGCTAGGGGAAGCGGGGCGGACTGAGAATCCCAGTGCTAGTGGGGACCGGCTTCTTTCCATCCAGGTCAGATTGCAGGTCTAGCTTAAGGCCAAGTACCATGTCTGACAGGGAGGAAGCTGCAGGGACCTGCGCCAGCCTCTCTGGGAAATTGCTGGCCAGGTCGCGGAGGCCAGTGATTGTCCTACTCTGGTGGTGCAAGCCATCCCAGGAGCTGCTCTGTGACCAAAATTGGAAGCTTCATTTCCCAAAAACAGGGAAGGAGGAGATGGTTGGCTTCCGATTTCAGCTACTGATTGGTAGACTCGAATGGCTGAGGAATAACCCTAGGAACAGCTGGGGTGTGAATTTGTCCAAGTCGGGAAAAAGGCCAGTGGCTGCCATTTTAACTCCACCCCCAGCCTGAGGGGAAGCCGGCTGACCAAATATCACAGTGAAGGGAGGAATTGGTTTCTTTCACCCGGATCAGCTGGCAGCCCTAGCCTAGGCTTCAGTCCCACCTCTGGCAGGGAGGAAGCTGGCTAGCTCAGTACCAGTTTATCCAGGTAACTGAGGGTACCTTTGGCTGGCACAAACTGAATAATTAAGTCTACTGGGGCAACTGTGGCCATCTTGGACCTGCACTACATAGATTGCTGCCCATACCTGCAGCTCCATCCATGTCCCAGTCAGGGGAGAAAGGGGCATGAAGCTTCATCAGTCTCTCTGGGCAACTACAGTCTAGGCCTGAATGACTGGATTATTCCACACAACTGTGACTCCGTCCCTACCTCTGGGAAAGGAGAAAGTTGGGAGAAGCTTCATCCATCCATTGGGCAATGAGGGCAGCTTGAGCCTCCACAGTTTATAGCACCAATTACATCCTTGGCTCCTACTGCACAACCAGTAAGGGAGAAAGGACAGGAAGCTCTAAACTAAAGAGAAAATATGCACCCATAATAAATACTAGTAAGCCAGATGCCAATACACCAACAAAAAATTACAGTCCACGTCAAGAAACAGGAATATATGGCCCAGTTAAAGGAATAAGATAAGCCTTCAGATGACATAAAGGAGTTGAGAAAACTAATCATAGATGTTAAAACAAATCTCCTTTATAAATTCAATGAGATGGCTAAAGAGATTAAGGATATTAAGAAGAGACTGGATGAGCACAAAGAAGAATTTGAAAGCATACATAGAAAAATAGCAGATCTTATGGGAATGACAGGCACAATAAATGAAATTTAAACAAACATTGGAATCATATAATGGCAGATTTGAGGAGGTAGAAGAAAGGATTGGTGAGCTTGAAAAAATGGCCTCTGAAAGTAAACATACAAAAGAACAGATGAAGAAGAGAACGGAAAAAATTGAACTAGGTCTCAGGGAACTAAACGACAGCTAGAGATGTGCAAACATACATGTCATGGGTATCCCAGAAGGAGAAGAGAAGGGAAAAGGGGCAGAAGGAATATTTAAAGAAATTATGTTAGAAAACCTCCCAACTCTATTGAAAGGACGCAGATATCTGTGTCCAAGGAGCGGAACATACTCCCATCTGAAAAAATCCGAATAGACCAACTCTGAGACAAATACTAATCAGAATGTCAAATGCCAAAGACAAAGAGAGAATTCTGAGAACAGCAAGAAAAAAGCAATGTATAACATATAAGGGATACCCAATGAGATTAAGTGCTGATATCTCACCAGAAACCATGCAGGCAAGAAGACAGTGGTCTGATAGATTTAAGATACTATGAGAAAAAAAACTTCCAGCCAAGAATTTTATATCCAGCAAGACTGTCTTTCAAAAATGAGGGCAAACTGGGTGGACTGTGAGAGAGTGTGGGCTATGGTGTGGACCATTGACCATGAGGTGCAGCGGTGCTCAGAGATGTATTCACCAAGTGCAATGGATGTTTCATGATGATGGAGGAGGTTGTTGTTATGGGGGGCGGAGTGGGGTGAGGGGGATGGGGGATATATGGGGACCTCGTATTTTTTTAATGTAACATTAAAAAAATAAAGACCAAAAAAATTAGGGCAAGATTAGAATATTCACAGATAAACAGAAACTGAGAGAATTTCTAAGCAAGAGACCAGATTTTCAGGAAATACTAAAGGGTGTGCTAGACCCTGAAAAGAAAAGACAGGAGAGAGGGGCCTGGAAGAGAGACTAGAAATGAAGATTATATCAATAAAAGTAACTAAAGTATCAAAAAAGTGATGAAAATAAAATATGACAGATAAAACTCAAGTAGTCAGGAATAAACTTAACCAATGATGTAAAGCACTTGTATTCAGGAAACTGCAACGTAATGTTAAAAGAAATTTTAAAAAGTCCTAAATAACTGGAAGAACATTCCATGCTCATGGATTGGAAGACTAAAGATCATTAAGATGTCAATTCTACTCAAATTGATATACAGATTCAATGCAACCCTGATAAAAATTCCACCAGTATTTAAAAAAAAATTGAAAACACAATTAGCAAATTTATTTGGAAGGGTAAGGGGACTTGAATAGCCAGAAACATCATAAAAGGAAAAGTGAACCCTCATCTCTGGACTTTAAATCATACTATCAAATTATAGTGGTAAAAACAGCATGGTACTGGCATAAAGACAGATACATAGACCAATGGAACCAAACTGATGGCTCGAAACAGACCCTCACATGTATGGCCAAGTGATTTTTGACTAGCCTGTCAAACCCACACAGCTCGGACAGAACAGTCCATTCAGCAAAATGGTGCTGAAAGAACTGGATATCTATAGCTAAAAGAAGGAAAGAGGACCTCTAGCTCACACCTTATCTAAAAGTTATCTCAAAATTAATCAAAACCCTAAAAATAAAAGCAAGAACTATAAAACTTCTAGAGGAAATTGTAGGAAAATAGCTTTAAGACCTGGTGGTAGGTGGTGGAATCTTAATGGAGATAAGAGAAGGACTGAGACAGACTACTGATGTTTAATGTATATAGAAGTTTTAATTAGCTTTACTGTAAAAGTGTGGAAATATATAGAGTGGATGGTAAAAACAGTAATAGCTAGTTTATAAATAGGGACATGGCTGAAAATGGTAGTCTAGGAATGTAAATGCCAATTGACAGAATGCTAGAGAATAATCTAGGAACTGAATAACACAGTAAACCAGGAGGTAGATGAGAACTGTGGTTGATGGTACAGATGCAAGAGTGTCCTTTGTGAGATAGAGCAAATGTATATCACTACTGCAGGGTGTTGGGGACACACGGGAAAAATACCTATGACCTATGGACTGTGGTTAGCAATAATAATATAATATTCTTGCATCTATGCCAAAGATGTACTGTGTTGATAATGAGACAGCATGGAAAATGTGAGCCAAGTGTACACTATGACCATGGTAACAATCAGATGATATTATCTTATCTGTAACAAATGTTCCACCACAGTGTGATGTGTTGATAGAGGGATATTGCTAGGGAAATCTGCATATATACATGATTGTTTTATAAATTTACAAAATATAAATTTCATAAAATTTATATTGTCTGTCGTAAAAAATATAATTAAAAAATAACAATAAGGTGTGTTGGGGGAAAAACACACCAAATGTAAGATAAGGACTATAATTAGTAGTAAGATTTTGACAATATTCTTTCATAATTTGTAACAAACATCTTATGACAATGCAAGGTGTTGGTGGAGGGTTGATGCATGGGACCACTGTATGATGTTATGTGTGTTTGCTTTGTAAGTTCACAACTTTTACTGTACACTTAATTGTTTATGTATGTTCATATATAAATGACATAAAGGTAATAATAATAGGGAGGGTTGGGGGAAAATACTTTGGTTAGTAGTAATATTTTGACAATGCTCTTTAATGATTAGTTAAAAAGGTTCAACAACAATGTAAGGTGTTGGTGGTAGGGTGAGTTATGAGAGTCCTGTATGATGTTATATATGTTTGTTTTGTAAGTTCACAACTATTACTATACACTTATTGTTTATGTATGTTTGTGTGTGGGTGATATATTTCAATAAATTAAAAGAAAGTAATAGGGCAGGAGTGGGAGTGCTGGGATTTGAGGAGAATGGGAAAAATGGTCTCCTAGAGT
Organism: Dasypus novemcinctus; assembly: GCF_030445035.2. Taxonomy (NCBI): domain Eukaryota; kingdom Metazoa; phylum Chordata; class Mammalia; order Cingulata; family Dasypodidae; genus Dasypus; species Dasypus novemcinctus. Next base: position 36,422,082 of record NC_080687.1, read on the forward strand.
AGCTGAGATGGCCTTCAAGGCAGCATTGAGGACCCATTTGAGACTGGTGACCGTAAGGCCACAGCCAGTGTGCCCAACAGCAAGATTTTCTTCAGGTGCTCAGCTTTCCAGGAGCTGGAGGGAGAAGGTAACTATCTGGTCCATAAAGCGTTGGGGACTTGTTAGGTGAATGCAATTCAAGTATAAAGAGAAAAGGAGTTTAAGTTATTGACGGTGCTATGGGCTAGAGATCCTGGCACACAGTAGTTTCACAAGAAATTGTTTATTATAGGAGAAGAATGACAATCCACCGGCCTCCCCTTAGCCTTCCATCACTCCTGTCTGACAACTTGTCACATAAATAAATTAATAAACAAACGAACTCCAATTCTTCTTCCACCACATGCTTGTATAGAATGTGAAGGTGTTTTCAGGGGGTTGAAGTGATATTTACTTTATACAGTCAGTCATTTTTCAGTTATTTTATGTGTCCTCCCTCCATTATTATCTATGTGAGAATGTAAAGTCTCAGAAATTAGTTTATTTTTTCAGATGTTCAGTTTTTCACTAGAGTAATACTTGTGTAGCTAATTCTGGGACTCAACAAATGCTTCCAATTAAGAAAAGTAATCATCAGATGAGACATGGTATGCAATTTATTATAATCATAATAATTTGTAAGATTCCTTATTGAGAAAATTACATTTTTCTAAATATAGCTGTTCTTAAGGTCTTTTTTTTTTCTTTTTAAAGAAGTAGTTTATTGCTGTTACGAGTCTGTAAGGAGTACATTTGGTCTGCTATCTGAAAGTTCAGTTTCAACAGAAGTAGATTTCAACATAAAGGTTACGTCAGGAATAGGTACTGACAAAATCAGAAACATGTTTCAATATAAGGAATTAGGAAGTTGGGTAAATAACATTACCTCTTTAAGAGGGAGTTTCTTCAACTGTAAAGTGAGGAACTTATATAACATGACTTCAGATATTGTGTCTAGTACTGCGTCATCCAAACAGCAGCCACTAGCCACATGTAATTACATATATTTAAACTAATTAAATAAAAAATTCAGTTCCTCAGCCACAATAGCCACATTTCAAGGGTTCAATAGCCATATGTGGCTAGTGGCTACCCTATTGGACAGAGCAGACAAAGAGCATTTCTATAATTGCAGGAAGTCTATCATATAGCTAATAATCTTGGTTTTAATACAATTTGCAGTGACGGGAAGATGCTAAGATGCTTGTGCAAGTCATCCCTGTGATAATTATCCACTTAATGATTCTGGTCAAGGTCTCAAGAATAAACTTGCATCTCACCTGGCCTGATGAACTAGGGATAAAATGAAGCCAGGTAATAATCTCCAGTTAGTTGAGGGACAATACACTCTATACCCCTTCCTCCTCCATTCCCTCCCAGCCTTTCTTCCTTCCTTTCACAAACATTTATTGAGTTCCCAGTCCAAAGTTAGCTTATGGGGATTCAAATATAATTGAACCTGTCTATTAAAAGGCAAAAAAATAAGGAGCTGCTGATAATACAATGTACTTAGTAAGAAAGACCCACCCTGAATGAGATAGGTCACAGTTTAACTTAAGATCCTACTCACCAAAAGATCCCACTTAAAATAGTCCCAAAACCACAGGAAAGGATTAACTTTAAGAACAGATTAACTTTAAGAACAAACTTTTCTGGGATACATTCAACTTCAAACTATCACAGTATGTTTAAAAGATGTGGAAACCACAGTGGAATATTATTCAGCTATAAGAAACGAATTCATGACACATATGACAACATGGAAAAACCTGGAAGACATAATGCTGAGTGAAGCAAGTCAGGCTCAAAAGGAAAAATATTGTATGATTTTGCTATTATAAACCAAATATAATTAGCAAACTCATGGTGCTAATAGCTAGAATATAAGTCACCAGAGAATAAATTGTGATCAGAGAACGGAAAGCTGAGGTTTAATCTGTGAAGAATTGGTAAAAAGTTGTTTGTAAATGTTTGGAAATGAATAGAAATGGTGAAAGCAAATGACAGGATTTGTAATTAGTAGCACTAATTACATATGGGTATGATAGTGGTTTGTTTTTTGCTGTTTTTTTGGAGTAATTAAAACACTCTAATATTGATTGAAGAGATGAGTGCACAACTCAGGGATTATACCAAATGCCATTGATTGCACACTTTCAATAAATCATATGGTTTATGAATAAAAAAATAATAGGATGGATTGAGGGAAAATGTGCCAAATGTAAGATATGGACTATAGTTAGTAGCAATATGTTGACTATGCTCTTTCATAATTTGCTACAAATGTTTATAACAATGCAAGGTATTGGTGGTGTGGTGATGTATGGAAGCTCTATATGATATTATGCATGTTTGTTTTTTTAAGTTCATAACTTTACCATACACTATTATTTATGTATGTTCATATATGAATGATATACTTCAATAAATAGTTTTTTAAATTAAAAAAAAAAAGACATGGAAGCACTGTTCTAAAATTCCATTCTCTATACCTGCTAAGTGTAAAGACCACAAGTGTTCTGAGTCCTAAAGCACTTAACAAGGATTGTTGACTTCTCAGACATCTTCCATTTAGTCTCACCCATACCAATTACCCAGTTTAGCTTTTCTCTTACCACATTCCATTCCTGGTATCAATTTTTATACTTATCTGGACTCTTGATTTCATACCACAGAAACCCAATTAAAGCTAGCTGAAGCAAAAAAATAACTAACTGGCTCATGTAACTGAGAAGTCCAATATTTAGGAGTCAGTCACAGTCAAGTTTAAAGAATAAAATTTTAATAGGTGGAGCAAGCTTCAGACAATTCCTCTTAGAGAGTCAAACAATGTAATCAGGACTCTGAGTGTCTCTCAATATTTTGGTTGTTTGGCATCTGCATGCATTAACTATAAGATGGCCTCTTTTCATATAACAAGATGACTGCCATCAGCTGTAGGCTTTCATCATCCTAACAGCTTGAGAGCCCAGATCTAAAGGGAGCACCTTTCATGTTGGCTCTGCCAAAAGTCTTCAGGTAGACTGATTGGCTTAGAATAATGGGAGGGGACAAAGTCATTCCCATCTGAAACCAGGGTAGAGAACATTTTCTTTGGAGGGTAGGTGGGGGGATGGGAGGGGGAAGAGGCTATACCCTAAAGAAAATGACATTAGGCAAACGAACCCTATGCTGACTAGAGTGGGTGAATTTTGGGTTTGCTGTATGCAGCTGTCTAATCTAGCAGTGGGGGGAATCCTTATTAAAGACCAGGGTTTGGCAAACTTTTTCTGTAAAGGGCCAGACAATAAATGTTTTAGGCTTTGTGGGCCATACGGTCTCTGTCACAGTTACTCAACTCTGCTGCTTGTGCTAAAGCAGCCATATACAATATAAAAAAATGGGCATAGTTATGTTCCAAAAAAAAATTATTTACAAAAATAGGCACTAGGCTGCATTTGGCCCACTGGCCATAATTTGCTGACTCCTGCTGTAGGTGATCACATTGGATTTTAGAGTGACCTTGATACATTATGGGAGTAGCCAGCAACCATTGAATAGAGTCCTAACAGAGCAAATTTAAGGGCATACTTTAGGGAAGAAAAGTAAACTACAGCTATACTACATGGACAGGACGAGGCAAACTTTTATACAAAGAATTCAGGCCTGCTAGGAATATTTTCCATGAATCTTCATAATGAAAAAGGAGTCATGAAAAATAGCTATGAGGACTCATAAGCTCAATAAGGACAGGATTCAAGATTTTTTCTTGTGATCCCAAAAGTGTTCCCGATATGGAGATACAAACAATTATTTAATAAATACTCATTTATCTATATGCAGCCACAGACAAATTTAAAGATTAAATTTCTACTGTTTAGAAAATGCTTTAAATATAGGGAAATTGCAATGGTAGGTGGGTCTGTAAATTTGTATGGTTTCATGGAGTAAACTTCGGTGACATTAAAAAACCTTAAAAATGCAATAAATGTGCCACACTGATGAAAGAGGTTGTTGATGCGGGAGGAGTGTGGGAGGGTGGGGAGTGGGGTATATGGGAACCTCATATTTTTTAATGTAAGATTTTGTGTGATCTATGTATCTTTAAGAAAAAGACAATTAAAAAAATTTAAAAACCTTAAAAATGTTCCTACTTTCTGATATTATCATTTTATTTCAAGATATATTTCTTATGGAATAATCCCAATTACTTAGGGATGTATATATGATGATGTGCATCATATCTCTGTTTATAATAGAGACAAATATAAATAGCCTAAATGTCGAATTTTCAGGATATGGTTTAAAAATTATGATAGTCATACAGTGGAACACATTCTGCATACCAGTTTAGAATTATTGTGTAAATTAATATAAATATTAATAAAGCTGTTTATGATTCACATATTAAGTGAGAAAAGAAACTAATAGGCAAGCATGTGTATTATGATAACATTATTCATTTGGGTATATATAGAATTCCATTTTTGGAAATAATCCTCTCACTAAAAATGACTAGGAAATCTGGACAAAATATGAAGGAAGGAAGGAGTAAAAAAAAGAAAGAGGGAGGAGGGAGGAAGGGGAAGAAAGGAGATGACAGGAGAGGACAGGGAAGAGTAGGGGAGAAGAGGAGAGGAGAAGAGAGAAAACTTATACTTGAAGGTATCAGAGAGCAACAGGGCAATTTTTGGGGCCAAGATTCAGAAGAGGAAGGAAGCCAAGGTAGGCAAACCTGCTATTTTGGGCTGCTTTTCTCCTTGAGGCAATTGCTAATTTGAAAGAGATAGCCGAGAGATTAAACAGTAAAATAAGGTTTGGTATTTTCATAGGATCAGGTGGGCAAAGTTTGGATTTCAGGGCCTTCCAATGAAGACAAGCCCAGGTTTCTTACTGGGAGCACAAAGTATTACATCCTAAGGATAAAGGTGAATTGGAAATAGACCAACTCTCACAAGGACTTAAATCTAGCTTCAAATCAGTATAATAAGCTCTCTGCCAGAAGTAAACATAAATTCTCTCTGTAGGAAGATGCCATCACCTAGAGTCTGAAATCATCTTTACATTTTTTTCATACATAATGTCCCGAAATCAATAAAAAATAACTAGGCATAGTGAAATAGAATGTGCAAAATAAAACCAGGCATACAAGAAGATAAGACTTGACAGAAGACGAGAAGAAATATACAACAGAAATAGATCCACAGGAGATACTGAAGTAATCAGAATAGGCATTAAAACAATTATGATTAATATAGTCAAAGAACTAATGACAATATGAAGAATTTTGAAAGACAACTGGAAACTATAAAAAGAATCAAATAAAAAATCTAGAAATTAAAATATAATAATTTAAGAAATTTAAAACTAATGGGGGTAAGCAGACATGGCTCAATTGATATAGCGTCCATCTACCATATGGAGGGTCCATTCCCCAGGGCCTCCTGATCCATGTAGTAAGCTGGCCCATGTGCAGTGCTGCATGAGCAAGGAGTGCCATGCCATGCAGGGGTGCCCCCATGTAGGGGTGCCCCATGCGCAAGGAGTGTACCCCATAAGGAGAGCCACCCCACATGAAAAAAGCACAGCCCACCCAGGAGTGGCACTGCACGCACGGAGAGGTGACACAGAAAGATGACACAACCAAAAAGAGATGCAATTTCCCAGTGCCGCCAGATAATGCAAGCGGATGCAGAAGAAAACACAGCAAATGGACACAGACAGCAGACAATGAGGGGGAAAGGGAGAGAAATAAATAAAATAAATCTTTTTAAAAAACCAAAAAACTGATGGGTTCAAGAGCTGATTAGGCAGCTAAAGAGAGATGTAATAGCTCCCATACTAAATCTCAAAACAGAAAGTTGGATAAAATATGCCAAGCATAATAGAATAGACATAGTATATGTCTACTTATATAAAGTTCAAAACCATACAAAACCAATCCACAGTATTAGACATTCTAGGAGTGGTTACATTAGAGGCAGACAAAGGGAATAGTGATTCAGTGGGAAATGGAGGGGGGAGTTGCTATTTCGTGATAGAATTATGAGTAGACTGGATATGACCAAGGAAAGAACCAGTGAGCTTAGAGATAATGTCAATAGAGACTTCCAAAATTGAAATGCAAAGAGAAGATCAATTAAAAAGATGGAGCAAAATATCTAAGAACTGAGGGCCAATTACAAAAACATAGCATAATAGGAATACCAGAAAGAAAAGGAAGGCAGGAAGGGAGGGGGGGGAGAGAGAAAGGGAAGAAGGAAGGAGGTTGTTTGAGTTTTTTTGTGGACCCCAGAAAATCCTGTTCTTAAAGTCAATCCATTCCTGTGTGTGTAAACCTACTGTAGATGGGACCTTTTGTTTAGATTCAGTTAAGGGACCTTCCTTTTGATTAGGTCACCTTTAGTAGGGCATGACCCAGGGTGGTCTTAATCCTCTAACTGGAGTCCTTCATAAATGGAGGAATGAAAAGCCACAGACACAGAAAAAAGCTGCAGAGAGAGAAAAAAACCCAGAAGCTGAGAGAGAAGTCCCAGGAGCCAGAAGTCTGATTGTCCACAGCTGCAGCTCAGGGAGAAGGTGAGCCTGAAGGAGAAGGGAGAGACTAGCAGATGCCGATATTATACCCTGCCATTGGAGAGGAATCCAGGACCACCAGCCAGTGCTCAGGGGGAAAAGCACTGCCTGATGAAGACTTCCTTGATTTTGATTCTTTCATGGCCTCAGAACTGTAAATTTTTAACCTAATAAATTCCCATTGTAAAAACCAACCCATTTCTGATATGTTGCAATAGCAGCCTTTAGCAAAGTAAAACAACTAATAATGGCTGAGAATTATCCAAAATTATTGACAGACACCAAACCACTGATTCAGGAAGCTCTGAGAATACCAGCCAGGATAAATACTAAAAGATCTTTATCTAGGCATGCCATATTTAAACTGCAGAACACCAAAGATAAGAGAAAAATAGTAAAAGAATCCAGGGGGAAAATCTTACCTATAGAGGAACAGGGTAAGAATTCCATCAGACTTCTCTTCAGAAACCATGAGTAGAGAAAAATATTTAAAGTGTTAGGGGAAAAAATGTATGTATAATAACTGAAATGATATTAATAGAGGTTATCTTTAAGCATTATATAACTTTTTTTTTCTTTGTTTTCCCTACAGTGATCAGGAATCTACAGTGGATTCCTGGTGAAAAAGGAAAAACCAGGGTAAAGAAATGCTGACCAGTTTTTGGTGGTTTGTTTGTTAGTTTGTTTTAGGTAGAGAGGGCTGGGGATTGAACCTGGGACCTTGTATGTGGGGAGCCAGTGCTCAACCACTGAGTCACATTGGCTTCCCTGAGTTTGTTTTATCTTTTTTTTTTAAGATTTATGTATTTATTTCTCCCTCTACCTCATTGTCTACTCTCTGTTTCCATTAGCTGTGCACTTTCTGAGTCTGCTTATCTTATCTTTAGGAAGTGCTGGGAACTGAACCCAGGACCTCCCATGTGGGAGAGAGGCTCAATTATTTGAGCCACCTCTGCTCCCTGCTTTGTTGTGTCTCTCATTGTGTTTTCTCTTTGTGTCATCTTGTTGCATCAGCTTGCCATACCAGCCCATCATGTCAGCTTACTGTCTTGCTCATCTTCTCTAGGAGGCACTGGGAACTGAACCCAGTACCTTCCATGTGGTAGGCAGGCATCCAAATGCTTGAGCTACAGCTCCTTTCCCATTTGTTTTGTTTGTTGTTTGTTTTTACAGGAGGCACTGGGAACCACTGAACTGGGGACCTTCCATGTGGGAGGCAGGCACTCAACTGCTTGAGCCACATCCACTCCCCAACAAGTTTTATTTACGAAAATTCTTCTGATTCCAGAATAAAAGGAAACTGGAATCCAATTTGGCTTCAGAATCTTCTGGAACTTAAAAGTAGTTAAACAGAGGAAATGACAGATTCTTCTTTCCTAATGACCTAAGTTTAATTGTTTCCTTCTTGAAATGGCTGTAGACCAAGGTACCTCTTAAGATTTATTTCAGGTCCATGATTTTGGGTATGAGGGGGATATATTCCTTTTTTTTTTTAAGATTTATTTTTTATTTCTCTCCCCTTCCACGCCTCCACACCCTTCCCCAGTTGTCTGCTCTCTGTGTCCATTTGCTGTGTGTTCTCTGTGTCCGCTTGTGTTCTTGTCAGCAGCACCCGAAACCTGTGTCTTGTTTTGTTGCGTCATCTTGCTGCATCAGCTCTCTGTGTGTGCGGTGCCATTCCTGAGCAGGTCACACTTTTTTCGTGCTGGGCAGCTCTCCTTACAAGGCGCACTCCTTGTGTGTGGGGCTCCTCTGTATGGGGGACATCCCTGAGTGGCAGGGCACTCCATGCGCACATCAGCACTGTGTGTGGGCCAGCTCATCACACAGTTCAGGAGGCCCTGGGTTTGAACCTTGGACCTCCCATGTAGTAGGTGGATGCCTGATCTGTTGAGCCAAATCCGCTGCCAGGGTGGGTCTTAATCCTCTTACTGGAGCCCTTTTAAGAGAATGAACTTCAGCCAATGAGATAGAAAGTCAAGGGATGCAAGAAGCTGGAAGCAGTGAAACCTAAAGAGAAGGGAGAGACCAGCTGACTCCACCATGTATGTGCCTTGCCATGTGACAGAATTCCAGGATCACCAGCAGCCGATCTTTAGGAAGAAGGTATCATCTTGATGATGCCTTGATTTGGACATTTTCATGGCCTCAGAACTGTAAGATTATAAGCTAATAAACTCCCATTGTAAAAGCCAACCCATTCCTGATATATTGCTTTTGGCAGCCTAGCAAACTAGCACACCTACATAAAGGAGTATAGTTACAAAGCACACTGGGCTAAACAGATGGGTGTGCTCTCCACCAGAAGTAACTGGCCCAGGGCTTTGGAGTTCTCAGGCACTGCTCAGCTGCCCAGGGACATCTGGTATGCCGAAATGTCACAGCCCAACACTTGGGAAGCTTTTGGTATAAAAACCTCAGGCTTCTCAAGTGTACCAGTTACATTTGCAGCTTTTAATAAATTGCAAAAAGAAACAGACTAGCTCCAGCCCAAACTTTCCCATTAAGAAGCAGGGAGATCTTCCAGCCTGTTGCCAACCATCCAAAATTAGAAGACATGTTTCTTGCAGGATGCAAAAGGTATATTCAGGCCCAAGTTAAAGTTAGTGAGAACAAGTCCAGAGGCAGATAAATACCTGAGAAATCAGCCTGGGACCAGATGTTTACCTTCGTGAGCATGTGTACTTGTGCAATCACACATGGCCCTGCTCTTTAGAAGGGTCCTATGCTACGTGTACTGCTTTATCGTCACTGTCTGGAAATTCTTAACAAAGGCATTTTCATTTTACACTGTGTCCCACAATTCTATTACCCATCCTGCCTGGAACCTTGGAGAAGTCAGAGAACTGACTGTTGATCTTCCAAATTCCTTCAAAATACCTTAAGATCCAACCTCTCCCTTCTGAGCAAGTGTGTCTGGCAGAGCAATAATTTCCCTTGTTCCCTGTGGCTAGTTTAGAGCATGAGGCCAAGGTGGCAGGTTAACCCTGCCCATCACTTCAATCCATTTATTTAGAGGCAGAGAATAATGTGGAAAGAGTATGACCAAGAGCTAGTTACGTGGGCAGAGAGCTGAGGAGTATTCAGGGAAACAGAAAATGCAATGATAAGGTAATTGAGGACAATTACTCAATAGCGTATGTCTTTGGTGTTCTACTCAGGTTTGAAGGGAATTATATGACCAGGGAAATCATAAATCTGTGACTTTTTAAAAAAAATATCAGAATATTTTCATTAACTCATAAAGAAAAAGTATATCTCTACCTAACATCCTCCTATCCTTCTACTTCCCATTTAACCCCAATAAACAATAAATCTTCTTTTTATCTCTATAGTTATCTCTCTTCTTGGCTTTAATATGAAAGAAAATAAATTATATTGTAATTCATGACCAGCTTCTTTCAGTTATCATTATTGTTTTCAAGGTTCGTCCATGTGAGAGCAAGTATCAAGACTTCATTTCTGTTTTATAACAAAATTAATAATTCATGTGACATTTGTACAAGACAACATTCTAACTTTAACTACATGTACAATTGAGGGCTATTCATTGAATTCATTATTTTATGCTAGAATTACCAACAAACATTACCAAATTTTTCATCACATCAGAATATCTGTACCCATTAAGAATTCACTCTTCATTCAATCCTGAATCTGTTAACGTCTAATCTCTTTCTTATACCTTTGAATTTTCATTTTCTAGGCATTCCATGTAAGTGAAATCATGCAATACTTTTCCCTTCGTATTTGACCTTTTTAATTCAAAAGCGCATTTCAATGTTCATCCATGGTATAACATCTGTTTTCCCTTTGTGCTAGTGACCAATATTCCATTGTTTCTACTCATTTGTTTAACCACTCATCTGCTGATGGAAGTTTGGATTGCCTAAAAGTTGTCGTTAATATGTGATACTGCTATAAATTTTGCTGTACAAATATATATTTGAATACCTGTTTTCAATATTTTGGGGTATATATCTAGAGGTGGAATTGTAGGTTCACATGATAGTTTCTTTTCCTTAATTATTTGAGGACATTCAGGTCTGTTTATCATAGTGTCTTGAGTGTTTAATATTTTTACCAGCATTGTAATATGGTTACTATTTTCAAATACATGTTGCTATCCTAATTTTAATTTCTAAAACCAAGGTTCCCAAACTCTACACCAAGGTGTCATGGAATACTGTAGAGAATTCACAGGGGCTCCACTGGATATTTTTTAATTTCTAGGGAAAACCAGTGTTAGTAAACATCTGTCAAATGCCACTGAGACAGGTAGTTCATTTCAACATTAGATCATGTGACATTCTTTTTAATTATGTCATATATTTGCAAAGCAGGGATTTTGGTGGTTGCTGCAAATAAAAACAGAAAAATCAATGTAGAACAAGAAAAGAAGCTGACATCCAATCTCGTTTGAGAAGTTATACAGTGTCCACCAAGACAAACATCCCATTAGTAATTGTGATGTAGAATGAAATAAAATAATTTACAGTATTATTTCTTCATATTCGTTTGCTAAAGGACTGTTGATGCAAAGTACCAGAAATCTGCTGGCTTTTATAAAGAGGATTTATTTGGGGCAAAGGTTCCAGTTCCAAGGCCAGGAAAAGTCCAAACCGAAGCACCACCAGAGATGCTTTCTCACCAAAGTCAGCAACTGTTTTTTTTAAAAGATTTATTTATTTATTTATTTCTCTTCCCTTCTTCTCCCCACCCCGGTTGTCTGTTCTCTGTGTCTATTTTTCTGCGTCTTCTTTGTCCGCTTCTGTTGTTGTGAGTGGCACGGGAATCTGAGTTTCTTTTCGTTGCGTCATCTTGTTGTGTCAGCTCTCTGAGAGTGCAGCGCCATTCCTGGGCAGGCTGCACTTTCTTTCACGCTGGGCCGCTCTCCTTACAGGGTGCACTCCTTGCACGTGGGGCTCCCCTACACGGGGGACACCCCTGCGTGGCAGGGCACTCCTTGCGCGCATCAGCACTGCACACGGGGCCAGCTCCACATGGGTCAAGGAGGCCTGGGGTTTGAACCGCGGACCTCCCATGTGGCAGACGGACGCCCTAACCACTGGGCCAAGTCCGAACAGCGCTGCACACACGGAGAGCTGACACAACAAGATGACGCAACAAAAAGAAACACAGATTCCTGTGCTGCTGAGAACAACAGAAGCGGACAAAGAAGAACATGCAGCAAATGGACACAGAGCAGACAACAGTGGGGCTGGGGAGAAGGGGAGAGAAATAAATAAAAAATAAATCTTTTCTTAAAAAAAAGTCAGCTACTATTGATCCTGGCATGTTGCTACATGGTAAAGCAAGATGGGCTTCAATCTTTGCCCAGGTTTCTCCTTCCCTTCCAAGCGTCCTCTCTCAGGCTCAGCTGCTCTGCTTTCTTCCTAATTTCAGCTGTAAACTGGCACAGGGCTTGTCTCTTAGGGCTTCCTATATCAGTATCAGCTGTTCTGCTTTCTTCCCAAGGTCAGCTGTAAATTATCAGACAAATGGCTCATCTCTCCTTGGGGCCTCAGCTGTTTGAGCCTTTTTCTTTCTGTCACATGGCAGGATCAAAAATGGCAGAACTCCCTCTTCCTGTGTCTGTCTGAGTGGGTGTCCATTTATATCAGACTCAGCAAGGGGGCGGGGACTCAATCTGAGTCATGCCTCACTGAGGTATTCTGATAAGAAATTCTATAGCAATCTGAACAGGTAAGCTAATCAAAGGCCCCTCAGCTGAATTTAATGCAATCAAAGGGTATCACACCCAGAGAAGAGATTATTTTACAAACATAATCTTTCTTTTTTTGGGGATTCACAAAATAATCCCAAATTGCCACAGTAACTACATTATTAGGACAGAAAAGCTTAAATTATTTATATCTAGCTTCCTTAATGAATTGCACCACTAGTATTTCTTTTGGCCCAAAGATGCTATGAACAATTACTGAGACACTAAGGGTACTTACTGTGAAGGGGGAACTAAGACAATCCCCAGGATTGTCTTACTGATTGGAGATGGACCAGTAAAGTAGTGCAGACTCCAGAAGGCCACCCTGCCCCAAGCTCCTCTCCAAGATGTCTGGGGATGATCATAGAAAAGGGAGATCCTTTCAACAGAGCCAAGCACAGCCACTGTGGCTGACCAAGGAACCCCCTTTCCCCTGCCTTACTTTCCAGGAAGCCATTGAATGTAATGTGGACTGATGATGGGGTCATTTTCCTTTCCCTTTTGAAATGAAAGTTTTTAAGGTGGTTATTTAAAATTGTCCCCTCAGTTATATATTAAATATATTAAGGATGATTATACTTACCATTGAGATATAGCTTCCTGGTCTGTGAAAAGCCACATTCAGACTTGACAAAGAGGAATGCATATTACCCTGAGATCCTAGATGGGAAATAGATCATATAAGTAGGAGGCACTTAGGTTTGACTTGCTTTGGGGAAGAGATGAGAACACTCATGACTATACATGGAAAGGCTGTATTATGTTACATAATACATATGTGGGAGGGGCACTCAAGAAATTATACATACTGAAAAAATAATGTGCACACAAGCACAAGTGTGCATGTGTGTGTGTACAAGTGCAGGCAACTGAGGAGTGGCATGTGTTAGCACAAAAGACTTCTTTCTATTGGGGGAAATCCCCTTCCACATTCCATGCTATTTGGATTGGACTGTTCCATCCCTGTGCCCTGCTTGTTCACAAGAATTGAGATATAAAAATGTGAGTTTTCCACTAGATTTGGTATATGGATGCTGGGTAAGAGAAAGCCACTATCTTCTCTCTAGGACCATATAGAACAGCTCTTGATACTCTGTCCAGAGAACCTATATGATAATGAAGCCAAGCAGAGGCTAGCAGAGCTGAGAGATGGAGAAAGACAGAGGTCTGATTTTTATCATTGAGCTCATTCTCTTGGATTTATCCAAGCCTGATTTAGCCAAGCTTGGATTTCTGTTACAGAGCTAAAATTTCCATTTTGTGCTTATGGAGGTTTCAGCTAGGTTTCTGTTACTTGTTATTCAAAGAGCTCTGACTAATAGAATCACCGACATAGCTTCCTTAGGAAATCATATAAAAATGGGCTGTAAAATAAAAGTAACAGACTACCCACTTGCTTTTTTTGCAGGTGAAGCCTTGATGACAGAGTAGTACTTAGGTTGGGATTCTAAGCATACTAAGTAAAGTGCATTCTGGAGCCAATGTCTGCAACTTATAGGCATATCTTACTTTTCTGTCATTATACAATATTTCTCAAGCTCATAATTCCCTGGATCTGATTGAAGTGAAAATACAAATCATTCTCTACACTTTGTCTTCCTTGTCAGAAAACCGGGCCAAGGACTTTTAGGAACTGCTGCTGCGGTTCCATGACTGTAGGATGGATGACATCACCCTACTGGGGATGACATCATTCTTGCCCTTTCTGGATCTATCTGAAAGCAAATCCAGCCTCAGGAGGAAGACAAATACACATGCACAGAGCTTGATGAGTCTTTGTAAACCAAAGCTTTTATAAACTGATTGGCAGGGTCAAGTAGCTGTTCTGAAGGCGGCAAACCCTGTTAATTGGCTCTTTGCCAGGCAAAATTGCACAGGAGAAATTTTCTAGTGAATATGTTCCTTCTAAGCAGCCTAAACTTCCCTATTTTGAGCCCCTAGAGCATCCTGCCAGTTGGAGGCTCAGATCCCAATCCTCCAAATAAGTGGCACCTACAAAGCAACAATGCTCAGGGGCAGAGAAGGCACTAGAGAGAAAGACAGACCTTATTAAAACATATCTTTTGGCTAAAATGAGCATTTATTACTTTTGAAACACTCCTGCAAAACATTCTTAACTCTTCTCTGGCTGATTTTGCCATGTGCTCTGAGAGATTTCTTCTAGTTAGAAATATTTTTCTCAAGCAAACATCTGTAAGTCCCCTGCTTCTGCTATCAGTTGTTCAGTGGTTGGAGATTAGTGCTCTGGTTTCTATATGAGATCAGATTTAGGGACTACGCCCAAGGAAGTATGAAGCAATGCTTATTAGCAGAAATGTCAAGTGTGTAGAAAGGACTGCAAGGCCTTGGGAGAGGAGAAAGGAAGCTCTTCCCTCATGAAGCTGAGCCTGGAGTAAACAGTTTAAAAAGGGGATTGACCAGGAAGGCATCTACAGTGAAAGGGGCACAATGAAAAACCATCTTAAAGTGATGTTCCTGTAAGAGCCTGCCGTCTGAAATTCACACCCACAGAATGAAACTTCTTTTGCATCGTTCCTCAATGTCCTTAGGGTATTTTTCTAGGGATTTAGCATACATTTTCTTGTCATCATGTCATCTCACTATGACTAGACATACTTCTCCATCCTGATCTTAATAATTTACCTTCATCTTTTGTCTTTTCCTTGTAAACACGTGTAGAAATTCGTCAAGCTTTCTGTTAGTTATTTATCCAAGCTACTCATATTTATCTCTTTAAAGTTCTCCATGTAAGTCCCTCTCTTTAATCCATGAATTTAAATTGCTAATGTGCTACTTGTCTAGCTGTTCTTTATAAAGTGGCATTTGGGGGTGTTTATCTTTTTAACTGGAGAAAAAGAAGTGAAGAGACTGTTGAATTCTTGTTTTTGCTGTGCTCTGAGCTCTGCTGAGACTAAGCACTGGCTTAGGGGAAGTCAATGCACAGAGGCTCTCTATTTGGAGGGGCTTTGTATAGGGTTAAGGAAATGTCTTTTGTGGTCTTGAATATATGTCAGAGTACAATTCATTGCCCATTTCATGTCTTTAAGTGTACACAAAAGACAAGGAGGGCCAGGAGATGAAAATAATTCAATGGGTTGGTTGTATCTCCATGGAGACCAGAAAATGGCTAATCTCTATGGATACTCTCAAAATCTCTTATGGAATTATGGTAGGCTATATCCGTTGTAATTATATATTGGAGTATGGTGGGAAAGCGATAAGAGGAAAAGTATGAAAAGATGACTCTCTTCTTTCCATGGTAGAAATTATAGTTATTGTCCCTCTAAATTTAATCCAAAGTGTATACTCAGTGGCCCACATTTCATCACAGAGTTTTTCTGTCATCACCTCAGTCAATTTTATAATGTTTTCATTACTCCAAAAGGAAAAATCCCATACCCCCAATACCTCTCCATTGTTGTCCCTTAGAATTGATAATCTTCATGCCATTGCTGCACAAACATTACAATATTACTGTTAAGTATTCATAAATTACGTTAGTTGTAATTTTTCCTTGTATCACCATATTTTTAGCACTTTGTAAAAGAACATTCTTATATTTATACTATTAACCACAATCTTCATCCACGACTGAAATTACTATGTTATTCAGAGCCTAGATTATTCTTTAGCTTCCTCTCAATTGATATTTATGTCCACGGACTACCCCTTTCAGGCACAATCACATTTATAAATCAGCAGTGTTGGTTCTACTCACTAAAATGTATTACCGTCAACTCTATTCTTTTCCACACTTTTACAATAAACATTAAAAATCATTAAACATGCATTAAACATCAGCTCCCTTTCGCAACACACATTCTATCTCCTAGTAAACTATATTTGTCCTTTTGTGTATGGCTTATTACATTCACATAATGTCCTCAAGGTTCATCCATGTTCCATATGCATCCAGTTATATCCCATCTTAACCTAAATGTTCCTAGCCTCATTTGCCTCTGGATGAAAACTGGGATGGTGATTATTTTATACCCCTGTTGTAATGGCCCCAAACCACCCACGGCTGACTTGCTGGGAATTATCCCACCAGAAAACGAGCCCCAGTGATACCTGAGAGTTCCCTGTGGGAATGCCGCAGACAATGCCCAGCCATTTTGCTCATTTGTCCTGGACCGTTCTCCTTAGCTTGCTGCCATGCTATTTCCCTTGCTCTGTTGATCCTAAGGAGAGTACCTCTTAGACAATGTTCTCCTCTGATTCTGATTACTGATTCCTCCTCCCCAATTCAGCCTCCTCCCCAATCCAGCCTCAGAGAGACTCCAGGAATCACATATTGAGGTCCAGGACCAAATCTTCCTCCTACCCTAGAGAAAGGAGAAAATCCTCTCTTCCTTTGGGTCAAGGCCTAAGATGACTTACAGTGGGAATATCCATTTCCACTAGGATGTGGTCTAACCCCTGAGACCTAGACAACTACAAAAATAAACGTAACTGAAAATATGTTTTATTCAATTTTGAATGATTCTATCCCAAATCCCGTCCAGTTAGCTCTCTATCAAATGCCCAGTTTAGTTTTGTTTGAAGGGAGCTGCTTGATGAGAGACTATTCTCCATTAGTCTCTCACATTTCTGTATGTCTTGTGAAATGAGGCACTAACTGCCTTATGTTCTGGAATAAATTATCAAGGATATTTGTAGAACAAAGGACAGGCTCGTTTACTGCCCCTTATAAAAGATTCTGGTTCCCAAGGTGAGAGTTCCCCTTCTGTTCAACCCACTCAGTGTACAGGTATCATTTGGCGCCCTTTGTGTCACCCTGTGTGAATTGAGGCTTAGGGAGCCAAAAAAAAGAGGAAAAAAAGAAAGGAAAAGAAAAAGTTGGTGACAGGCCAACTTGAGAACTTGCAAGTATGGTAAAATTCTCAGACCCTTCATAGTTCTTGATACCCTTACCGCTTGGTGGTAGTCAGGACAGAAGCAGGGAATCATAAGGAGACAAAAACCAACATTCTGAAGAGGTTTTTCCCTTCAGGGTATTTGCCAGTTCTGAGGGTGGAATAAGGGCCTAAAGTTCTGGGCAAAGGGCCTGAACAGAGGGTCACCACAAAGAGGCAGAGAAACCAACAGAATTTTGGGCAGTCTTATAGGGTAAGACAAATAAAAAGTAGAGGCTAGTAGGTTCAGGATTATGATAAGAAGGGAGGGGTATAGAAATTAAAATTAAAAATAATCCCTGTCAGGAGCGGATGTGGTTCAAGCAGTTTAGTGCCTGCCTCCAACATGAGCGGTCTCAGGTCTGATTCCCAGTGCTTCCTAAAGAAGACAAACAACAAGCAGACAATAAGCAGACATTGAGCAAAAGCAAAGAGCAAGACAACAAGCAAAACAATGACCAGACAATAAACAAAAACAAACAAGCAAGGAGCAGATGTGGCTCAAGCTGTTGAGTGCCTGCCTCCCAAAGTGGTCCCAGGTTTGGTTCCAGGTGCCTCCTATAGAAAAAACCCAAAAAACAAAACAGACATTGAGGAAGACCAATGTGGCTCAAGCAGCTGGGCTCCCGTTTACCATATAGGAGGTCCAGGATTTGATGCCCAGGGCCTCCTGGTGAGGGCAAGTTGGAACATGCAGCAAGGTGACCCATGCGGAGTGCCAGCTCACATAGGAATGCCGCCTTGCACAGGAATGCCACGCTGCGCAGGAGTGCCAGCTGATGCAGGAGAGCTGGTGCAGCAAGATTATGCAACAAGAGATACAGAGAAGAGAAAATAAGAAGATGTAGCAGAACAGGGCAGCTGAGGTAGTGCAAGAGAGTAATTGCCTCTCTCCCACTCCAGAAGGTCCCAGGATCAGTTCCTGGAGCTGCCAAATGAGAATACATGCAGACACAGGAGAACACACAGTGAATGTACACAGAGAGCAGACAATGGGGGAGAAATAAATAATTAAATCTTTTAAAAATTAAAAAAAAAAAAATCCAGACATCGAGCAGACAATAAGCAAAAAAACAATGAGCAGACAACAAGCAAAAAATGAGCAAAAACAAACAAACAACGAGCAAAAACAACAAGCAAATGAATGATGGAGCCATCTGGGGAGCAGGGAACTAAAAAAAAAAACACTGTCAATTTTATTGAATTCAGAAGCTGTTCAAGGCAGGAGACTAAGAAGCCAAACAGAAAGACAGATTAAAAAAAAAAAAAAAGCACAGTGAAATTTTAGCAAGTTTATGAGGCAGAAGAGACAAAGATTAAAATTTAGTACCTGCCAGAGTTGAAGGGCCTTAATGAATAGGGACCCCAGGCTCTTAGTTGGAACTCTTGGGAGGAACTGGGCCAAAGCTGAGGTAAATTTAGTTTTGCTTTAATTACGATTCAGCTTCCAATTACTTTAGTTCCTGCTTGGATTAAGATGCTTAGCTCTTTCTCTACCTACCAAAGGAAAGGTGACCCTTCTCTAGGGGAAAATCATATCATTCAGAGCCTCTTCAATTTTTTCCCCCCACTCTAATCCATAATTTATTACTCCATCCTGAGACCCTGGGGTGATGATGACCACTCCACCTCTCAACTGAGAGGGGGTTTCGATCCCACATGGCTGGTGGATGGCTCTCGTGCCCACAGCTGTAGACTTTCTCGGTTCCTTGTGCAGTGGTAGTCCATCCTCACCCCCCTGTCAGTTGATCCGGGTAAGTCCAATGAACTAGAGAGTAGGTGCTGTAACACCACTGAGGCTCAGGGTCTAGGTGGCACATGGATAGTCCAGAGATTCAAGTCTCCTGGGCATACACTAACTCCAGTGCCAACCAAAGGTTCAATAAAAGGGATAGAAAAAAAATGTGTAGAGAGGTCACATGAGTCCAATTCCATCACACTCAGGAGCACAAATTCCAAAATAGGGCCTACTGGCAAGCCACCAAACTTTTAAGCCATCTGCCATGACTGTAGGACCTGTTTGTCTCTGTAGCCCTCAGGAGCACCACTAGCTAGGGTTGTATATACTTTGGCTGTCTCAGAATTCCTGCTGAGACATGCATAAGCATGACCCCTCTGATGACCTCCTGACTCATTTTGAAGTCTCTTAACCATATAAACTCATTTGTCTTTACCATTTCCCCCTTTTATTCAAGGTCTTTTTCTAGTTGCATCACCAGCCGGGTGCTTGGTAGTAATCCCTTTGTGCCAGGGAGGCTCATCCTCAGGAGTCATGTTCCATGCTGGGGGGAAAGTAATGCATTTATATGCTGAGTTGGCTTAGAGAGTGGCCACATTTGAGCAACATGGTGGTTCTCAGGAGGTAACTCTTAGGCACCCTGCAACACTAGGCCAAGTTGAAATTTCAAGAGCAACAGACTCCTAAGCCTAGTCATCAGTATCAAGGACCCATCATTGGACCATCCTTCTTCACTGGTCATTGCCTTTGCACTTGGGGGATTGTTGCTGTTCCATTAGGGAATGTGGCAGAGCTCCCCAGGATAGGAACTCAGCACTCCCTCAGTTGTCACGTGAATCTCTACCCACTGTGTCAATACCCAAAGAACATATCTATATACCCTGCATGCATACCCAGGTGAACTCCCTACCATGCATCCCCCATCAATGATACCCCACACCAATGTTCCTCCCCTGCCATAGTTGAAACCCTCTGTGATCCAAAACTTCTTAAAAAATGAAGCCTAATATATTGCCAAATCCAATTAATAGGAAAATGAAATAGTAATGATAGGTTTAAACATTAGATATAAAATACATAATAATTTAGAAAAACTAAAATAAAGTATTAAAAAATTGGGGTATTAAAAAAATGAAAAATACTATAAAAATTTTTTTGGACATTTTACCTTTCATTACTGTAATAGATGTTGTCCTCTTCAATTTTTAATAGACAAGATTCAGCATCCATTAAAAAATTACTGGGTATACCAAAACACAGGACCAAAGGATGGAAACTAAGAAAGAAACAGTAGAAACAGGCTTACAAGATACTGGAGTTATCGGACCAGGATTTTTAAATAGCTATGATTAATGCATTCAAGAAAATAAAGGAAAAGATTAACAATTTCATCAGACAATTAGAATTGATTTAAGAACAATCAACTGGAAATCATTGTCTCCTCTCTAGAATGAGATGAAGAGAAGTCTGCAGGTGGCCCCTGCTATTGTCAAGTCTTCACTCTCAATCTTCTATGAGAAAAACTTGGATGGTGTGACAGTTTGAATTTGGTGAATCCCAAGAAGAGATTGTATTTTTGAAGTAACCCATTTCTGTGGGTGTGGGACACTTTTGATTGGACTACATCAGTGAGGTGTGACTCAGATTGAGTCTCTGCCCTCTTGTTGGGTCTTATATAAATGGAGACACACACAGAGAAGTATAGAGAAAGGAAGCTGCCATTTTTTATCCTGCCATGTGAGAGAAAGGAGAAAGAAGAGATAGAGCGGACTCCAGGCTTACCTACAGAGGCATGGAAAAAGGCCCACAAGGGGTGGGCACACAGAGCAGCTCAAGGCTGAGGAGATGAGCCATCTCTTATGCCTGATCGTCATATGGCAGGACGCCAGGATCACCAGTAGCTGACTTTGCTGAGAAAGCATCTCTGAAGGTGCTTTGATTTGCACATTTCCTGGCCTCAGAACTGTAAGATTTTACTCCAATAAAATTCTCATTATAAAAGTCAACTGTGGGGAGAAGGTGTAGCTCAGTGGCTGAGTGCCTGTGTCCCATGTACGAGGTCCCAGGTTCAATACCCAGTACTGGGAAGTGGATTTGGCTCAAAGGATAGAGCGTCTGCCTACCACATGGGAGGTCCAGGGTTCAAACCCAGGGCCTCCTCACCTACGTGATGAGCTGCCCACTCGCAGTGCTGATGCACGCAAGGAGTGCCATGCAGGCACGTCCCGCACATAGAGGAGCCCCACGCCCAAGGAGTGCACCCCGTAAGGCGAGCTACCCAGTGCAAAAAAAAAGTGCAGCCTGCCCAGGAGTGGTGCCACATACATGGAGAGCTGACGCAGTGAGATGACACAACAGAAAGACACAGATTCCCGGTGCTGCTGACAAGAATACAAGTGGACACAGAAGAACACACAGCGGATGGACACAGAGAGCAGACAGTTGGGGGGGAGGGGTAGGGAAGGGAAGAGAAATAAAAAATAAATCTTTGAAAATAAGGAAAATACCCAGTACCTCCAAAAAAATTGAATAAAAATAAAAGCCAACCCAA
Source organism: Dasypus novemcinctus (assembly GCF_030445035.2). Classification (NCBI taxonomy): domain Eukaryota; kingdom Metazoa; phylum Chordata; class Mammalia; order Cingulata; family Dasypodidae; genus Dasypus; species Dasypus novemcinctus. The sequence goes on from NC_080687.1 coordinate 36,443,564, forward strand.
TTGGTGCAGCTCTGTGGCAAAATAAGACAGGTGGGTACTGTTTTAGTTTGCTAAAGGCTGCCAAGGCAATATACCAGTAATGGGGTGGCTTTTACAATGGGGCTTAGTGTAATGTATAAGCTTACATTTCTGAGGCTGAGAAAATGTCTAAATCAAGTCATAATCAGGAGATGCTTTCTTCCCAAGCTGCAGCTGTGGGTGATTAGGCACATGGCAGGGCACAATGACAGCATCTGCTGGTCTCTGCTTTTTCTTCCAGATCTGTTGTTTTTAGCTTCTGGCTGCCTCCAGCTTTCTTCTCCTGTGGTATTCTCTCTTGCAGGTTCTGTTGATTTTAGCCTCTAAGAGTTTTTCTCTTTGTCTCTGCATGTTTCTTCCATTTATAAAGGACTCCAGTAAGAGGATTAAGACCCATCCTGGGTCACACAATCTAACAAGGCTTAACTGAAGTAATTTAATCAAAAGGTCCCAACTACAATAGGTTTACATGCACAGGAATGGACCAATTTAAGAAGATAATTTTCTGGGTCCACAAAACTCAAGACACAGGTACATACATGCACACACACATAGATACACACACACCTCTCCCAAGATCTTTTTATGTGTAATGTCGATCAAATTCAGATTTATGAAGAAAAAATATATTTAAGTCTGTGGAAGCATTCACAATATTCTGAATTTATTTGGTTATAAACCTCTGCTCTAAAATATTTTCCAAAGTTTCTCTTAGAGATTATATAACTTAAAAGTGAAAATAAATGTTTAAGAAACTAAATCTTTAAAAAAACATTAAGAATAAAAACTTACCTTTTTATTCAAAAGCATTTGGCATATGTTGTCATATTGTTGTTTAACTTTAAAAATTCAATATAAATATTCATTGTGGAAAGTGAAGATGAGAAAAAAGAAAAAAATCATCTTTAATTCCAAGGATAAGCACCACTAAATCTTGGTGTTTTTACACTTCCCCAATTTTTCTATTTACACATACACACACAGATATGATATAGCCTGAGATTAGACTATACATATTGTTTTGTATCCTGTATTTCTTTATATATAATAAAAGTATTTTCCATGTTACTAAATATTAACATCATTTTTAATGACCATATTATATTCCACTGTATGACTAGACTTTCATTTACTTAATCTGTTAGACTTTTAATTTATTCCTAGTTTTCTTGCTATTAGAGATGTCACTGCACTGAACATTTAAAAAAAAAAATTTCTCTGCCCTCCCCCCCGCCCCAGTTGTCTGTTCTCTGTGTCCATTTGTTGCGTGTTCTTCTTTGTCCGCTTCTGTTGTTGTCAGCAGCATGAGAATCTGTGTTTCTTTTTTTTTGTTGCATCATCTTGTTGTGTCAGCTCGTGTTGCCATTCCTGGGCAGGCTGTACTTTCTTTTGCGCTGGGCGGCTCTCCTTACTGGCGCACTCCTTGTGTGTGGGGCCCCCTACGCGGGGACACCCCTGCGTGGCAGGGCACTCCTTGCATGCATCAGCACTGCACGTGGGCCAGCTCCACACGGGGCAAGGAGGCCTGGGGTTTGAACTGCGGACCTCCCATGTGGTAGGCGGATGCCCTAACCACTGGGCCAAGTCCGCTTCCCTGAACATTTTTTATATACATTTTTGCACACTTCTTAGATGTTTCCTTCAGATATGTTCCTGTAGGTAAACTTCCTGGATTGAAAAATATAAACATATTTAAGATTCACATTCTTGCCCATTTTGCAATTTCTCTTTCTATACCTATTTTTAGGTACAGGAACTTTACCCAAGATGGTAAGCTCCTGGGTATGAGGATTCTGGTTTATCTTAACCTTGCATTATCCACGTTCTCTTCACAGGACTTAGGGGTGGCAGGGCTGGTGTGAGGCACAACTCAGTGAAGATCAGCGTACCAGTGACAATGGTGAAGGTGTCTGAAGGACTCAGAGAAAAAATATGTGAATTTCCAAAGGGAAGGAAGGGACGAAGTTTTAACGTCCCACTCCTTGTTTGACCCAGAGAAGTACAGTGAACTGAAGTTCTTGGGAGTGCAGTGACACCCCTGAGAATAAACATTCCTTATCTCCGTGAAGGCCTTATAGAATCTACTCCAGGAGCCTGTGAACGCTTGGGAGCTCATTTGTGTATGCCCAACGTCGCACAGCGAAGTGGCTAAATGGACACACTCGTGCGAATCAGTGAGGTGCTGGGTTCCCAATCTGAGGTGCAATACTGAATGACTCGCACATAATTTCAGGGACTGCCACTCTACCTGTCATTGCAAATGAAGTGCTTTTTGGAGGCTACGTTGACCCACACCAACCTTATTTTTCCTCTGTAATTGGAGTGGAGGTAGCTGAAAGTGGAGGTAGACTCGGAGCTAAGTGGGTCTGGGACTTGGGCAGGCAGTGGAAAGAGAGGGGCTGTCAGGGTGTGTGTGTGTAAAAGTCTAGACACCATTTCCTTCCAGGGATTGTCTTCCCTTCCTCCTTGCCCCTCCCTCCCTATTTTTCCTTTCTCGTGGGTGGACGCTCCCGCCTTGGTCCAGAGCCCAGAAATGGTGGGGTTCAGTCCCCTCACTTCTTAGCTAAATACCCAGCGCCTAGCGTGCCAAGTAGGGCTGTTTTCAGTAGCGAAATCACTAGGAATTAACAGCTCTCTCGGCCTCTCCCTCTCGGTTTCCTCCTTGGGTTGGTTGGAAACTTCACCCAGACACCGAAGAAGCTCCGCCCTAGTATTTTTTTCCACAGGCCACCGGCTGAGGCCGGGTAGGACACTCGCCCACCCCCGACCCGCACCCTGCCCTCAGGGAGGTCGGCGGGGACTCATTTCCCCGAGGGCAGAGGCGGGCTTCGAGGGCAGGAAGAGGAAGGTGGAGCAAGTTGTAGCGAATCGCTCCCTCGCCGCCCAGGCTCGCCCTCGCGCGGGATCCGGTCTCCGGGGCAAGTGGCCGGTCCCCGGTTCCGACTCCGTCCCCTTCTTCCTACTCCCGGCGCCCGCCCCGGCTGAGGCTCCCTCTGCTCCCCGCACCCGCCTTCCTTTCTTCTTCCCCTCCCCGCCGCCTCGGAGGGGGCGCGGCGTGGGAGAGGCTCCGGCCGCCCGCCCGCCTCCAGCCAATCGGCTCGGCCGGGACGGCGCCCGGCCCCGGCAGGCGGCGACTCTCGCGGCTGCGGACTAAGGCGCCCGGGCGGCCGCCGAGCCTCCTCCCCCTCCCGGAAACGCGGGGCGGGGTCCCAGGCCGGGCCGCGGGGGCGGGCACGGGGGCCGGGCCGGGGCGGGCCTCGCAGCTGCCGCCGGGCGGGGCGACTCCGCGCTCTCGGGCTCGGCGGCCGCTGCTCGAGGACTCCCGCTCCCAGGCAGCCGGCGCGAGCGGGCCGAGGCCGCCCCGGCTCCAGCCGAGCAGCAGCGGCAGCAGCTCGCCGCGAGGCTCCGCGCTCCACGCGCCTCCGCGCAGCCCCTCCCCGGCGCGGTGCATGGAGACGCGGCCCGCCGCCCGCCGCTGAGCGCCGCCGTGGGGAGCGGGACCTGCCGGGGCTGGGGTGGGCTCGGGGTCCGGGCGGCCCGGACGAAGCTGGACTCGCGCCTCCCCGGCCGTCTCCGCCACTCGAGGTCTGCGTGCGGGCAGCGGGCCTCGTCGCCCGCACCGACCGCGTCGGCCCGGCCGTCCCGTCCCAGGAAGTGGCCGTCCTGACCGCCATGGCTCACTCGCCAGTGCAGTCGGGCCTGCCCGGCATGCAGGTAAGCGGGAGCCCGCGGCTGCGGGAGGGGAGGGATGCGAGGGCGCGGGCGGAAGCGGGGAACTTGGCGGTGTAAACACAGCCCCCCCACCCACGCTCACCCTTCCGGGGTCGCGCCGGAGCCTCCTTCGCGGGCTCCCGGCCGCTCCGTGCGCGCGGCCCGAAGCTGGGGAGGAAGCCCCCGGAGCGCCCCTGCGCCCCGCCGGCCCCGGCGCGCGGGACCGGGCGCCCCTGCCCTCGCCGCAGCCTGCTCTCGCGGGTGGGGGAGGGGCGCGGTGAGCGCGGCCGGGGTCCTGGGTGGAGGCGGCCCTCGCCGGCCGCGGGGCGCAGTTGTTCGGGAGGAAGGTGGGAGACCCGGCCTTGGGTTACCCGCCGCCTCGCCCTCCCGGCCTCCTTCGTCCCCCAACTCCTTCCTGAGCTACAGGCCCGGCGTCGGCCGCATCCCCGGGGAGAGCCGATGTCGAGAAATGCCCTTGGAGGCCCAGCTTGGTCTCCGGGCCCTGTGTGCGGGCTCGGGGCGGAAGAGACCCCCAAGGCCCCTGACCCCCACCAGACCTCATCCCCCCTCTCCCCCCGGGAGAAGGGGGCGGTAAACTTGCGGGGAGGGAGGGGAGCTGAGCGCGTGCCCGGACGGGTCCTGGGCCCCCGGCTGCCCTGTCGGGGTGGAAGGGGCGAGGGCGGGGTGTCGAGGAAGGTGTAACTGCTAGTTCCACCTCTAGTAGAGTTGTTCGGAGCGTTTTGTTCTGGTGCTGACGAGGGAAAAGTGCAAGCTTGGAAACCTCCAGGAAGAAGAAATTGTACAGCTTGTTCTCGAGCGTCCCGGGCGATCCAGGGTTTACCTACCCGGTCCCGGGAGACTGGACTGTTGCTTTGAGACTTTTCTGGATTTAGAGTAGTTTTTTTTCCCCCAGCAAACCTTCCCGTTGATACTTTGTGGCATCGTGACCTACCACTGAAGTTTATTGGTGGAGTCGAATTTCAAATTTATACTAATTCGTTCAGGTTTTTCACCACTGATGACTGCTTTTAGCCTTGGAAAAATAAAACCGCCATCCTTGGCTGATTTGTAATTTTTGTAAACGCACAAATGGTAGCAAAATGGTTAGGATTAAAATCAGTTAGGATATGTTTTTTAAAGTTTTGCTCTCCCAAATTAGTGAGCATAAGAGTTTTAAGAACAACCAGAAGTATCCAAGAGGATTGTTTGTTATCATATAGATATCAGTGGACTAATTTTCTTCTCTCCTCCTTGAGGGCTAGAGTTGTGTATACAGACCTCTTTTGAGCCAGGCATCTGCCCCTCTCTTCAGAGATAATCATTTTTAAACATTAAAAGAAAAAAGAAAAAAGACTGGGTTTCATCGTTGTGGTTTCAATTCTAGAAAAATAGGAACTCAGAGTTACTACTTTAGTGGCATCTGTAATTTTAGCCCGACTTTTTTTTTTTTTAAAGGAGTAACAGTTAAAGCTAATGTTTTAAAAGTGTGACTAGGAAGATGCTTTAACAAAGTCTCTCCTGGAATCTCATTTAAAGTGCTTTTAAGCTCACCATTTTAAACCTAATACTTTGCTCACCATTGTGTAAAAATCAGATGGAGTTTTTGAACGTATATTCAGAGACAGGGTGAACTGCATGAATAAAAAAATTTCTTACCAGTAAAATAAGAATGACCTCCTATAATAAAAAAATACACTGTTGATATTTACTTTACACCAACTTTTACATGGTGTTAATAAGTTTGTAATTCTAGCTCAAATGCCTCATTTGTTGTTTACCATGATGGTATTCTGCCTTTGTGGAAAAGTGAATCGGTTTGAAAGCCCCAGGGACTGGTGCTAAGAAGTCTGTATCATTTGGTCACCAGTTCTTATCTGGTCTCAACTTTTTAAAATTTTTTATTAAAGAGCGTGTGGGTCAAAATTTGGAAGTCTTGGGAAAAGAGGATACATTTCCTTTAATAACTTTGCCTTTCCTAGATGGTGTTACAGACTTTTACTCAGCTTTCTCAGTATAAAAGTTGGTACATTTTCTCAGTGAAAATGATGACCAAATTTTCAGCAGTTACAGTTTTAGAAAGTGGCTTAAGACAGACTCATTTCTATACTTAAGTACATCTACAGACCTTGGTATGATAACTGTTTTTGAGTGTGCCATTTGGGGAAGAACATTCCTCTCCTTCTCCTCCCAGCCCCCAAAAAAGATAAACAAGTCCGTTTATTTGCAATTTTGACTTAGCAGCTGCTACTCTGGGAGGCTTCCCGTAAGAGTTGTTGAGGAATAAATTAAAGGCACAACTCGGTTTAATGTTGTGCAGGATGAAATGAAAGGAGAGTGGTACATAACCCTTTTGTGCCCTGCCTTGTCTCCTATCCCTGTCTTCTCCTGACCAGGGCTTATAGTGATGGGATGTTGGCTTAAAATTTTCAGAAACGCGGTACCATGATTTGAGGTGGCCTAGCAAGGATGCTTAGGAAAATAAGGATTTTAGCATGAACACCACTTTTCAGTATCTTGCAAGTCATTTTTATGTCTGTTAATTCTTACTGATTTCCCTTAAGGCAAAGGTATAATTTATCCCATTTCATAGATGTGGAAAGTAACAGTGATGGATCTGAACCCACCTACATGGCAGATTGGTGATTTGAAACCAGGTCCATACTCCTACTTAACCATGTTGTATTGTTGCTATATTATTACTTTTTCTAATGTTAAAAGTTTATTTCAGTCCAGACTGCATTTGTTGAAGACATCAGACTTCCCGAGATTGATGTTGTATTTATTCAGTCAACAACTGTACTGAATGCCAGTGTGTCAGGTGTCCTAAGTAAGGGGTTGATGATTGTAAATGGGAATGAGCTGCTATTTTTAATAAATATTTAATGAAGTTTGCTAGGGTGGGTTTTCCTTCTGCTGCCCAGTTTTATATTAGCAAGGGGGTAGGGGGAGGGAGAGAAACGAACTGGATGTAGTAACTGCAAATAGAAAATCGCCTGATTTGTGTATATTCCCTGTCCTGCACTTCTTCATTGAATTCACTCAATTTAATTCAGATGAAAAGAAAAGCAAGCTTCAGTTGGAGATTGGAGCACTGATCAGTTTTTTAGTTTGCATGAGTAGTGATTTAAAAAGACTTAGATTTTGGTTTATGTCTTTTACAGAAGGAGGGAAGGGATGAGTAGTTTGAATTGTTGGAGGCTCAGGTGTCAGCAAGATTGCCAAGGGAGACTTTTTAGTAGTGTTGACTCAAACCTTGGTAATTTGAACTCTGAATGAACATTTTATGGTCTTTTTTTTTTTTTACCCACTCTTCCATTCCCCTTGCTTTTGGGCCCTTTTTGCTAGTCTACCCTGAGAAGTAATAAGGAATGTGTTACTGTTAGTTGACAATGCAAGTTTTTTAAAATTACTGCTATTATATACTTATATCAATAATTCTTCTTCCTTGTTTCTTTAATTACTGTAACTCAACACAGTTAAGAATTTGTTTTCCTTGAAAGTGCTTTTTTTTTTCCTCCAGGGGAGGGGCTCAAAAGATCTTTTAAAGTTAAAAATTAAAAACAAACCACATGCTTTTGGAGGAGTCCAGGACATTTTAGTTCTAACCCCAGATGTTGATAATGTTTCCCATAGAACTAAGTCACCTTGAAGTTGAACTTGGCCATCCCATAGAACTAAGTCACCTTGAAGTTGAACTTGGCCAGATTAGATTTTTCTAGGTTAATGTAGCACAAGAGTCTCTGTACAAAGTAGGTACTGGCCTGAGGAAGCCATCATCATTGTTTTCTAGCTCCTGTATGTAATTTTTGTGCTGATCTTTGAGTTGCTGTTCTGCTGTATGGAGCTGAACTAACTTATGCATTTGACACAGGTAGATACTGTTTTTCTGTTAGTATTTTTCAGGGACTTTGGGATAAGATGTAGTGTGAAGAGTTACCGAAGAGATGAGCCTGCTGATAATCGCTGTTTCTTAACAGTATATTTTTACAGTCACACTCTTAAAGGCAAAGAGTAGGAGTTTGATGATCTTTTGAGAAACATGCTACTTAGCTCTTTTGGGTGATTCAGAGTTGCCTGTTTGGAAACCCTGTACCTTCAGGAAATGGACCACTCCCAACCAACTCTTCTGTGGCTTTTTGTATGCTTTAGCTTGGAATTATTATCATTAATGGAATCTTGGTGGCAGGAGTGCAGGAAATAGAAGTTGCACTCAGCTTTCTGTTGCTGCTTAGAATCAATCACCATTATTCGATCAGTTTGTGGTAGTCATTTCCCAAATTCATGTTTTTTGCAGTGGAATTTATTTTAAAATCTTAGTGTCAGATGTTTTGGTGGAAAATCATGGCTATTACAACACCCCGCTCATGGTGTTTCCTTATCCAAAATTGCTCCCAGGTTTCCAAGGTTTAGATTAGGGAAGAAATGAGATACATGTACCTTTACTTGCTACAAAATATAAAGTAATTCCAAATTGTGATTACAAAGACCCTGTATGTGAATTTCAAATGAATAACATTGTTAACTCTAGAGACCTTCAGAGTATGTTTTCATAAGGGTTCTTGGTCAGTAAAAGAAACATTTTCTGTGCAGCACCCTTTTGGTATCTGAATAAATTGTGGGAACATTTCAAGTTTTACATTAAAGCTTACCAAATATGTAGCTGTATAACTGGTGTTAATCTTTTTATGAAGTCCCTTGTTTAAAAAGAATTTTAGACACTAAGATCGGAAGCATGGTTATAGGTCCAAATCCTTCATTTTATTTTTAAATATTTAGGATTTTTGTTTAGTTTCTATTTTAAAAAATTATGTGTGTGGTGTATAATTTAAAGAATCAACTACATAAGGTTTGTTTTGAAAGACAGCAATACTTACTGCTTTTCTCCATTTCCTATTCCCCAAAGACAACTCCTTTGAGCTTTCCTGCTTGATTTTTGTTGTTGCTCCTTTTTTTTTTTTTAATAAAATAAAGAACATTTAAAATTTGCTACTTGTTTCTAGTTTCAGATTTATTTTATAGACCTTGGACTCTGAAGATAAGGACTTTAGTTCATGTCCTTTCCTCCATTGCTCAGCAGCACCCCCCCATATCGTTATAACTTCAGTTTAGTCAATATATAGTGTTTATATTAATATGATGGTAAACAGCTTTCACTGTGGAGCCCTTAGTAAACTGTGATAACTTTAAAAATATTTTTTGAAAGTTTTTTTTTGGGCAGGGGTAATGTTCTTATAACTTATTCTTCACTTATTGTCTAATTCTCTTAGGAAGTTCAAATGTAGCAGGCGTTTTGCCACCTTCACCATCCTGAGGACTTTCCTTGAGCCTTCTGACCTGCTTCAGTCTTCACACTTGGTACTCCACTGACGTCCTCTGGCCTTTCTTTACCGTCTTTATCCTTGGGATTCCCTTTGCTGTTTTGGGTTGGATGCCCTGTTTTCTGTGTTCCTTGGAGTCAGCCTTCTTGGTTTTTGCCATTGTGGTGGCAGAACATACCTTGCAATAATGTCCCCTGTAAGGGTGCATGAACGATAGGTTTTCTGAGGCCTTGAATATCTGAAAATTACTTTAGTTTTATGTTCCCACTTGATTGATAGTTTGGCATGGTATAAAATTATAGGGTGGAAATTATTTTCCTTCAGAATTTTGAAGGCGTTTCTCTAATGCCTTTTAGCTTCTAGTATTGCTGTTGAAAAGTACAGTACCATGCCCTTACCCAGTTCTTTGTATGCTAGCTCTTTTGTTTTTCCTGGAACTTAACAGGATCTTAACTTTTTCTTGTATTTGAAGTTTCACTGGGATATGCAGGTCTATTTTTATTCTTTTTGACAGGTACTTGTATAGGCTGTTTCAGTCTGGCAACTTAAAACTATTTAAACTATTTTTTTGATTTTCCACCTTCTAGACTGGTCTATTCTATTTTCTATGTTCTCTTTCTGAAATTTTAAATTTTTTATAATTTGATGTTCTACCTTCTAGACTGGTCTTAACATATTTCATTTTTTTTAGGAGGTTCTGGGGATTGAACCCAGGACCTTGTACATGGGAAGCAGGCGCTAAACCACTTGAGCTGTGTCAGCTCTGCACAAGTGTTCATTTTAATGCTATTTTCCATCTGTCTTTTTTACTTGGTTTTCTGGGAGATTGTCTCAACTTTATCTTCCAACTCCTCCACTGAGTATTTAGTTTCTGCTCTTGTCTTTTAATTTGTAAGAGGTATTTTGGTTCTCTGAATGTTCCTTTGTTATAGTATCCTTTTCTTGTTTTAGTTGAAATACCTGCTCATCTCTCTGAACATTTTAATTGTAATTTTTTTTACTGCCCTAAATAGATTTTCTTCCAGATCCCCTTTTCTCCCTAGTTTTTAAAATTTTATATTAAAAAAAAAAATTAGAGAAGTTTTGAGTTTACAGACTAGTTGGTTGGTTTTAGTCTCTTTTTTTTTTTTAAGATTTACTTATTTATTTATTTATCTCCCCTTCCCCCCCACCCCAGTTGTCTGTTCTCTCTGTCTATTCGCTGCATCTTCTTTGTCCTCTTCTGTTGTTGTCAGTAGCACGGGAATCTGTGTTTCTTTTTTTGTTGCATCATCTTGTTGAGTCAACTCATCGTGTGTGCGGCACTTATTCCTGGGCAGGCTGCACTTTCTTTTGCACTGGGTGGCTTTCCTTACAGGCACACTCCTTGCATGTGGGGCTCCCCTACGCTGGGGACACCCCTGTGTGGCACGGCACTCCTTGCGCACATCAGCACGGCACTCCTTGCGCGCATCAGCACTGCACATGGGCCAGCTCCACACGGGTCAAGGAGGCCCGGGATTTGAACCACAGACCTCCCATGTGGTAGGCGGACGCCCTAACCACTGGACCAAGTCCACCACCATAGTCTCTAGTTTTTTTGTATGTGTTGGAGACCACCCGTGAAGATCTGCTCAGTATTTTTAGAGGGGGTTGGGGACTACAAAGCTGGTTGGAAAGGTTTTAGCCGTTGCTTTCACTGTTATCACTGTTATTACTTGTCCATATAGCTGGGGAACCATTGCTGTCAGATTCTTTCAGCTTTTTATCAGTTAAATCAACCTGAAGAGAAGCCTTTGACCTACTGGATCTGGAGTGGTCATCATCCACACTTGGTACATCTCCTGGACTGTACCAAGATTCCCCAGGGGTGCCTCTTCTTTCCTTGTGCTTGAAGAGCCATGTCTGCCTGAGGGGCGAATGGAAGAAATGGACTGGGTGGTGGTTCCCCACCCTGCTTAGCTTTACTTATTTCCCTGGTTTTAACAACATGCTGCCTCTGTCTTCAACTGTGCCTGCAAGTCATCTGGCCCAGAAATCCTGTTTTTCCTTTCCAGAGAAAATACTTCCAGTTGTTTCCTCGAGGGGGAATGGTCTGGGGCAGTTGCCTGGCTGTGAGCAGTGTGGGAAAGGGGGTCTGGGTATCTGACCCCTTCTTGAATTGACTTTCAGTCACTCTTCAGTTTTAGACCTTCCTATTCCAGGGGTACCTGATTCCACCAGATTGCTGTGTTTGGGGGATTTGGTGCTGTGAATTGGGTTGATTCTCTTATTTTTTTCTACCTCTGGGTCAGGAGTAGTATTCCCCTCCCCTCATCTTTTTTTTTTTTTTTTTTTTAGGTAAAAATATTTTTTTTACCACAACCTACTTTCTGGCTTCTGAAATTTCATTATTGTCTTCTCTTTCTTTGTAGTACACAGAGGGTTAGCTTTTTAAGAAATACACTTTATTATGGTTTTAGTGGAATTACAGGAAGGAGCAAATTAGATACTTAACGCTTATTGAGTTCCTCTATCTCAAAGTTGCTCTCCTTCAATTTATAGATGAAGGCTAAGGACTTGAAGAGAATTCCAGGGTTGTAGAGCTGCTCCTGGCCTGAGGGCAGAGACTGTTCTCTCCATCATGTGATTTTGCCTTTTATTTTTTCTTTGTAGATGGAAGTGTAAATATCTGAATATATATATTTCCATTTCTCTCGTAGTCAGTGACCTCTCCCTACCAGCTTGAACTGAGAATCCTCTTTTCACAGTTCTCTCTCAGATTTTTTGGTCCGAAGATCTTTTGGGCACAGAATTTCAGGAAGCCCCACAGTATCTCTTTGGAGATATATTGGTTAGGTTGATGGTTTGGGGGTCCAAGACAATTCCAGCACTGAGTGTACACTTGCTGGCACGTGCACATTCCACGATGGTGGGCATGGGATTGGCCTGGACTTGGGAGTTAAGACAGACCCGCTCCATGAATGAATGACATGAAGGGTGCATCTCTGAAGAGGGAACGTTGCTCTTTTGGGTGTTGCCTAAGAGTGATTCCTTACTTAAGAAGAAAGTACTTTCTTTGTTAGAAATTTACAGTGATGAACAGTTGAGTGGAAGTGGAAAATAATCCAGAACTCAGGAACTAAGTCTTGCTTGGCAAATATTTTATACAACTAAAAGTAAAGTTCAGTATGTTTAAATCACAGTTCTTCAACTGCTCCCTGAACACCTGATGAAGAAAGGTATTGTTTGAACATTCCTTTCATGTGCTTGAGGCAATTTCATCAAATCAAACATTTTTAAGAGGAAATTTTAAAAGAAAGAGAGATGTAGGTAACAAAGAATTACTCATTTCTTCAATGGTTTCTACCAGTAGGCAGATTTTACTTTTTTCCCCCCTCCTTCATTGTATTACCCTCATTAATTAGGTGGAAAAAAGTAAATGGTGCCTGTATGGTATTGCTGTATTTATGTTGGTTTAGAAAATAAACATCTTGAAAATTTGTTACCTTTAGTGGGACCCTTGCAGGAAGGAGACTAATTTTATTGAGTTCCTTCTGAGGGCCAAGCATTCTGATAGGTTTCTTATGCCCTTGTTTAATCTTTACTGATAAGCCAGTTTTACTGAAGAGGAAGCTGAGATTAGGGTGATTATTACATTTGACCATGGCCCTCAGCTAGAAAATGGCATGACTGGGATTAGAGCCCTGACTTCGGGTGCTAGAGTTTGTATTCTTTTCCTTCCTTAACACAGAATGCCACCTTCTGCCATGTGCTTTGGATTCCTTACCAGCTGCTGCCAGCACCCCTCCCAGCCGCTTCCCCACTCCCCATTCAGCTTCCCGAATGATCGGATCGTGCATAGATGACAGCTTCCATCAGACTGGCCCAATCAGGGATAGTAACTGGTGGTATCTGGAGCACTCATCTTCTCAGTATTTTTGTTTGTTTGTTTGTTTTTTTCTCAAAAAAACTCTTTCCTGGAAACTCTCATTTGCTTTTTTTTTTTTTCTTTTCCCTTTCCAGGTTCTTTTTAATAAAGAAGTTATAGAATTATAGAAAACTTATGCAAGAAAACAGAGTTCCCTTATGCCCCATGCTACACTTTTCTCTATTAACACTTTGCATTAGCATGGTACCTTTGTTACAATAATATTGAAACAATATTTTTATAATTATACTATTGGCTGTAGTCCATAGTTAACATTAGGGATTGTGGATATGGTAGGGAGGTGGTTTGAGCTTGAAGATGTTTCCAGCTCTTGCCTTTACCTCCACTCTCTGCAGGGCCCTCAGCTGCTCCTTGGGGTAGGTCTAGAGCCTTTAACTGACTTGCTTAGTATCTTTCAGGTATTGCCCAGATTGTGTTAACAAGTATTCCCTGAAGAAAGTACCCTATAGTCTCAAACTAAATTTCTCAAACTTTGTTATTTATCAGCATCACTTGGAGGGCTTGATAAGCTGCAGACTGTTGGCCCCAACCACAATTTCTGATTCTGTGGGTCTGGGGTGGACGGAGGCTTTGCATTGCTCAGGTGTTCCTACGTGATGCGATGCTGCTGCCTCTGTAAATAACCTTTAAATCCTTACTGCTCCCCAATTGGTGGAACATGCCAGTTGAATTAAAAAATCAATGCTTGTGACTTAAGGCTTGTATTTGAGAAGTCTGACCTTGGAACTGCTGGCCTAAGGTATTAGGGAAATTGAATCGAATATATATATATATACACACACACATACACAAACATTTATATATATTTAGGAGGTACTGGGAAATGAACCTGGGACCTTGTACATGGGAGGCAGGTGCTCAACCACTGAGTTACATCCACATCCGAACTGGATTTTAACTGAATAGAATTTCTACTGTTTTAGCTATTTTACTAATTTATTAAAATTTTTACTATTTTATAGATTTACTATTTGAGGAATGCATCTCTCTCTGAACTAGCATTCTGTGTTTTTTTTTTGAAAAACCCTAAACTGGAACAGAAACCTTGAACCTGATGATCTTCCACAAAGTTGCTAGGATAACCTCTCCTAACTGTTGTTTTCATCATGTTCCTCCCTACTTAAGAACCTGTGGTGGCTTTCCAGATGAAAAAGAAACTCCAGCTTAAAATTCAGGGCCCTTTGTTAATACCCAGCATCCTCTTTCGCTGCTTTTCAACCACATCTCCTGTTTGTCAGTTCACTTCCCTGTCATTCCTCGCAAGCAGGTCGGGTGTTGGTGCCTCTTTGAACCTGCGCTTCCACTGCAGGTGTTGCCTTGGCTTCTCTGGCAAGTCCACATCCACAGCTCTTGTCCAGTATCTGGCTCCAGACTCAGTACCGTGAGATTCCTTTGCCAAGTAACACCTTGTGTGCTGTTAGTATTTATAAGATGAGTGATATTTTTTGTTGTCTTAATTAGATTTTAAGCTTTCTCAGGGAAAGTTTTCATCATTTACCAAGGCCCGGCCCTGCCTCCCCGCCCCCCTGCACGCCACACACACACACACACACACACACACACACACACACACACGACACAGGCTCCCATTGAGTGTAATGAGTGCATAATGTCAGAATTTTTTCCCAGTTAAGAAATTAATGGGCTCTTTGGCAAAATTGATTTTCTTTTCTTTTAGTTGTGGTGTTTAACACTTGATTGAGGTTATAGCATACATATGTTTTTGAGCCAGAAAAATATTCCAGACCAGTAGATTTTTAAAAATGTTTGGGATGTCAAGGGGTTTTAAGCTTTGTATAAGTAGTTTATTTTATTTTAAACTCAGAAATGGTCTGTGTTTCTGTATTAGCTTTTTAAAAAGTTTTAAATAATGCAGTCCTTTGTTAAGGTGCACTGTTAGGTTTGGCTAGACTTTGATCTTATCCGACTTTCTTCATTGAGTTTTATTTACCTTTTTTTTTTGCCTTTATTTCTTCAGTGCATTATATTTTTTCTGAAGTTTGTCAGAGTTCAATACATGAGGAATTGGAAAAATTATTTTATAAGGCTTTTTCAAATGTGAGGGTAAACAGTATGTCAAGCAGAGTTAGGGGAGTGACTATCAGGAAAGGTATTCATTCTGTTGGCATTGTTCTCTATTCTTTGTGAATGAAAAATAGGTAGCCTTTTTAAAAAACACTATGTCATGCAGAACGCTTTCCTTCTATCGTCATAATTAAGAAAAAATCAACAGCTTACATGAAGTGAAACCACTGTGTTTTCTGGCTTCCTTACAAAGACTGCCTGTATTATCTCTATAGCGGTGGGCGGTCTGATTGAGTGTGCACACCTTGTAGTGCTGATAGGCTCAGTGCCTGAGCAACAAAATTGACCTGGGGCCCTGGCGCAGGCAGTCCTCGGGTGTGACCTTAGGTAACATGAGATGGAATTCCATTTCCCCAAAGGTTTGAGGCAGTGAGCACAGTTAAAACAACTCTTGAGTTAAAAAGATGTGTTCTCAGTGATATACCTGATTATTCCTTGTGAATGTGTTATTATTGGTGTGGAATTTGTTTCTTGAGGTCAGACTTTGTCAGCTCTTCCAATCCCAAATATGTGTGAGTGTATGTTTGTGTGTGTATATATAATGTGTTATTTTATTTTCTCTTAGTTGTAATCTGACTATATCAGTAGATAGCCAGAAAGAAGCTTGTTCTGTAGCACCTCCTGGTCAGAAATAATTTTTTCTCTTGTATTTTCAAGAGGACAAAGTTTATCCTTAACATCCTGCAAAATAATTGGAGTGAAAAGTTACTTATGGTTAAGACTTTACACTCTAAAACATTTTAGGGATTTAAAGAAAGGTAAAATTACCAGTATTTTTATTCATGACATCTTGCATTGGCCTGTTCTGTAGCAATGGAATAATGCTGCTTTTGAAATTTCATGAAAATGATTCTTCCCTTCTTTCATCTTTTTTTTTTTTTGCACCAGCTTAGCGATAGTACTGTTAGTTTCTGCTGGGGGATTTGTGATAGTGCAGCGCTTTGAAAACCAGCGGAAGTGTATGCAGTTGCTTATCTGCTGCAGTTTGTGAGTCAGGTTTCCCATTCCGCACATGTTGTGTAGCCTAGTCAATTAAAAAATAATGTGAAATGTGGGGTTAAAGCTTGGTGAAGACAAGGACACTTGTTTTTTTTCCTGGGACCCCCCCTCCCCCCCCCCCCCGTCCCTCATTAATTTAATTTAAAAGAAGTATATGTAATCCCATTATTTGAGTATTCCTCTTTTTTCTTTTTGCTAATTTTCCAGTTCTCTGTGTACTTACATATCTTTGCCATCATAATATGAGTGCTCTTTTTATATTTGTTTTCTATTCAGAGTGGTATTCTAAATATTGTCCCACATTTCCATATAGTTTTCTTAGGATTGTTTTAAATATCTTTGGGTTAGACCGTAACTCACTTCACTCCTTTAATATATGGCATGTTTCTTCTTTAGGGTAAAAGAGTTCTAGTCAGAAACACATTCCTGTTTGGATTTGCTTGTTAGAATAACCTTGGTGCTTTTGTTTGCCTTTGGAAAGAGAAAAATTACTTACCCTGCCGCTCTCTCAGCCTTCTCCGCTGGCATTACTGGAAAGCAGTGTATTATTTTATGAGTTGTATGTAGTTAATTACTCTGCTTATTATATTGATATGCAAGACCTCTCAGTGGTATTGTAAATTCATGCTGTGCTCCTTGTCCCCTGCCCAGTTGCGGCGACTGCATATGGACGATAGTGGGCAGAGGGTGTGAGTATGGGTGGGGGGATAGCATTCACACAAAACAGCAAACCACTCCTTTCCGGGCAGCCTGGCACATGACTGGCAGATGTACTAACCTGAGAAAGACAGCAGGCTCTGCCCAGCTGTCTTCTTAATTGTCCTTCAGATGAGTATTTTATATGTGTAGTAGATGTTCTTATTTTAAAAAAGCCTTTCTATGCTGTGTGTGTTTCTTTTTAGTCTTTTGATTTAATAAAAAGTTGAGATGATAAGGGAATTGGTAAGTGCAAATGTTGCCACTCAAAAATTACTGCCCTGAAAGAGCAGCCACGCCAAAACAGGTCCACTCTGCTTTTTAACAGTTCTGCGGTGTATGCATTTTGAGTGACTGCCCATGGTTGAGATACTTCATGCCCGTGTGGTGACGGTGCAGGCTCCATTGTCTGTCTCAGAGCCCCTCAAGGGTCTTCAGCAGTGCAGGGCATGTCTGTTAACACAAGACTGTGAGTAGCCCCTCATCATTTCAGGTTTTGCTGCCAAATGTTCTCAGATCAGTTTAGATTTTGCTTTCGCTGGAGTTATGAAAAACTTGGTTTTCAGAGATTTTGGAGTTTTGGGTTTTTGGGAAAGGTATTTGGACCTTTACTACTACCCTTCTATCGTATATATTTATTTTTTGATGGCTAGAAAAGCTTGAGAAAATAAAGGCAGTGATATGAGAATTAAGCATTACTGAGTTTTGCTAGAATCTGTTTGCTTTTCTCATGTATTTGAATTTTCAGATTTTTAAAAATATGCTGATTGTCTTAGGTGATATGTGTAACTCTTATGAGAATGAACACAGAAATGGACACTTTTTGATAAAAGTATAGGTAAAAGAAAAAGAGTACTTGTTAAACTTTGTTTTAAAGACCTTTGCTGTTCAAAGGTGAAAAAATTATGTAAGTGTAGACTATGTGGTCATTTACCTGATAGTACTTTATAAGATGGAAAATTTAGTAAAGGATGTATTAGTATTTTTTTTGTCTTTATTCATTTTTTTAATATTACATAAAAAAAATATGTGGTTCCCATATACCCTCCACTCCCCTCCCCCCACTCCTCCCCCCATAGCAACATTCTCCTCCATCATCATGAGACATTCATTGCATTTGGTGAATACATCTCTGAGCATCGCTGCACGTCACGGTCAATGGTCCACATCATAGCCCACACTCTCCCACGTTCCATCCAGTGGGCCATGGGAGGACCTACAGTGTCCGGTAATTGTCCCTGCAGCACCACCCAGGACAACTCCAAGTCCCGAAAACGCCTCCAAGTCTCATCTCTTCCTCCCATTCCCCACCCCCAGCAGCCACCATGGCCACTTTCTCCACACCAGTGCCACATTTTCTTCGATTACTAATCACAATAGTTCGTGAATAGAATATCAGTAAGTCCACTCTAATCCATATTCTGTTCCTCCTGTATTAGTATTTTGATTGTGGTTTTATTCTCATGTTCACCACTGTTTCACTTTGATGCAACAAGAAGGAAAATTAAAAAAAAAAAAAAGTTTAAAATATGGGCAGTTCTCAAACATGTTCCAGATTTCGTCTGTAAGTTTGTTGGTTAGGAGTCCAGCACACTTTTTTTAAGAAATACATTTTTAAATGATGACTAAACTGTTAGGGCAGGGTAGAAAAGCTTTTTAACCCAAGGATTAACTGACCTATAATCTTAAGAATGTGTGTTTGGGTTTCTTGTGCTGAAGGCAAGAAACTAGTTGGTGTAAGAGAGACAGTTGGAGGAGAAGGAAGAATTGTCTCTTTTTCTTGGTGCAGTTTTTCTGAGTAGTCCAAATTGGT
Organism: Dasypus novemcinctus; assembly: GCF_030445035.2. Lineage (NCBI taxonomy): Eukaryota > Metazoa > Chordata > Mammalia > Cingulata > Dasypodidae > Dasypus > Dasypus novemcinctus. The sequence continues at coordinate 36,462,114 of NC_080687.1, forward strand.
CTCTTGTTCTGTTGTGGATGTTGTCTTACCTGAGTATTCTTCCCCTTCCTTCAGTGCCTTCACCATGCCAGGAGGCTCCAGTGTAGTACCCTCTTTCCTCCTCAGTAGGTTTCAGTACTTCCCAATTAAAATTTCTTGTTTTGAAATTGATTTTAGCTAGGTGCTGGGAAAAGTCATACTATTTCATCCAAGTAGTAGACCTTAATTATGGGAAGGAAGAATGTGTATTGATCTAAACAGTTATCTGATTGATAAAATAACAGATAGTGAAAAATTTATGGCATTAATAGGAGGTGATATTTAGGGTTAAAGAAGTAAGATCTTCCATGTGTCAGACTCAGCTAGCATTGGAATTAGAAAGGAAAGTAAATGATAAATCTTGTCTTCAAGGAGCTTTCACTCTAGTAACAAAGGCACATATGTAAACATACATTTCAGTGGGATAAACACAGTTATAGAAGGGAGTAATTAAATATGGAGAGGTGGCAGTTTGGAAGATTAATTGAAGAGTGTAATGCCTGAGCTCTGTTCCAGAAGAAGACTGTCTTTTAAAGGGAGAGGGATTCCAGACAGACTAGAATACTTGAAAGCAGAAGTTTTTTTTTTTTTTTTTAATAGCATGAAGTGATTGGAAAAGTACAAGGAATTTACTTTTGCTGGGACTTGAAGGGAAAGGGGGAAAAATGACCGGACATTGAAGAGGTAGTTGAAGAACAGATCAAAAAGGACTGTACTGAGTGGTTTGGGCTTTAGCCTGTTAGTTAGGTGATGTGAAATTCCCAGGAAGGTTTTAAGAGACCGAGTGAAACCAGTTTTGGATTTTAAGAGTTTGGTGGTTGGACTGGATTGGGAGGAATTTGATCCATAGCCTTGGAGACTTGCTGTTGCCAACGTTAGTTCTGAATCTGGGGCTGAACTGAAGCATCGGTGGCTGGGAAAGAGGGGGATGATTTGAGAGAGGACTTGCAGGTAGCACGGGCCGGGTCTAGTGAAGATGGCAGTGAGGGGAGGGGTCCTCGCATGGCCTGCAGGATTCTGGCTTGGGTATATGGGTGAACAGTGGGGCCACCAGTGGGCCCAGAAGGTGGAAGATGAAGAAACATGTAGATAAGGAATTATTTTTCCGATACTTGGATAGTAGTTGGAGGACACCAGCGGGTGTTTACATATACGGGTCTGGAGCTTGAGGGAAAGAGTCCAGGCTAGGGACCGAACGTGGTGATTTATTAATTAGGTCATCCGTGGCAGGTACCAGGGTGTGGAGGGCGGGTTGAAAGGGGAGGAGCTGCATTTCAGATCTCATAGTCACGCCTGCATTAAAGAGGTTCTCCACCCTAACTTTATAGTTGCTTTTCACAGTGTTGGCTTCTGAGCTCTGCTGTCCCAAGTGTCCAGTCTTCACACGTGATCTCATGGCAGCTGCAGTGCTGTGGCCCAGAAGTGAATGGATGGGGTCAGAGGGGCGCTGAGGGTGGCTGATCTGTTATCAGTAGAAGCAGTGTGTGAGCTGGTTGTTGGTAAGTTAGGAGTAGCTTGTAGGGTTTTAGATGACTGGAGTTTCTTTTTAAACAGTTTTATTAGATGCGTCAAATGCCAGAACTCAAGTACTCAGTAAATACTTCATTTTGACCCTAAATCTCCTTAATGTACAGTTTAATGGGAGTCACTTCTCTAAAGTGGGACAGCAAAGTAACCTTTCATTCAGCTGAATAGCAAAGTTTAGCAAGGATGTTGTTTAAATAAACATTCCGTTTTTATAGAGTTATACCTGCAGGTCAACTAAACTGAACACACTTGAGTTTTAACCTGATTCTGGGTCGCTGTGGTGCTTCTTACCTTGCTGGGTTTGGCGTGGCCCCGACTGGTGTTGACTCCTCACACTCGTCAGTAGGGAGTTTTCAGTTGTAGGTAACAGTGACAACCCCAAATAGTGAAAGCAGAAAGTAAAAAGGGATTTAATTCCTCACACAGTTGAAAGGGCTTCCAGCACAGCCGATCTCTATGGTGCCATCAGGACCAAGGCTTGTGGCCCTACCTGGTTGGTGGTGCCTCCTTCTGCAGGTGATCCCTGCAGGTGGCACAGGTGGCTGCCAGAAGTTCTTGGCTTTTCTTACGTCATCCTGAAGGGAAGAAGAACACCTCTTTTTCAGTAGCTCTAGCACCTGCTCCTCAGAGGGTGCAGGTGGGCCTGGCTGAGGGGGCATCCCTAATCCTGGCCCCTTCACTGGCAAGAGGGGTGGGTCTCTGCCCAGTCAGTGTGTCCTGCTCACCCTGCTGGGGAAGCCAAGAGAAGCGATCAGCAGTTCCCCAGGGTTGGCAGAGAGAAGGCTTCGGAGGTAGACTCTTGGTGCAGGGGCACCTTAATAAATGAATGTAGAAACCAAGCACATTGTCACATGAGTGTATGCCAAGAAAGACCCTCACCTAAGGGAGGGCCTTAAAATTAGTTTTTATAATAGTTCTTATAATTCTAGTATATCTCACCTGAGAGAGATAAACATTTATGTAAGAATGAGAAACTAGTAGATATAGGAAGTTTTTATTAAAAAATCCACCCAAGCATTTTCTTTTGGAAGTTAGTTTTAAAGTTGGAAGTGTTTGCCATGAGACCAGTGGCATATCGTGCCAACCGTAAGTGATAGGAAATTATGGAAATGGCAGAATGTTTACAGTGAGACAAAAGCAGAATTGAGGATTATCGTCAACTCTGGCAGCTCGATCATTCAACAGGTACATACATGGATCTAATCTGGAAATTAATAAGGAAAAATGAAAGCAGTGTTGGTTAGGGTATTTTGGGTGATCACATTATTAGTTATTTGTACAACTTATCCTAAAATGGCAGTTTTAAGTGGAGGTTTTGGAGTTTCATCTAGGTGGTTTAGTTTTCGTTACTTATTTTAATCTGCAAAAGGCATAATGTTTTATATAATTTAGGGGTCTGGAAAGTATAATTTATTTAACTTGGCAGGTTAAATCAGAACTCTTGTTTTATTATTATTTTAGCCAGAGGTAATTTTAGCAATTAAAGTGAAATGGCCCATTTAAAAATAAGTTCTGTGAAGAGAAGTGGGTATTAAATTTCTTTGGAAGTATGGGCTCCTTGGGGGTTAACTAGAATAATGAGGATATTTAAAAAACATGTCATTTTGGTTCTACTGAAATATTTTTCTATGTATGCCCTTTTTTTCTCATAGGGTTCTTTAGTTTCTGTCTAAAACCAAAGTAGTTTCTCACGGTGTGGTAAAGCCTGGGTGGGTAAAGCCATTGGTCAGTCTGTCATGAAAGCTGCATGCGCTTGGGGTTTTCAAGATATGTGGGTCCACATTATGCATTAGAAGTTAGTGATTCTTGGCGGCCAGCCACGAGTCTTAACAGGGCATTTCTAGAGTTCCTTTTGGTCTCTGTCTTTCCAGTTATTTTGAAGCTCGTAAATTAAAAGTTTTAAGTGTATCCGCTGAGAATTGAAGCACCTTCTTCTTAAAGTAGATCTTTCTCTTTTTTTTTTTTTTGGTTCTAAAATTTCCATTATCCTGTCCTTTGTTAGCTGGGTCAAGCGGAACAAGATCTCACCCCAGGTATAGGCGAGGCCCTCCCTCTCTGCCTCTCCCTTCTCTGTGTACTTGGCTCTTGTAGCTCCTGAGGCCCCTGTGTACCTGACGTCACCTTGATGACCTATCTGTCGTAGGCCTCTCTTATATCTGACCTTGGTTTGGGACACAGGGACTTAAGACCCTGTGTCCCAAGTTCCTGTGGGTGACTGTTGGGAATATTAAGGAGAGAGCATATCACATGAGGCCTTAAAAAAAAAAAAAAATTAAACAGACTACTATAAGGCTTCCTTAAAATTAGTTTTTATAATTCTAGTATATTATAAATCTTTAGAGGTAATACATGACTAATTATTTTAAAAATCAAGTAATACAGAATTGCATAATTTTATTCCCCAGGGGCAACGAATGTTGAGAGTAAGGCTTCTGGGGTTGCCTTAATTGCAAAGGATTGGTCACTGTTTTACATTTAGAACAGAAGGGAAGGCTTGAGAATTCCATTTGCTTTTTTTTCTTCCCTATCTTAGCAGTTCCATCAGAAATATCTACTAACTTGTTATCAAGACCCCTCAAGCAATCCAATTTCTGCCAGCACTTAAGTGCTTTTGATACTCCTGATGAGACATGATACTCATTCTTCAACCAACAAAGATTTATTGAATGTCTGGGGTATTTAATGCACGATGCTGAAGGCTGGGGAAGATGGATAAGATATACCTGGTCTCCTGAATAGCTCACAGCCCTGTGTTGGGCAGCATTCAAGCAAGCAAATGGACTGTGGAGTACAGAAGATATTAACTGTAGAAGGGTACAAAGTGGATATGTAAGAAAGAAGTCTTCTAATTGAGGTGACATTTGAACCATGTATTTGAGCATTTCTTTAAGGTGCAGGGGGGTTCATAGGCATTCTCGGCAGATGGGGTCTATTCATAGATTAACTGTAGTTTGGGATGACTGGAATAGGTGAGTTAGATTAGTATATTTTCCATTCATTACTCTCAACTGAGATAATGGAAAAGAAAAGATATTAGAAAGACTTAACTGTTTGAAATAAGCTAAAAGTGCTAAAAACAGAAAGGAAGTGTAAGAGGCGTTTCAAGCCAGTTGGTCTCTCCTTCTAGAATGGGATAATTCAGATGAAATCTAAAGTGGGCTTGGTGTGGTCTCTTAGCTTATTTTTCATTTGCTCTAGAGAGAAAACAAGATTGGAAACCTACATAGGTTGATTATAGGCAGGTCACAGTAGGTATGCCTGTTTATTTAAACTTTTGATTTTGAAATAATTTCAAATTTATCGGGACAGTTGAAAAAAATAATATAAAACCAATACAGAGAACTCTACTATATCTCTACCCACTTACCCAGATTTACTGACTTCTAACATTTTGATACATTTGTCATATTCTTATTTTCTATGTATCTCTGTTATCTAAAAATTTGAGAGAAGGTTGAATACATATTGCTACTTGAAATTTAATATGTCCGTGTACATATTCTTAGAACAAGGCTATTCACTTATTGTACGTACTTAACCACATTAAATGTACTTATCAAGTTTTAAAAAGTTGACATTGATAGAAAGCATTCAGTTTGTATTCCAATTTTTCAGTTGTTCCAATAATGTCCTTTTGGGCATTTCTCTTCCATTATTAGATGGAATCATGTATTGGATTTAATTGTCATTGTCTCTTGAGTCACCTTTTTAAATTGTGGAAACATACATGACATTTCCCATCTCACCCACTCCCAAGCATACTATTTAGTGGGATTAATCAAGCATACAATGTGGTGCTGTCCTCACCATCAGTTGTGATGAGGTCCTATCTATTTTTACTTTGGTTGCTTGTGCTTTGGGTATAAAGTCTAAGAAACCATTGCCTAACACAGGGTCCTGAAGATGCTTTTCTTACATTTTCTTTTAGAATTTGATAGTTCTAGCCCTTGTATTTAGGTCTTTTTTTTTTTTTAAGATTTATTTATTTTATTTTATTTCTCTCCCCTCCCCCCCACCCCCACCCCAGTTGTCTGTTCTCTGTGTCTATTTGCTGTGTGTTCTTCTTTGTCAGCGGCACGGAAATCTGTGTTTCTTTTTGTTGCGCCATCTTGTTGTGTCAGCTCTCCGTGTGTGTGGAGCCATTCCTGGGCAGGCTGAACTTTCTTTCACACTGGGCAGGTCTCTTTACAGGGCGCACTCCTTGCGCGTGGGCCTCCCCTATGCGGGGACACCCCTACATGGCAGGGCACTCCTTGGTGCATCAGCACTTTGCATGGGCCAGCTCCACACGGGTCCAGGAGGCCCAGGACTTGAACCGTGGACCTTGCATGTGTTAGATGGATGCCCTAACCACTGGGCCAAGTCCATTTCCCTTGTATTTAGGTCTTTGACCCATTTTGAGTTGATTTTTATATGTAGAGTGAGGTAGAGGTCCTTCTCCATCCCCCCCTCCCCCCAATCGAGATCCATTTTCCCCAGCATCATTTGTTGAAGAGACAATTCTTTACCAATTGAGTGATCTTATTGAGTGGTCTTTACCACCTTGTCAAAAATCGGTTGAAAAAAATAAAATAAATAAGATCAAACAAGAAAAAAATAAAAGATAAGAAAACAAATCAGTTGACATCACCTTAGTTTGTTATAGGACAGCTGATGCAAAGTACCAGAAATGGATTGGCTTTTATAAGGGGAATTTATTTGCATTAAAAGCTTAACAGTTCTGAGACTGTGAAACATCCAAACCAAGGCATTAACAGCGGTGTTTTCTCACCACAATCAGCTGCTTGTGATTCTGGGGCCCCTGCCATTGGGGCTAAGATGGCTCCTTATCTCTCTGGAGGTTCCTGCCTTCCCCTGCAGAATCTGTCATCTCCTGGAGCTCTCTCTCTGTCTCTGTCTCTGTCTCCATTTATATCAGACCCAGCAAGAGGGCGGAGACTCAACCTGAGTCATGTCTCATTGATGCAGTACACTTGAAAGGGTCCGACACCCACAGGAATGGATTAGGTCAGAAACATAATCATTTTCTTATTGGGATTCATAAAAGAACTTAAGGCAGTCATTGCCATACGTATATGGGTTGATTGCTGAGCTCTCATTTCAATTTGCTGGTCTAAATGTCCAGCCTTGTGTCAGTACCATGCTGTTTTGATTACTATGGCTTTGTAATAAGTTTTAAGACTGGGAAGTGTGAGTCCTCCACTGTCATTCTTCTTTTACAAGATTGCTTTAGTTATTTGGGGTCCTTACATTTCCATGTAAATTTGATGATTCGCTTTTCCAGTTTTTCAAGAAGGGTGTTGGAATTTTATTTGAGGTTGCATTGAATCTATAAATTGCTTTAGTAGTATTGACATGACCTATTTATTTAGGTTGTCTTCTTTTTTTTTATTTTTGAAGATTTCTTTTATTAATTTATTCCCCTTTTCGCCCAGTTGTTTGCATTCACTGTGTCTGCTCGTTGTGTGCTTGTCTTCCTTTTTAGGAGGCACCAGGAACCGAACCCGGGACCTCCTATGTGGGAGGGAGAGACCTAATTGCTTGAGCCACCTCTGCTCCCTGCTTTATTGTGCCTCATTATCTTTTCCTCCTTGTGCCTCTTGTTGTGTCATCTTGTTTCATCAGCTTGCCTTCTTGCTCATCTTTAGGAGGCACCAAGAACCGAACCCCAGGACCTCCCGTGTGGTAGGCAGGAACTCAGTCACTTGAGCCACATCTGCTTCCCTGTTTAGGTCTTCTTTGATATCTTTTAGTAGTGCTTTGTAGTTTTCTCTGTACTATCCCTTCACATCCTTGGTTAGATTTATTCCTAGATATTTGATTCTTTTAGTTGCTATTGTGAGTGGAATTTTTTTCTTGATTTCTTTTTCTGATTGTTCATTGTTGGTGTATGAAAATACTGCTGTTGTTCATTGTGTTGATCTTGTATCCTGCTACTTCACTGAATTCATTATCTCTAGGAGCGTTGCAGATTTTTCAGTATTTTCTGTATATAAGATCATATCATGTGCAAATAGGGAACGTTTTACTTCTTCCTTCCCACCTTGGATGCCCTTTATTTCTTTTTCTTGCCTAATTGCTCTAGCTAGAGCTTCCAGTACAGTGTTGAATAACAGTAGTAACAGTGGACATACTTGTTGTTCTTGATCTTAGAGGAAGAGTTTTCAGTCTTTCACCATTGAGTATGATTTTAGCTGTCGGCTTTTCATATATGCCCTTCATCATGTTGAGGAGGTTTCCTTCTATCCCTAGTTTTCTAAGTATTTTTATCAAGAAGGGATGCTGGATTTTGTCAAATGCCTTTTTTGCATCATTTGAGATGACCATGTGTTTTTTTCTCTTTTTCCTTTGTTCTTTTAATGTGTGATGTATATATGAATTGATTTTCTTATGTTGAATCAAATCACCTTTTCATACTTGGAATAAATTCCACTGGGTCATGGTGTATAATTTTTTTGCTGTGCTGTTGGATTTGGTTTGCTAGTACTTTAGAAGTTTTGCATCTATATTCATAAAAGTTATTGGTCTATAATTTTCTTTTGTAGTATCTTTATCTGGTTTTTGGTTATGAGGGTGTGAGTTTGGACTCGTAGAATGAATTAAGGTGTGTTTCTTCTTCAATTTTTGGAAGTGTTTGAGCAGGATTGATATTCTTGGGATCTTTGGTAAAATTTTCTGTGAATCCATCTGTTTCTAGGTTTTTCTTTGGGAGGTTTTTGATAACTGAATCAGTCTCTTTAGTAGTTATTGGTTTGTTGAGCTCATCTATTTTTGAGTCATTGTAGGTAGGTTATGTGTTTCTCATAATTTGTCATTTCTTCTAGGTTATCTACTTTGTCGATACACATTTGCTTATAGAATCCTCTTACAGTCCTTTTTATTTCAGTGGGATTGGTAATTGGTAGCCCCCCTTTTCATACCTGATCTTTATTTGTATCTTCTTTTTTCTTTGCCTGTCTAACTAAAAGTTTGTCAATTTTATCGATCTCTTCAAAGATCCAACTTTTGATTTCATTGAATCTCTCTGTTTTTAAATTCTTAATTTCATTCATCTCTGCTCTAATCTTTGTCATTTCCTTCTGCTGTCTTTGAATTTACTTTGCTCTTCTTTTTCTAATTCTTTCAGTTATGAGGTGTTAGGACTCTGATTAGAGATGTTTCTTCTACTTTTTAAGGTAAGCATTTAGAGCTATAAATTTCCCTCTCAGCACTGTCTTTTCTGCATCCTGGAGTTTTTGGTATATTGTATTTTCATTTTCATTTGCCTCAAAATATTTCCTAGTTTCTCTTGTGATTTCATCTTTTTTTTTTTTTTATTAAAGATTTTATTATTTATTTAATTTCTCCCCCTCCCCTGGTTGTCTGTTCTTGGTGTCTATTTGCTGCGTCTTGTTTCTTTGTCCGCTTCTGTTGTCGTCAGCGGCACAGGAAGTGTGGGCGGCGCCATTCCTGGGCAGGCTGCACTTTCTTTTCACGCTGGGCGGCTTTCCTCACGGGCGCACTCCTTGTACGTGGGGCTCCCCCACGCGGGGGACACCCTTGCGTGGCATGGCACTCCTTGCGCGCATCAGCGCTGCGCATGGCCAGCTCCACATGGGTCAAGGAGGCCCGGGGTTTGAACCGCGGACCTCCCATATGGTAGACGGACGCCCTAACCACTGGGCCAAAGTCCGTTTCCCTGATTTCATCTTTAAAACATTTATTGTTTAAGATTATGTTGTTCATATTTCATATGTTTGTATTTTCCCTTTCTCTCTCTGATAATGATTTCTAGTTTCATTTCATTGTGGTCCTAAGACTAATTTTGTGACATAAGAGATGGCCTATCTTGGAGAATGACCCATGTGCCCTTGTGAAGAATGTGTATTGTGATTTTTTTTTTTTTTGGATGGTGTTTTGTATATCTGTTAGGTCTATTTGGTTTATAATGTTTTTCAAGTCATATTTTCTTATTGATCTTCTGTCTAGATGTTTTATCCATTATTGAAATCTCCTACCATTAATAATTTTAAGTTCCTCCTGTTAATGTAGTTTCTTTTTCCCTTTAAATATGTCAGTTCATATATTTTCAGGCTCAGTTGTTAGTGCATGTAAGTATATAATTGTTTCATATACTGGGTGGATTAACCCTTTTGTCAAAATATAGTGCTCTTTGTTCCTTTTAACAGTATTTTACTTAGGTTATTTTATTTGATATTAGTGTAGCCATCCCCATCCTCTTGATGACTATTTGCATGGAATATTTTTCCTATCCTTATGCTTTGAACCTACTTGTGTATTTGAATTTTAGGTGTGTTTCTTGTAAACAACATGTAGTTGGTGGTAGTAAAAATGCTTTTTTTAAAAGATTTATTTTTATTTATTTCTCTCCCCTTCCTGCCCGCCCCCTCCACGTTGTCTGCTCTCTGTCCATTCTCTGTGTGTTCTTCTGCGTCTGCTTGCATTGTCAGGGGGCACTGGGAAACTGCATCTCTTTTTTTTGTTGCATCATCTTGCTATGTCAGCTCTCTGTGTGTGTGGTGCCACTCCTGTATGGGCTGTGCTTTTATCATACAGGGTGGCTCTCCTGGCAGGGCGCAATCCTTGTGTATGAGGTATCCCTATGCGGGGGCGCCCCTACATGTCATGGCATTCCTTGTGTGTGGCAGCACTGCACAGTGGCCAGCTTACTACAGGCTCTGGGTATAGAACCTTGGATCCTCTGTGTGGTAGGCGCTCTATCAGTTTGTTGCGCCCTGTCCACTTCCCATGCTTTTTTTTAATCCATTGTGGCAATCTGTTCCTATTGACAGGAGAGTTTATTGCATTTACATTTAACTAAAATACAGGTCATTAGCCATTTTGCTCTTTGGTTTTTATAAGTCATGCACTTTTTTGGACCCTCAATTCTGCCTTTACTCCCTGTTTTTTATGTTTAGTTGATGTTTTATAGAAATAATCTCTCTTCATTTCCTTCTGTGTAACTTTTTAAATGTTTTCGTTGTGGTTATTTTGTGACATAAATTTGACATCCTAAATCTATAAGTCTCATCCTACTTGATACTGAACTTCTTTACCACAAACATGCTATGTTCCTTAAACCCCTCTGTCACCAAAACAACAAATTAGTTTTTTTATTATTATATATATTTTATTAGAGAAGTTGTGCGCTTACAGAAAAATCATGCATTATGTGCACAATTCCCATTTATTACCTCTCCACAAAAACCTAATGTGGAACATTTGTTACAGATTATGAAAGGACATGATCAGACAATTTACCACTAACTGTGGCCCACAGGGTATGTTTGGTATATTTTTTCCATATACCCCTTGTTATTAACACCAAGTACTAGTATTGTACATTTGTTAAACATTTCATGAGAGAATACTCATATTTGTATTGTCAACCACAGTCCATCTTCCACCACATGGTTAACCATGCCATGTAGTCTATCAAAAGTGTACACTCTGTTCCTCTCACTTTCATCACAGAGTTGTGCAGTCATTGCCTCAATAAACTTTTGAAAGTCTTCCTTAGTCCAAAAGAAAAAATCGCATACTCCCCTATTATTGACCCTTAGGCGATGATATAGTACCTTCTTTGACAATGATGCAAGAATATTATAATATTGTTCACTGTATTCCGTAGTTACATTAATTGTATTTTTCCCATGCATCACTGTGTTTTTTACCACCCTGTAATAGTGACATACATTTGTTCTGGTTCATAGAAGAACATTCCTGTAATTTTACTATTTACCACACTCTTCATCCACCTCCAGGTTCAATCTGTTATTCAGTCCCTGGATTATTCTCTAGTTTTCTTTGAATTGACATTTATATCCCAAGGGTCAATCTCATTTATAAACTAGCTGTGTTAGTTATACTCACTATCATGTGTTATCATTACCTCTATCCATTTCTACACTTTTACAGTTGATCTAATTAAAAATTCTACATACAGTAAACACCAGTACCCCTTTTCAGCCCTTATCTCCTATTTCCTAGTAACCTGAATTCTAGGTTTTAACTCCATGTGTTTATTCTTCTTATTTAGTTCATATTAGTGAGGCCATAACAATATTTGACCTTTTGTGTCTGGCTTATTTTGCTCAGCATAATATCCTCAGGAATCATCCATATTATCATATGTGTCCCAATTTCATTTTTTCTTACCACAGCATAGTATTCCATCATACGTATATACCACATTTTGTTTATCCAGTCATTGGTTGATGGGTATTTGGGTTGTTTCCATCTCTTAACAATTGTGAATAATGACACTATGCACATTGATGTGCAGGTATGTTTGTGTCACTGTTTTCAGTTCTGGATGTATTCCTAGTGGTAAAGGGGTTGCGAGAGCGTATGGCAGTTCTATATTTAGCTTCCTGAGGAACCGACAAACTGTCTTCCACAGAGGCTGCACCATTCTACCTTCCCACTAATAATGGAGTGTTTCTCTTTTTCCACATCCTCTCCAGCACTTGTTGTTGTCTGTTTTTTAAAAAAATATTGGCCATTCTATGAGGTATAAGGTGATACCTCATTGTAGTTTTGATTTGCATTTCCCTAATAGCTAGTGATGTTGAACATTTATTTCATGTGCTTTTCAGCAATTTGTATTTCCTCTGGGGAGAAATGTCTATTTAAGTCTTTTGCCTATTTTTAAATTGGATTGCTTGCTCTTTATTGCTGTGTTGTATGGTCTCTATATAGCATGGACAGCAAACCCCTATTGGATAGTGGTTTCCAAATATTTCCTTCCATTGAGTGGGCTGCCTTTTTACCTTCTTGATAAAATCCTTTGAATCAAAAGTGTTTTGAGTTTAAGGAGGTCCCATTTATCCATGTTTTCTTTCATTGCTCGTGCTTTTGGTGTAAGGTATAAGAAATCCTCACCTTCCACCAGGTCTTGAAGATATTTCCCCACATTTTCTTCTAGCTGTTTAATGGTTCTAGCTTTTATATTTAGGTCTTTGATTCATTTTGAGTTAATTTTTGTATAAGATGTGAGGGGTCCTCTCTCTTTCTTTCGGATCTGGGTATCCAATTGTCCCAGCACCATTTGTTGACTGTTTTGCTCCAGCTGGGTAGGCTTGACAACCTTGTCAGAAATCACTTGAACGTGGATGTGAGAGTCTGTTTCCGACCTTCGAGTTTGGTTCCACTGGTCTATATGTCTATCCTTATGCCAGTACCATGCTGTTTTTTTTCACCATTGTAGCTAGGTAATATAAAGTCTGGAAATGAGAATCCTCCAACTTTGTTCTTCCTTTTTAAGATGATTTTGGCTATTTGGGGACCCTTACCCTTCCAAATAAATCTGATAATTGGGTTTTCCATTTCTTTAAAAAAGTGGTAGGAACTTTTATCTGAATTGCTTTGAATTTGTAAATCAATTTGGATAGAATTAATATCTTAACAATATTTAGTTTTCCAATTCATGAACCTGGAATGTTCTTCCATTTATTTAGGTGTTCTTTGATTTGTCTTAGCATTGCATTGTAGTTTTCTGTATATAAGTGCTTTATGTCCATGGTTAAGTTTGACTGTTTTATTTGCTATTGGAATTTTTTCCTTTCTCCTGAGAATTGCTCATTTCTAGTGTATTGAAACACTACTGATTTTTGTGTGAAAATCTTGTATCCTGCCACTCTGCTGAACTCATTTATTAGCTCTAGTATCTTTGTTGTGGATTTTTTTGGACTTTCTAGGGATAGGGTCATATCATCTGTGAATAGTACAAGTTGTATTTCTTCCTTTCCCATTTGGGTACCTTTTATTTCTTTTCTCTTGCCCTATTGCTCTAGCTAGAACCTTTAGCATTATATTGAACGATAGTGGTGACAGCGAGCATCCTTGTCTTATTCCTAGTCACAGGGGAAAGCTTTCAGTTTTCACCATTGAGTGCAATGTAGGCTGTGGGTTTTTCATATGTGCTCTTTATCATGTTGAGAAAGTTTCCTTCAATTCCTGTCTTTTGGAGTGTTTTTGTCAAGAAAGGATGCTCTATTTTGTCAGATGCCTTTTCGGTGTCAATTGAGATGATCCTGTGATTTTTCTTTTATTTATGTGGTGTATTATGCTTATTGATTTTCTTATGTTGAACACCTTTCCATGCCTGGTATAAAACCCACTTGATCATTGTATTAGTCAGGTACTAATGCAGGAGGTACTGATGCAAAGTACTGGAAATCTGTTGGCTTTTATAAAGGGTCTTTATTTAGGGTAAAAACTTAACAGTTATAAGGCCCTAAAGAGTACAACTCATGGTACCATAGAGGTACTTCCTTACCCTACATCTCTTGCCACGTGTTAAAGCAAGATGGATGGTGATGTCTGCAAAGTGTTCAGCCTTCCTCTTTCCTCTTAAGGCTCTGTGGTCCCAGCTTCTTCCAGTCTCAGCTACAAGCTGGCATAGGGCTTGTCTCTCTTCCTCTGAGGATCCTTTCTTTCTGGGCTCAGCTGCTCTGTTCTCTTCACAAGGTCAGCTGTGAACTCTCAGGCTCATTTCTCTTCCCAGGGCCTCAGGATCCTCAGTGCATCTTCTCTGTATATCTACTTCCCCTGTTGTTGATTGAGCATCCGTTTATATAGACCACCAAGGGGGTGGGGACTCAACACTACACACCTTAGTGATGTGGTCAGATCAAAGCCCTATCTTGATTTAATAAAGTAAAAGTTAAGCCTCTGAATTTAATACAATAAAAAGGGGTACCATGCTCAGAGGAACAGACCAATTTACATACCTAATCAATATCTCTTTTTGGAATTCATAAGTAATATCAAACTGCCACAATGAATTCTTTCTAACATGTTGTTAGATTTCATCAGAGAGTTTTTTGTTGAGGATTTTGTCATCTATTAGGGAAATGGGTTTGTACTTTTCTTTTTTTATAATGTCTTTAACTGGCTTTGGTATTAGGGTATTTACTATTGGCTTCATAGAATGATTTTATGGCGTTCCTTGAATAAGATTGGTATTAAATCTTTGAACGCTTGGTAGAGTTTACCTGTAAAGCCATCTGGGCCTCGGCTTTTCATTTTGGGGAGTTGTTTGATGAGTGTTTCGGTCTCTTTACTTGGGATTGGTTTGTTGAGGAATGTTTCTTCTAGGGTCAGTGTAGGTTGTTCGTATGTTCCTAGGAAATTTTCCATTTCATCTGTGTTGCCTAGTTTGTTGGCATACAATTGTATCATTAGTTTTTATGCATTTATATTTGGATCCTGTCAGAAGTAAAAAGTGGGGTTACAAACCTAAAATACAATAGTTGTGGTATTTTAATTTACTCATGTTGTTACCTTTACCAGAGATCTTAATTTCTTCATGTAGCTTTGGTCTTTTCTTCTTTCCTTTCAACCTAAATTTATTCTATTAGCTTTTCTTTAGGACTGGTTTAGTTGTGATGAACTCCCTCAGCCCTTGCTTATCTGTGAATGTTTTAATCTCATTTTTGGAAGAGTTCTGTCAGATATAGAAACCTTGTCTGGCAATTTTTTTTCCTTTCACCACTTTAAATATATTATCCCCCTGCTTCTTGCTTTCCTGGTTTTCTAATGAAACATTGCGACTTAATCTTATTGAGATTCTCTTGTATAGGACATGTTGCTTTTCTCTCGTGGCTTTCAGAATTCAATCTTTGACATTGATAGTTTGATTATCATGTGTCTTGGTGTTTGTCTGTTTGGATTTATCTTGTTGGGAGTTTGTGAAGCTTCTTGGATGTGTATATTTATGTGTTTTGTTTAACTTGTGAGGTTTTGAGCCATTATTTCTTCGAATATTCTTCTCCCTTTTATTTTTCTTTCAGAACTTTCATTATGTCTCATACTTGTGTGTATTTAGTTATGCTTGGTATCATTTTTCTTAATTTCTTGGCTGCTAGCTCAAATAACTGTACAGTGGGTTGACTTAAACAACCAGAATTTATGGCCTCATGAGTTTATTTTTATTTATTTATTGTTATTTTTCTTTTTGGCCTCATGAGTTTAGAGTCTAGTTGGTTTGCCTCCTCCCTGGGTTATGGCTTACTTGACTGGCTGGCAATGTCTGGGTTCCTTGTTTCCCTGTCACATGACATTGTTTTCTTTCTCTTCTGGGTTCTGTTGACGTCAAGCTTCTTGTTCTTCCAACATGTGGCTTTTTTTCATAAATCCTTCATAAACCTTATTCAATTGGGCCCCTTTTTTTTTTCTCTTTAGGATACATATCTCAGCCTATCATAACCTAGTCCTACAGGTAAAATAGATTCATTCCATGATAACATCCCAAAAGCCTTAAACCATTTCAGCAACAAGTACAAGTTCTCATCAAAATCATTTATGGGTGTGGTTTACCCTGGGGCAGAATTCAGGTGGCTTTTGGACCTGTGAATACTTGAAAACAAATTGTCTGCTTTCTAAAAAGGAGTGGTGTGACAGGCATAGGATAAATATTCCCATTCCAAAAGGGAGAATTCGGAAGGGAAATAGAGTTCATGGGTCCCAAACAGTGTGTCCTAGCAGGGCAGTCTCCTTTAGATCTCAAGGTCTGAGAGTCATGTCTCGATTGATGCTTTGAGTTTTGGGCTTGCTGGAGTGGCCGTCCTATCCTTTCTAAGTACTTAGACACAGCGACCAAACTGTGAATAGGCTTTACCGTCTCTAAGCATTGGGGTGGCGGCACTGTCCCTGAACATTGGGCGGTAAGGCATATCCCCTCTAAACTCCAGGATAGATGGCCTGCCCACTCCAAGCGTGAAGCTGGACTTGTCATTCCCATACGCATTGGTGGGTCCATTTTCTTGGGCAGAGGAAATCTCTTTGGTCTGGATCTTGGCTTCCCTGATGCCCAGCCCTTTGTCTAGTGTGTGTTATGAAATGTGAATCATACCACATCAGCTGGAACTCTGGCAACGCCACTTTGTGCTCAACCGTTAGAAACCCGAGTTCCTCAGCTTTTGCTAAGCGATTAACTTGCCACATCTAGCTCTTGGCCTGAAAATGAAGGAACATGAGCTGCATGCTCTGTTTCAAACTGAACTATCTCATGTACTGTGAAGTTATTTCTGTTCTCTTATTTATTCTTTGGTGAAAACTATAAGTGACAAAGATTTTAACAGAGCCGTATTGATTTATACCCATATCTTCAGAAATTCTTATGATCTCCAATTTCTTTAATAGTTTCATATTTCCTTTTCATCTTCAGAAAAAAAATTAAATGACATTAAAAATTAATGCATTATATCAGGAGTTAATTTTTTTTTTATTTTTATTTTTTATTCTCTCTCCCTCACCACCCCAGTTGTCTGCTCTCTGTGTCCATTTGCTGTGTGTTCTTCTGTGCCTGCTTATATTCTTGTCAGCAGCACTTGGCATCTGTGTCTTATTTTGTTGCGTGAGCTCTCCGTGTGTGTGGCGCCATTCCT
Source organism: Dasypus novemcinctus (assembly GCF_030445035.2). NCBI lineage: Eukaryota > Metazoa > Chordata > Mammalia > Cingulata > Dasypodidae > Dasypus > Dasypus novemcinctus. The sequence continues at coordinate 36,479,051 of NC_080687.1, forward strand.
GGGCAGGCTGCACTTTTTTTTCGCACTGGGCGGCTCTCCTTAAGGGGCACACTCCTTGTGTGTGGGGCTCCCCTGCACGGGGGACACCCCTGAGTGGCATGGCACTCCTTGCGCACATCAGCACTGTGCGTGGGCTGGCTCATCACACAGTTCAGGAGGCCCTGGGTTTGAACCTTGGACCTCCCATGTGGCAGGTGGACACCTTATCTGTTGGGCCAAATCCGCTTCCCAGGAGTTAAGTTTTATTGAAGTTTTCAAGTGTATTATCTGTTTTAGTACTTTTCATTTTGTTTATTGGTGTTCTGTATGGAGAGACATGTTAAAAATGTAGTAATCATGGTGTTTAACGTAATATAATTCAGGGTGTTTAATCTAATATAGAAGGACATTTTCTCCTTTAGTTTATTATTACTCAGATTGATTTTAGGGCAATGGATTAGATAAAACATGGTTTGATACAAGAATTCTTGGACCATAGACTTTAAATTTTCCTAAAGTCAAGTCTGACCTTTCTTGATCTTTTAGTTTACGTTTGTGTTTGTGTGTGTGTGTTCATTAAAAGTGGGAATGTTGTAGCTCCTCTTTCATCTCAGTACAAATTCTTAAAATAAACTCATTTTTAACAATTGGGAGAGTGAAGAAAAAGAGAGGAGAGTTAAAAGCCACCCAATTCCAAATAACCACTAACATTTTAGTGTACATCCTTCCACACTTTTCTGAGAATGTGTGTGAGCATGCGCTCTCTACTTTTAAGCAAAAATGGAGTCATTCTATTTGTACTATTCTGTAATGTACATTTTCTTACTGAATATATTGGGACACTTTTTTATGTCCATAGATAAGCATTATTATGTTGAGTGGTTCGTTGGTATTCCATTGTATGACTGCCTCATAATTTCTACAATTCTACATTAATCTCTGCTTTAGGTAGTTTACAGCTTTTAAAAAAATACATGAAACTTCATTGGACATGTGAATCTTTCCACTTGTTTGTTTTCTTAGGATTGAGTATTAGAGGTAGGATTTTTGCTGCTTCCTTGTATTTTGTTTTCAGTCATGTAGGTATATGTATGTGGGATTTCCTTTGTTTCTGCGTGTGGGGTGTGCTTCTGCTTTTTTTCCCTTGGGATGATTTTAGATGGTGCAGGTGGGAGATGGGTGCTTCTTAATTAAGGCCTTGCTTCACTTGGTGATGGAATTAACTCTGCTGCCTCTGGTCAGCAGCAGCAAAGCTTGCTTTCTCCCCCAGGAAGCTGCTTCTGGTTAGGAAAGTAGAGATGGCCCTCTTCAGCCAGGCCTTCTGTGCTCTGTGTGCTTTGTGGTGTGGAACTGGGTCCCACAGTGACGGTCCCTGCACCCTGTTACCCCAGCCTACAGCTGCAGCCATTGGCTTTCCTAGAAGAGAGCATCTGGATCCCTCAGGACCCTCTCAGTTTCCAAGAGAACTGCTCTTTTAAGTCTGGAGAGTTGAGGATTTGTTCTCTCTTCTTCCTTCTTCAGCTAGGTTCAGATTTCACTGAATTTGGCAGGTAGTCTTTATTATCTGTGGTTTAGGGTTATAGTTTCCTAGTTTTATTGTAGATAGGCTTTAATTCTCATTTCATTTTTAAAATTAATTGTGAAATTAGAGTAGCATAAACATGCCTTTTAATTGCCTTCTTTTACTGGATGTCTCTTCATGTGTAATGGGCATTTTTAACCTTGGGTTCCACCAACATGTCCGATAGAGCTTAACCAAACTTGCCAGTTTACACTGCATGCTATTTTTGTTAAGCATAGGACCAAGAAAGACTCAAAGTTTCTTTTTTGTATAGCACTTTGTTTATATGACATAAATGTGTGTATCAACTAAATCTACTGAATCTACTAAATATCTAATAGTAGATGGTTAACTGTTTTGATGGAAATCTTTTAAATATATGCCAGTAACTTAAAAACTCCCTCCAACAGTGTTAATGGGTCACAGTTTCTCATTGATGAAAATTTGTCATGTGTCATTGTGAATGTCAGTTGTGATACCAAAAACCCTGAAAGTTTTGGTACTAGTAGCCACTTGATGCTCACCCAGCCCTCCTGCTTTCTGTTTCTGATCCAGTTGCAGCGTTGTCTTACTATCACAGCAGTACTTGACATGAGCCTGCATGTAACTCCCTTATAAAAAAATACCTCACACATGTTGCTTTGTTGATACCATTTGAAGAATTGAAGAAACCCTGAAAAGGAGATACCTTTCTCCTTAACTGTGGGGTGGTGTCCAGAGTCATTTGTGTTGGGAACAAATCCTTTTTTGGGCATGCAGCTTTTTATTTTTTAAAGCTGTTTTGCACTATATCCACATACTGTACACACATCTATTATTTCAGCATGGTATTTTCAGACTTCTCCCTCTGGGGACTACCTGGGACATATCCTGTCTGCCACATGGGGTGGTGTCCTGTGTTAAACTGTAATTCAGTAATGTCTTGAGGGGCTGCTTAAAGGATAGGAGTAAAAGGGTTTGTTCCTACAGCAGAGAGCCTCAAATTCCTCGTCGTTTTCTACTCTGTCTTTATTTTTTCTCTTCTCTGGCAACCAGAGCCATTTCTAAGGGTTGTCTACCCTCTGCCCTGCTCTGCCACTTTTACTCTGCTGCGAGTTAGAGCCCAGTTCTTTGGCCTTTCCTAGAGGGTGCATTTATTATGAGAACTGGGTTATTCTGAGAGAGACTGAAGACCTCTGTGAAGTACGTGCGAACTCAGGGCTCAAGATTCATCACAGCTATTTTTGTGCTTGGAGGCCTTTTTTCCTTCCTGCTTTTGGAGGGTTGAGGTTTCTAAAACCTGACCTGAATCAAAGTTGAGTTATTATACTTGAATAATTTTGTAAGCTTCAGTTAAATATATGCATACTTCAAGTTGCAGTTCAGCCAGGAGAGCAAATTTGTTGAATTATTCATTTGGTTTGACCTTCAAGGGTTTAGTGCTCTCTCTTTTTTGGGTAAGAAACAACTGCGTAGGGTGCTTGGGTAGGGACGGATTTTATTGAAGCTATGGATTTTTGGAAGATAGCATCATTGGCTATTTTTACTTGTTCAGCCACAGAGCAGAGCCATAGCCTGAATTTCTCTCCTTTTATATGGTGTTTTTTAGGCCCAGGTAGCTTAAGTTAGGTGTGTTCTCCCATAAAAAACTGTTTGGGTAGAGGGTTTTTAAACTACGGTGACTAGTGAGCTTGAGATTTTGTTCTCTGTCCCATTATCTCCACAAATATCCTCTAGTCAGTCTGTATATTTTCGTTTTGAGTTTGGAAATTATGGAGTCTGAATTTAAAACTGAATTGTCACTATTCACGGTATTCATACTTTGTGTAGATAGAAAAATACAGTAAAAGATTTAGAAAGTAAATTCGATAGTCAGCTTCCCCAGGGGCCATGGGTCCTTTGCTTCCCCTCAGTTTGACTTCACATTCACCTCCATGGAAAGGGGATTTGTAACAGAAAGGTGAAGTGGAAATTAGGAGCCAGGAAACTTAAGCATTTATTAGTATTTATTAGGCTCAGCCATGTGGTTTTGATGCGTGTGTTTCCTAATCTGAAGTGAATGAAATACCTTGTGGGCTGTTTTAGGATCTAAGAAGCCATTCATATGATGATTCTCTGAAAAGCATGAAGTCATCTGTGGGTGTGAGGGATTACTGTATTATCACCTGAATTGAACCCAAAATTTGTGAGGTTGACTTTTTTAAAAAAATTTTTATTCTTTAAAGGATTAATACACTCTACTTGTTTTCAGTCCTTTTGTCCTTTAATTGACAATGCAGAGTTGGCTGGAACTGTCCTTATTCAATATTTATTTAGGTTAGCCTATCTTCCAAAGGTTTACTTCTATAAGTCCCTACTAGTAATACTTTAAAATGGCTCACACATTAGTCAGTAATGGGAGTTGGTGGAATATGGTGCTAAGAAAACAACTAAGTTACAAGAGCTAGTTACCTACCACATCCAGAAAATAATACAGACTTTTGAATGACCCAAGTCTTCAAGCTAGGGTAAGAAATAAAACGTTACAAATGGCATATGATTAAAGCCAGTGAGGATGCTTAGAGAACAGCCACTGAGAAGACGGAGTGATAAGCCTTTGTCTCATACTTGTTCAGTGTTATCTATTTACTGAATTGCACTTAGAGCTTATTCAGTAGTGCACAATTGTTAAGGAAGAGCTATAACAATCTTGCTTTGAAATGCAAGATTTTTATTTTTCAACTGGTAAAAATAATGAAGTATTGAGTGAAGATGTTTTTGCTTGTTATATTCCATGCCACCTAGAATTTATGTGATACATCCTACTTAATCCCAGGTTTTAGTAGTACTGGTATCTTTTGTTTAGACCTACAAATAAAATATTTCTTCTTTATGGTAAAGTATAGTGGTTAAGGGTGGGCTTTTGAGACAAACGGGTTCAAATCTTATTTGGCAAGGGCAGGGGTTCTTAGCCTTTTTTGTTCCACAGAACCCTTTGCCAGTCAGGTGAAAACCATGGACCCCTTCTCAGAATGTAGTGGCAGATAATTTTATGACATTCAACATTGACATATCTTTAAATTTTAGGATTATTCAAAATTACGTTTTACAACTTTGCCATAATTTCAATATTTGATAACCTAACGCAATTCAACATCTGTATAAACAGTCATTTTTCAGGAACCATTTAGAAATTTGAGTTTTCCCATGGTGTCCTAAAACCATCTCCACCATCCTTAACCAACTTTTTTTTTTAACATTTTGTTTTTTGTTTTTATTTCTCTCCCCTTCCCCTCTACCCTGTTATGTGCTCTTTGTGTCCATTCGCTGTGTTTCTCTGTGTCCACTTGCATTCTTGTAAGTGGCACCAGGAATCTGTCTTTTTTTGTTGCGTCGTCTTGCTGCATCAGCTCTCCGTGTGTGTGGCGCCACTACTGTGCAGGTTGTGCTCTTATTTGCATGGGGTGGCTTTCCTCGCGGGGGTGCACTCCTTGCACGTGGGGCTCCCCTATGCAGGGGACACCCCTATGTGGCAGGGCACTCTGTGCGCATCTGCACTGTGTGTGAGCCAGCTCCACGTGGGTCAGGAGGCCCTGGGTTTGAACCCTGAGCTTCCCGTATGGTAGGCAAATGCTCTGTCAGTTGAGCCAAGTCTGCTTCCCCTTACCAACTTTTTTGCAGGCAGTTATCCACTGCACTCACAACACACTACAACAAAATAAAAATCATATTGAGTCCACACTGTACTGTGTATTGTTTAATAAATATATTACACCTGCACCAGCATGCCCCACTAGAATGATATTTTTTTAAAATGTTCATTTCAACCTCCTGGAAGCCTGGTTAAGAACCCTGATCTAGGGCAATTCATCTAATCTTTGTGTTGTGGTTTCCTTATCTTTGAAGAGGTCAGGTTTAAAGAATTCAATTGTCTTGGAACAGTGTTTGGTGCATTTACTAAAGTGGTTGTTTCTAAGTCAGAAATTACATCTTTCCTGAAAGAATTTTAGAATTTATTTTAAATTAGATTGCAATTTTCCTGAACATTTACCTTTTCTGGATCTAATACAACATGCTCTTTGTTTACTCACAGTCCCAAAGGTTTTCATAACATTGCTTTAATGAAAATATAAAGATGGCAGTTTTTCTTTTTAAACTTGGCTCTGAACAGAGACAGACACTGCACTTCATAAGTCAGAATACATCTTGAAGTTTCGGGCTTGTGGTTTTGATCAGCTTGAAACTTCACAGATCAGACACAACAGCATTTTGTGGCCTTCACTGACTGTTGGTTTTGCAGACTAGCTTAGATAAAGAGTAGACAGAAACATGAAGTGTTTGTAAATCATTAAGCTCTGGAAAAAGACACACTTTTGTTTTGAAAAAGCTGTTCATTCCCTGGACATCTGAGCTCCCACCATAGGCCAGCTGTTCTGCCAGATGCTGGGCTAGGTGAACTGGTGAAGCCCTTGCCCTTGAGACTCGCAGTCATTTGGGAAAGATGTTTAAAGAGAACATTTTTTTTTTTTAGTTAACTTTATTGAGGTACATTTTACATATCATAAAATTCAGGGTACAGTTCATTTTTAATAACTTAGTGTTAACAGCCACTATCCTCCCAATAAGATTCCCTCATGCTCATTTACAGTTAATTTCTGTTTCTACACCCCCCCACCCCCCCCACCCCCCAGCAACCAGTAAACTACTTTTTGTCTCTTTGGATTCTAGATATTTTCTAGATATTTCTAGATATTTCATGTAAGAGCGATCATTCAGTATTTGTCCTTTTGTGTCTGGCTTCCTTTACTTATTTCAATATTTTTGAGGTTCAGTTATGTAGCATGTTTCAGAACTTCATTCCTTTTTATGGCTGCTTAATATTTTATTGTATGGATATACATTTTGTCTATCCATTCAACAGTTGATGGAGACTTAGGTTGTTTCCAGTTTTTCGCTATTATGAATATGTTACTGTGACTGTTCACAGGCATGTCTGTGTGTGTACATAAGTTATTATTTCTCTTGGATGGATACCTAGGAGTGGATTGGTCATATGGTAGCTTTATGTTTAACTTTTTGAGAAACTGCCACATAATTTTCTAAGAGTCTGTCCATTTTTACATGCCTTCCAGCTATTTATTTGTTCTTCATTCACTCACTCATTCAGGTAGCGGGGCGGGGGATTGAACCTGGGACCTTGTATGTGGGAAGCCAGTGCTCAACCACTGAGGTACATCAGCTCCCCTGTATATGTGATTTTAATACAGTGCAGTAAAAATAACACTGACAGTTGATGTTTAGGACTTACTAGGCACCAAGATAACAATCAAGAAGTATGTTATTTAATCCTCATTATTGCTTCTGTGACATATACCTTGTGAGATAAGACTCCATTTTACAACTGAGCTTTGCTGGGATTGCTTTGCTCATTGTCTAGAATAAAAAAGATTCAAGGTGTGAATCTTGGGCCAGTCTGATCCTAAAACCAACTCTCTTAAGTGTTTTGCTTTGAACAGCTTTTGATTTTTAAAAATTTTAGTCTTATTTTCTAAATGCTGTAGGAAGTCCTAAAGAAGAAGCATGTGGTTATGTTCTTCCGTGTGTCTCACTGATGATGCATTAGTGCCATTTTAATATAGGAAGGGACAACCTATTATGATTCAATAGATTTACTACTGTTGTAGTTTCCTAGGCTGCTTAAAGCAATACCATGAAATGGTTTGGCTTAAGCAAAGAGAATTTATTTACTTACGTTTAAGAGACTGAGAAAATGTCCAAATTAAGGCATTAAGGGGATGCTTTCTTTCTGAAGACTGGCTGCTGGTGGTGATCTTTGGTTCCTCTGCTACATGGCAAGGCACATGGCAACAACTTCCTGTTCCCCTTCTCTTCTGGTTTTGTTGCTTTCAGCGCCTTTCATGGTTTTCTCTCTCTCAATTTCATTCTCTTACAAAGTAATTACAGTAATGGGATGAAGACCCATCCTGAATGAGGTGGGTCACACCTTAACTGAAGTAGCATCATCAAAAGCTTCTCTTACAATAGATTCACACCCACAGGAATGAACTAGATCCAAGAACATGTTTTTCTGAGGTACAAACAGCTTCAAACCATCACAACTACTATTTCCATTATAAAAGTAATATTATTGGATGGTCATTATAACAATATGGCAAAAAAGTGAAAAGCACTCAATAACAAAAAAGTTGTTAAAATATTTACTCTTTCAGAAGCATTTTAGTGTTATAGCCAGCTTAACCCACTCGTGAAAGAGGTATGTACATAAGGTCAATGTAACTGAAGTGGGCAGACTGGAAATTCTAAAAAAATTATTTATTTATTTATTACTATCCCCTGCTACCCCCCACCCCAGTTGTCTGTTCTCTGTGTCTATTTGCTGCATCTTCTTTGTCCACTTCTGTTGTTGTCAGCAGCATGGGAATTTGTTTCTTTTTGTTGCGTCATCTTGTTGTATCAGCTCTCTGTGTGGGTGGTGCCATTCCTGCGTAGGCGGCACTTTTTTTCTCACTGGGTGCTCTCCTTATGGGGTGCACTCCTTGCGTGTGGGGCTCCCCTACACGGGGGACACCCCTGCGTGGCAGGGCACAGATTGCACACATCAGCACTGTGCATGGGCCAGCTCCACACGGGTCAAGGAGGCCCGGGGTTTGAACTGCGGACCTCCCATGTGGTAGGTGGACGCCCTAACCACTGGGCCAAGTCCGCCACCCAGACTGGGAATTGAAAATAGTGTACAAAATGGGCAGCAGGCTCAGTCATTTAATATAAAGTTTGCTCTCTCAGTTTGGTTTTGGTGGGTATCAGGATCTACGGAATAACTATGTTTAAGTATTGGTCACCAATCCTTCTCTTTCCATCACTCCTTTCCCCCTCAGCCCCCAGGTCTGGACTCCTCCTGTGTCTCATTTAATTTTCCTTTTGATTCCTTCCAGAAATTGTGACAGGTTTTAGGAGGGTTGAAAACAAAGGTGTGTTTCCATTGGTCTCAGTAATGATGAAATTCTTTCACTTGAGTTTGGGTCTAAGTAAGAAAGAAGGGACATAGGGGGACATATAGAGGAAAGAGGTAGTGATGGGAGCCGAGCCTTGGAGGGGAGATAACAAGTGGGCCATGTGTGAATGTGGGTGTACGTGTGAGTTACTCCTTGAAACCTTTCTGGGAGAGATTCAGTTGTGAGGATTATTACTGCAGGGGATGCATGCATTTGTGTAAGACACAGGACATGGGGAGAGAAAAAAAGGTCAGCAAAAGGAAAAGGTTCTCCCTGTTGTTGAGTTTGAGGTGCCAGTAAGCTATCAGTGAGGAAAAAATTAAAAGTAGGTACTGAATCAACAGGATTTTTCTTCACTAACACCTGAAGTCCAGTGTGATCCTCAGGGAGTTGTGGAAGCCATGAGAATTTGCTGAAGTCCCTGTGGATTAGTGGCGTTGACAAGGGGGACGACAGAAAGCAAGTATGTGTTACGATAGGAAACCAGGATGTAAGCAACCAGGACAATCTAGAAATATTAGTCTCCTCTCTCTTCCTGTTTAGCATTCCCTACCAAAGAGAGAAGTTTCCTTCCTGCATGTCACCTGCTGGAGAGTTAGTGTGCACCTTGGATGCTACCTCTGTCATGTGACCAGTGAGGCTTAGCACAGAGGTGTGCACAGCAGACCTTCAGGGAGGCTCTGGGGGGTCGGGAGGAGATGGTCTGTCTGGCATCTCTGTTAAGTCTGGCAGCTTTGACCTCAAGACCCCTAGGCCCACTTGCGTACTCATTAATTCAGTCAGTGGATATTTATCAGGTCTCCTTTGTGGCAGGCATTGTGCTGGTTAAATGAGCTCCTTCTCCTATGTAGTGGGAGAGATTGATTCAAACAGGATACTATTCAAAGCAAACAGTACAATATGCCAGATGCTGCTGCTGGTTTAGGGATGGAAAACTCTCACTTTGGATTTGTACGCATTTGATATTAGAGATCCTTTAAAGACAAGGAGTTCTCTGTGTAAGAGGATGGTCTAAGTAGAAACCCACCTGAGGGCCACAGTTCAGAGATTTCTGCTGTGAGCACAAGCTCACATCACAGGCACTTACTATATAAGAATAAATAAATATCCTTAACAGATAGGCAGTTCCACCACAGATGGATGTGTAGGGGTCGCGGTGTCATAGAAAGAACATTGGCGTCAGGGCTAAAAAGAGCTAAACTCTCCTACTTCCAACCCTGTCTCTGAGTAAGTAAATTACTCTCCCTAAGCCTCCATTTCCTCATCTGTAAAAGTAGCTTCTTCAGAGGGTTGGTGAGGAGATAATGAGAGTAGCACAAGTGAAGAAAGCTCTTGGTCCCTATGTCACAAGAGCTCAGAATGTTCAGGTTTCTTTTCCTTTGGGGAGCTGGAGGACAGCAGGATGAAGAACATGGCAGTGAGGACTGGGAAAGGATGTGTTTCTTAGTTCTCTTGAATGATGCATGGAAAATTATTTGAGAGTTAATGGCCAGCTCCTGTGCCTGTGCGTGGAAACCAGGTACTGGTTCCTTAAGCTAACTCAGGCAGCGTAACTAGCATGCTAAGTGATGGGCAGAGTTTATATTTTGGCCATCTTGCTGGTCTAGCACATGTGTTGGCAGATTGTGGCTGTCTGTTTTTGTATAACTCAAGAGCTAAGAATGGTTTTTACCTTTTTTAAAGGTTTTTTAAAAAAGAGAGAGAGAAGAATGGACAGGGAGCGAATGTGCTCGAGTGGTTGAGCACCTGCTTCCCACATGGGAGGTTCCAGGGTCAATCCCCAGTGCCTCCTAAAACAACAGCAAGCAAACAAATGAAAAAAGCAACTCAGGGGAGCTGATATGGCTCAGTGGTTGAGTGCCAGCTTCCCACATATGAGGTCCCAGTATCTCAAAAAAAAAAAAAAAAGTACAGCTGAGATTGATTGGCTCACAATGTGTAAGACATTTACTGTTGGGCCTTTTACAGAAAAAGTTTGCTGACCCCTGATCTAGCATATTGCCTATAGAATTCTTTAATCCTCCAAAGGATTTAACAGGACAGCTGACTTGGCTGTCAGTTGTCTTATTGATTTCTCTGAAAGGTAAGACTTGGCTAGCACTGAATGCACCTTAATTGCTCAGGCTCTTCTGCCCTTGTGGCAGCCCCTACAAAGGATAAAAGAACGGTCTGTGACTTTTTTTCCCCCCGGTGGCCAGGATGCATGTATTCTTCTTTGTGCCAAATCATTCTTGTCCATTTCTATCCCAGCCATTTCTCCCTTGATTTTCAAGTAAAAGAAATGTATTTTTTGATCAAAATACGTGAAAGCAAAGCTTTTTGGTCTAAGTTTTATAATAGAGTTTCCCGGAAGGAAAGTGGAAAGATGGCATCAGGTTTTACTCCTAATGCTGATTGTAGCATTCTGACTTGATACCCCAAGGGCATAATTTGCCCGTTAAGAACCTCTTTAATCAGGCATTGGATCACTTTCCAGCCCCAGAGGATGATCCATAAGGACCAGACAGACTTGGGTTTAGACCCCACTTCCTAGCTGTGGGTGACCCTGCGCAAGTTACTATCCTCTGAACAAGCTGTGTGATGAGATGGTGTTACTTTTCTTATAGATGGTTGCCATGAGGTCTAGAGAGGAACATTTTTAACTGCCTACTAGCAAGGTGCCTTCACATGGGAGGTGTGTTGGAAATGGGACCTGCTACTGTTTGTTTCTGCTTATTGTATGTGCTATGGTCAGATTATTTTCCATGGGTTTTGTTGTTTGCATTTGCTTTTACTTAAAGGAGGTTCCAGGATGCATTTTTCAATGAAATGTATCATTTATTTGGAATGGATTGCAGAGTTTTCATCCGATGCTTGGCCAACAAAACCATCCTGATTTTTGTCTTGGTGTCTGTGCCTGCTTGTCATGGCACAGAAACCCCAAGTCTTCATCTTTAGCTAGGGAGACTTTTGCTGAATAAAAGAACACAGTGCAAACAATGGAAGGGCCTGGTGAAGGTCAGAGGTTCTAGGCCCTGCCCTGCCCCTCGTGGGGACTTGTGGTTCCTGGGGCTCAGTTTGGGGTGAAACTTAACTCTGAGCTTTGTGACCACAGGCAAGCTGAACTCCTCATCCCTTGGTTTCTCAGTTCTCTTCTATAAAGCCTTATATGGTTGATGCTCCATAGATGTGAGATGACCCAAGCAGAGTGCCAGGGAGCATTTGGCACTAGGTAGGCTAGCAACAGAACAGTAGTCAGAGCGTAAGAGCAGATTGTTAAATCCATGCTGAGAAAGGGAGAGGCACCAAGTGAATCAGAGGGGCAGAGGAGCTCTTCATTCTGTTCTGTTTTTCCAGCCTGGACACTTTTTTTTTAAATTAAGTTTTATTGAGATATATTCATATACCATACCATATGATCCATCCAAAGTGTATAATCAATAGTTTTTAGTGTAATCACAATGTTGTGCATTCATTACCACAAAAAAATTTTAGAACAATTTCATTACTCCATAAAAAAAATTCCACAACCCATAGCAATCCTTCCCCAGACCTATATAACCACTAATCTAATTTCCTCTTTATAAATTGATTTATATTTACACTTTATATAAATGGACTCATACAATATGTAGTACTTTGTCAGGTTTCTTTCACTTAGCATGTTTTTAAAAAAATTTTTTTAAATTTTTAAATTTATTTCTGTCCCATTCCCACCCCCCACCATTGTCTGCTCTCTGTATCCATTCGCTGTGTGTTCTTCTGTGACTGCTTCTATCCTTATCAGCGGCACCGGGAATCTGTGTTTCTTCTTGTTGCATCATCTTGTTGTGTCAGCTCTCCGTGTGTGCAGCGCCATTCTTGGGCAGGCTGCACTTTCTTTTGTGCTGGGTGGCTCTCCTTACGGGGCGCATTCCTTGTGTGTGGGGCCCCCCCACGCGGGAGACACCCCTGCATGGCATGGCACTCCTTGTGCACATCAGCACTGCGTGTGGGCCAGCTCCACACGGGTCAAGGAGGCCTGGGGTTTGAACCCTGGACCTTCCATGTGGTAGGCGGATGCCCTGTCCATTGGGCCAAGTCTGCTTCCCTAGCATGTTTTTTGTTGTCTGATCTTAACATTTTGTAGTATTAACATATGTTTGTTCAAGAAAGATGGTCTTTATTATGCAATTTTACCCATAATATTTTTTTGCTTTTTTCATATTCATATTTCATATATGGTTTCACTATGCTGTACAGTCCCATGTTACATTTTTAAGCTTTCGTTCTAGTAATATACATGACCTTAGACTTTCCCTTTAAACCACTGTAGCAGTTTGATATGGTTATGAATTCCAAAAATAGGCATTGGATTATGTTTGTAATCTGGTCTGTACCTGAGCATGATTCAGTTATGATTAGGGCTTTTGACTGGACCACATCATTAGGGCACTGAGTCCCCACTCCTTGGTGGGTGAGGACTCACAAATAAAAGGCATGGCAAAGGACAGAGTTGGGGGGATTCTCGTGTTGGAGTTTGATGCTGAAGTCTTAAGCTGGGACCCCAGGAAATCAGCACACAGAGGAAAGAGAAACAAGCTCTAGAAAGAGAGGACCTGAGCCAGGAGAACACAGAGGAATAGAGATGGCTCCTTCGACACAGCAGAAACCCGAGAGAGAGCGAGCCATTCATTCACCTGATAGTCTACAGCTGACCTTGAGTACAGCTGACCTTGTGTAGAAAGGCAGAGTCTAGTGAGCCTCATAGTCTACAGCTGACCTGGTGGAGAAAACAGAGGAGCTGAGCCCAGAGGAACCCAGGAAGCCTGACCCTTGCAGATGTCAGCAGCCGTCTTGCTCCAACATGTGAAAATAGACTTTGGTGAGGGAAGTAACTTATGCTTTATGGCCTGGTATCTGTAAGCTCCTACCCCAAGTAACCAACCAATTTCTGGTATTTTGCATCAGCATAATACAACCACTTTCATACCATATATCAGTACTGCTAGTTGAACACTATCTTGTACAACTCAGCATTATGTTCAGACAAAGCCAGGCTGCAGTGGGTTCTGAGCCTCTTTTTTTCCTAGTGTAGGAGTTCTTAACAAGGTGCCCGTGAGCTTGAATTGAAATTCAAAAACTATTATTCTTGTGAAGATGTGTTGGTGCGGGTGTGATATATTTATTAAATAACACACAGTATAGTGTGGACTTAGGGGTCCGTGGAACAAAAAAGGTTAAGAACCCCTGATCTAGGGTAACTTTTCCCTTAGTTTGAACCATACATACCTGAAGGCACTGGTTTCCTCAGGGAACATGTGGTGGTGTGTGGTGGTGTGGTGTGTGTGTATATTCTAATTAGATACTATTTTAGTTTGCCAAAGGACTGCTGATGCATAGCACCATAAATGGGTTGGCCTTTAAAAGGGAATTTAATTGGGGTAAGAGCATATAGTTCCATGACCGAGAATTGTCCAACTCAAGGCACCCTAAGAGGTGCTTTCTCACCAGTCACCTGTCATGTGTGGAAGCAAGATGGCCGCAGATCTCTGCCTTCCCGTCCGGGCTCTTCAGTCTCCTGGGGCTCAGCTGTGGTCAACCAGGCAGAGGGCTTTTCTCTTACCCGGCCTCTTTTTCTCAGGCTCAGCCGCTTGGCTCTCTTCCTGTGTTCAGCTGCAAGCGATGAGGCTTACAGCTCATCTCACCCTGGGCCTCAGCTCTTTGAGCCTCTCCTTTCTCTTTCATGGCAGGATGTAATATGTAGAGCTCTCTCTTTTTTTGTGCCTCCGTTTATATCAGACCCAGCAAGACGGCAGAGACTCAACCTGAGTCACACCTCACTGACTTAGTCCAATTTGAAAGTTCAAACCCACAGGAATGAATTTGTTCACAAACAACCTTTCTCTTTTTGGGATACATAAAAGAATTTCAAACTACTCCAGATATTGAGTCCAGAAACTGATTCTCCTAGGTAGTGCAATAATTTTTCTCATTTTTAATATTTTTGAACTGTAGTTACTCTTTTCTTATTAAGAATACTAATGCACAGGATTTAACATCTCTTGTCTCCAGTTTCCTTTTTTGTCAACTATTGTAGAATATTGTTTATTCTTCTGGATTATGTGATTGTTGTAGGGCTGAAATAAAGTGTAAAGGGAATATACATTTACTAAGCGAGATTTTGGGAGACATTTGTAAGCCACTTAAAAGATCTCAAGTAGATGAAACTAAACGTTGTCAGTGAGAAAAGGACATTAACTCTTCATGGAAACAGGCCAGGATGAACTTCATATTGTAGAAATTAGTAACTTTACTGTAATGTGGGGGAAAAGTGTGTTTCTGTAAAACCTATGATTTAGGCCTCATGCAAAATAATTTTTTTGTCAGTTAGAAATGAGATTTTTCTTTGAAAGTATATTTAGAGCCTAGATAAAGTCTGTTAATTCTTTAGGCTTCCTAGAGCCATTTGGGATTTATGAAATTTATTTGCTAATTACAGGTCTGTATTTTATTTTATTTTTTAAAGATTTAGTTTTTCTCTCCCCTTCCCTACACCCCCCCCCCCCAGTTGTCTGCTCTCTTGTGTCCATTTGCTGTGTGTTTTTCTGTGTCCACTTGCATTCTTGTCAGTGGCACCGGGAATCTGTGTCTCGCTTTCTTGCTTCATCTTGCTGTGTCAGCTCTCTATGTGTGCAGCACCACTCCTGGGCGGGCTGCTCTTTTCGCGCAGGGTGGCTCTCCTTGCTGGGCGCACTCCTTGCACATGGGGCACCCCTGCGTGGGGGACATCCCTGCATGGCATGGCACTCCGTGCGGGCAGCACCATGCATGGGCCAGCTCACCACACAGGTCAGGAGGCCCTGGGTTTGAACCCTGGACCTCCTATATGGTAGGCAGATGCTCTCTGGGTTGAGCCACATCTGCTTCCCAGGTCTGTATTTTAGAGAACTTAAATTAACCAACTAGTTCATACACAGAACACTCTTTGGGGCTGGAGGAGTAGAATGGGTGTGCAAAAGTCAGCACAAGGTGGCCAGGGTTTGCTCACATGGGGAGGAGAGAGGAAAATATAATGTGAGCTGTAGGGAGGTACTCGTACACTGCCCTGCAATTCCACATTTGTCTGGTTCCATCCTAGGTGGAGAAAAGCATGTGAGCACAAACCCAGGATAAGTTTTCCTGATGCTAGGACTGGTATTGTAACTTCCTGCAGAGCTTGGAACACTCTCCTTGATTAGATCACTGATTTTCACTTTGGCTGCACATTGGCATCTTAAACAATACTGATTTAATAGGTCCAGGGTGAGACTAGGGTATCAAGCTGTTTAAAAGCTCCCCAGGTGATGCTGATGTGTAGCTAAGGTTAAGAATTACTAACTACACTGGACAGGGCCCTCTAAGGTCACTGTTAGTAATGTAGACACTCTTCTTGCATGGGATTGCAGAACACAGTCCTACCATTCTTACTGTCTGTGTCCTTTCACACAAGTCCCTGCGTCATTGTGATTTTAGTTCACTTCTGAGTCAGAGGCCGTCTTGGAGTTGTGTGGTGAGCTGTTATTTCCACCCAAGAACCCATTTATACCTTCGAAGGGTGAGAACTGACTGTGCATGAAGTAGTGCAAATTTGTTTCTTAGCTTCAAGAGGCACCTGGGTGTCCTGAATCAGTATTTGATGTTTTTCAAAGTCCTGACCTTAAACTTTCTTAACAAGTCAAAATCAGGAGCTCAGAGTTTCATGTGTTCATGAAAGATGTCTCTGGGTTGCTGTTGAGTAGAACACTAATGATCAGATTTGGAAGGACCCTGTAACGTGTGATGATGGCTACTTCCCTGATAGGACACTCTTCCCTGAAATGCGTGTGGGGACTTCCCAGGGCAGGGAAAGTCAGGTATGTACCACGAAGTTTCTTTGTTGCGTCCCCTCCCAGGGTTGCTTGGATTTTAGACATTGCAGAGATTCTGGTTACAGGATTTTCCCCCAAAAAGGGCATTTGAGGCACACGCGCTTGCTCTTGCTCGTTCTCTCTTGCTTGCTCTCCCCCCATCTCTCTCTCATAAGCCTTACATTGACCTTGTATTTATATATTCCTGTGTATTTTATAAAAAAGGCAACCTAATTTTCAGATGGAGGGGGGGTGCATGGAGAAGATACAGCTCAAGAATGAGCTTTAAACTTATTAAAATGAGAGAAGACCTGTATGGGTTAATAAGCTTGATCTAGACAAATTGTGGGCACTTGGATAGGAGCATAGAGGCTCCAAAGCCCAGTATTGCTTTAAGTTCAGAAGGCTTCTTGAAATTTAATGGTCATATTAATCTGATGAGATTACAACTGAATAACAATTCAGGGCATTTTATTTGCTTGTAATTAGCTTTGAACTTTCTTATTTATGGAAAGAATACTATTAAAACAATAGGAGAATTGGTGCGAAGTTAAGCCATACTTAAAAAAACTAGTTTTTTTTAATCTCTCTTTGGGACCATATTGCATTATGTTTATATGGTATATTCTCAGTCAAAATGAGTGTTTACACATCTCAGTTTAGATGTGCTTGCTGAAAGTCCATGCCAACTCTAGCGGAGGTTGCAATAATTAACTGCTTACCTCTGCAAAGTGTGTTTGCAGTATGCCTCACTTTTTTCCTCCTCTTACATAGTCTAATCTGATCTTCCAACAAACCTGTGAGGCAGATACTTCTAATGTCATTAGTCCATTTTACTGAGCTAAGAAATTGCCCAAAGTCACATAGCAAAGGGTCACTGCAGAGGAAAATCCAGATCTTTGGATTCTTAGTTTTGTGTTCCCTGGTATTTCTTCCCAGAGCTTGGGCGGCAGTGATCATTCCAAGGTGAAATCATGATGATGGGTTCAAGTTCAGGCTCTGTCACATATACTGTGCCCTTGAACAAATGACATAATTACTACAAAATGAATATAATATTTACTTTAGAGTAGGCATTCAGAAATGGTGGTCATTTTTCTTATGGCTTCATTCTGGCCCATGGCCCATCCAAGACCAAAGAATTTCACTGCCTCCCACTGTGACTGTTGGGGAAGTCAAGCAGCAGGCAGTAACCATTTCCATGCCTTGTCTATCCCTTCCCCTTTCTCTCTTTGCTTGTTTGTATGCAGGTGTTTTCTCTGTTTCCACTCTTTGTTTGCTTGCAGGTGTTTGTTTCCATTTGAGCTGGTTTGCAAGCAGGGGTCTGTATGTTTCTATTTTGTAAGAGACCAGAGATGGCTGGGGAGACATTAAATCTAAACAGCCCCAGCTGCTTGCCAGGGCACAAAGTTTGCTCATTAGCAAAGGCCCCTCCCCCTGGGGTGTATAAAAGCTCAGCATTTAGTCAGTGCAGGTGTCGCTTATGTCCGACTCAAAGAGAGGTGTGTGGCGTTGCCAACCAACCATCAACTCTGACCTGGGCATTTGACCTCCCTGGGGGACCGGCCAAGGTGGTATCTTTTCCCCTACTCTTTTGCACTCTTTGTGCTGTGCAAGCAATAAAGCAGTCATTTGCTGGGAGTCTCGGTTGTGCCTGAGCCTGTGTTCCCAGGATGCACCATATACCAACTTGCCCCACAATGACCGTCACCTAATTTGTGACCCTGGGAAGGCCAGAGTTTTGGAAGTGTAGCTCATTAGTATGGGTGGGAAAATACAGCTGCTCTATGTATTCTAATCTACAGATTGTTTTATAAGGTGATCCCTTGGTTTCAAGTACAGTTTGGCTCAAATTGTTAGTAGGTTTCTCTTTCAGGAGCTATTTAAAAATGTATCTTTCTGTTTGGGAACCAAATGGACCTACTCCCCCTCCTGGCCATTAGGCCAATGCCTTTTGCATCTTCTTTGCCCAAATTCTTCCTGACTCTGGCTACTTTCCTTCTCAGTTTTAAAGGCATTACTTTTTTTTTTTTTTAATCAGTAAGTTTCCCCTTTTAGTCCATCCTTCAGTGCCCTCTGAAAGATATGATATGAAAATATGATTCTTGATACAGATATCAAGTTATTTTCAATTTTCTTTGCTTTTATAAAGCCAAGTCCATAATGACAATACTTAAATGTACTTTTTTCCCCCCATGATATAACTAAAACCCAGTGTTATTTCAGTTGAACTTAGAGTCCCTGGTCTGAATTAGACTTTAAATGATACCGTAAACGTGTATTTGGTATAATTTATTGATCATCATCCAGTTGCTCCAGAATGGTCCTTCTGCGTTTCTCTAATTCTCCTCCTTTCCTTTTACTGCCATGAGTAACCCAATCACCGGAATCCTTTCCAGTCTTTTTCTTAGGTGATTAAAGATAGTACCTCGTATCTAACTTTGGTCCCTTTCTCTTGAAACTGCCTGTGGAGTAGAACCTTCCTTTTCCCTGTAGACAGACCCTTTCTGTTTTAAGGGATTTAGTAGTTTTTGGTCTAGGGAAGCTAAAAAAGGTTTATGAAATTTTGTAAGGTTCTCATGGCTGAAATTTATAATGTCTAGCATTATTTCATAGATGTGATGTAAGAGCCTCAGTGTTTGGGTTGGGGACTCTGCCTCAGTGGCTTAATACTTTCTGCAAGTAAGGGGTTGGAACCCCAGCCAGGTCTGCAGGCTCTTCCTTGTTGGTGGTTTATTGATCTTCACCAGCTGTAGACTCTCGAGAGTCTGCCCCTGTGCCTTATGGGTTTTACTGACTTTTCCTTCTTTCTTTCTGAAGGTGCTCACCCAGGCCCCCTAGAATTTGGCTTTGTCTCATCCCTGAAGGAGGAAACTCTACATGGCCACGAAGGTTATTCCTTTAGTTTCATCACTGGTGAAGTTAGTTTTGTATCCTTCCTGGCACCATCCTTTAGAAAGTTGACCTTCTATTCTTTTCCAAATCTCTCTGCTTTGTGTAGGTCCTGAGGCTTAGCTTTTTCACCTTAAAAAAATTTTTTTTTAAAAAACGGAGCTAATGTCTAGGCTCTCTAAAGGCCACATGCCCCTAGGAACTTGCTCTACGTCATCTATTCCTGTCATCTTCAGATGTGTGCCTTTCCTACATTCTAGGTGTCCGCCTTGCTTGTGGAATCTCACACCAAACTTAGTTCGCTCCCTGATGGATGTTGCTGGTTTGCGTTGTTAACAGATGAGAACGCTGTGGCTTTGGAGAATGTGGCTGGGCCAAAATAAAAATCAAGACATAGCAAGGAATACTGCTGCTTGTTATTTTGGCTGATTATAAGATAGTGCAGTGGAAAGTACACACGTTTATGAATTAAACAACCTGGGTTTTACTTCTGGCTCTGCTTGATTGAAAAGGTTTCTAAGAAGCTATTGATTCTTGACCAGTTGCTGTCAGAAAGAATAGCTCCGTATTAAGTACACACCAAAAAGAACTTCAGGAAAAACAGTTTTCACTTATTCAGCTCTCACTGTTTAGCAGATATTATACAAGGAATTTTACTTATGTTCTTATCCTTCCAAAATCCCAAAAAGTAAGTAGTTACCACATTTTACAGGTAAGGAAACTGAGGCTGGGTGGGTCAGTAACTTGTTAGTAACTTGGCAGAGCTGAAGTTTTGAACTTGTGATTTTAGACTCCAAGTGCCATTGGTCCCTAAAAACCATCATTTTAAATTTAATACCAAATTTTTAAAGTAGTTTAAGATTCACAAGAAGTTGCAAAAATAAGAGTTACCTTATACTGTTCCCCGAGCTTTCTCCAATGCCTTATACAACCATGGTACATTGTTAAAATTAGGGAATTATTGTTGGTGTAATGTTTTTCTTTTCATTTTTAAAAAAACTTATTGAAGTATATCACTCATACATAAACAGTAAGTGTATAGGAATAGCTGTGAACTTAAAAAACAGACGTAGCACCATATAGGACTCTCATAACTTACCCTACCACCAATACCTTTCATTGTTGTTAAACATTTTAAACTAAGAATTAAAGAGCATTGTCAAAATATTACTTCTAACCAAAGTATTTTCCCCCAACCTACCCTATTATTATCTTTATACCATTTATATGTGAACATACACAGTAAAGGTATAGTAAATGCTGTGAACTTAACAAAGCAAACATGCATAACATTATACAGAGGTCCCATACATCAACCCTCCACCTACACCTTGCATTGTTGCGAGACATTTGTTACAGATTATGAAAGAATATTGTCAACATCTTACTACTGATTAAAGTTCTTATCTTACGTTTGGTGTATTTTCCCCCCAACCCATCCTATTATTTTTTAAATATATTTTTTATGACAGAAATTGAAACAGTCATGCATATGTGTAGAATTCCCAAACAACATCGGTCTATCAACACGCCACACTGGTGGAACATTTGTTAACTACGTCCATAGTGTACATTTGGTACACATTCTCCATACTGCCCCATTAGCAACACAGTATATCTTTGGCATTGATGCAAGCATATTACATTATTACTGCTAATCTCAGTCCATAGGTCACTCCAGTTGTATTTTCCCCATGCTTCTTTACATTCCCACCACCCTGTACTAGTGATGTATATTTGCTCTAGCTGACAAAGGACAATCTTGCATCTGGACCATCAGCCACAATTCTCATCCACCTCTTGGTTTACTGTGCTATTCAGTTCCTAGATTATTCTCTAGCATTCTGTCAGTTGGCATTTACATTTCAGCCACATTCCTATTTATAAACTAGCTATTTCTCACTATTTGTTACCATCCACTCTATACATTCCCACACTTTTACATTAAAGCTAATTAAAACTTCTACATACATTAAACATCAATAGTTCATCTCAGTCCTCTTCTTATCTCCTTTAAGAATGAAACACCTACCACCAGGGCTTGAAGATACTTTCCTACAATTTTTTCTAGAAGCTTTATGGTTTTTGCTTATATGTTTAGGTTTTTGATCCATTTTGAGTTAATTTTTGGATAAGGTGTAAGATAGGGGTCTTCTTTCTTTTGGGTATATACATCCAGTTCTTTCAGCACCATTTGTTGAATGAGCTGTGCGGGTTTGACAGGCTAGTGAAAAATCACTTGACTATATATGTGAGGGTCTGTTTCTGAACCATCAGTTTGGTTCCCTTTGTCTTTGTGGTGTCTTTATGCCAGTACGATGCTGTTTTTACCACTATAGCTAGGTAATATGATTTAAAGTCTGGAGATGAGAGTTCCCTTTTCCTTTTTAAGATATTTCTGGCTATTCAGAACCCCTTACCCTTTCAAATAAATTTGATAATCGTGTTTTCAATTTTTAAAAAATGGTGGAATTTTTATTGGGATTGCATTAAATCTGTATATCAATTTGAGTAGAATTGACATCTTTGTGATATTTAGTCTTCCAATCCATGAGCATGGAATATTCTTCCAGTTGTTTAGGCCTTTTTTGATTTCTTTTAACATTGAGTTGCAATTTTCTGAATACAAGTGCTTTACATCATTAAGTTTATTCCTATTTGAGTATTACCTGTCATACTTTATTTTCCCCACTTTTGGTTACTTTTATTGATATAATCTTCATTGCTAGACTCTATTTTAGGCCTTTGTCTCCTGTCTTTTCTTTTCAGGCTCTAGCACCCCGTTAGCATTTCCTGAAAATCTGGTCTCTTGGTGAGAAATTCTCTTAGTTTCTGTTTATCTGTGAATATTCTAATCTTGCCCTCATTTTTGAAAGACAGTCTTGCTGGATATAAGATTCTTGGCTGGAAGTTTTTCTCTTGTAGTGTCTTAAATATATCATACCACTGTCTTCTTTCCTCCATGGTTTCTGGTGAGAAATCAGCGCTTAATCTTATTGGGTATCCCTTATATGTTACGCAATGCTTTTCTCTTGCTGCTCTCAGAATTCTCTTTGTCTTTGGCATTCTGATGAGTATGTGTCTCATAGTTGGTCTATTCCGATTTTTTTGGATGAGAGTACGTTGTGCTTCTTGGACATGGATATCTATGTTCATCAATAGGGTTGGAAAATTTTCTACCATTATTTCCTCAAATATTCCTTCTTCCTCTTTTCCCTTCTCTTCTCCTTCTGGAACACCCATGACACATATGTTTGCGTGTCTTTTGCTGTCTTTAAGTTCCCTGAGACCTTGTTCAATTTTTTCCATTCTTTTCTTCATCCTTTGTTTTGTATGTTCACTTTCAGGGGCCATTTCTTCAAGCTCACCAATCCATTCCTCTGATTCCTCAAATCTGTTATTATATGACTCCATTGTTTTTTAAATTTCACTTATTGAGCCTTTCATTCCCATAAGGTCTGCTATTTTTCTGTGTATGCTTTGTGCTCATCCAGTGTCATCTTAATATATCCTTAACCTCTTTAGCCATCTCATTGAATTTGTTTATTTTTTAATATATTCTTTTTTTATTTTTATTTTTATTTTTTATTTCTCTCCCCTTCCCCACCATCCCAGTTGTCTGTTCTCTGTGTCTATTTGTTGTGTCTTCTTTGTCCGCTTCTATTGTTGTCACCAGCATGGAAATTTGTTTCTTTTTGTCGCATCTTCTTATTGTGTCAGTTCTCCATGTGTGCAGCACCATTCCTGGGCAGGCTGCACTTTCCTTCGCGCTGGGCGGCTCTGCTTACATGGCACACTCCTTGCGTGTGGGACTCCCCTACGTGGGGGATACCCCTGTTTGGCAGGGCACTCCTTGTGCACATCAGCACTGCACGTGGGCCGGCTGCACACGGGTTAAGGAGGCCCGGGGTTTGAACCGTGGACCTCCATGTGGTAGACGGATGCCCAAACCACTGGGCCAAGTCTGCTGCCTCATTGAATTTATTAAGGAGATTTGTTTGAACATCTTTGATTAGTTGTTTCAACTTCATTGTGTCATCAGGAGGCTTATCTTGTTCCTTTAACTGGGTCATATCTTCCTGTTTCTTGGTGTGGATTGTAATTTTTTGTTGGTGTCTTGGCATCTTGCTTACTAGAGTATTTATTCTGATTGCAGTTTTTCTCTTTAGTTTAGGGCTTCTTGCCATTTCTCCCTTGTTGGTTATGCAGTAGGAGCCAAGGATGTAGTTGGTGCTATAAACTGTGGAGGCTCAAGCTGCCCTCATTGTCCCAGGTACCAATGAAGCGTCTCCCAGCTTTCTTCTTTGCCTGGGGTAGGACAGAGTCTCAGGTGTGTGGAATAATCCAAGTTGTGCAGGCCTAGTCTGTAATTGCCCAGAGAGACTGATGAGACTTCATGCCTTCTTCTCCCCTGCCTGAGGCAGGGATCAAGCTGCAGGTGTGGGCCACAATCTATGCAGTGCTGGTTCAAGATGACTGCAGTTATCCTGGTAGAGTTCTGATATTCAGTCAGTGCCAGCCAAATCTACCTGCAGTTACCTGGTTAGGTTGGTGCAGGGCCCACTGGCCTCCTCTCGGCCAGAGGTGGGGCTGAAGTGTAGTCTAGGGCTGTAGGCTGATTTGGGTGAAAGAAACCGAGACCTACCATCACTGTGATTTTCAGTCAGCCTGGCTTCCCCTCAGGCTGGGGGTGGAGTCAAAATGTCTGCTACCAGCCTCTTTCCGACTTGGGCAGATCCACACCCCAGCTGTTACCAGGGTTATATCTTAGCCAGCTGAATCTCCTAATCAGTAGCCAAAATCGGTGGCCAACCATCTCCTCCTCCCCTGTCTTTGGGAAATGGAGCTTCCAATTTCAACCACAGAATAGCTCTTGGGGCAACTTGTGCTGCTGAAATAGGACAATCACTGGCGTCCACAGCTTGGCCAGTAATTTCCCAGAGAGGCTGGTGTAGGTCCCCATAGCTTCCTCCCTCCCAGAGGTGGTGCTGGGGCTTAGGCTAGAGCTGCAGTCTGATCTGGATGGAAAGAAGCCAGTCCCCACCAGCACTGGGATTTTCAGTCTGCCCCGCCTCTCCTCGTGCCAGGTGCAGAATTAAGATGGCGGCTACTGGCCTCTTTCTGACTTGGACAGGCTCAAACTTTAACTGTTCTCAGGATTATACTTTAGATTGCTGAATTTACTCATCAGTAGCTTAAGTTGGTGCTCACCTGTCTCATCCCCGTTTTTGGGAAGTGGAGCTTCCAATTCCAGCCACGGAACAGCTCCCAAGGCGGCTTGTGCCTCCAGTGGTGGATGGGCACTGGCTTCCATGGTGTGGAATGCTCTACTTATGAATCTTCTGCAGATGGGCAGTCTCCTCCTCCCATTCCTTCAAGGTTGTAGGATGCTCTACTGGTCTCCTGGAGCCCCCAAACAGGTGCTTCAGCTAGCTCCACAGAGCTCTGGGTGTTCACTAACTCCCTTGTAGCAGGAGCTGACTCTAGGAGCTCCTTATTCTGCCACCATCTTGCTGGTTGTTCTGTAATACTTTTAACTCCATTGAAGAACTTTTTGAATGTCACCAGGTTTTGACAGCACGTTTCCCCCCTTCTCTTCTCTCTCTCACTTTTTAAATACATTTCAGTGAAATTTTATCACATATGTGGATTCAAGTATGGAACTGTTCTTTCACCACAAAGAAACTCCCTTGTCTTAATAGGCACACCCTCCCCACTTTCCTAACTTTTGGCAACTCTTGTTCTGTTCTCCATTACTGTAATTTTGTTACTTGGAGATTTTCATATAAATGGAATTATACAGAATGTTTTTAGACAGTGCTAAGAAGTTGGGTCACTAGAGCAGGGGTTCTTAAGCTTTTTTATTCCACAGACCCCTTTGTCAGTCACGTGAAAACCCTGGACCACTTACTAAGTTCACACTGTATCATGTATTAGTTAATAATACATCACACTTGTACCAACCTGTCCTCACAAGAATACTGTTTTTTTTAAAATTTCAAGTCAAGGTCATGGACCTCTTGTTAAGAACCCCTGCTCTAGAGGGTAAGTTGGAGTAAAGGCAGAAGGGAGGTTTGGGATTTTCGATTTTCAGACTGAGTATTTGTGACTTCAGTCTTTAGAGTCATATGTGTCATCACCAGTTGTTTTAAGCAGTGAAGGAAAGTCATGGGATTTTAGGAAGATAAACTCTGCCAACAGAACATAGTAAGGTCGTGGTGTGAGTCAGTTGGAGGCTGATAAACCAGAGAGTATGTGGCTGCTATGGTGAGAGAGAAACCAGGGCGTGCAGAAAGGAGAGGCATGGGAAAGGGGAAATATTCTTCAAAACGGTGGGCACAGTTTGCATGTAAAGCTTGCAAGAGGAATAAAGGGTACAGGGAACATTATGGGAAGAAGTTGGTAGGAGAGATGGGCAGCTACGGAAGGGTCGGGAGATACTGGAATGTTGGTAGTAGGTCTGGCCAGGCCAGGTTGGCTAGTTGGCGCCCTGGCCGGTGGGCTGTGCTTAGCCAGCAGAACCATTTGTGGCTGCCTGGAGTGACGGCGTCAGAAGGTCTGAATATGCTCCAGGAGGAGAGAGTTCTGAGATTCATCAGTGTCAACTCTGAAAGGAGGAAGGGAAAACATGCCACTAATTAACCTTCCGTGGTCCAGAACTTCCAAGGTTCTTTTATCTATTGCTGTAGGGATAGTGATCTGAGAAGTAGCAGGTATTAAAATACATTAAACTCAAGACAATTTCTTTTCCTTTTCATGGAAAAGGAAAGAGAAACGCTTGGCCTCAGCGCAGCGTAGTGGAGTATGGTTTACACAGTTGAAGCTGAGTGACTTTGGCAATTAGTAGTGCCAGATGCGTTTTTTTTGTTGGCAGAAATGATCAAAAGAAAGGAATAATAGCTATTCAGACTAAAAAATATAAAATACTTATGTTATCATGAAACTATTTTAGTGAATTATTGTAGACATTTGAGCTCCAGAAGGGCAAAGCTTTGAAAGGTAAAAGACACTTAACATTGCTATTGCCTTCAAACTCCTGAAGGTCAGTCTAAGTTGATGATTTTGCTCTCCAGACTGCATTGAGACAACCAGGTCCTCCCCCCCCCCCCCCTTTTTTTTTTAAAGATAAGAAAGAACATGAAAATGCTCACTTTTGTCTTTCTCAAGGAGAACAGAATCAGTATTTAGAAAAAGAAAACATTCATACTATTTTTCTTCCTTGGTATTTAGTCAACTTGCGAAGTAGATGTAGCAATGAAAATGGTAGGGAGAATCCACAAATCCTTTATTATTTATATTTTACTTTAGTAGGTACTCTAGTATGTGAAGATAATCAGTGAATCTGTAAAAGACATTAATCTGTTCTGGGCTAAACCTGGACTTCGTGGAGCAGAGGAAAAGTCTTGAGCTAAACTCTGTATATAAATGAGAGTTCCTGCTGACCCGGGAGGACACAAAGGGTCTGGCTTAGTTGGAGTCCTTATTATTAGTTGAAAGAGTTGTTGTTTTAACCATGTGTCTGGGAAAAAACAACATACCAGAACTATCTCCTCTGTTTGCCTTTTTGCCATTGAATCTGGAGATGTGTACGTGAGAAACTGGGGCTTGAGGTGGGAGGAGAGAGGCGGTGTCTGCCGCTGCCGAGCACTAACACTCCAGTAACTGGAAATGTTTATTTAAAAAAAGAAAAGAAAAGAAAAAGGTGACTCTAACCTTCCTCCTCTCTTTCTCAGAGGGATTTATGGTTAGCACGCTTACTCAGTGTGTGCCTTTGAGTCCTGTCCACTCTCCCAGTGGATGGACTGCCTGCCCCGCTGAAGTTGGTGCTGCTTGTGGTGGCTGAGATGTTGGGGGGAGCGCTGGGTCTTTCCACGAGTACCCACCCACTTCCACATCCATCAGGGCTGAAAACGGTTCCTTGTTTTCCTTTCTTTGCCAAGGATTGGGTTTGGCAAGGCTGTTTCTAGCTCTGGATCTGTATCTGGCCCTACTCAGAACAGGCTGCCCTTTTCAGGCATTGGGACCATGTAGGCTCCCTTGCAGTGCCTGTTGCCAGTCTTAAAGCTGTGTTGCCTTCCGAGAGGAGTGAGGAAGGAGGGCTGTCGATGGGTCACAGGAGCTGTGGACAGGGTCTGTGCACTGAGGGCTCCGTCTTGTCATGTTTACTGTGACCTGGCCTTTGGAGGCTTCCCTTTTCCCCTCACTAAGGGCGTGGAGTTATGTGGGAATGAACACCGCCTGTGCACAGAGGGCTGGTCTTGCCTGTTTGCTGTGATCTAGCCTTTGGAGTCTCCTTTTCTCCTCACTAATGGCGTGAGGTTGTATTAAGCTTCTGTGCAGTCCCTGTCGTCTTCACCTCCCTTCCTAAAGGTAGACCTTCTCTTACCACTATCATCCTATCTCTCTCTGCCTCTGGGCAGTATTTATTACTGTTTGTCTGAATGTGGACTTAGAATACTCCTCGATGAATGATGAATTCACAATAGCTGTCAGTTTAAGAAATTAGAGGGTTTATTTGTGTGTTCAGATTAAAAAAGGACTTGTATACACAATATAAACTGTATCAGGATTTGGTCAATTAAGATTTTTCTTCAGGTCTAATTTCTTAACATCTGAATCACACTTGGACATGCATTTTCCACAGGTGTCTTCATTAGTCAAGAGTACGTATTTTGAGATCTCATGGCTCATTCTGTCCAGTGTTGGTGGAGGTTCAGTGTGCTGGCATTAATGTCCCGTATTACAAAAAGTGGGGCTTTGCTGTCCCCCCCCCCCCCCCCCCATTACACAAAACTGTACCGTGTGGTAGTGGAACAGGTACTTGTATTGTACACACATTTGATTTTCCATAGCCTTGCTCTTCTAGGAGATTCCGGGCTTCGGGGTATTTGTTTGTACCAAGATAATTTTTTCCATGTCTTAGCGATAAACCTCTGTTAAATTATTGACTCCAGAATCACCTGGGGGTCTTTTCCCTTGATGCTCAGCTCTTCCCATAATTCCTGAGCCCCCTGGGCATGTTGGGGAAAGGGGGTGGGACATAGGAGTGCTTTCTAGCCTTTTGATCTGGGGTGTGGTGCATCTGCTACTTATTTTGGTGAGTTATTAAGGATCCTGACATAAATATGATTAAGTATAACAAATGCCCTGGTTTTCCTAAATCTTGTCATTAAAAACAAGACATCATATGTATAAGAAGGCCTAGAATTTAGCTGACTGAAGTTTAAATAGGCAATTGGCCTGGTGTTTTCATATGAAAAGGGTGATGTTGGAAGTGGATGTGGCTCAAGTGATATGGCCTCCCCCTGCCGAATGGGAGGACCCAGGTTCGATCCTTGGGGCCTCCTGGTGAAAAAGAAGAGAAAGCATGCCTGTGTGGTGAGCCAAATGCCCACGTGGTAAGCTGAGTGCTGCCCATGTGGGTGCCTACCCAGCGAGCCAAGCAAGTGCCTGTGTGGCGAGTTGAGTACTTGCACAGTGAGCTGAGTGCCTACATGGTGAGCCAAGTGCCTGCGCACAAGTGAGTCATGCAGCAAGATGGTGATGCAACAAAAGAGAGACAAGGGGAGAGTCAAGGTGAAGCGCAGCAGAGACCAGGAACTGAGGTGGCACAATTGACAGGGGAACCTCTGTCCACATCAGAGGTCCCCAGGATCGAATCTCAGTGAATCTTAGAGGGGAAAGATGAGAATAGAAGACAGAAAGAGAAATACGTACAGAAGATCACACAGCGAATGGACACAGACAACAAAAACAGCAGGGTGGGGAGGGGGGGGAAAGGGTGATGAAAAAGGTAAGAAAATAAAGGAACCAGAAATAGGGAAAGCAAGTTTCATTTCCCTAAAGTTTTCATTTAATCTTGAAACTCCCCCAAATGGGGAATTGGGCTCTTTCTCAAAATAGATGGTAAAAGTTTTGATGGAATTATGAAGTTGTGATTAGAGAAATCAGCATTTGAATGCTATTTCCAGACATTGCACTAGAAAATATTTGTATTACCTTGTGTCAGTCACCTGGATTGGTGGGTACTAAATTCTTACTCCTAGTTGCATTTGATCTAGATTGATATTGCTACTTCTATCCCATTATTCCCTCAACCTTTCCTTTAGAGGAGGAAAACGAAGGCTCATAGATGTTAAGTAGCCTATGGGGTCACAGGGCTAAGCATATGAGATTCACACCGCAGTCTTCTCTTTATCATTCTTTCTTTCACTGTAGGGAAGTTTCTTAGAGAAGCTGTTCTCCCTTCTTTTCCTTAGAATAATTCTACCATAGCTCACCTACCTAAGTGGGAGGTTGCACTGGACACCTAATTTTTATTATTCTTTTTTTATTTTTTAAGGTACTGGGGCTGGGGATTGAACCTGGGACCTTGAATGTGGGAAATTGGCGCTCAGCCACTGAGCTACACTGGCTCCCCAAGGCACCTAATATTTTTGAGTGATGCACCCTGTCCTGAGGAGTGGGGTGCTTATGTGCAGGCAGCGCCCAGCCCCACCCATCACCCCCATTCCCCCCATTCTCTGGGTTATCTTGGAGGGAAAAGTTGCTGGGGAATGGTGGCAGGCAGTGTCCTGACCTTTGCCTGATTCCCTAGCCACTAGATCTGCTCATCCCTGCCCTGGGGTGGGGTTGGGATCTAGCAACTAGGCTCCTCTTCCTTTCAGGCCACCTTAGAGGTGTGGGGGAGGGAAGGGCTGTCCAGCCTTTCTAATTTGATGCTCTGCTCTGCCTACCCTTTTTAAAAAGAAAATTTTCAAGGTAATTGGTAAAAAGGTACTTTTCTCACCAAGGAGATCTGCTTTCCTCAGAGAACAAATTCTGACAGCAGAATTCTCGAGATGCCTTTTTGAAATAGGTCATCTTTGGCGTGATTTCCTTCTGGCTTTGGGGCAACGCTGTATGGTAATGAGTTTATGTAAGAATTGCCAAAGGACAAGGGATGCCTGCGATAACTGACCCTGCTTTGTGTAGTGCCTTGCTGTCATTTTCTTAGCAGATGTCTCCCCTGCTTGCTGGGGACAGGTTTTAGCCAGCTTTGTGGCTGCTAGCAGTGGTGAAGAGTCTAATGACATACAGCACTTGAGAGCAGATGTGAGCCCGAGCGACTGCACTCCTAAATTTACAGGTGGCAGAGTCCTAGGAAAGGTCTTTCTGGAAGATAGTAAAAGAAGTACTGAAAACGGCTGTTTTGTAGGCTGTCTTGGACCAGGCAAAAGGAAAAACAGGCAATTTAGGAAAATGAAACGCCTTTCCAAGTATAGAACATCTCCCCCCCACCCCCACCCCTGAATGAGTACTTTTCTCCTGCAGTGATCTCTCTTCTCTGTTGTGTATCAGATCATTCCAGACCTTCTGTGGCTAAAACAGGAATGACTGTGGTTTCTCGCAGTTCTTTGGGTTGCTGGGGGGGGGGGGGGGGGGGAGGGTTCTGCAGGTCTCACTGGGACACTTTTATGCAGCCGTTGTCACCTGGACGCTGGCTAGGGCCCGGGACAGCTGGGGTAGCTGGTGTTTCTCCTGTGTTTAGCTCATGCCTTGGTTCTTCTTGTGGCCTCCCCAGTAGGCCAGAGCAGGCCTGTCTACATTTTAATTTAGAAGCATTGCAAGAGGGCAGGAGGGAAGGCTGCAGAGCCTCTTTTTTTTAAAAGATTTATTTTATTTATTTCTCTCCCCTTCCCCCTGTTGTCTGCTCTCTGTGTCCATTTGCTGTGTGTTCTTCTGTCCACTTGCCTTACCAGGCGGCACTGGGAATCTGCATCTCTTTTTTGTTGCGTCATCTTGCCGGGTCAGCTCTCCGTGTGTGCAGTGCCACTCCTGGACGGGCTTCTCTTTTTTTCATGCTGGGCGGCTCTCCTTGTGGGGTGCACACCTTACATGTGGGGCACATACCTTGCACGTGGGGCACTCCTACGTGGGGGTGCCCCAGATTGGCATGGCACTCCTTGAGTTCGGCAGCACTGCATGTGGGCCAGCTCACCGCACGGGTCAGGAGACCCCGGGGATCAAACCCTGGACCCTCCATATGGTAGACGGGTGCTCTATCAGTTGAGCCATGTCCGCTTCCCTGCACGGCCTCTTAAGGCTTAACCTTGGGAAAAGAGTATAACACTGGCAGCCCAGATTGAAAAGGTGGGAAAAAGACTGCCTCTTGATGGGAGGAGCTGGCATTGTCGCATAGGGGTGGGCACAGGGGAATTGGTTTTTACTGGGGTCCATTATTTTAACAATCTACCCCAGCCTGCCTTCTGGTCCCAAGGATTCCTGTCTGCCACACACGCAAGATATACTCATATACTCCTCTCTCTCCCATCTACACTCTTCTCTCCCAAGGGCACCAATCTGGTTTCTGTTTATACCAGATCTGAATGTGGATGCTGGGTTGTACTCCTTGGATGTGGCTTCTCTTGATTCAGGGAGATGTGAGTTGAAAAGACATCCTCTCCTCCCACTACACTCAACAAACAAGGGCAGGACAGGAACAGGATAACTGCAGTGGATACTCCTGCTCAAAGGCGGGGAGGAAAGAAAGGCAGATAGCAGTAAATGGTCCTTGGCAATTCTGAAGTTTCTTAGATTTAGAAACTAGCTGGGCATAGGTTCCACAAGGAACAGGGAATGTTTCTTAATTAAGGCTTGCTTTCTGGGAGTGGCTTGGTTCCCTAGTTCATTGTTGATTTTTGGTTTGTCTTTTGTTTTTGGCTCTTGGCTCCATGCTTTGGGCTCCTGGCTCTGCCCTCTGAGATGTCCTTCCTTTTACTAGCCTCAGAAGTTAGGCCATGTCACTTTGCCATATTCTATTGAGTGGCTTTTGCAGCCTGCTTCTGCTTGTGGA
Organism: Dasypus novemcinctus; assembly: GCF_030445035.2. Classification (NCBI taxonomy): domain Eukaryota; kingdom Metazoa; phylum Chordata; class Mammalia; order Cingulata; family Dasypodidae; genus Dasypus; species Dasypus novemcinctus. The sequence goes on from NC_080687.1 coordinate 36,511,136, forward strand.
AGTTGGGGGCTCAGAGGAGCTTGTGATTTTTTTTTTTTAATTGACTTTGTAATAATATTACATTAAATATATATATATGAGGTCCCATTCAATCCCACCTCCCCACCCCACCTCTCCACCCCCCAGCAACACTCGTTCCCATCATCATGACACATCCATTGCATTTGGTAAGTACATCTTTGGACACCTCTGCACCTCATAGTCAATGGTCCACATCATGGCCCATACTCTCCCCCGTTCCATCCAGTGGGCCCTGTGAGGATTTACAATGTCCGGTGATTGCCCCTGAAGCACCATCCAGGGTGGAACTTGTGATTTTTGAACTGTGTCTCCTAGTCTTCAGAGAGGGTTTTACAGTCACACCTTTTCACCTTTGCTTTCATCTATCCCTGAGGCCATGCCCCCCCCCCCCCCCCAAGACTCTTTACTGGCCGAAGAAACTCCTAGGTTTAGTTTTATTTTGTGACCCAGAAAGTCTTGGGCCTTCCATATTTTCTCTAAATTCAGCTTGTAAACAGAACAGTTCCTTCTTTCTTACACCTTAGTCCTCGGGTGTAAGTCAGTACTCTTAGTACCCCCTCTGCGCACCCTTCCCCCCCAAAACAACAGCAACAACAACAGTTTGTTCTTTCAGCATTCTGCTTGGAAATCTTACAATTAGGTACATTTTCTTTTTTTTAATCTTTTAAGTTACTGGGGCTACATTTTCCCTAATTGTTCTGCTACTGTGTAACATGGGTCACTCTTGACCAGCCTCTAATAATACTTTCTTTACCATCTTTCCAGCCTCCTCTAACAGTTTGTTCACCATTGCTCCAGCCTTCACTAATGACCTCACTTCTTTTCCCACCTTCCCGTCCCAAAGCCAGTTAGGACCTAGGTTTTTTGTTAGATCAGTGCTAGAAAGAAAGCTGTACCTGTAACAGAACAAAAGCTCACTTGATTATGGAGGAGAACATAATTTTACTAACGATCCTGCAAGAATGGGCGCACAATGGCTGGCACACCAAACAACAGGAAACACTGACATTTATGCCCTAAACCTAACATGCAGGTCCCTCCCCTGTTCCCCATTGATTGGGTACTTCAGGGGTTACAGCCTATCGGAGAGATCTAACTAACTTGCAGTTCCTGCTCTGATTTCCCGCTCCTGTGCTCTCTACACTCCAGCGGGCTGCGCTGGGATCAGCTCAGCTTTCTTTCCTGGCGCGCTTTTCAAATTTGGCACCGCTTTCACTACTGGCCTGCCCCCAGCACTCACCATTGGCCCTTCTCGCTTTGGCCCCGCCCTCACTCCTTACCATGCTTCCCCCTCGTTTTTGGCGCCACTTTTCAAATTCTTGGTGCGCCAAAGCCGCTAGAGCTCCTTTCCCCTCCCTCCTGGAATGATTGGCTCCGGCTTCCCATTTGTGAAAATGAAATTTAACTCTCTTCCACATTCAGTACTCTACTTCTAAGTGTATCAGTTTCTGTATTGGTTATCTGTAACTAACAAGCCAATCAAAAACGGGTGCCTTAAAACAGCAGGTTTACTGTTTCTCCTGATTCTGTAGATTGATTGGGCAGTTCTGTTGGCCTTTTCTGGGCTCTCACCTAGTGTCCGCAATCAGCCAGTGGCCGCAATCAGCCCGTGGCTCAGCTGAGGCTGGATAGTCTCAAGTACAGTACTGCTTGTAATTCTGCCCTGGATCCTGGTGTGTCATTGTAAGCCTGGGGTTTCCTAATCGCTCACGGGACATTTGTGGACCTGACCATCAGTTACTGGCAGACACTGAGCCCAGGCATTTGGGTATAAAGATGAGTAAGGCACGGCCCCTGAATTCTTCACTTTATAGTCTGACGAAGAGGTAGATGTTAAACAGGGGGAGACTATGGAAGTCTAGGCTAGTTCAGCAGATAGAACCACACATTCTGTTTGTACATATTGAGCTTGAGATGTTCAGGTAGAGAGAGGGGACATGTAGAAAGTAAATTGGACCAAGGAGTTAAAACTCAAAAGATGGGGTTGGAGTTAGCAATTTGAAAGTTGTACTTTATACGATAATTTAGAAGTTTTTCTCAAAGGTGATTATTCATCAGACTCCATTGGGGTTTTAAAAAATGTGATTATGAGCCTCCTTCCCTCTATGTACATCTGTGAGAATATGTGGGGATCTCTCTATTTTCAGAGTGTCCTAGACAATTCTAACCAGCTAAGTTTGGGAAATACTGCCCCGAGACACACAACTGTGACAACCCTGAGGAGAAGGTGTAGAGAAAGAATAGGAGGCCTAGTGTGGATCCTTGGGGAGTGCCCATGTTTAAGGGTCTGGCTTAGGTATGGGGTAGTGTCTGTGAGTGACGATTTGTAAGGAACCAGGGAATTTGGAAAAAGGCCAGTGGAGAGCTGGGTTCCTGGATGCCAAGGGCTCAAAAGTTACAGTGGGAATGGGTATCAAATGCACCACAGGGGAGATGCAGAAACTGCATCGTTGGTAACAGCAAAAAGCCCATCCAGGACTGTGAGAGGGCAGGAAGCAGACTGCAGCGGGTTGAAGAGTGAGTGGGGTCAGGTCTTGGCATGTCTAGATGATGTTCAGGGAAATTAAAAGGAATTTCAAAGGAAAGAGAAAGTAAAGGAAAAAGGGCCTTTTAAATTTTATTTTTACATTTTACTTAGTTAATGGAAGAAGGATCACATTGATAAGACAAGGGTAAAAGCTAGTAGGGAGGGATAAGGTGGAAAGGTGAAGAGGGATTATTGATGAAGTTACTCTGGAACAGGGAAGGATGAATTCAAGAGCCCAGCTTTTAGGCCTTGACGAAGACGAGGGTCACGTTCATCCTGGAGAGAAGGAAAAGGGGATGAAAACAGAAAAGTTTGTAGTTGGTGTAAATGGGCAGCAGCTACTTACCACCACATTTCCTTATACTTAAAAATGTGTTTTTCTTTCCTCCCCAATCCTTTACTCTTAGCCATTTGTGTTAGACATGAGGGTGAGGGTGCGTGCAGGCTGAGTGGGATGACACAGACACCCAGGATTCGCTGGGATTTTGGGGGGGTTGTTTGCAAAAATGACTTTGAAGGACACTTAATCTGGAGTACTTTACAGGTTTGAAAAGAATACCTTGACTCAGTACTATTAATAAGAGGATATTTTAGAAGTTTCTAGTAGCTTCAAGAAAAATCCTCATTTAGAAAAATTATCCGGGGTTGAGTGCTGAAACCTAGAGGTGTCCTGGACTGTCGTTTTCTTTCTTCGTTTTTTTTTTTTAAAGCCTGGGCTACACATTCAAGTTTTCTGAGTACTTTGGTGGCTAAAAGAAATTTGAAACATAGCTCCATGACAGAAAAAACGGTTTAGCAATTGCTCTGGGGGGAAGTACCCCTCTATTAATTATCCCATGGATTATTTAGTGCAGATACTTCATCTGACAGTGAAGGTAGGTAGCCTTTCAATACGATGGGTGTTTGTTTAGCTTTTTATGAGCCGAACAGATCATGGTTAGAAGTATAGTACTTAGACTTGGAAGTTTGTTAAATCATGATTGACAGAGGGCCCACTTCCAGCGTGCACAGAGCTGTAAGTGATGTGATCTCCATCGTGTCCTTTGTTTCCTGGTAACCAGGACACTCTTCTCATTGTGAATATATAATAGCATGTCCAGCTCACAGACCTTGCTTTGTTCATTTTTTAAAATATGGTTGTTGGGTTTTGTGGGCTTTTCTGCTGTTCAGTGGTGGTCCTGGGTCTCTGCTGGCACATTTTTGAGGTGGGATGTTTTCACAGTGTGTGTACTGCAGCTCAAGACCTCCATTTTGCCATAGAAATGGGCTGTTTTTCTAAAGTTCCATGTAAATCAGCTGTTTGGAACTCAGTGTATTTCACCTTGGAAAGCAAGTTAGTGGTTAGTGTCTGGTTAGTCCACAAACCCTAAACTGCTGAAATCCTATACACTGTGTTATGTGACCTACTAGCATTCACTGGTCAGTGGATTTCTCTTCTTCCTGTTCCTTTTATTCATACCTCTTTTTGTTCTCTTTCTTTACTTTTCAATCATTTTTTCCTTCTATTCCCTCCTCTTTTTCCATAATGTTTCAGTTTCTTTGAAAGATCAATAGACTTGTGACGGTTGGCTTGGTATTTTCTTCCTCACGTGAGATGTTTCTGAGGGAAGATGTGTTCAGTGTGGTTGGCTGCTCCTAGAGCCCGTTCTTGCCCAGTGGGGTTCCAGTGACTCTGGCTAGTGCTTCTTGGTGGGGTACAATTGGTATTTTGGGCTGAACAGTTCCTTAGTGCGATAGATTAGTATCCCTGACTCTCACTAAATGTCAGTATTGCCCTCAGTTTTTGTGACAAATACCTCCCACACGATTTTCAGATGTCCTCTGGGGCAAGATGACAGTTTGCTGCCCCTAGTGAGAACTCATCTGTTGCCACATTCCTCTCTACAGGCCAACCCTTAGGATGGGTGTTCTGAGTACCCACAGCTAGACTCTTGGAAACGTACACTGCATATGTGTTTTCAGCTATTGAGATCAGTTGATAAGGAAGCTTCTTAAGTGCATGACATTTACATGAAAAAAGAAAGGCTGCTTATTGTCTTCTGGCACCTGGGTAAAATGTTTTTGTTTAGGTGAAGGCAGTAGCTACAAATGAAGATGCATTTATTGGACTTTGAAATATAGACTGTTACAAAACAGCTATAGTTAGGGTATAAAAAATTTTGTTTCTCTTATATGTATGTAGCCAGTTAACCTATGTTTCTGTAAATACCAAATTGAATTTAGGAAACTGGGGTCAGGTGGGGAGAAAAGTGGGATCTTTGCTAGGTTCAGAGTGATTTCCCCCCCAATAAATCCATATATCTATTCTAAGAGGTTCAAGTAAATGTTTTGATTTTTACGTTAATTTTACAAAACCTGGAGCCTTTTCCATTTTTTATAATCTAGCAAGATACTTGTTCTTGTTTGCATACTTACTAATGCACCCATGTAGGCAAGACTTAGAAATCTTACATCCTGAATGTGAAGAACTCTGGTCACAACCAGCCTGATCCTTATATAAGGAAAACAGATTGGTCCTTGAGAGATTATGGTTTGTAATGTTATAAGTAAAATGACAAAAACAGTTATAACACTGTTTTGACATTTCCTCTTTTTTTCCTTCTCTCTTACAGAACCTAAAAGCAGATCCGGAAGAGCTTTTTACAAAACTCGAGAAAATTGGGAAGGGCTCATTTGGTGAGGTATTCAAAGGCATTGACAATCGGACTCAGAAAGTAGTTGCCATAAAAATCATTGATCTGGAAGAAGCTGAAGATGAAATAGAGGACATTCAACAAGAAATCACAGTGCTGAGTCAGTGTGACAGTCCATATGTAACCAAATATTATGGATCCTACCTGAAGGTATGGCTTAAAAATATAGATGCTGTTTTCCATTATGCATTCCTTAGCTGAGATGCCAGCAGTGCATGCAGAGACCTTTGCATTAAAAGAATCTGGCTTTGATAATTTTAACCTTCTTAAATGTCACCTATGAACATCTATTTTTGGTAAAAGTGTTTATTGAAACTCCTTTTCAAAACAAAGTATTTGAGTAGGGCTTGGTCATCAAAAATAGGTTTAATACATTATAGCAACCATTAATCACCTAATTATAGGATGGTTTATGTTTAGTAGTAACTCCTGATAACCTAAGAATATTAGTCATTTGATATTTTCAGTCATGTGGTTTAATGCTGTTTTAAAACTGCTGCTAAGTACTGATAAATACTGATTAGTTTGTCTGCACTTTTAAGAATGCTGAGTAAGTACATAATTACAGATTTACAACACTACAAATTTTCCTTGATCTCTATGCATTTATTTAAGCTTGAAAGGATAATATCAGAAATGGTTTTTCCTGCATGGAACTATTCTACCGATTTAGACATTGTAGAGTAATCATGTTTATAACTCCAAGCAAGGTTGAGACCATTCCTGTACTTCAAATACTTCAACATAAATGCTTATTCAAACTTAACTGCACTTAACAAATGTGTCTTTCAAAATGGAAATCTTTGGAAATCTTTAAAAGAATTGGTTGAAAAATTTGGAAATAATTTTTGTGGAAATCAAAGTTTGTAGGTATAAACAAATATTTTATGAAGGAGGTAACAATAAAGTTGGCTGCCTCATTTCCTGCATTTTTCCCCTGAATTCTCTGTTGTAGCTAGTCTGCTCTGATGTCAAAAAAGGGATATTAAATAGTTTTTGATTTTGCAGAAATGTCATAAGATAGAAGTGGAAGATGGAAATTGAGAACCATTGAATTACTAAAATGAATCTTTAAAGGAAATCAAAGCTGAATGGTAATCCTATCCTTCTCCCCACCCACCAAACATTTGAGCTGTGTATAAGGAATGGCGATATGTTACCAGATGCATGATTTCAAAGTGGAAAGAGTGACTTTGGGAGTCAGATGTGCTGGATGTGAATCTCCTCTGTCGTGCACTTTGATACCTTGAGAAAAACAGTTTTTTAAACTTCCCTGAACTTTACCTTTCATATTCATAAAGGGGAAGAAAAACAACAACATCATCATATACCTTTTTGGTATAAAGATTAAATGGAATTTTGTTATAAAGATTAAATGAAAAAAAACCAAAAAACAAAAAACAAAACCCTGGCATATAGTAGGTACGTAGAAAGGGTTCGTTTGTTTACTTGATGGATTGAATTTCATATCTCGTCTCTTACAATATCTTGAAATAAAAGACATAAACAATGAGATCAAAGGAAATCAGGACTGAAGAAAAGAGGGAGGAGTATATTAACAGTCAGGATTAATGCTGCGGTAGTTATACATCCAGTTTGGATCTTGACAGAGCAGAAAGGGAAAGCACCTTGTATTTGATCATTCTTAGGAGTGTGTGGGGGAACACATGTGGCTTCCATAGGTGAATGCAAAGGTCTTCATGATGTTAAATTCTATTAACAGTTTAAAAAACAACAACAGAAAAAGCACCTCATCTTGGACTCTACTGTGTTACTAATCCTCTATAAAATAATTTTCAAAAGGAGTTTTATAGTAAATTAGAGCTGGATTTTCATGTGGTACGCTGATGTTGTGTTTTGTATGAATTATGATACCTTTTGGCAAAGGAAATGTGGAAGAGCATCACAAACTTTTAGTCATTTATGCCAGCTAATATTTAACTATAGAAATTAAGGATCAGTGATTCAGAAGTATCTTTTTCAATCTTAGCTCCTCAGCAGAATTTTTACTACATGATGGAATAAATTCCTTTATTGTGGCCAAACATGGTGCTTATTTACTTTCATTGTACATATTTAGACATTCTACTTAGGGTGTCTCTTTCTTACCTGAGTCACCAATTCTGGAATATAGGTTCCAAGTTGATCTTAACCTTCACCTAGGGCTGCCCAGTGAATTTTAGTTAACATACAGGCTGCTGTAATAAATCTTACAAATTTGCAATAGAAGTTTATTTCTTGCTCACTGTAGCCCTGAACTGTGGACCATTTTCCTCTAAACATTGATTCAGGATCCCAGGCACCTTCCATCTTGTGACTCTTGGAATGTCCACACACAGCTGTGCTTGTCTGCACCAGATCAGCACGTGGGAAAAAATGGAAGACCATGTGTGGGAAGTTTCTCTGTGCCCAGAACTAGGCAAAGAACACATTATTTCTGCCCATACTTAGCACCTCTAGCTCAGGAGAGGCTGGGAAATGTCATCTGATTGTGTGCTTAATGGGAAGACAAAATGAGTTAGATGCACAGTATTAGCCAAAGGGATGCTGATGCAAAGTACCAGGAATCTGTTGGCATTTATAAAGGGTATTTATTTGGGGTAGAAGCTTACAGTTAACTAGGCCATAAAGTGTAAATTACTTCCCTCACCAAAGTCTTTTGCCACATATTGGAGCAAGATGGCTGCCGGCCTCTGCAAGGGTCCAGCTTCCCTTTTCCTCTAAGGCTCGGTGGTCCCAGCTTCTTCCAACTTCAGCTGTAGGTTGGGATAAGTCTTGTCTCTCTCCCAGGGCTTGTTTCTCTCCGGCCTCAGCTGCTTTGCTTTCTCCACAAGGCCAGCTGTAGACTCTCAGGTGAATGGCTCATCTCTCTTCCTGGGGCTTCTGCCCTGTCTAATGGAGCCTTCTCTCCTTCCTCACGTATCTGTTTTTCTGTATGTTTATTTTCCCAGGGCTCTAGCATTAAAACTCCAACTAACTCCTGTACGTTGTTGTTTTCTCTGTGAGTCCCCACCCACCAAGGGAGCAGGGACTCAGTGTCCTACTGACGTGGCCCGATCAAAGCCCTAATCATAATTAAATCAAGTAAAAGTGAAACCTCCCACAGACCAGTTTACAAACATAACCCAATATCTATTTTTGGAGTTCATAAATAATACCGAATTGCTACACACAGCTAGCCAGTCTTTTCCACAGCCTCTTACTTGTTAAAGAAAGTGGAGTAATTTATGAAATTTTCTCTACTGCCTGCCTTCGGGTAGGATGAAGCTTTTTTTATATTTTTATTTGAAGTCCTTCATATATTTTATTAGGCAGATTGTTCTTTAGGAAATGTAACTGCTGCAAGGCTGCCAGGAGTAATGCCTCTATTGTGAACAGTTGCCCTCAATTTCTTTAATCATGTAAAAGATGATTCTGTAATATTTGGCTAAAAAACATATAATGGAGCGGCATATAACACTGGGTATATAACATATAACACTGGGCTACCTGCTGTGTAGCCCGGTGGTTGAGTGTCTGCTTCCCATGTATGAGATCCTGGCTTCAATCCCTGGTACCTTCTAAAACCCAACAGACAATCACAATGTAATGGGTTGCTTTGTTGAACTGTGGAAACTCTTACAGATGAGTCAAGACAAGAGTCCAGACCTGTGATTCTGCCTCTTCTCTCTTGTGTAATACAGTATTATGAAATTCCTTGGCTCAGACGAGGCTCCTCCATGATGACTCAGAGAATATCATTCCATCATCTGGGTAGCTTTATGAAGTTCGAATTAGTATAGTCTTCAGTGTCAAGTAAAATACAAATTAAATTGCCTTGGAAGACAAATGGCTTTTTGATACCAGGTTGAAAGTAGTTGGGCTTTGTGTGCTTTTCCTTCCCTTTCTAAAGCACTCCCTGTAGGCATTCTGAGCTAATATCCTTAGTTGTTTAATTGGTGATAGGAGAGAGGGTCTGAGGAGCTCATGCTCTTTTCAGGGACTTGTACAGAACAGGATTGGGCAAAGAGGAGCTTGTCAGAAACTAGTTTCTTCATTACTGGGTTAGCATTAGAAGGTTTCATAATTATGTTTTGGTTTCATTCATTTAGTCTAGAAAAGGATGTTAAAAAAATAGGTAATGAGTTTAAATACAGTTATTGTGACTGAGATCGGGAGGAGTTAATTTTGATCGTACTGTGAATCAAATCACAGAATTGCCTTGTAGCCTTTTTTTTCTCCCCAAAAGCTTAACAGTACAGCAATGAAAATTTGTGTATATTGATGAATCTGAGGCCTAGAAAGATCTTGAAGATTATCACATACCATAAAAGAACTTCATTTATTGTAGTTTAAAAGTGTTTAATTTTGGGGGAGTTAAAACACCAGCATATTTGACTAACCAGAAGTTTCCTTGTCCTGACAATTATACCACTGGAGTTTTCCACCACAAAAATACCATTCGTGAGGTCAAAATGAAACCATGGAGGAGGTGGGGCAGAGTGTGGAGGGGGGGGGATATTTGAGTGTGGTGTGTAGGAGAAGAGAGAGACGATTTTTATTTTAAAGACAGTACAGACAGTATCATAACAGAAGACAGTATGGTACAGTACAGGATTCTAAGCCTTATTTTCTTTTTAGGCTGCATTTACAAGTGCAACTCATTCTTCAGCAACATAAATCTTGTGGTTTGTTTTTTTTCAGCAGCCTATCAGTATCTCCATATCTCTACTTTGAGATTGTCTTATAGTCAGGATTTTGGTCTTAGATCCTAGTACAGACACTTTCCTGTCTGGGTGCTCTCTGAGCCACTCATTTCTTCAAGGGTAAAAGGCCAGTGAGTGCATTAATTTACAGGATTACTATAAAGATTAAGACCATGTATGTACAGTGCCTGGCATGTAGTAGGTTTTTAGTATAACTTAAAAATTTTTATTTTAATAAGGGAAAAGATATCTGTGCTAAGTGACTCAGAGTTCATGAGTCTTAAAAACATGTTGTTAGCAGTCCTAAAAATGAGATTTATTACTTTCTTTGAAATACACTCTCAAAGTGTTAGCCTGTTTAAAGCAAATTCAGGTACAAGGCAAAAAAACAATAACAAAAACCAAAAAGCTGTGTCTGTCAAACCTTTACTGTCCTAGTCATTTTTGTTGTAGAAACATGTTATGTAAAGAGTAATTGTTTAATTATGGATCCAGATCCCTGTCTTAAGAATAAGTTATGGGAAGCAGACTTGGTTTAGTGGATAGGGCGTCCGTCTACCACATGGGAGGTCCGTGGTTCAAACCCCAGGCCTCCTTGATCTGTGTGGAGCTGGCCCATGTGCAGTGCTGATGCTCGCAAGGAGTGCTGTGCCACGCAGGGGTGCCCCATGCGCAAGGAGTGCCCCCCGTAAGGAGAGCCGCCCAGCCTGAAAAGAAAGTGCAGCCTGCCCAGGAATGGCGCCGCACACACAAAATGCTGACACAACAAGATGACGCAGCAAAAAGAAACACGGATTTCCATGCCGCTGACAACAGCAGAAGCGGACAAAGAACACGCAGCAAATAGACACAGAGAACAGACAACTGGGGCTGGGGGAGGGAAGGGGAGAGAAATAAATTAAAAGAAAAAAAAAAGAATAAGTTACTTCTGTTCTTGGAACTCTTTAGTGTAGCTCTATCCATCGGATTCACCAGAAAACTAACATGGGAAAGTACCTTGATGAGTGTTTAAAAGGTAGGTGCTTTATGAAAGTACAAATTATTCTGGTGATAGGTTGATTGTATTGTATACGCTACAGATTTAGGGGAGTTTTTCAAAGTTATATTCTTTGGTTCTTTGGATTTCTTATTTGTCATTTCCCCCCCTTCCTTTCCCCAAAGGGAAAATAAGTAGTTTCTGAGTAAGAGAAAACTCAGTCGTTTCACTCTTAGGAAAATAAGTAAACAAGTGTTTATATGTCCCTGCCATCTCTGTGAGTGAGGCTGCTACCTAGGTTACTGCCTGTCCCCTGTCTTGGTTTATGTTTCTTGTCCCAGCTCCCTTCACTTTCATGTGCATCCTGGTGTGGATGATGGAATATAATCATATGCCTACTTTCCTTACTGCCAGGGGAAAAAAATCCTAAAACTGATTCCTCTTCCTTGTCTGCATTGTATTATAACTTCATGATATTCTTATTTTTCAAAAGAGAAGGCTAGCTAAATGATAATTAACATGTCTTAAGGCTCATGTCTAGATTTTTTCATTCAGACCTACCCCCTACCCCACCAGCTACTCCATGATAAATTATGCTCTTGTATTGACATCTACCATCATACCTATTTAGAAATTTAGATATTATTTAGTTTCTGAAAGCATTTTAGTTCAGGTATATGCCTGGCATATATAAGCTCTTCTATGCCTCAAAAATTATCAAAGCATACAGTTTTTTTCTCATTCGCTTCTTTTCCACTCAAAGACAAAGAGTCTACTTTGCTTTAGTCCCATCATTGAGAAAGAGAAATTAGGATACTATTTTAATATATATTTTAATTTTGGTGAAAAGAAATGGCAGTTGGCCAGATTAGGTTTGCCCATTCAGACTTCTAAGAAAGCACATTGGCTCCATAGAATGAGGGAAGTGTTTTCTCATTAATGTTACTGAGAACTAGAGTATCTGTTAGACCAGAATCTGCTTTATTACCTATAAACTTTAAGACTGTCTTCTAAGGCAGCTTGCTAATTGTTCTACAGTTTTGCACAGTGTCTACATATGTAACAAAAGAATAGACCTTGTCTTGATAGGCCATTGCGATAGGCCATTGCAAAGGCTCCCAGTCACAGACCCCCTCCCTAGTATTTCCTTTCTGTTATGGGTTAGGAAGGATGCTGTGGCAGAGACTTTTAGTTGATCATTGAGCTGATTATTGAGTCACTTATTCACATCTCACATCCTGTGTTGGCAGTTCTTCTGCATTGGGCTCCAAAACCCTCTCTGGCATTACTGGTATGGAGGACTGACCTTGTTCACAGTGACTAAACTGAAAACACGTTGAGACTAGCCTTTGTATTAAATTTGAGAAGGTATTTCCAGTTTGTTGAAAGCTTGATAATTTGGAGCTGGCAAGAAGAAATTACTTGTGGATAATTACTTGTGCATTTGGCTCTGTCAGGGTAGTTCAGAGGGTGTCTGAAAGAGGCGTTGGGTGACCTTTGGTTTTATGTATGCATCGTGGAATTGTTTTTCTCCTTTTGCTTGGGAGAGTGGCAGAGAAGCTGTGGGGAGGAAGGTAGGATTCTGGGTGGCTTGGACTGCAGTGTGGTGACCACTCTGTTCTTAATTTTTAAAAATGTATTATAATACTAAATATTTTTCAAATACTGGTTCCTCTTCAATCTTTTCCCTTTACATTTTGGGCCAGGTAGATTTGTGGGATGATGCAACTCCAGCTTGACTTGGAGTAGAGATTTTGGTATTGGGGAAGAGGTTTTAGCAAATTTGGTTTTGGAAAATATAAAGGAACTAGAAATGAGACCTAGTTAGAAAAGCGGGAAATTTTTTTGCCTTTTATCTGTTAACGTCTACTGTCTTTTCTAGTTACCCTGACCTTAGATCTAGAGCTTTGGAGACCTGTCTCTGGAGGTCTGGTTCTAGCTGTAAATTAAACCAGCAATGTGGTTACCTCATCTGCAAACTAAAGAGATTGGATACCCTAAAGTTTTCAGTCCCTGATTTGGTTTAGCTGGCCATTTAAAATATATTTCTTATGCACAGTCAGAGTAATTAGAAAAGCATGGCATGGAGAGGTTGAGTGACTTATTTTTTCCCTAATATCACAGAGGATTGGTAGTGGCGCTATGACTTAGGGCCAAAGGAGGTTCCTTGAGATCTACTGTTTACTTCCTTACACCAAACCCCTGGTCTGCCAAACATTTCTTCCCCATTCTCCTTAATTGCCCTTCTCTAATGGGCTGTTTTCTCTTCTATAGAGGATATTTCAGTTGTTTTTTCTGTAGTTTAGCTCATTTTACACGAGCTAAACCACTAATTCTTGAGGAAGGCATGCTGTTAACAGTACCACACACTGGGTGGCTTAAATTCATTGTCTCTCAGTTGTGGAGACTAGAAGTGAGTCAAGGTATGGGCAAGGCAGTGCTTCCTCCCAAGTCTGTAGGGTTCTGGTGGTGGCTTGCTGGCAATCCATGGTACTTTTTGACTTTGGGTGTTACTTAATCTCTGCCCCTGTCACATGATCTTCTTTTCTCTATGTTCATATTTCCTCTTCTCGTAAGTACACCAGTCATACTGGATTGGAACACACTGTAATCCGGTTTGGCCTCATCGTAACTGGTAATATCTTCAAAGGTCCTGTTTCCAAATGGAGTCACATTCATGGGACTGGGGGTTAGAACTTGAAAACACCTTTTACGGGGGACACAATTCAGTCCATAGCAAGTGCCTTTCCATTGCTTATTTAGGCACCCTCTCTCTTCCATTAGGTAGATAATTTGATTACCTGAAGGGTGTGAGCCAGTACTGTGAAGGGGACCTCAGCCTTAGTTGTATGTTGGAATCACCAGGGGAGCTTAAAAACTGATGCTTGGGTTCCACCCAGATCTTGATTTAGTTGGGTCCTAGATCTTGGGACTTCTAAAAGCCCCCTGGGTGATTCTAATGTGCAGTCAAGGTTGAAAGCTGCTGATCTGTAGGATCACCTTGAGAGGAAGGGCATCAGCAGAGATCGACAGACAGAAAGTAGCTATCACTTAATGCTTTCAGTGTTAGGGAAAGCAACTCAGAAGCGGTAAGCAGTAAGAATGTGTATTCCCTGACGTGGCAGGAATTCCAAAAGAGAGGTGGGTATTGCACAGTCGGTAGTCACCAGTGTTGTTGAGGGTCCAGTTTCCTTCTTTCTTTCCATTTTGCATTTCTCAGGGTCTTGGCTTTGCTACTGGGCAGATAAAGGACTTTGTTTTTGTTTTAGTTTTTAATGCGCAGGAAACCTTTCTCAGAAACCTCCCAGACCCACACCTCCTCAGTGTTTCACTAGCCAGCAGTAAGTCACATCACATGCTGTTGCCTCATCCAGCTCTTGGCTGGGGGAATAAGCCCACTTAATTGCTTCCACCTAACAGGATTTAGTCTTGGAGCTGAGAATAGGGTTAGCTTCTTCTGAATCACAAATCAGGGTAAGGAAGAAGGGCAGGTGCCTGTCACAAGGTGTTCTTCCAGTGGTTCTCAACCCTGATGGCTCACCATTTATTAAGTATCTTCTCTTTCTCAGCACTGTCTTGAGGAATCTGGTATCTGCTCACACGTCAGTAGTCCCTTTGCATTTGGCTACCGAGAGCCCACTGGACACTTGAGCAAGTTAGCATTATAGTAAGTGGATCTGTAGGCTGGCCATTTCACACTTACCTTGAATCTGAGGATATTAGGTATAATCTTCGAAAGATCACATTGTCCTAGTATTTAATTTGAATACCTTATTTCTTGGGGTAGTTCAACAAGAGAAATTTGTGCCTAGCATGTGGGTGTAGCAAATCTTCAATGCTTAGATTATGTTTACTTTGCTAATATGTGTTGAATGAATGAATTTCAGTTTGTTCCAGTAGCCGTGGCTCACAGTGATATATCTCCAGAAGCCTAGCTGACATCTAAAAGAGCATCTCCTGCCTGGCTGGGAAATTGCATGCCCCAACAATAATGAGGGGCTGCGTCTCTTGGCATAGCTAGGTGTCACCCGAGCCCCGCATAGTATCTCCTTGTCCTTCTTGCTCCCTCTCTGTTGCTGGTGCCCAGTCTCCTGTGTCCTGGAACCTTGTCATGCAGCCTTGTTCTCGCCTGTGGATGGTTTGTATGGTTGCCTTCCCGGCATGCCACCCGCCATGGCAACATCTATCTCTGCTTTCCTTCTCTTAAAGGCATTCCAGTTACTTATTAGGAAACTCGCTTTCTGCAGAGCTATATCCTTCCTGACGACTTATGTTTATTTCCTCTTCACTCTTACTACATTTGTAATAACACTGCTCTTTTGATTGACAGTTAAGGCCCTTCCTGGTCACTTCAAGAGGGGAGATCTTTTCTTTGAAAAGCTAAACGTTTTCTTGGTATATTTAAGAGTCCTTTTGTCAATGTTGTCATGGTTCATCTTTAAAAGAATACATTAATTTGTAGATCACTTTTTTCTTTCTTCCTCTTTGTGTATCTAGAATTTGTTTGAAAGAAATATTTAAAACACAGAAATATTCTGTTACAAAACTAGTTACAACTTTGTTATTTTCTTCCTTTCATTGTATGCTTAGTGCAGAGGTAACTGTAAAGATAGAGTATTATGATTTCGGTACTCACCTTATTGCAGTGGCAAGGATCATGTATCTTGAAATATTTCTTTGTCTGAAGAAAAAGAGAACTTTTAAAAAAGGAAATGGCAAGATGATATAAAATGGAACATATACAGATAGTTTTGCTAGCTGTGCAACTATTTAAGAAGTATTGACATTTTGGCATTGGGTGATAATAGTTTACTGCAGAATGAATTGCTAAAAATAACTAATATAACCTGTTAAGTAGGTGAAGTACTCAACTTAGTTTACTCAATTTCATTACTTTTGGTTGACTTTGTATGAGATTGGCTTTCTGATTATAAGCTTCAATTGGACCTGACGACTTTTCCCTGTCATTATAAATGGAATCAGTGGTGATAGGTCAGTGGCAGGGTTGACCAGTACGTAGAGTAGCTAATTGCCTACATTTTGCTTTTGTATATAAGCTTTTCTCTTGTTTACAACCAAGACTGATACAGAGTAGTATATAAATTTTGAAGTCATTATGGATCACATTTAAAGAAGTGTGATGGGGTGGAGTTTGGCTTGTGCTGAAGTGTTTGGTATAAAAGATTGGTTCTTTAAAAGTACCGATGGATTTACGGCTCTTCTTTGAGAAGTGAAATAACTTAGGTTCATATCCTACACTGGGGTGTGGCAATGAAGACTTCCTGCCTTGCTCTCCTTTGCTTTCAACCAAGTGGATCTTTGCTCCTGGATGCTTTTCTTTTCGAAAATTCACATCCATTCAGAAGCTTATAGACTTGTCCTTAGAAGAAAGGGGGCATAATTATGCCAAATGCAAAACCACAATGATTTCTTTGATTGCAGGGACCTTTGGGCCAGCTTGCAGTAAGAACTTGCCTTTAGAAGATCCTTTGGTCCCATCATTGTCTCCCTCTCCTCAAAGGGATGGCAGCCCATTGGACAGTGGGCACACGACTCTGGCATCGACAGACTTCCAAGGAGGTAAGCTCCTCTGTCAGTGCTGCCCAGACAGACGTGCTGCCTTCCTCATGGGTCCTGAGCCTGCCTCTATCCATACCGCACGCAGGCTTGGTCAGGAGAACTTGAAGCTGCTCTCTTGATCCCAGCCAAGGCCAGGGTCCTGCAACCTACGGTAACAGCCCTTATTCCTGAGCTCAGAATGTGAGTTGAGTGAAAGTAAACTATGGCAGCTTTCTTAACCTGAGGATAGGAATTCCCATGACATAGTGGTCTTGAACTCATGGATAATTCTTTCTGGCTTTGTGCCTGTACTCCACAGCAGGTTGGGGTTAATTCTGGGTACTTTGAGCTGTTGTTGCCATTTGGGGACAAATTGCAAAGAGTCCATTTCCCTTCTTGTTTGTATTAGGGAAAAACATGGCCAGGGTAACTGATAATCCTGTTAATTGCTATAGTGCTAACCTCTGCCTGGGTTTGGTGCTGGCCTATGCAGGCTCTGCTTTCTAGAACGCATTGCTACAAATCTTGGTCTAGGGAAGGCAAGTGGACCAGAAATCTGCTATTTCCCTAGAACAGTATGTGATCCCTGGCAAAGCTGTAGACTAGAAAATGGACTATAACCTTAGAAGAGCTTGATTGTTGTTGACAGGAGATTCTGCTTTCTCCTGCTCTTAATTCTTAAAGGAATAAGACTCAGAATTAATCATTAGTGTTTCCTAGTGACTTTTTGTATTTGTTGTTGCTGTTGTTGTTTGTCTTTAAGACCTTAAATTGCAGGGTTGAAAGAGGAGAAATTTGAACTTAAATCTTTGGGGAAATATGCTAGGTATGAACTTTTAAAAAAATCTTTAGAAGTCTTAAGTATCCTGCCAAGAGAAATTGATTTTAACCCAAGTACAATCTTTTAGACTTTCTTAATAGATTTCATGTTCCCCCTTTTGACAAATGACCGGGAGAATAAATGTGCTGTAATTGTAGGTTTATTAAGTCACAGTGGGTTTTTCAAGGGTGTGTGCTCTTTAGACTGTAAGATAACGCTGTTCATAGTGGCTACAGTTTTGGCTGGCTCTTGGCTCTGGTCGGTGGGATTCATTGCAGTTTAGTGAGGAAAAGTGAGGAAAAGTCGTGCACCCTACTGTGAAGATTTCCTGTATGACAATGTGTATGCTTTTTTAAAAAGGGAAAGAAAACCTTCAGTGTTACCTTCTTTGTTTTTCTAACCCTTTAAAATGATCTTTGTGACTCTTTCGAAGATATCCTTTTTAAGCGCATAGTCACACTTAAATTTGGTGCTCTGTCAGGCCCAGACTAGTGTTGTACCATGCATCTATCAGGAAGATTGTCTCTTCCCCCTTCCTTGTTCTTTTACTTTTCATGCCCCCATATTTTACCTACTTTCTAAGAAGAACATTAAGCCACCTGTAATCCCTTGCTCTTTCTTTGATGGACTGTATGAACAAAGCAGCAACCGCTTTAATAAAAGGTAGCAATACAGTGAACTTTCATGTGATAGGTTATGAAATCAAGCTTATTAAATGAAGTTCATTCTGGGCACTTGTTTAATAATGTACCAAGTTTAGTATAACTTTTGCTGGTTTTAATCAAGTTTCTGCCTACATTTCATTTTCTGGAAATGAACATTAGTCCACTGGAGTTGCTGTCAACAAGAGCAGCGCCTTAGCCTCTTACTGTCTTCCTTCTTCACTGAACAGACATTAACTGTGTCCCTTCACCCTCGTTACTGACGTACTGCAAGCGTGCGGAGTTGTGTCCATCTTTAACCTGTTTTTAAAAAACACTGCTTTGATGAACGAGGACCTTTTGTTGAAAACTGTATTTATTTGGCAGTTGGGATCAGGACTGGAGCTCCTAAGGCATGTTTAACTCATTCCTAGTTACACCATACTGAAAAAGAAATACATGGAAAATATTTCTAGTATGTTCAATATCTATTATGTTGAAATGCCTTAATTACCTGGGATTTGAAATTTCCTTCCTCACAGGTAACCCTCTCAGGTATTTGTTTTTTTATAAATTGTTAATTAAATTTCAAGTATATGAAGAAAATATTTGGGTTTTCCAGTGCCAGCCAGCCTTTCCTTCAGTAACCTCCTTTGACTGTGAAATATTTTTTGTGTTTGGGTCTGGAGGTTTGTTATGCACTAGCTTTAATCTTCCTTGATCTGAAACTGACTTGCCAGGGCTCCAGGACCTGCCTCAGGTGTCATCGCTTTCTCTTGCTGCCATCACTCATTGGTTCATGTATTTATAAACACCTGCTGCTCTGCCTCTGGCAGGTAATGCAGACTTGAGCACAACAGGCACGGGCCCTGCACTCAGAACTTCTTTGGTCTAGTGAGAGAAAGAGACAAATAAGTAGGCAGTTTCAGTCCTGAGTAAGTGTTAATGATGGTCAGAAGACAGAGATGTGTTTGAGGAGCACAGGAGAGGATAGCTATCCAGGACAGGAGCAGGAGGGGGAGGTTAGGACAGAGTGAGATGGAGGCCATAGTTTCTTGGATCAGTGTTTCTTGGGGTTTCTCCAACCAGGCCCCTGGGAGAGCAGGGGCACCAGCTCCAAGAAAAGACCCTTTAGAGTAGCTTAGGGGACTGGCAGAAGCCTGGGCCACAGTACCAGGGACAGAGGGCAAGGAGTTGGGGGAGACTTAAGAGGGGAGATCAAGGAAACTTTTGATAAAGACACTGAACTAAAAGAATGACAAGGGAAAGCCAACCAGAACCTTGGGGCCGTCGCAGTGAGTGGTCATTTGGGTGAACTGCTTATTCTGTTTCTCATACCACAGGGATTGTACATGATGAATGTTGTTCAGTGTTAGAGTAGTTCTATGCATGTACCCAGTCACTGCAGATAGTGTGGCTATCTGCTCCTCAACAAAATTTCACTTGAAAAATCCATCTCCTGAATGTTTGACGGAGTGGGTTGCAGTTGCTTTGCAGCCCCCACTTCTCTCCCTACCTTCCTCTCTTGGCTCTTCCCAGTACTGGTCCCCCTCCCTTCCATCCCTTGCCGACTGAGGAAGAGGAGATGCGATCATTCATTGCAAGACCTTTTAGAAACCAAGGTTTGTAGGGAACATGAGGGAGCGTGCAGGTTGTGTGTTGCTTTCCATTCGTGGTTGCTCTGCTCCTGGCACACCATCTCATGGATTCTAAACTGAGGCTTTGCAAGCGGACTCTACTTTGGTTCCTGAAAACTCATCTGTTTTTTAGTCACTTTGGTTAATTAGAGATTCAGGAGTTTCAAACCACACGTAAGTGTGAACAATGTGATATAAATATTGTTGGAACCCTCTGTTGTGGTTTCATTTTCTTTTTTCTCATTTTCACTTAAAAGTTTAAGCAGCAACTTGAATGACTGAATTGGTTCTAGAAAGACAGTGTATTGGCTGGTCTGATAGCTATGCATACTTATATGTGATAAGAAAAGTTTTGAGCACTTGGCATTGAGGTGTGTAACTTTGTCTAGATGTGTAATTTTAAAAATGTGCACAGTTCTTTTAACTCTCTACTATGAAATTTGCCATTAATATCCCTTGCTCTGTATTTCATTAAGTTGGACCTTCCAAACATTGGTCTGCATGCTGAATCTAATCGTTATCCAGAGGCAAATAATTGGGCTCATATATTGGGGCTGGAAGTTGGGGAGGGAAAGAGACGGGGTAGAGTTGGGGGAGGGGCTGCATAAAGGGTTTCAGACTAGTGGGCACCAGCCAGCTGATAGTGTTCAGTAGGACGGTTTGAGCTCAGGCCGTACTTCTGAAGGAGTCCTGTTCTTGATGGTATTAATAGGTGCCACCTGATGAATAAATGGGAACGTGCTGGGTTCAGCAGATTTTTTGTATGCTATCTGCAGAGGTTTTGAGACTCTCTGAGGAGGGGGTTTAATAAGGACCCCCTACTCCCCTTTTTTCTTTCTCTTTTTAATGGCAAAATTCAATTATATACAAAGTATGAAGTGCGTGGAGGCTCCCTCTTTTGAGGCCCACTTGGCAAATGGGGCCTTAGGTTACATCAAAGCATGATTGTTAACTTGGTATCTCCCGATTTGAATTTAAGTTAGCACTAAGCAATAACTTTTTGCAGGTCTCCTGCTCTTATACTGTTATTTCTTACAATTTTTGTGTTTTTAAACTAGCTGAAATGACAAAGGACCATTAAGCATTAAATAAAAATGGCTATTACTGATGTAGTGTGTTGTTTTAAATAGTTTTATTTTTCACCAGATTGTTTTTCTGAGTGATACTGTGGGATTTGAGGGGAAGTTTGTTCTGTTCCTTAGGAAACACAGAATAATGGTAGCCCAAAAAAAAAAAATCCCCGTAGGTGACACCCACATTAGATTAAAATGTTAATGAATAGAAATTAGTGCTGGATTTGAGGGTGCTCTTGTTAAACTGTGTTATATAACCTCAAGTCTCTTTTGTCTCGATTTTTCTTGAAATCCAATCTAAAAGATATTTCTAATATTTCCTTGGGTATAATGCACTTTTCATTTATTGACATTTTACCCTTTTAAAACGTTGAATACATTTTTAATATATAGCCCAAAGGGGTTGTGGGATGGTGGGGAGTAAAATTGAAAGCACCACATTAGGAGCGTCAGAGCCATGTTTTGCTTTTTTTTTATTCCCCCTCACCCCCACCCCCAGTTGTATGCTCTCTGTATCCATTCACTGTGTGTTCGTGTTCACTGTGTGTTCGTGTTGCATTCTTGGTGGCACCAAGAATCTGTGTCTTTTTGTCCCATCATCTTGCTGAGTCAGCTCTGTGTGTGTGTGTGTGTGTGGGGGGGGGGGCATTCTTGGGCAGGCTGTACTTTCTTTCGCGCTGGGCGGCTCTCCTTGCAGGGCGTACTCCTTGCGCGTGGGGTGGGGCTCCCCTACGCGGGGGAAATCCCTGCGTGGCATGGCGCTCCTTGTGCACAGCAGCACAGCATATAGGCCAGCTTACCACATGGTCCAGGAGGCCCTGGGTTCAAACCCTGGACCTCCTATATGGTAGGTGGACACTCTAACAGTTGAGCCACATCCACTTCCCAGATCCATGTATTTAATTGTTTGCTAGACGGCTCCCTTAAATGTCCAACAGGAACTTCACGCTCAACATGTCCAAAATGGTGAATGTGCTAGATCAGATGTGCTAGATCTCAGTGAATCAGGGGTTCCCGTTTCTAAGGGATTGATTGGAAGGTGACTTGTTGCATGCAGAAGTATGCTCCAGGAACACATGTGGGCTTTAAAAACTGCAGAGTCCCCGTCTCCACTACTGACCTGGAATCTGAACTAGAACCTTGGGGATGACCTGGCTGTGTTTAAGCTGATCTAAATTCTTGGGCTCAAGGACTCCCCTGTATCCCCCAGTCTCTTTAGGCTACACATTGAAGATACACTAGAAATGTGTTCAATGCTTTGTAAGGATAAAATGTCAAGAACAGTAAGACCTTTATTGAAGCTGTTTTAGGAGATCCATGTTGAAGGCCAGCAACTAGGTTCGATTCCCAGTACCTTCTAAAAACAAACAAATGAAAAAACTAGCTCTCATTGGGGAGTGGATGTAGCTCAGTGGTTGAATGCCTTTTTCCCATGTATGAGGTCCTGGATTCAATCTCTGGTACCTCCTTTTTTTTTTTTTTTTTTAATTTAATTTTATTTAAAAAAAAAACAAGGGCTTGCTTCTCCCTGGGGCTTGACTTGACTTCCCTGCCCTGTGCTGTAGTGTCTGTTTTAGTAGGGTAGGGGGAAATCTGGAATATTTTGCTTTTAGAAATGTTGCATCTAACATGGTTATTTACTAATTTAAGTATATTAAAACTTGGACGGGAGGATGGAATGTGGGCCAGGAAATGATATTTGTCCATTTTATGGTCTGTTTTCTGATTCCTTCGGGTTGTTTTTTTAGATTTTGGCTGTTTTTTCCCCCCAACGTAATTGATTTCAGAGTTACCTCTGAAAATCTGTCCTATTTCCATGCTGCTTATTTATGTTTTCACTATTTGTTGGCTTCAGTTAATCTATTATACTCTAAAGAAAATGGGTTTGGATTTATGATTTCATTTAAGTGATAAGACATAATAAGTAGAGTCTCTGAAAAACGGAAATTCATGTAGATTTTTATAAACACAATCAGATGCACAGCTCTTGAAAATTTCCTTTCAGTGGTAATTTTCCCAGATGTTTTAAAGTTGGGTTTTTTATGTGATGGAGGGGGAAGGCAGGATGTTCTGCAAGAACAGTTGAACTCTGGGGGTCTTGTGTGGGCCATTAGCAGAGGAGACCACTGCTGCTGGCCGAGGGCAGAGCACATTTTGGGGACACGGAGGGTTTTAGGGACACCAAGTTGCTTTAGTTACCGATTCTGGTTGCACAAGAACTGACAACACTGGAGAGATATTTCCCCCTAATGCTTCTCACACCCTCCATTTGATGAGGTAGTGCAGTTGGAGTTGACTTCTTTTTTTCATGAGAATTCCCTTTTTCTCTATGTGACTTAAATTAGGACTTTAACAGTTCTCTTCCACTTTTGTTGCCTCTTCAAGGCTTGGAAATCATATTTGTTTGTTGCAAACTTGGAAATGTTTTTGGGAGCACGATCCTGCCTCTTGGCTATTGGATTTGTTATTTCCCCAGATTATTGGCTGCTCATCTGCTTAAATCATTCAGCCAAATGGGCTCTGGTCCCACAGTAGAACAACTCCCTTTCTCTTCCACGTACATCCATATAGTAGCAGCCGCTCCTCCAGGCTTCCTTTGCCTTTTGTAAGTCATCTGCGGCATCCCCCAATTGGGCTGGAACAGCTGCCGCTGCTGGGAAAGGGAGAAGCACATCTGTTTTCTCTGAGAGTGAATTTTAGTATGTGAGTATCTGTCCTCGTGTTTCTGGGAAAAATAGAAATGGTGCATTCAGCTAGTGGTTTAAGATTCCAGTGTGACAGTGGGGTAAAGGCAAGAGCTATTTACTGTTCTTTTGGATGGACTCAACAAATCAGCAAGTACATCTTGTTTTAAAATCACAAGGGAATAAGTTTCATTTCGCAGTCAATTATGGGGAAAAATTGTAGGCTCAGTGCCAAAGATAATATTAAAGATCTGCTTCAAAATGTTTCTGAGGATGGGGACTGTGGGTTGCATTTTCTCTCTTGAACACACTGTCCTTGTGTAATTGAAGAAAGTCCCCGAAGACGTTTGGCAGCTCTATTTTATGTTTTTCTATCCAAAAAATAGAATGGAATTAAAATTTCAATTAGGCTAAATATTTTACTTTGCCAAAAAGAGTTCAACTCTGTTTTCTGGCTAATGGTACCTATAATTTAAAGTAAGAATTGCATTTAGAGTTCTTTTGTCTCAACAGACACATTCTGTATATTTAAACCTCTGTCTGGAATATCCAAGCACAGCTAAACTATTCAGGTATTAATAGTTAATTATGCCATATGCTTTCTTTAAAATTTCTTTTTCTGAGTACATTTCTAAAATAAGGTATAAGAGATCACAAATCTTAGCTAATGTGTTGAGGGGCTGCTTGGTGTATGTAATTACAGAGAAGACTTGTTCTCTCTGATGTAAAAAAAGTTGTCTTTCTCCTTCAGTAGTTCACACAGCACGGCCTGACTCTTCAGGCAGTTGGGTAAATAGACATCTGCTTCAAAATAAGAAAAATGTACTGCTAGTAGCATGCCCTTTTATTGAGTCCTGTCTGGTAGTAACAAGAAGTTGTCATGAACGTTGCTGACTGAACATGGTTTGCTAGGTGCTAGACAGAGCAGTTAGACTGTCTGCTCTCTAGGCGTCTTTAATTCTGCGGAGCGGATTTTTATACGCGGTGACAGGGTCTTCCTCACTGAGGAAGAAACAGAGCTGGAGGTTGGTGGCTCACGTTGTCGTGGATAGATATGGCAGTAAGGAGCAAGTGTCTCCTCACCGCACCGCGGGGCGTGCACCCTCTGAGCCTCAGGGTTACCTTAGCGACAGTGCCCTTGAATCTACATCTCTGAGCCAGTGTAGCTTGACTGTTTTCAGTAACTCACCATTAACAGATGTTCATTCTAGAATAAAATTTTGCAGTAAAGACAGTGTAGGAAGGAAGAGAACCAGAAGGTTCAAATACATGAAAAATTTCCCTCAGGACAGTCTTTTAAAGATTCTCTTTTCTCTGGAAACTGTTTTAACTTTAGGTTAAATTCCAAGCATGGCAATAGAAGTGTGAATATGAATTTGCCACCCGAACATTTGAAATACAGCATTTGTTATTTGTGAATCTGCCAGTTCTGTAAATTGTCTTATAATAGTATTAAAGTCACCACTTATGTTTGCAAAATATAATAAAGTCTTTGTTCCGTCCCAGTTATACTCACCTTCTTACTTGGTCTTGTGTGTTCTTTTTGAATTGGGTCTTTTTATTTTATTTTTGTCTTTATTTTTTTAATGTTACATTAAAAAAATATGAGGTCCCCATATACCCCCCACTCCCCTCACCCCACTCCTCCCCCCATAACAACAACCTCCTCCATCATCATGAGACATTCATTGCATTTGGTGAATACATCTCTGAGCACCGCTGCACCTCATGGTGAATTGTGCACACCATAGCCCACACTCGCCCACAGTCCACACAGTGGGCTATGGGAGGACATACAATGTCCGGTAACTGTCCCTGCAGCACCACCCAGGACAACTCCAAGTCCCAAAAACACCCCCACCACATCACATCTCTTCCTCCCACTCCCTACCCCCAGCAGCCACCACGGCCACTTTCTCCACACCAATGCCACATTTTCTTCGATTACTAATCACAGTAGTTCATGACCCTGGATTGGGTCTTTATCAAAGAATTAATACTTAGTCCTCCTTTACTTTTTTGGTTTTATGATTTTTATGATCTTTCTATGTGTTGTATATTAATCATTACAATTTTTGTTTAGCAGAAGGATAATCACTTAATTTTTAGAAATAATTCACTTTTACAGAAAGAGCATTTTATAGGTGTCCTAGTTAGATTACGGTATAGAACTTGTTCGACCTTGCAGTTTATAATCATTTACTCTGATGTTTGCTTTTTTAACAAGGGTAGATAGATATACAGGAGAAAAGAAAAATCACTCCTCTTTGGTGTCTCAGGGCACTTCATTCATGCTTCATTATTTCTTTCCTTTTTCCTCTTTTTAGGTTAATTGTGAATTGAATAAACATCTTTAAATTTCTCTAGAGGGCAAAGTATTTTTACTTATCTTAGTATCCGTTGGCATTTAGTACAGAAATTTTCCATTAATGGATGTACTGTGTTAAATTTATGTTGATGGAAAAGAGAAATATCTTAGTAAACATGCAAGTATAATTACTCAAAAACCTCTTACTCCCCAAATCCTAAGGCAGCCCCCTCCAAAAGAGACAGCAGCAAACTTAAACCCCAAGAATTGCATTTTAAGGAATGTGTAGTGTTCTTTCCAATTTACTATTTTGCTTTAGGGCAAGGATTCTTAAACTTGGCATAATGGAGTAGGCATGTCAGTTCTCTCAAATTATATGCAAACATTTTTTTTATTTTGGTGTGCTTTATAGGAAGACAGGTTAAGTAGTTTGTTTCTCAAAGGGAATGGTGAAATAGTTGACAGTTTTATCAGTCTTCTTCCTCGCAGGGATCCTTGAGAAATTACTTAAGAGTCTATGAATTTTTGTTATAGTGGCTCTTGTTTAGGCTTCTGGCTTAATGTCAGATTGTCAGGATCTTGAGTGCCAGATTTTTTTTCCTTCCTTGCTATGTGACCAGGAATCCTAATTTGTAAAATGGGAAAACACTGATTATCTCAGTAAGTAGTCATTAGAGGTTTGCAATACTTAACTACCTCAGTTTCCCCTAATATGCATTGGGAAAAAGGTAAACCCTCTCTCCCCCTTTGTCTGAAGGCATGGAACTTTTCCACAGGTTAAACAAAGAATCCCTGTAGAGACGGAGCAAAGGGAGATAGAGATCTTCACATCTGCATATCAGAGGGCAAGGGAGATCTTTGCTAATCTACCTGCATATCAGAGGGAGACAGAGACAGAAACCTTCACTATTTACAAACCCTTTTAAACCTTACAGATCAAAAGAAACATTTGCTCCTGCAGCATTCCAAGAAGCCATGGAGTTCCTTGACCCCTCCCACTACCTCACTCAGACTCTCAACCCCCCTCCCACTAACTATCATTTCCCTACCTGGGAAAGTTCTGTATAAATTCAAGTCCCGCCCTTCCAGGAGTGGACTGAAGTCTGTTCTTCAGACCCCCTCCATTGGGAGAGCTTCTCAATAAATAAATTCTTTGCTTATGGTCAATCAGTCTCCGTGTCCCAGTAAGCGCCGTATTTTCTCCAACAGTAGGCTTATTGGGAAGATGAAATGAAAGACTCTTTGGAAGATACTTACTCAAATATGAAGTGCCTCTGCATTGTACGAACATAAAATGGTCGTGAGGATCTCACCTACTCAGCCAGGAGGAAAAAACTGGAAATGATGGGGCTGTGTTCTTTCTTCCTCGGTAAGCCCACAGCCACCCATTACGAAGGAGAATGGGGCTTTGCCTGGTTCTTTGGAGGACTCCGCTTTTCCCACCTTTATCGAATGTCCTCAAAGAACAGTTGCCTCAGATAGCTGAGTCTGTCCTTGGTGGTTAGAAGGGAATGGCAGGTGTCCCCGAAGAAAATTCTTGCACGAAAGCAAGAGTTGGCTTCTCTCCCCATCATTTAAGGATTTTGTCCAGCCAAAGTTATTCAGTTGCAATGGAATTATGGCACATACAGAGAACAGTTTTCTATGTGTAGACCTAGCCTCCCAGTAGGCGGAGACTATACTGAGTAAAGCCATAGAGAGATGGTAGGGGTTAGGCAGGCAGTATTAGAGAAAAGAGATGAACAGTCTTTAAATATACAGAGAATTGCATGCCTAATTATTCATGTCCAAAACCTATCTTTTTTTTCTCATCTAGAAATGCCCCACTTTGAGCCAATCCCTCTCACCAGATGACAATTCCCTGGCACATAGAAATACACCAATTACCGTGTACTCTACCCTCTTCCTAGCAGTTCTGTTCATGCCTTAATATGAACCTCATCCAGCTTGCTCCTTTGTGATCAGTGCCTTTTTCACATTTTGGTATAATGTCATCAAAACAGTACTCTACTGTACCTTGTGATAGTTGTTAGAACTATCTGTTCTTTCAAGGTTTAAAATTTTTGAAGGAAGAATTTATTAGAACCTCTTGCTGTTTACATGTTTTAGAGGAGGATAATTTGATTTCTTTCCTGCCTATAGTTTTTTCCCTTTGTGAGTAAATTTTTGCATTAATTCATATATTACTGAGAAATTGTTTGATCCAGATTTTCAATTTCACCATCATAAAATTTTATGATTCTTCTTTTTGCACTTAAAAATTTTACCTGCCTGTGGTAGTTCTCTCTTTTATTGCTGAGTCTTCAAATAAATGTGGTATTTATTTTTTTCTTGATTACAGGGCTGGAATTTATCTATTATTCTATAACTAGATTCAGTTTTTCAGTCTCATTTTAAGTTGATCATATATGTATTTTTATTCTTTTCTCTGCTTTCCTTAGGTTCCTTCCATTTTTCACATTTTTTTTTTCCTTATTAAATGTTGACTGCTTGGGTTTTCCTTTGAATATATCAGACTATATTATATAGCTTTTGATATGTAATGTTTACAGCATTATTTGTGGCTAATTTGTAGTTACAGTTTTGATTTGTTTTTCTTTGATTGAAACATTCAACCCAGTAATTTTCAGTTGATTTTCTTTTGTTTCTTTGTGCAGGTCTTATTGCATAATCTTATTTTTAGTTGATATTATAGTGACCTTTCTGTAATTTCATGTTTGTTCCCAACAGTAGAGGACTTTGCTTACCATGGAACACCATTTATCCTCCTCCTGTTAGTGGAAGACTCTGGGTTCTGGATTTCTAGGTTCTTGGCTTATGTCGCCTGAAAGAATTAAAGGACACGCCGTAGGGTAGGCTAGGGAGTAAAGAGTTTATTAAGAAACAAGAAAAGATAAACACTACACAATCTGAGACATAGACTGCAGGCATGCTGCAAGGGTAGACCGGCATGTGGGGGCTGTTTAGGACTTTTAAAACCTTTACTCCTCCCCCTGCATATTGTTGGGGAGGGGCCCCAGCTCTTTCCTGTTCTGACTGTCTGGTTACCCTACCTGTTAGTTCTCAGGGGGCGAATGGTGAAGGCTTTTGGTGGTATCCGGGGCTTCCCCTTGACAGAACGTGATTCTCGTTCCAAATGAGATCTCATTCCAGCTGGGATCTCGTGGCAGGGGTCTCATGGGGTCTTTCTGGCCTTATTGGTGGCGGCAGCCTTTTCCTGAGGGCGTTTCCACGCAGGTTTTGTGGCCATGTGTCACAAGGCCATGGATTCTATTCTGCCAGGTCAGAGCTGTGACTCGTCTTCCCTTTCTCTAAACTAACCTGCCTCACTTTGAAGGCCATCTGGAATAGAAGACTTGCCCTAACCTTTCCTAATCAGCAGTGATCCCTTCCTCTCATGCTTATTTCTAAATATATTATTTCTCTACCTTCTGTTGATGTCTTGGTATTTATTTTAAGGTGTGCAGAAAAGGGGAGTGCTAAGGTGGTGAGGTTGTAGTGAAAGACTCCAGGATCCTCTGCAAACTAACAATGAGGTCAGGCAAATTTATAGCACGCAGACAACTACAACAACTACCTAATGTGAGGAGTGGATGTAAGGCACCTCATACTGTACCCAATATATTCATGGTACATAATGAACCGTAGTTCTCTTCTGCTAAAAAACCAAGCAAGTAACAGACTTTCGTTGCTGAACTATGTCTCCTGTGCATCTATCCTTTGGCGCACATCACAGCTCTTTCCTTGTTATCTTCAAAGAACTCTTCCTATGTTGGGTCCCTGCCTCTCTCCTTCACTCAGGGCAGCTCTTCAGACAATATTGATGGGAATGATTTGCTACAGAAATTCCCTTTCAAATGTTAGACCTTCTTCCCTATCAGAGCCTATTAGAGATAACACAGCTCCTGTGTGTGTGTCTGAGGTAGATGTGCTGAGAACACAAAGGATGATGTAGGGGAAGTAATGGGAGGCAGCTCTAGCGTCTTTCCTACTGCATTGCCTAGTATCTCCCCCCTCTTGTCCCCATGGCATTTCATTTATATGGGAAGTCAGTACTTCTGGGTTTGGTTGTTTCTGATAATGATTGTGAGAACTGAAGGCCCAAGGACTTTTTTCTACACATATGATTGTGTGGAAGTTTTGATCCTGGATATTTCCCCAATTAAGCATTGGATGCCCTTTCAATTTTTTCTCTTAATTTTTTTTTTTTTTAATAATACAGAAGTTCAAAATGCAGTTTGGAACCAGGGTAGCAAATGGGAAAGCTAAGTGATAGCTGCGATCTTTATATACCTGGGGAACCTTATATGTTCTTTCAGTTAAAAATCTGGCACTTTTACTCATTTTCAGTTGTACTGGTTATTGCCTCTCTCCTGTACTTCAAAACCACATTTCCAGCTGCTTCTCAGGTATATCCACCAGAATGTCCTGTCAGTGTCTCAGAAATGCGAAGAGCCACCTCTGCTTCCGTCCTCACCAGTCTTCTTCTTTCTGACTTCCATGTTTCTTTTTAGTGGAACATCTTTGATCTTGGCTTCTTTCCTTCCACACCCGGGCATGTCAGTGCTACTTGTGAAATGTCCCTTGATCTTGCCCTGACCTTTTGCTTTGATATTGTAGTTGATCTTCCTACTTTCCTTCCCTCCCCATACATTCTGTCACATAGGCAGCAGCTGGGTTAATGGATCATTGGCATACCTTGATTATTTACTGACCAAAAGTTTAGGTGATTCCTAATTGCTTATTAAGTTTAAACTCCATAAACTCATAAACTGGCATTCAGGAATGTCTGTCCCCCACAACATTGGCTCATTTCTCCTGCTCTAATTGAACAGGATTGCTTGCTTCCTTCCCCATCTCTGTCTTCCTGAAACAAACACCCTGTCATCCCTGTCCAGGCTCATCTGTCAGTCTTTCAAGGTGTAGCTCAAATACCACTTCCCTCCTGGAGTTACGACTTGTCCTCACTCAGCTCTGATAGGCCTCTCCCAAACACCTGCAGCATGTTGCGCGTCTCTTTTGTCCATCGCAGGCTGCTTTATATTCATTACTTGCCCACTTTATTATCAAAAAGCTCCTTAAACTTGCAGTCTAGGTTTTATCCATGTGTATATTCCCCTCAGCTGTGCACATAGTAGGTGTACTATGTCCTGGATGCATAATTTAAGAAATTCTAGCATTTTTGACCGAGAGGGACAATTAAATAATCTTTTGAGGCCAGGAGTCATTGAGTACTTTGAGGACAGTTGAAAGACTGTGAATTTTTAGGAGTTGCTTTGACTATAAAACATGAGGGTAGTGGTTTACTTAGACACCAGTTTCTTGCCTCCCAGTTTTACAAATTTCCCAGTGGGCCTAGGGCTCTAATAGGTTCAGATACTCTGAAGTTATTATAGTAATAAGAACTAAAATTTACGGGGGCACTAATTGTGTGCTAGGCACTCCCTCACATCATCACAGCCCTGTGAGGGGGTGCTCTTTTGTCCCCTGTGCAGATGAAGTAATGGAGGCTTAACAAGGTTAAGGAACTTACCTAAGGGGTCACATGGCTGGTAGGGTCAGAAGCAGGATTCATATCCAGGCCTCAACGCTTTGTGTTCATGCACATCATCTTAGCAAAGAACTTAAAAAAAAAAACTTTGTTCTTGAAGAAGTCTGTGACTCCACATTGTTTTAATAATACCTCTGCATCATTGTTCATATACCTTGGTCTTAGCCTTTTGTTATGATTGAATAATTAGGAAGACCTCAGAATGCATGTGGAAGGATGTGAAGCAAAACTTACCTCATTTTAGAATTCATTCTCTAAGAAACTTGCTCATTAACTGTGGGCAATCTGCCCTTTTTTTTTTTTTTTTAAAAGCCCTTTCAGACTTCTCCTAATGTGCGAAGTTCAGAGAGTTGGTAATGTGGGGATTGTTTTGGGTATGGTGAGCCACAGCTTTCAATTACGAATTACAAGTTCTTGGGAAATGCTTTGAAATCATTCAGTTTGCCTTTAAATAAAAATGTTTGCCTTTAAATGGCACCATTATTGATACTTTGTCTGCATTAAAGTAACTTCTACAAGAAAAATTACCAAAAGTAAAGTTAAAAGACAAAATGGGGATAATATTGCTTTGGCAGTTTATTTTACCCTAATGTATTAAAAGCTCCTACTATTAGAAAAATGTCAGTAACCCCATAGAAAAGTGGACAAAGGATTTGAACAGAGTTCACAGAAAGGAATATATGACTTCAGTACATGAAAAAGATGTTCTGCCTTATAATAGAACTATAAATAAAAGTTCCTGAGATACTTCTTTTATTTCACCTATGCGTTGACACAACAAAATTTTGACTACATTTTGTTGGCAAAGGAATAGGGTAACTAGTACTCTCTCATACATTGCTGGAGGTTGTATAAATTGGGACAACCTCTTGAGAGTGTAATTTGTCATTATTATGGATTGAGTCCTTTTGACCCAGCAGTTGGACTTCTAGGAACTGGTGAAATGACATGTGTGAAGTTCTTTCTTGCAGCTTGTCTCATAATAGTGAAAGAATGGAAACAACCTAGTGTTAACTTTGGTCATGGAAGGGGTGCTGGGGGCCAGAGAATAGGAGACTCTTCACTATATATGCTTTTAAATGTAAAATTTTGAACTTTCAATTAATTGTTTATGTTTATTATATAAATAAATCATTTTCTAATATCTTTTATGAGGAAATTGTATCATAAGGACATTCATATTTAGTATTGAGGTCATTTTTAAAAATGAAATTCTGATTGAAGTCATTTTTGTTTTTAAGAAATCTTAATGATTTTTCTTAGGGAATGAGTGCCTCAAATTAATGATTTAGAGGGATTTATGAGGGCATAACTATGTATCTGGGCAAGTGATGGTACTTAGTCCTTCCTTGAGAACAGCCAAAGTATTTGCCTTTCCCAGATATCCCTTGCCAGGCATTCTTGCCTCAGGGCTTGTAATGCAGTAATAATTTTTCATACTCTCGTAGACTGTGAATCATTGTTACAGATTTTATTTTGTTCAGAAACTGCATGTAAAGAAATCTTATTTATTCTTGTTAATTGGGCTATTTTGGATTTACCAGGTTATTTTGAGGTGTTTATAGTGACTATATTAATAAAGCTGATAACAGTCTTCTTCATTTGTTTAGTCCTGTGTACTTTACAAAATGCTGTCACATTGTTAATCTCATTTTATTGACAATTGAACTGTGAAGTTTAGAAGAACAGGTATTATTACCATCTTTTTATGGATGAGGAATCCAAAAATTAGAAGATTTAAATGACTTACTGAATGTCTCATGGTAAATTAGGGGTAAACTTCCAGCTGGAGGTTTTGGGGTTTGTGCAAAACTGGCCCTGCCAAGAATAAAGAGAGCCTTAACTGGTCAGCAGTTGTGGTTCATTAACCTTTTTGGGCTTAGAAACAATGATTGTGTGCTTTAGTGATGCCCAGTTGGGGTGATTTTGCCTCCTGGGGAGCATCTCCAGTTATCACAGTTGAGGGTGTGTTTTACTGGCATCCAGTGGTAGAGACCCAGGAAGCTGCTAAACATGCGACGTGCACAGGACAACCACCCATAGCAGTTAGCCACCCCCGAATGTCAGTAGTGCCCAGGCCGGGGAATCCTGAGGCAACTAAAGGGGAAGTGCCTTGCTTACAACCTCCAGAGCACACCTTTCACTTTCCTGAGCTTTCCATTTATTTCCTTTTCAGAACATTTTTTTACTTTAGGATTTGGTAATGGTAGAAATTATTATTTGGGATCATGACTAATGGTCCATTTCAGAGAATATTTCTGGTGTCCTTACTGAGTATGTCTCCTGCGTTGGAGGTGTGGTGCTGCAGGTGTGCGGTGCTGACGTGGCACAGATGATGCATCTGTACCAGAGGATTCTACAGGTGTTTGTCCTTCACTCTGTCCCTGTTCCTCATAATGTCCGCAGCATCTCTGTCCTAATCCTCATTGTGAGGTAGGCAAGGTTTTTCTTTCTCCCCTTCTCTTATTATTAGCACCCTCCTCTCTCATTCATATTCTTCTCTCTTAATATAAAAGAAAAGAGAAACCAGCAGGCTGTAGTTTGGGAATTGTACCTAGGAAGAAAAGGAGCAAATTAGAACACATAGCTTTAGGGCTCAGTGGGACATGGGAAATGGTCAGGCTTAAGAGATTTAGAGAATTCATTGTGGAGGAATGAGTTGTAAAGGAGGAGGAAAGGGGAATAATTAATTGAGTTAGTGGAGTCACAGGAAAGGGAGGTGGTGGGTGAGTGGAGAACAGTGTTGGCAGAGCTGTTCTTTGAAGGGAGAATGATTTGTACCTCTTCCTTTGAGGCAGGAAGAAGAGTGAGGATAGACATTTCGGTGCAGAAAATGGAACAGGGGAGCTAGATACCTGCGTTAATGTCTTCAGAGGACCTGCCCGTAGGGAGGCAGGGTGTCTCCCAGCAGAGGGAGCAGCTTGTGCAGAAGTGTGGAGGTGGGAGGGTCTGCTCCCTTCTTGGGGGCATGGGGAGGAGTGGGAAATGAGGTGAGAAACTAGGTGAGTACATGCTTGTGAATGTCTAGTTGATCAAACCAAAGAGTTTGGAATCCATGCTAGACTTTTTAGTAGAATTCTAGATATTTTGAAACCAGTCAGTTTTTTTAAAAGCAGAAAAACAAAAGGACTCACTATGTCTTTGTGAATGCCATGTGGACACCTTTACACAGTCAGTTTACACTAGCCCTCTCAGGAGCACCCCACTCTACTCTTCCTCCAGTGTTCCCTTGGCCAGGCGATGGCATTGCCAGTCATGCGTTCTAGTGAGTCCACACCTGGAACTCACCTCTGATCCCACACGCACCACCATTTCCTACTGCTTCTGCCTCGTGTACCTCTTCTGATGACACCCACTTCTCACCAGTGCCATGGTCACCTCCACCATCCTTCTTTCCCTAGGGCCCTGCAAGAACATTTCAACTGGATTGTCTTCCCACTCCTCCATACACATCAGAGTGCTTGCTCTGAAATGACCATCTCCTTTTACCCTTCTGTGACTTCCCAGTGCTTTTAGGAGAAGGTCTAAGATTTTAAGCCTGGGCCACAAGATTGGCCTAAGAGTCTTGCCCCTCCCTCCTTCCCTCCCTCCCTCCCTCCCTTCCTCCCTCCCTCCCTCCGCCCCCCTTCCCTTCTTTCCTTTCTTTCTTTTTTTTTTTTTTTAAGGTGGTACCAGGAAATGAACCCAGGACTTCATACATGGGAAGCAGGAGCCCAACCACTGAGCTACATCTACTCCTCAATGAGAGTTGGTTTCCTTGCTTGCTTTGTTTTTTTAGGAGGTACTGGGGGGTCAAAGGATGGAACCTGGCACCTTGTATATGAGAAGCAGGAGCTCAACAGCTTGAGCTACATCTGCTTCTGAGAGTCTTACCTTTCTCTTTTGCTTTATTCCAGGTTACTCTCCACCTTGGTGTCCTCCTTGCTCTCTCTTCTCCATTAGGTCCTTGAACATGCCAGGCTCTTTCCTGCCTGGCAGCTGCACAGCTGCTGCTCTTGCCTGTCATGTACTTCTCTCCTCATACCTTCCCTCACTTCTCGTTCTGCCCTCCAGTGCTAGCTCATCATTCAGGTTCATCTTAAAAGGCACTTGGCTCCTGACACTGCCAGGATTGTCCCCCACCCTCCCCCCTCCTAGCACCTGCTGCTCTTTATAGCACTTGTTAACAGTTATTATATAAATCATTGAGCAATTGTTGAAGGCCTGTCTTCCGCTGTACAAAGTGAGCCCCCACAAGGGCATGTGCTTACCTCTAGCACCTGATACACACTTGGGAGAGGCTGCTCTGTGGTGCCACAAACTGGAATGAATGGGGACTGGCCTCAGAGAGATGGCAGAAGCCAGCACGGTGTAGTCAGAGAGAAGGGAGTGGAAAACCTCTTCGGCAGAGTTCTGTGATTTTCTTAGGTTTTGGTGCCCGTGGAGCATAAGGAAAAAGCCGAAAATGTGGGTAACACGAGGTTGGGGTTTGGTTGTATCAGATGTGGTAGAAAGAGAGCAAGGGAGTCTGGGGTGGCAGGGAAGTCTCCGACCCCATGTCTAGAGGGGGATTACCCAGTTTTACAGGCAGACTTTGAGTGAAAAGACCGGCACACCCAGTAAGGTGGAAGAGCAGCAGAGTGGTGACAGCCAGTGGAACTTTTCATGATGCAGTTTCCATTCCCTGATGGGTGGTGCTCGTGGAACTGAAGCCAGGGAAGTGTTGGATCCTTCTAGGTTCTTGGCTATGCCACATAAAAGAATTTAAGAACATGCCAGATTTATTTAGGCCCATGTATTAGTCAGCCAAACGCTGCTAATAAAAACTACCAGAAATTGGTTGGTTTTTATAAAGGGTATTTTTTTGGGGTAGGAGCTTACAGATACCAGCCCATAAAGTATAATTACTTCCCTCACCAAAGTCTAATTTTCACGTGTTGGAGCAAGATGGCTGCTGACATCTGCGAAGGTTCCGGCTTCCTGAGTTCCTCTCTTCCGGGGTCTTGCTTCTCTCTAGGTACAGGGTTCTTCCTTTCTTCTTGAGGCTTGCTTCTCTTTTCCTCTGTGTGCTTGCTTCCTGGGGCTCTAGCTTCAGGCTTCAGCATCAAACTCCAACATCAAAAACCTTCAACTTTGTCTTTTGCTTGCCTTTTATCTGTGAGTCCCCACCCACCAAGGTATGGGGACTCAGTGCCCTAATGACATGGCCCAATCAAAGCCCTAATCATAAACAGGTACAGACCAGATTTACAAACATAATCCAGTATCTGTTTTTGGAATTCGTAGCCATATCAAACTGCTACAGCCAGTAAACAGGATTTATTGGGAGATTGAGGGAAAGAACAGAGCTTGCTGAGAAATGTGAGAGGACGGAAATACGCAGAGATTTGATGCGTGCTCCTCCAGGCAGAGAGAGAGGGCTTTGACTTATGTGGTCACCTTTTAAGCTATGAATTATTCTTCCCCTTGCGAATGCTAAGGGGAGGGGCCCAGCTGTTACTGGCTACCCCACCAATGGTGGGGGCCAATGGTAAGGCCTGTTTGGAATATCCGGGGCTTCCCCTCGGCCTGGAAAGAGTCCCAACTGGGACCTCAAGGTTGAGGTCAAGGTCTTGACAGGGTCTGGCGGCCATGTTACCTGTCAGCCACGTTGTCTTTCAGACATATTGTGGCTCGTCGTCTTGTTTCCATGCTTCAGAACTGATGACCAAAAAAAAACAAAAACAAAAATATTAGTCATTTGACCTAGACAAGGTATTTGAATAGGAGGGACCCAACTAAATGACCTAAAAGATATTTATCTAAATGTCTCTAATCTGGTGGGCCCCCTGCTTGGGTTCTGCCCAGCATGTCTGGTGGAAAGAATGAGCTGTATTAAAACAGAAGAATGGAAATAGGGATGCTCTTTTTACTCCATCTCCCTCTCCAGGAAGGAGAAAACTTTTATAACGAAAGGATACGCTTTTATTTAGCCTTGGAGCTAGGAAGCATCTAGTAAACCAGTTGCTCTGCAGTTGTTTTAAATGCCCCCCTGAGGCATTAGGAAAACAGAAATGCCCTGTTATGACTCCTTGAAAGAAAAAAGCAGCTAATTTAAAAGGTTATTCTGTTTAAAGGGTTATTTCAATTCCTCTGAAGTTGCCTTCTGGGTAGCAGCTGCATGGGAAAAGTGTAGCTGGGAAGTGTGTGAGAAGGATGAGCTTTGGAGTGACTGTCCAGGGTGTGGCACGACTGTGGCCTGCTGTTTCAGGAAGCAGTGTGGGACACGGAAATCTCTGGACTCAGCAGAAGGTTTTTCCCTGGGGCGTAATATCGCACAGTTTAGCTGCAGATGTGGTGTGGAGGTGAGGCAAGATTCTCAACCTGCTGAGAGTTTATCTTGCTTAAGAGCAAACTCTCCCTTAATGGTCATAAAATAAAAGGGATGGGAGCTGAGTCAAACAGCAGCCATAAAAAAGGGAGTGGTAATAGATATTTGAAGCACCAAGTCACCTAAAAGAAAAATAGTTGAAATTTCTGGTGCATATAAGAAAGCTCTTTCCCTGGAAGAATTTATTTCTAGTAAGCAGGCAAGATGCTTTTGGGATGCCTAGAAGGAGCAGCATAAACATTAACCAGTGAACAAGTGTTATAGAAATCTATGGTTGATCATATTTGTGAAATGAAATGATAGAAATTTTTCTGAGAGGAATTTTCCTTGAAATCATACCCAGGAAGGTGCCTGTGTCTGATAGTGCTTTGCATCTTTAGTGTCTTGCACAGTGACTGGATGATAATTGAATGAGTAAAATGTTTTTTCTGTAATCAAACACATTGTTTAAGCTTTTTGTGCCTTTTCCAGTCTAGAATGAAATTGTCTTCATTGTATTAGTGATCGAGGGCATTTAAAAACTTAAAGTGTTTTATATTCATTAAAACTTAGGCTATTTAGAATATCACAGAACTAATCCCAGATGTCTGAATTTATTTTAAAATTTAAAAGGATTTCCCCTTTCCCCATTGCAACGTGTGCATCAGTGCTTCTGAAAAGTGAATGTAGAGTCAACATAATTTACCTTACCTTGATAACAGGAGACCATAATTAACATTTATTGAGCTTGAGCGTGCCTGGCATTGTCTCTGAGCACTTTAGTATTTAAGTGGGGAAACACAAGCAAATCTGAAATCAAAATCAGACAAATAGGCGCTGAAGTAAAAGTTTGCAGAGTATGGAGGTGGAAGGCATGTGAAGGGTTTTCCTGACTGAGCGAACTGCAAAGGCAAAAAGACTTGAGAAATTACTGCACGTTCAAGAGGGGCCAAGGCCAGCGTAGTGGGAGCTAAAGGGCAAATGGGAGCGCAGCAGAGGGCCTTTCTTGGTGGTCTCCTGAGAGCTGGACTTTGGCTCAGTCCTGAAGGAAGGGTTTTGTTTGCTTTCTTTCCTTTTTCCTTACGGGACATAGAAAAGCTGCCATAAACTATTGAGTAAGCAGTGGAGCATGCTGGTGTGAGCACACCCAGGGGCCTACCTGCCAAGAAGGGCCAGGCTGCCAGCAGTACTCGCAGGGCTTATTTGCTGCCGTTCTTGTCCAGGTCCCTCAGGAGGAAAGGGAGGGATCAGGATCCAGCCCCCGGTCTGATCAGCACCAGGGTGCTCCTGACCCCACGCCGGACCCCCTCCTTCAGCAGAGTGAATGGTTGGTTGTTTCTAAAAGAGGAGCATTTAGGGGTTTGCGTTTTTAGAAGAGCATTCTGGAAGTCATGAAAAGGCCTGAGAGGCTTCAAGGGCCAGCAAAGGGAAGAGGTGGATGGGTGGGGCTGACGCTGGGGGTCAGGCACGGGACACAGGGTCCCTGCTGGGACACGGGGTTAGGCCAGGAGCCTGCTTTCCTGAAAAGCTCTCTGATGTGTATTTGTCTTTCTCAAAAAAAGAGTGACGAAAGTAGGGTGACTTTGGGGAGTATTGGAAGTTGGCTGTCTTTCTATAAAATGAATGAGTGAATCAAAGGCTAAATTGGCCACCCTGTGTGGCTCTCTTCCGGGGAGCTTCACCTTCACTTGGCTCCGCTGGCCCTTGAATCACTGAGGTCCTCAGAACTGCAGGCAGGAGGAGCATGGCCCTGGCCCCTGTTGCTGTGCCCCCCAGCCTGTGGGTCCTCGCTGACGAGGAGGGGGCCAGGGTGGCTGGGACTGCTGCTGGCCTAGTTGACTTTGGCTGCTTCCCAAACCCTGCGTGAGAGTCACCTGGTGAGGATGTTTAAAATATGTGAACACTCTGATCATGGTTCATAGGTCAGGCCGGGGCCTGGGCCTGCTTTTTTTTCTTTTTTCTTTTTTTTAAAGTTTTAAGTCAGTTTTGTGGATCTGCAAACCCGAGTCCCAACTTAGGGGTTCCTGTCCAGGCTTAGATAATACAACTCTGATGAGTGGGAGTTTTCTTGTACTCTTTACAGTAAACACCTTGACACACTTGTCCTGCTTATATGTATTTATAAATTTCAGTAGTTCCAAAATAACAGGGAAAAATACTCTTTAGAATTATTTAAAAAGTTATTTTTTCCTCTTGATTTTATTTTAAAATAATTCCCCCTTTTTTGTTTTGTTTTTGTAGGATACCAAATTGTGGATAATAATGGAATATCTTGGTGGAGGCTCTGCATTAGACCTAGTAAGTATTCTGTTGAACGCTGTATCAGTCTTTTCTCAGTAAAGATTGTTTTTAAAGATAATCCATTTGTTTTCCTCTTTATGTTAAGTTGCATGAAAAAGGAATCAAATGCTTCCTAATAATATTATGTATTTTTGCTTACATTTTCCTGAAACTTTACAGGTCTACTTTTAAAACCAGTTGTATTGTTTCATGGGAAAGTAAGTACCAGAAACCAGTGAATTCATTCATAGAAGCAGGGTAGGCTTTTGCCTGTTATTACTTTACCTAAGAAACAGCTTATTTTCCACAACTGATATGTCATTGTTTTTAGAACTGATACCCATTTTTGTTTCACTTTCCTGGAGATGATTTCAGGAGTACCTGACAGACAGGTTCTGTGTATTGAAGTGTGGTGTGAAATACCGACCAAGGAGGAATGAACATTTTATGGATGTATAAGCCAAGGCATTGATCACCCTGCCCAGGGCTCATGGTGAATTTATGAGGGAGCCTGGACTAGTAACAGTTTTGTGTATCTTTGTCTGGAACTCTACCTACAGTGCCATTAAAGTATGCCAATCTACATCTAACAAAAGTGGAAGCTAGGTACAGGTTAATTTTACAGTTAGAATCTGAGATTGCATTTAGTGGTAAAATTTGGTTATATTTTGGTCTTGGATGGAATACTCAAAAATAACTAGTGGGGGAGTGGAGGTGACTCAAGTGACCGAGTACCACCCTCCCACATGGGTGGACTCAGGTTCAGTGCCCTGTGCCTCCTTAAAAGAAAATGAGCAGACAGAGCACACAACGAACAAACACAGAGTGTAGACGGCAAGCACAAATAATGAGGGGCACCAGAAGGAATAAATACATAAAATAAATCTTTAAAAAAAAGAGAGAGAGAAATAACCAGTATATCTAAACATTGCTTAACTCATCCATGAAACACATGTCCTTCCCACTGTGGTAAGCCGGCAGTAAGAGCAGTGTGTAACCAGTCTTTTCTTACCCTTCTTGTAAAAAACTGGGGGTTTGGGTAGTGGTGATTTCTAAAGCACATCTAATCTAGTGTTGTAGTGATTGTGGGTGGATCCTGCAGGGTAGAAAGTTGTCAGGAAAACTGCTGTTTTAGTGAAAGCTGCATGACTCCCATGTATTTTAAGAGTTTGATTCTACACACATGTTCTCTAAGGAAAGACAAACCCTTTGATTAAGAGGGGATCTCTTTCTCATAGTAATAATAGTGCTTGGTAATTTTTTTGGAAGGTAAACTTATAAAACTAACTAAATGTAATCTCCCACATGCCTTCAGGTTATGTGCCCAATTTAGAAAATTACATAATTTTTAAGATAAAAACATTTGGTCTAAAGGGTGCTTAAGATTTCAAGAAAAAAGTTTCATATGGTATAAACAATTATACTATATGGGAAAACAACAAAACAGCTAGATAAATTTTATGACTTGTTTTTGGTTCCTTTCTATAAATGTACATAGTACACAAAGAGCTTTTCTTTTCCCTTTTTTTTAATCTTTTGGGAAATACTACAGGGATGTAGCAAATTACTCTCATTTTGTGTTATTAGATTTACTATTATCTTAAATGAATTATATTTGTTTCATATATAAAGTTGCTTGCAGGGACTTTTCTCTGACATTGATTCCTTCAGGGCAGCAATTCTGGCCTCTAAATGCTTTAATCATTCTTAATGTCACAATAATTTAATTTGGTGACTTTCTTTGGAGCTTTGAATTAAAGTCTTGCAGTGGAATTTTAACTGTTAGAGTTAGAAAGAAGTATAGGGGAAGCAGATGTGGCTCAGGCAATAGAGCTTCCGCCTACCATATGGGAGGACCTGGGTTCGATCCCTGGGGCCTCCTGGTGAAAAAGAAGAGAAAACGTGCCCATGCAGCAAGCCAGTAGCCACATGAGTGCCCATGTGGTGAGCCAGTGCCCCACGCAGGTGAGTCACACTGCAAGATGATGACGCATCAAAAGAGAGAAAAGGGGAGAGTCAAGGTGAAGTGCAGCAGAAACCAGGAACTGAGGTGTCGCAATTGACAGGGAACCTCTCCCCGCAGAATCCTAGAGGAGAGAAAATGAGAAGAGAAGACACCATAGACCGCAAAAACAGCAGGGCAGGAGGAGGGGAAGGGGGAAAAATAATTTAAAAAAAAAAGAAAAAAAAAAAGAGAAAGCATGGAACCCCTTCACTAAAAAATACATGTGTGTGTATATAATATAGTGTGAGAGTCCTGACAAATGGCCATCTACCTTCCACTTAAATAGCCCTGGTATCAAGAACGAGGCATTTCTTTGTGGATACCCCTAATCATCTCATTTTAGTGGATGAAGAAGCAGACACTCAGAGGTTAGGTGCACCAGCTAGCAGATAGTATAGCTAGGCTTTGACCATCGTTTTGTCCAATGGCAATTTTGCTATGTCTCTCTCCATCTTTTACCCCCTTTCTGTCAGCCTGCTCCCAACCCCTAAAAGCAGAGAACACAGTTTTAACAAAAGGATACAATTCTTAACTTTTAGTGTTGAAAACCATTAGAATTATTACATTTATAAATATTTTCTAAAAAAAAAAATTATTATTATTGTTGTCATGTGTAAAGATTTGATACTGTGCAGATGATTATATTGTTTTTGAGGATCATATCTTTGAAAAATACTTTTAGAATATGCTCAAATGTCTCTGTTAAGATGTGTAGTGCTAATAGCTGAGATGTGACTCTGTAGGAGCCTCCTCTGGAAGGGAAAGATGACATTATATCTCATTCAGTGAGAAGAGTGCATGAAGAGCTTGCCATCGCTCTTTCCTCCCCTTATTCTCTCTGTTTGTCAGTTTTTCTCTGCTAGTAATGGAAATTCTCTAGTAATGAAAATTTTCTAGGTTCCAGTCTACTCAGACTTATGGCTCAGCCTGTTTTATTGAAAAGATGAATAATAACAACAAGAAAAATTGGGGGACACACATTCTCACTTCTTTTTTTTTTTTTAAAAGACTTATTTATTTTTATTTCTCTCCCTTTTCCCCACCCCCCCACGCCACCCCAGTTGTCAGTTCTCTGTGTCAATTTGCTGCGTGTTCTTCTTTGTCTGCTTCTGTTGTTGTCAGCGGTTCAGGAATCTGTGTTTCTTTTTGTTGCGTCATCTTGTTGTGTCAGCTCTCGTGTGTGCGGCGCCATTCCTGGGCAGGCGGAACTTTCTTTCGTGCTGGGTTGCTCTCCTTATGGGGTGCACTCCTTGCGTGTGGGGCTCCCTATGCAGAGACACCTCTGCGTGGCATGGCACTCCTTGCGCAAATCAGCACTGCACATGGGCCAGCTCCATATGGGTCAAGGAGGCCCGGGGTCTGAACCGCGGACCTCCCCATGTGGTAGACGGGCGCCCTAACCACTGGGCCAAGTCCGCTTCCCCTCACTTCTTAACAGGTCTCTCTCTGTATTCTTTCCTAGTTCTTACCCATGAGCATATGTGCTTTATATTTGAATTGTAGTGTACACATTTTTTATGTTTTGCCTTTTTAGCAACCTACTGTGGTTGTGAAAACCTTTTACTTAGGCCATCAAGCATTAGTTTAATTCTTCCCATTGAATGCTACCCACCCACTGCCCTGTCCTGGATGGCTCCCTCATCTGTTGCTCGTTGTTTTTGCTCGTTGTAAGCTTGTCGTCTTTAGGAGGCACCGGAAACCAAACTGTGACCTCCCATGCAGGAGGTGGGTGCTTAGCTGCTTGAGCCACATCCTTTTCCCCCTCCCATTGAATCTTAGCGACACCTTGGTATGGGCAGAAAGATGGCCATCCACTTTCAACTAGATTGGCCCTTTGAACATGTCTGATAGTGAATTTGATGATAATCTTAGTTTTTTGGCTTAGTTTTAATTCTGGAATTGAGGTTCATGTGGAGGCAGGCTCTAGGTTGGGGTGCGGAATAGACCTCATTCATAGGAAATGGTGGGCTGTGTTCCCAAGGGCGGAGTCCTGGGAGAAGAGCAGGAGTTGGAATGTTCTTGCAGGTAGGTAAGGCATCGTCTGGGAACCACGTGGTCCTTTCTTTCTCACATCCACATCACTGAGTCCCTTAAGATGCCCTTTTCCCTCTTTCCTGG
This sequence comes from Dasypus novemcinctus, assembly GCF_030445035.2. Taxonomy (NCBI): domain Eukaryota; kingdom Metazoa; phylum Chordata; class Mammalia; order Cingulata; family Dasypodidae; genus Dasypus; species Dasypus novemcinctus. The sequence goes on from NC_080687.1 coordinate 36,555,042, forward strand.
CATTCTTTGTGCTTCCTTTATGACTTAGAAAAATGTTGTTTATGCTTTTTTGAGTGGTACAACTTGAGCTCTAGTGTGAAGAATAACTTAGTTAATAAAAGCCATGAAGGTTAGAAAAATAAAATATGATGGCTATTTTATTTTGAAATGAACACATTCAAGTATGTTCAAATTGTTGTTTTTATTATTAAGTTAAAAGAAAACTAAATATTTGAAATGAAATGTTTGCAGGGTCCCTGAAGCCACTCCGAGGGAGCCATATGTATACTGTCCAGAAATGATAATAATAGAGCAGCTAGTTTATGATTCAGAGAACTGAGTTTGGTCTTACGTATTAATGAGGAACTTTGTGGTGTAGGGAGCAACTAAATAAATACCTTTGACAGTGAATTTGGACACCATTAAGGATTCCCCACAGGTAAATAAGAGTATCCCCCCCTTGGTATATAAATCAGTGATGACTTGTGTTTAGACCAGATTGGAAAGGGTATCATCACACACCTATTAATCATAGAGCCAACCCTTAATTATCAAGGGGAAGATTTTTCCATTAGTTTTCCTCAATCTTTTTTCTTATCTTCCCTTGGTAGCGATACCAGATTACTTTGCAGTTTCTCTCCAGCAACTTGATAATAGAAAGGAGGAGGTGGCTAAGCCCAAGTCAAGCCAAATATTATGGATTATCTGCTTAGGTAGAAACTTGATGGAAGACAAACAAACTTATACTGTCATATGACTTAGAATGACTTATTCTGTGTGTTTTTTTAAAATTTTTATTATTGTCTTTTAAAAAAAAAGAAAAATAGATCCCACAAAATATTACGTTGAAAAACATAAAGGAGGCAGAATAGCTCAGTGAAAAAACTTTATAAGAGGTTCCCATATACCCCACTTCCCACCTTCCCCACCCCCCTATCCCTGCTCCTCCCACATCAATATCCCCTTTCATCAGTAAGGCACGTTCATTGTATTTGGTGACTACACCCTGGAGCACTGCCATACCGCATGGCCCATAGTTTACATTGTAGTCCACACTCTCCCCCAGTCCATCCAGTGGGTTATTGCAGGATATACAGTGTCCTGCATCTGCCTCTGAAATATCATTCAGGACCACTCCAAGTCCTGAAAATGCCCCATATCACACCTCTTCCTGCCATCAGCAACTCCCCACATCAATGATACAGTTTCTTCCATTGCTAGAGTCACAACAGTTCTCTAGTATAACACCAGCAAGTCCACTCCAATCTATATTATATTCCTCCATCCTTTGGACCCTGGGATGGCAGTGTCCACTCCACGTCTAAGTTGAGAAGGGGTTTAGATCCCACATAGCTGATGGATGCGATTCTCCTTTTCGGTAGTTGTAGACACTCTGGGTTCCCTGGTGTGGTGGTTGGCTATGCTCACCTCCCTGTTAGCTGACCTGAGTAAGTCCAGCAAACCAGGGAATAGATGTTGTAACTCTGCTGAGGCACAGGACCCAGCTGGCGCATAGACAGTCCAGAGATTCAAGTCTCCCGAGCATACACCAACCCTGGTGCCAGCCACAGGTTTAGTAAAAGTGACAGAAGAGGCATGTACAGAGAGATCACTTTTGAGTCCAATTCTATCACATTCAGGAGGACAGATTCCAAAATAGGGCCCACTGGCAAGGCCAGTGAACACTAGAGCCATCTGTCGTCACCACAGAACCGGTGTGTCTCTGTAGCCCTCAGGAGCACCAGTACCGGATGTTGTATTTACTTTGGCTGTCTCTGAGATTCTGCTGAGATGTGCATAAGTGCGACCCCTCTGATGACCTCCCAACTCATTTTGAAGTCTCTTAGCCATTTAAACTCATTTGTCTTTTCCATTTCCCCTTTTTATTGAAGGTCTTTTTCTAGTTACATCACCAGCTGGTGATGGTAGTAATCCCTTGGAACCAGGGAGGCTCATCCCCGGGAATCATGTCCTGTTTTGGGGTGGGGGTGGGGTAATGCATTTACATGTGAGTTTGGCTTAGAGAGTGGCCACATTTGAGCAACATGGAGGCTCTCAGGAGGTAACTTTTAGGCACCCTGCAGCTCTTGGCCTAGTTGAAATTTCAGGCTCACAGGCTTATAAGCATAGTTATCAGTATCAAGGGCCTATCATTGGACCATCCTTCTTCACTTGTCTTTGTCCTTGTACTTGGGGGATTGTTGCTGTTCCATTGGGGAATGCGACAGAGTTCCCCAGGTGGCAACTCAGCGCTCCCTCAGTTGTCATGTGTAACTCTATCCAGTATGATAACACCCAACGAACATCCAAACATATCTATATACCCTATATTTGTGCCCTGGAGAACTCTTTCCCTCCCCTGCATCTGCCATTAATGACACCGCACACCAGTGCTCCTCCCTTGCTGTAGTTGAACCTGTCTGTGATCCAAAAGTTCTTAAAAAATGAAGCCTTTAGGGAAGCAGACTTGGTCCAGTGGTTAGGGTGTCCGTCTACCACATGGGAGGTCTGCAGTTCAAACTCCGGGCCTCCTTGACCGGTGTGGAGCTGGCCCATGCACAGTGCTGATGCGCGCAAAGAGTTCTGTGCCACCCAGGGGTGTCCCTGTGTAGGGGAGCCCCACACGCAAGGTGTGCGCCCTGTAAGGAGAGCCACCATGCGAAAGAAAGTTCTGCCTGCCCAGGAATGGCGCCGCACACACGGAGAGCTGACACAACAAGATGACGCAACAAGAAGAGACACAGATTCCCGTGCCACTGACAACAGCAGAAGCGGACAAAGAAGAACACGCAGCAAATAGAAATAGAAATAGAGAAGAGACAACTGGGGGAGAGGGGGAGAGAGAAGTTTTAAAAAATAATAAAATAAATAAAAATAAATAAGAAATCTCTAAAAAAAAAAAAGAGAAATGGTATAAAAAATGAAGTCTCTAATATATTGCCATATTAAATTAATAGGAAAATGAAATAGTATTGACAGGTTTAAAGATTAGAAATAGAATACATGATAATTCAGAAAAACTAAAATAAAGTGAAAAATAAATTGGGGTATTAAAAAATGAAAAATACCATAAAACTTTGTTTTTGACATTTTGCCTTTCATCACTGTAATAGGTGTTGTCCTGCACATACAGTGGCGAGGTAGTTTCCTCCATCCCTTCCTCAGTGTCTACATCCTTCTTTTTTTTTAAAAAAATTGTCTTCTAAAAAGTTTTAGATCACAGTAAAGTCACATATACAAAATAGAGAACTCCCATATACCCAACATCAAACCCTTTTCCCACTTGCCCAGCAATGATCTTTTTACATGTGGATGTTATATTTGTCACAGCTGATGTACAGCTATTGAAACATAGCTACCTCCCCCTCCCCTCAGGGCTCACAGTGACAATCAGGCTTCACTGCTTGAAGGATCAGATTCATAGATACTTAAAACAATCCCGAGGGCTTGCCACTGTAGTCTATCCTCCCCCATTTGGATCCATCCACTGATATAACACAATATGACAAGATGAGCGCTCACACAGATCCTAGAAGCCTGCCCCAGGTGCACCCTGTGCCAGATGCCCCCTGTTAAACACCTTAAACAAGTAACTCTTCCTTATTATATTTTCTAAAGAGTTTTCTCAACGTTATAGTTTCAGCTACGTACCTGACAATCTCCTGTGCTCACCCGCTCACCCCAAATCCTCCCCCCTACTCCATGGACCATTTGACCCATCCTCCCAACCCTAGCCCCCCTCAAGCTAGCAAAGCCCCACCCAGTAGTATTCCTTTGCCTCTGTCTTATCTCTTCACTGCACTTGACTACTTACCTCCACTTTATCATAGATTTTACCTGTGTAGGCATCAGCTCACAACTCCCCCCCGCCCCATTTTCTGTAAGCCCATGGTCCAGTCTCTAGCTCTCTTAAGACAGCTTGATTTGCTTAATTCATTTCAGATAGGTCATGTAGTATTTGTCCTTCAAATGCCTGGCTTGCTTCACTCAACATAAGGTCCTCAAGATTCATCCATCTTATCCCTGTGTATTAGTACTGTATTCCTTCTTACAGCTGAGTATATTCCATTGTGTGTATATACCACATTTTGTTTATCCATTCATTTGTTGGTGGAAATTTGGGTTTGATCTAGCCAAATATTATGGATTATCTGCTTGGGTAGAGACTTGATGGAAGAGGAAATCAAACCTATACTGTACTATGATTTAGAATAACTTGTTCTGTGTTTTTGTATTCTAAATAAAAGCAGATATCCAGCATCTCTGCCCTCATTCTCCATGGTCCCATATTATTAGAGAAGTGGGTTTCCTCATTTTGAATATTGCAATGTCTTCATTCTATGAACACTTGAAAATAGATATGGAGAAAGCAGACCTGACTAAAAGTCAAGATTTTCTAGATTGTGCTTTTTGAAATTGTAGTTTTGATTTGTGTTAAAAATAAGATTCTTGGTCAAATAACTTAGGGGAAAATTGGGTTCTGTGGAGCAATGTGTGCCATACACTTTGAGATAATTTGTAGTCTATATCTTAATTAGATTTGGTATAATTCTGACAGGCTAGTTGATACAAGCAGTTTGATCTTCTTATAAGCATGTAGCATAAGGTAAAACTAAAAATAAGATCAGCAGATTATTTTATACTTGTCTTCTGAGATGTGAGAAATCAAAGAGCTGCTTGATTGTGTGTGCCTTGCTCCCAGGTAAACTGTAATCCCAGGAAGGCTAACGGATTAGGAGAGGTAGTCCCTAGCTTTACTGCTGGGCTGGTGAGGACGGTCCTTCAGGGACAGCACCTCCCTTTTGTTAGTTGTGAAATGGAAGATGTAGCCCCTGAAAAGAGAAGAGCCCCAGCTTTGTGGGTCTCTGTGTAGACTAAGATGGTGCTGTGGTAGCAGAAGGCATGGCATTAAGATGAACTGAAAGGGTGCCTGCTTCCCATATGGTAGGTCCCAGGTTTGGTACCTGGTGCCTCCTGGAAAAAACAAACAAAAACAAGCAAAACAAATGAAAAAACGAAAAAACGGACTCGGGAGCCAATGCGGCTCAGTGTTTGAGTGCCGGCTTCCCTCTTAGGAGGTCCTGGGTTCAATCCCTGGCCCCTAGTACCTCAAAAAAAACACAACAAAACAAAACACAAAAGCCAGAAATTAGTGCCAGAAATGACTAAAGCTCTAATGTAAACAAGAAGGGGTGTTTCAGCTGCTCCCACATTGGCCTCCACATAGTCTTTCAGGACTACATCAACTTCACAGGTCCAAACACCTGTTCTGCCGCTGTCTTCTTCATGAAGGCTCTTGGCATAGAAATACTGCTGCATTCATGAGGAAATATGTGTTTCAGGTACATGATGTCTATCTTAGTTTTAGTTCCCTTTGGTTTAAAGTACAGATATCTTTTTAAAATATTAGTGAAGGTCATGGGGTCATGTGTTTTTGTTGAAGACATTTGTGAATTTGGATGATAGTGGCATTACTTTCAGGTCTGAAAAACTTAATATACAGGACCATCATTTAGATGAGAAGTTAATTTAGATTATTAGAATTCTACCCTTCCCTCCAGTGGCTCCAATATTAGATCCTTTAGGGAGTATTTGTAGTTATTAGTTTTGATTTAATTCTCTGCTCTTTAAGTGATGGTGAAATTATTATCCATTTTGAATTGAGTTTTTAACCTAATTTGTTCCTTATCTTTTAAGTGGGGATTTGCTTGCTTGATATTTCTCCCTTATATCTTTATATAGTTAAGGACTCAATATTAACAATTAGTTTGAGTTTCTTAGAATAAAAGTTTTCAGGCACAATTATTACCTCATTGTGGTGGTAAAAATAATAAAGCAAAATTTTCAAATCATTATGAATTGAGCTCTGTCAAGTTGAGGAGCTTTAGATGCAGATTTTTAAAGTTATGGTGCCAGGGTAGCCTCTAAAAGCTGTTGGCTTCCAGACCTTGTACTTCCCCCCTTCCCCCACTTGTATTTTTGGTTGCTGGGGATTAGCCATCTGGTAAAATAACCAAATAAATGAGGATAGAGTAAAGCTCTTTGGTGTTATAAGCATATATTGTGAATTTCTGGGTTTTTGTTTCCTGCCTGGACCCCGCCTGGGTCTTGCCTTGCTGTGGGCCAGAGGCCTGAGAACCTCAAGGTTAGCCTGCAGGTCACTGGCAGAGCAGGCTGTGGGGCGTTTTCCCTCGCTGGCTTTACTTGGCTGGCTGGGCCTCAGTGAGCAAAGTCATTTTATCTGGGTCTTCTTTTGGAGGGGAGGGGAGCATCTTTTCTGTGGGTTACAATAGTTTGGGCAAAATGTTTATCAGTGAAGAAGATTTAGATTTTAATTACTCTTGCCCATTTAATGTGGATTAGAGTCTCTTCATTTTATCATCTTGAACCACTAATAAGAGGATGGTTTAAATAACTTCAATTTTTTTCCTTGGTAGTTAGAACCTGGCCCTCTGGATGAAACTCAGATTGCTACTATATTAAGAGAAATACTGAAAGGACTTGATTATTTGCATTCAGAGAAGAAGATTCATAGAGATATTAAAGGTAAGAAAACATTTTGTTGTTACCCTTTTAAAAATATATAACCTTTGGGGAGTGGACATAGCTCAAGTGGTTGAGCGCCTGCATTCCATGTATGAGGTCCCGGGTTTGATGCCTGGTACCTCCTAAAAAACAAACAAATGAAAAGCCAGTTCTCATTGGGGAACGGATGTAGCTCAGTGGTTGAGCACTTGCTTCCCATGTATAAAGTCCTGGGTTCAATCTTTGGTATCTCAAAAAAAACCAAAAAACCGGACAAAAAAACACACACACAAAACAAACAAACAAACAAAAAAACACCAAAGCAATAAGCTAAGCTGGGTAGGAACTTGTGGTAAAGAAACTACTTCTCAAGGGAAGCTGCTGTGTCTGTGAAGAACCTTCTCCATGCTGGAGTTGTGTTGGCTCAGCGGATCTAACAGAAATAGAGCACTTGGTGCCTGTTGTGAGCACATGGTCTAGCTAGGGAGAGGACACACAGTTTCCCAAATGATAACAAGTGGAAACAGCAGAGTAAATAACGCCAAGCGGTTATATTTTATTTTATTTTATTGAAGTATATCACTCACACATAATAAGTGTATAATAATAGTTGTGAACTTACAAAACAAACATACATAGCATCATACAGGACTCCTATAACTCACCCTACCACCAATACCTTGCATAGTTGTTAAACATTTTAAACTAATGATTAATGAGTATTGTCAAAATATTACTACTAACCAAACCATTTTCCCCCAACCCACCCTATTTTTTATTATTATCTTTATATCATTTATATATGAACATACATAAGCAATAAATGTATAGTAAAAGTTGTGGACTTATAAAGCAAATATGCATAACGTTATACAGGGGTCCTATACATCAACCCTCCACCAACACCTTACATTGTTCTGAGACATTTGTAACAGATTATGAAAGAATATTGTCAAAATCTCACTACTAATTATAGTCCTTATCTTACATTTGGTGTATTTCCCCCCCCAACCCACCCTATTACTATTTTTTAAATACCTTTTTTGTGATAGAAGTTGTAAACTTATAAAACAGAATTCATGAACAACATCCATCTATCAACACACCACAATGTGGTGGAACATTTGTTACAGATAAAATAATATCATGTGATTGTTACCATGTCCATAGTGTACATTTGGCTCACATTGTCCATACTGCCTCATTATCAACACAGTGCATCTTTGGCATAGATGCAAGCATATTACATGATTACTACTAACCATAGGTCATTACAGTTGTATTTTCCCCATGCTTCTTTATATTCCCACCACCCTGCAGTAGTGATGTACATTTGCTCTAGCTCACAAAGAACACTCTTGCATCTGTACCATCAACCACAATTCTCATCTACCTCTTGGTTTACTGTGCTATTCAGTTCCTAGATTATTCTCTAGCTTTCTGTCAGTTGGCATTTGCATCCCTAGATTACCATTTTCAGCCACATTCCCATTTATAAACTAGCTTTTTCTCACTATTTGTTACCATCTACTCTATACATTTCTGCACTTTTACATTAAAGCTAATTAAAACTTCCAGCTACATTAAACATCAGTAGTCCATCTCAGTCCTCCTTTTATCTGCTTTAAGAATCCTCTATCACCAGGGCTTGAAGATATTTTCCTACAATTTCTTCTAGAAGCTTTGTGATTTTTGCTTTTATATTTAGGTTTTTTGATCCATTTTGAGTTAAATTTTGGATAAGGTGTGAGATAGAGGTCCTCTTTCCTTCTTTTAGCTATGGATATCTAGTTCTTTCAGCATAATTTGTTGAATGGCCTGTTCTGCCTGAGCTGTGTTGGTTTGACAGGCTAGTCAAAAATCACTTGACTACAGGTGAGGGTCTGTTTGGATCATCGATTTGGTTCTTTTGGTCTGTGTGGGTGTCTTTATGCCAGTGCCATGCTGTTTTTACCACTATAGCTAGGTAATATAATTTAAAGTCTGGAGATGAGAGTTCCCTTTTCCTTTTTATGATGTTCTGGCTATTCAGAACCTCTTACCCTTTCAAATAAATTTGGTAATTGTGTTTTCAATAAAAAAAAATACTGGTGGAATTTTTATTGGGATTGTATTGCATCTGTATATCAATTTGAGTAGAATTGACATCTTTATGATATTTAGTCTTCCAGGCCATTAGCATGGAATGTTCTTCCACTTATTTAAGCCTTTTTTGATTTCTTTTAACATTGAGTTGTAGTTTTCTGAATACAAGTGCTTTACATCGTTGCTTAAGTTTATTCCTATTTGAGTTTTATGTCATATTTTATTTTCATCACTCTTTTAACACTTTTAGTTACTTTTATTGATACAATCGTCATTTCTGGAGTCTCCTCCAGGCCTTTCTGTCCTGTCTTTTCAGGCTCTAGCATCCCCTTTAGCATTTCCTGAAAATCTGGTCTCTTGGTGAGAAATTCTCTCAGAATTTCTGAAATCCACTTCCCAAAATAACAAGTGGGAGCGGCAGAGTAAATCCAAGCGGTTTTATTTTGCAGCTGCTAACGTTCTGCTCTCTGAACATGGAGAGGTGAAGCTGGCTGATTTTGGTGTGGCGGGCCAGCTGACGGATACCCAGATTAAAAGAAATACCTTCGTGGGCACCCCCTTCTGGATGGCGCCCGAGGTCATTAAGCAGTCGGCCTATGACTCAAAGGTAAGGTCCTGCTATACGTTGGTTGAGTCTAGAGCACTCTTCCTTGTCGTTCTTTAACCTCACAGCTGAGAAGGGTGGAGTGAAGCAGGTCAGACCTTGATTTTAAATGTTTTCTTCTTTGTCTCCTGTTGCATCATTTAATACCATTTCTTTATGCATCCAGGAATTACTGAGCTTTTTAGCTTAGGTGACATACGTTTGGTGGTGGGGACCACTGAGGGAGAAGCATGTTTGGAGGTGGAGGTGGAGGACGTGAAAGACCAGAATGGAGAGGATGGGCTCAGATCAGCCCATTCAGTTCGAGATCCCTACAAAATACCCTGGAAGCTGTCCAGGAGAGGCATATGGCGGTCTGGGCAGAGTACTTGGGAAGTTGTCTGTGTACAGAAAGTGGCTGAAGTCTAGGTGGAAAGTGGGGGAAGAGGACTTTGGGCAGAACGTCATGTATGATACAGAAGGGGCAGGCAGAGAAAGACAGCCTAACAGGAGAAATGAAAAAAGAGTGCCTCCTCTACCCTTACCCCCCAGAAAAGAGGGCACTCATCAATTCCCCCATCAGGGCCTGGCTGGCCTAAGAAGTGGACTCACACTCACCTCACCAGCATCTGCGTATCACTGAACTAAAGGAACCATTAACTTTAATTTTTATATCCTTCTAGAACCTTATTTAACTCACCTCTTGAACCAATGTCTATAACCCCTTGTCATTTGGTGTTCCTGAATGTGTTTGCGTATATAGGGCTTATTTCATTCTCAGTTCTAAAAATGACATTAGTAAGTTGTGATTTACTTTTATGCCTTAAGTGTATATCATTATTATTATTATTATTATTATTATTATTTTTTAAGGTGATGTAGGCAAGCTTGGTGTTTGTTTTAAGAAGTCCCCAAACTTTGGAGGTGGATGTCAAGGGAGCTCTCTCTGCTCTCCCAGAACTTTACTGTTTTCTCTAAGTTTATGATGCTGTATTGGCAAATGGGTTGAATTGAGGAAAGATACAGTCCCTGTTGCATGTCACTTTCTAGGTACTCATTCATTCAGTCATCCTTTAGTGCTGCAGTAAGTAATTTACGTCTTAAATGAGTCATTGCAACACTGGGTGGTCTCAGAAGGCAGGTGGGGAGTATAGTGGGAGCTCACGGAGGGAGGGTCAGAGGGAGCTGGGGTAGACTTCACAGATATGAGACTGTTACACTCGTCAAAGGAGGGGAAGGACATGCAGACTGAGTCTGCTGGGTTTGAGGGGTGGGATGTTGGGAATGGGGGGGAAGGGGGATGACATTGGGTTTGGATCGTTGATTGTGGGAAGAATGTGGTAGGAGATGAGACCCGAGAAATTGTCTTCCCCCATTCACTGAAAGGACATCCTGTAAGCACTGAGAGCCCAGTGTCAGTGTTTTCTTTTAAAACAACTCCATCTTTTGGTCTCAGAAGGAGCACACACTCTCTGAAGATAATCTGGAAAATACTGAAAAAAATGAGAAGAAGAAAAAAATCTGTAGATCTACCACTCAAGCACAAGCAAAATTATTTTCATGTTAATCATCTCTGAAATAACTGTAGTTTAACCATGGAGAAATAGAAATAGGTGATGCATTGATGGAAACATAAAATCAAGAAAGAATAGGGAAATCGCAGTTGGTGATAGCCATATCTATTGCTTGACTCTGTATAGTTAACATTGTCTACGGCAGTGGGTGATTCCTTTCCTTCCCAAATCCCCTACTGATGCCAAGCCCACTGCAGTGCCTCCATCTGCTCCCTACAAAAAAAAAATCTTTTCTGTAAGTGGAACAGTCCCAGCTCTGAGTGATGAGCCCTGAGGGTAGGGGAAGGAAGTGGAAATGAGTGTCCCGTTAACTCTCAGTGCATCTCTGTTCAGCTATGCTCTGTCTGGCATTCCAAACAAGACACAGCATGGCTAAGAAACAACTATAACGGGCTTTAATGTTTTGGAGATTTGGGTAAAGCAATTTGTGTGCTATTTAGTACCCGTAAACTATTTTTATACATCTATATGATACTTAAATATGTGGCCCTAAATATGGGATTTAATCAAATCATTGTTTGTCCTTTATTTTAAATCCATTTTGAACCATCTTTTGAATCTGGGGTTAACCATGGTTTTTCGCCCCCCCCCCCCATAGTAGGTAGTCCCTTCCATAATTATTTTTTATGTATACATTTTCATACCACTTAAATTGTGTAGTTTATTCAAATTTGTAGCCAGCTTACTTTATTTAACATGATATTGCAAGAGTTTAGAATTTTATTGTATATTCACTATCTCCTCCACCCCAGCATTGACCCTCAGTAACCGGTAATTCTTTGTTGTCACTCAGGAGCATGCTACTGAGTACATGAAAAAAATAATCTGTTCACAAATTAGTATTGGCATTTCAAAACATCTGCTCTTAAAACTTTGACAAACTTTTCGTTTTCCACAGTGTCTTAGTATCTAATTTCATATTTTCACTAGTGGCAATATATGGGTCTCTTCTTACACATCAATTTTAACTGCTTTGGAAGATGACTGCCCTTCCCTCATGTTAACTTTTAGTTTAAAATCCAGACCCATGTTCTAAATCTGGTGCCATATTTCTTAGATGAGGTTATAGATAATTATATTTATAAGATCCTCTGTTACCATCATTGTTGAGTACATGATTCTTTGTTAAGCTAATATGATGTAGTAATTTAATCCTTCTAAGCATTGCTGCTTTGAATATTTTTTGGCAGCATATACCATTTTCCAAATCAAAAATTTTCTTTATTTAGGAGTCAATCCTAGATGTGGGGTTAATCGGTCTTACCAAGTTTGAATATTTTTATGACCTTTGATACATATGCCCACTTGCATGAAGGATTTTCAGCAACTGGGTGGTGCCGTCCAGGGTTTCCAGGTCAGTCAGCAGGGTGTTAGTTGTCTGAGGGAGACCTTGGGAAGGAAGGCCACCTAGGACCACAGAAGCCCAGGGGGAGATGGTAGCTCTGAACTCAGCCAGTGGCAGGAAGGCTGGAGAGGGGGAAGGGGCGCTGGGAGGTCAGGAGCCACACACCTGGCACCTGCTTGGATTTAGGAGTATCTGAACAGAATTGTGGAGGCGCTAGCATGGCACTTGGGCTCCTGGCTTGGCTGACTGGGAGGATGGGCCGGCTTTGTCTTGGTGATACTTTATTGGCAACCCTTCCAGGGGGAGCTGGAGCTTGAGTGGTGCCTGTGCCCCCTTCTTGGAAGACCTTCAAATTGGGTTATAGCCAGTTCTAAGGTTTATCCTCAGAACAGACCTGAGAAGGTGGTTTTCTCAGTTCATTTAAGTTGGTGGGTATTGGCATTTGGAAGCACGTGTCAGGTCCTTGTCATCTTGCCACGTGTCTGCTTGTTGTATGACCTGGAGGGCTCTCGGGCCTTAGAGTCACAGAATGTGTTTAACTACTTGTGAGATGCTCGGAGGTGCCTCCACTAGCGATCATTTGGACAAAAACCCTGTATTAATATGGCCAAGAAGCAAATGGGGCGGCAGACTTGCCCAGTGGTTAGGGCATCCGTCTATCACATGGGAGGTCCGCAGTTCGAAAACCCCAGGCCTCCTTGACCCGTGTGGAGCTGGCCCATGTGTAGTGCTGATGCAGTGCTGTGCAGTGTCCCCCACATAGGGGAGCCCCACGTGCAAGGAGTGCGCCCCATAAGGAGAGCCGCCCAACGTGAAAGAAAGTGCAGCCTGCCCAGGAATGGTGCCGCACACACGGAGAGCTGACACAAAAAGATGACGCAACAAAAAGAAACACAGATTCCCGTGCTGCTGACAACAACAGAAATGGACAAAGAAGAACACGCAGCAAATAGACACAGAGAACAGACAGCTGGGGTGAGGGGGGGGGAGGGAAGAGAAATAAATAAATAAATCTTCTAAAAAAAAAGAAAAAGGACACAAATGGAGGCTGAGCAGCAGGCTTTGCAGACAGCAGCAGTTTTAATGAAATTCCAAGGGGCTACAGTAGGCAGACATGTGGAATTACACAAACTTGAGAAGGTACCTGCTGTGGAAAGAACTGCTGCTGTATAGCAGCCTTGCCTTCTGTTGTTTTTCCCTCCTCTCTTTTTGCACCTTACCCTCTCTTTGTACCTGCTCTCTTAACTCATGTCATCTGCCACTGCCACAACTGGTAGGCATGCTTACCTGCCAGCACACTCTGATGTACCCTGTCTGCATCCTCTTGGTTTGAGAGACTCTGGAATAATATACATTAGAAAACGAAGGGGTGTAAGTTGTAGAGGGAAGGAAAATAGGAATATTGCTCTTCATCCTGATTATTCTAGACTGATCCCTTAAAAATAAGAGATTAGTACACAGAATTCAGTGCAAGCCTCACAGACAGTTGTTCTCCATCTTCACTGAAATGGAACAAAGCAGAATATGCTGTAGGTATCAATTTCACGGAAAGCTGGGAGTCTAGTGAGGATTTCTGGTATTCACTAGGGTTGCAAGAACATATCAAATGAACAGAATTCCTCGTAGAGTGAGTGAGAATCATTTATCAAGTTCTGACTTGATTTCTTGGAATAATGATGGATTTACAATGCATAATAATAAGAGCAGGGATGCTATACTAGAATGAAGCTTAACCCCTCCTGCCCACCCCCAAACACACATACAGTTCTTTTCCGGTCTGTAATTTTGCTTCATTTTCAGCTTCTGCCTTGTTCTCTAGTAATTGGTACTGGCTGCTGACAATCTCATTAACTGTTAAATTCCTTTGTCCTCTAAGACTGCCTTGATTTTTAAAATTTACATTACACTTTCAAGGAATTCATTCATTCACTTAGGTGACTGGTTGTGGCCAGAAGTGCGTCTTGGCAGGAGGGGGCCCAGGCAGCTGGATGCTGAGCCCTGGCTGCAGCCCGCCTGACAAGTGTTTCTGCCAAAAATGATTCTAACCAAGCCTCTAGATTTAATTTGCATTTGACAGCAAATACAGAAGCTAGAGAACACATTAAATGACACCTGGAAGAAACCATCAGACAGTTTCAGAAATTGGCGCTTGGTTTCCTCATCAATCAAGCAGATGGCATGGGGGGCTGAAGGGTATCTTGTCTAGATGAAAGAGCCTTGGGTGACCGTAACAACCAACTGAAATGTGTGATTCAGACCAGCCAACCATTAAAAGATTTTTTTGATCAGTTGAGAATACTTAATTATTTCATGATATTAAAGAGTTACTGTTATTTTAGGCATTGGTTATAGTAAAAGCTCCTTAAGTTTGTATACTAAGTACTTGGGGGGAAAATATTGTATCTGTGATTTACTTTAGAAAATACTAGGGCAAAAATAAATGAAGCTGGTATGGCAAAATATTACTAATCATATGATGAGTATGTGGGGGATACATTGGATTACTATTTTTCAATTCAGCGTGTGTTTGAAACTTTTCGTAATAAACATTTTAAAAAAGTGCTAGGCACTGTAAAGTATCATGCACAGCCATCTTATTATTCCCATTTTACGAATGAAGAAAACAGGCTCAGAGAGGCTAGGTATTTTGTGTGATGGCATGCGGCTAGCTGGTTGTAGAGCTGGTGTTTAGGTCCAGGTCTCTGAGCCCAGCATGCTGCTCTCAACCTCTGAGCCAGTGTACCATGCTGGATGGGATAACCACTCCAGACTCGTCTTCTCTATTTCCAGTTATGCCATTGACTCCAGAGACTTCACAGTGAACATCTCACCCACCCAACAGTGAATAAAGGAAGGAAGAATAATCATAAAAGCCATCCTCAGTATAGAGGCAGAAAATGCTTTATAGCTAAAATTTTCTCCTGTGTATTGCCTATTTTGAAATCTTGCCAAGGGTTTATCTTCTTTATCAGTTAAAAATAATTATTTTTCAAAATCTTAGACATACATTGATGTGTATTATCCATTCTCTTTCTAAGAAGTATATTTATTTGAATGTATTCCTGCTTGGTATCCCTAAAGATGGCTTTTGCTTTTGCAGGCAGATATCTGGTCCCTGGGCATAACAGCTATAGAACTTGCAAAAGGGGAGCCACCTCACTCCGAGCTGCATCCCATGAAGGTTTTATTCCTCATTCCAAAGAACAACCCACCAACGTTGGAAGGAAACTATAGCAAACCCCTCAAGGAGTTTGTGGAAGCCTGTTTGAATAAGGAACCAAGTTTTGTAAGTTTCACCAGGATGAGAAATGGGCATCTCTTCATGTGTGGTTTGACTTTGCTTAGAAACGTCTTACTGTATTTGTCTCTCTCTATTTTGGTGATATGTATAGCACTGTATATCCCCGTTCTGCTTCTTTATTTTTCGTTAGAGTTAGCTGTAAATCCAGCTCCCATATTAAAATGGGTGCTTAGTTTTACAAGAGCTCCATGGTTTTCTAAATTGATGCCAGGTCTCATAAAGGAATTAAACGGGGGACATGACATTTTCCAAGTAACTACAGGTGATGTGCACTATGAACTCACCTAATTCATCAAACATCAGGTTGAGGGGGGATGGATGGTGGTGGTGTACATGTCCATGATGCTGTGAATTTTATACCATGATGTTTGCTCCCAGCCACAGCACACCAACACCCAAGTAGATACACACATGCATGTACATGGCTTGGCGAGCACATCTTCTGATGGAAAGTATGCTCCTAGTATCTGCTTGTCTGGTACATACATACCCATCCCTACCCTGTCCCCAAGTGTACTGAGGAAAAAACTGAGGCTATGAGCACGTCTGAGATACTTGAGTTTCACAATCACGTGGAAAAGCCAGTGAGAAATGCCTGCTGTGAGCCAGGTTTTTCACAAGGACGAATTTTAGAAATATGCCTGACTTGTTAATAAAGCTTTAGTAACTTAGAGTTAGTGGAGACTTGATGTAACCCACTGTTTGGGCTGTCTTTCCCAATTTGGGGTACATTTCAGCTTCCTTGGCAAGCTCCCGCCTCATAACGGGATTTGCCGTCTTCAAGGGCGAAGCAGTTGGCGGAGCTCAGAGGGCAGTATTTAGCTGTGGCCCTTTGGAGCCCAGGGCACAAATGAAATCCTTATCTCACAACCACAGGAGAGGCCACAGCGTTAATAAATTGGCAAAGTTGATCACTAAGAAAGTTCTGGTTCTCTTGCAGCATCCAAGAAGAAGGTTTCTATTGGCTCCTTTCCAATTTTGAGATAAATTCAAGTTAATGTATTTATCTTATTTTCTTGTTATTCCTTAGGGGGGCCAAATGTCCACATAGAAAGTTAACAAATGAACACAGGGCATATATTTCCTTTCATGCCAGAATTTGTAATAAGGTGTTTTGTAAAACTGAGAGATACTCTAGCTGTCTTGAATGATCCTTGTGAAATTCTATGCAAAATGGTCCATGTAAATGATTCTTTCCGAGAGGAAGTGCTTCTACTTTCATTGAATTGTTACTTGCAAAATGTTAAGGAGCTCCCCTCCCCCATAGGTAGTAATGTCATATTCACCACTGTATACCCGGTCCCAGCCACAGGTGCTGAACTCTGAATACATCATTAGGGAAAAAAACTTTAAAGTAGAACTTGATCTTAATATTTCATTGTGGTTCTTTGACATTTTGAGGCAGAAATCTGTCCTTTGGAGTAGAATCAAGTACATTGTACTGAAACTTCATCTTGGTTCTTTTTGTTCATTTGTTTGTTTCCCAGAGACCCACTGCTAAGGAGTTATTAAAGCACAAGTTTATAATACGCAATGCAAAGAAGACATCGTACCTGACTGAGCTCATTGATAGGTACAAGAGATGGAAGGCTGAGCAGAGCCATGATGACTCCAGCTCAGAAGATTCAGATACGTAAGTCTGCTCTTTCTGACAGGGACAGTGTATAGGATGGACCTTGTCCATTTGGTTTTGTGTGTGTGTTTGTGTGTCAGTTAGTTCCTCTTCTGGGAACAGGTTCTAGAAGAGGTCTAATTATGGCATGTACTAGTTTCTTTGTAGAAGGAGGGTTTGTTCAATATTCTGACCTTTTCCTTTAGTCCACACTCCAGAGAGTTGAATTTATAAGGCATACTTTTTTTTTTTTTTTTTAATTTTTTTATTTTTTATTGACTTTGTAATAATATTACATTAAAAATATATATGTGAGGTCCCATTCAACCCCACCCCCCCACCCCCCCTCTCCCCCCCCCCAACAACACTCGTTCCCATCATCATGACACATCCATTGGATTTGGTAAGTACATCTTTGGGCACCTCTGCACCTCATATACATTGGTTCACATCATGGCCCATACTCTCCTCTATTCCATCATGTAGGCCCTGTGAGGATTTACAATGTCCGGTGATTACCTCTGAAGCACCATCCAGGGCAGCTCCATGTCCCGAAGACACCTCCACCTCTCATCTCTTCCTGCCTTTCCCCATACCCTTTGTCCATTATGTCCACTTTTCCCAATCCAATGCCACCTCTTCTATGTGGACACTGGATTGGTTGTGTCCATTGCACCTTTATGTCAAGAGGAGGCTCAGATTCCACCTGGATGCTGGATGCAATCCTCCCATTTTCAGTTGTAATCACTCTAGGCTCCATGGTGTGGTGGTTGTCCTTCTTCACCTCCATCTTAGCTGAGTGTGGTAAGTCCAATAAATCAGATTGTAGGTGCTGGAGTCTGTTGAGGCTCAGGATCTGGCTATCACATTGTCAGTCCAGAGATTCAAATCCCCTAAATATATCTTAAACCCCAACATTAACTGCACCTCCAGCACATTAGCATGAAAGTCTTATGAAGGGAGATCCCATCTGAGTCCAGATTCATCACACATAAACACCATTTCCAAAGAGGGGCCATCTGCCCTGGTAGTTAACCCCATCGGCCATGACCATAACTCCCATGGGTCTCTTTAGCCCTCAAAGGAACCAATATCTGGGGGTTGTATCTGCTTTATCTGTCTCTCTGACTCTGCTCAGTTGTGCATGAGGGCAAACCTTCTGCCAGCCTCCAGACTCTTTTTTAGAAACTCGTAGCCATATAAACTCATTTCTCCTTTCCATTTCCCCCTTACTTTAGGTCAAACAGCATTTTAAAGTCATGGTATTTTATGTAGACATGGATATTCTACTGATCCGCATTGAACCTTCCGTATAAGGTCATTTTCCAGTTGCATCATCAGTTGGTAGTTGATAGTGGTCCCTCGTTGCCAGGGAGGCTCATCCCCGGGTGTCATGTCCCACGCTGGGGGGAAGGCATTGCATTTACATGCTGAGTTTTATAAGGCATACTTTTGAAGTTCTAAATCACATGATGCCGTAAATGTGAAAGAGGGCTGGAGATGAGGAATTAGACTTCTGTGCTATCTCAGTGCTCTCAGAGAGAGACTGGGTGTCAGGCACTTTTAAGGAGGGAAGACAGTACAATATGATTTTCTAAAATTCAAAGTGGTACTATCACATGAGGGTGTAAGTGGCCATGTGCAGGGACATAGAGAAAACCTACATACAGAGATCTTCATGAATTTTCACAGGTAGCCCTGGCTTAAAATATACCAAGTGACTTTTGTTTTCAGGTAGAGGGTACCCTGTAAGTATAATGTGGCTGGTTGGAGCTGCTGTTTGCTGGAAGCATTTATTAACAGAGAATGTCATCTTGTGGGTCTTGTACTTTTTCGGGGGTATTTGAATTTCTGTCAGCTTTTTCCATGTGATGTTTGGCAGGTTTCACATACCCACGTGTGTGTATACAGCCTTATTTGGCTTATTCATTTGTGGGGTTTCCATGGGCCTATTAGAGTTAGATTGTGCCAAATGAACAAAATTTTAAATACTCCTTTCCACAAGCTGTCCAGCCTTTAAGAGATCTGAAAATTCATTGCCAACAGAGCATAAAATGTCATTTTTAATTATTTCGTGAGATTTTGGCAGTAGATGATCCAAGTTGACATGATTCTTGTGATAGATGCCATATGGGACTATTTGGGAGTCTTTAGCCTCTTGATATTGTGAATGGAGCTTATCTGAGTAAAAACTGTATGATAGCAAACTGTGTGCGGAACTTGACCTGTATTCTTCTTTTCCATTTACTTTCCGTAGGTAAAATACTGAGATGAGACTGCCTTAAATATACTTTTAAAAGTGTTTAAATGCATATTTTTATGATTGTGTGTTCTATAAGATGTTTGGTGTCGTAAAAGTTCCATACTAGAAAGTTACTTAAAAGCTGATTTCAAGGAGTTCCCTTAGCTAAAGAGGTGAATTGGGTATAGAAGCAATTAAAATACTTCATGGGTAGGGAAGGCTGAATTGACTGCTTCAGAATGAAAGGAGAAAGGAAACAATTAGTGAAGTGTCGTGTATTGAAGTATTCCAAATCTGTAATCCCTTGTCTTGTTCTCCTTTGCACCTGTCAGAAGTTAAAAATCGACCACAGACCAGGTGTAAGTGCCAAGCCAGTTAAATCAGAATTTCTGGGAACAGAACCCAAAGTGTTATTTTAAAGGTCATCAGATGATTTTTTTGTGCAGCCAAGATTGAGAAGTATAAATCTAGAAAGTTGTCGAGGTAATAAAGTTGAAAATTTATGTGGGCTTGAATTGAGATGGTAGCAATGTGGATGAAAAGTTAAACAAATTTGATAGATATTTAAGACGATGGTGATGGATTGGATGAAGAGATAAAAAATTTGAAGTTTCAGAAATTTGGTAGGTGGTGGTACTATTTATTGAGATGACAGTATTGGAAATGAAGTTGGGATATGGGAAGATGAATTAATTGTTTGTAATGTTGAATTTGGAGCTTACGGGATGTTTAAGAGGTAATGACCAGTTCAGAGCTGCATACAGAGGCTTGGAGTTGAGGTGATGTGTCTAGGCAGATGATACAAATTTAGGGGTCACCTCTATACAAACAGTAAGTGGAGCCATGAGAATGAATGATGTCATTCAGAGTTTATAAAAAGGGTGAGAAGAACCTGAGGCTTAGATCTAAACCTTAGGGAGCCCCAGCATAAGGGATCAAGCAGAATCTATGAAGGAGACTAAAAAGTTGTGGCCTACTGGGTTGAGGTGATCCGGACACAGGTGTGACCATAAGAGTTGGGGAGACACTTTACAGGAGGGGACTAATCAGGAGGGGATCATCAACAGGATAGACACTTTACAGGAGGGGATCATCAACAGGATAGAGACTGAACAATTAACTCACATATCTAGTGATGTGCTAAGTGTTGGTGACCTTGGTGATAGCAGTTTGAGGGACACCCCGGGGCGGCATAAGCCAGATAGGAGTGCGCTTTGGGTTGAGTGGAAGGTAAAAAATGGAAGCAGTGAGTATAGATAATAAATCTAAAAGATGTGGCTGAGAGGGTCAGGGCTGAATCTGGAGGAGAGACTGGATTGAGGGAGGATTGTTTTCCTTCTTAAGGTGAGAAAAAGGAAAGCAAGTTTAAATGCTGGTTGCAAGGAGCCAAAGGGGAGAAAAGTTGAAGTATCAGAGAGAAGTGGCCTATCAGTGGAGGTGGAGAGATGGTTGTATAGAAGAGATGCCTCTGTCCATTTTAGTATGAGGGAAGGAGGGGCGTGGATGCAGCTTGGCATATTTGTAATTCTGGGAGCGGGAAGTTATGCGAGGCACATGGTAATAGTCTCTCTTTTCGCTGAGGTAGGAAGAAAGGTCCTCTTTTCAAAATTGAAGAAGGATGGAATTGGGGGTGTGGTTTGTGGGGAATGAAGAAGATTGGAAATAGTTGTGGAGAGTGGGTGGTGAGAGTTGAAGAAGACAACTCTGATGGGTAGCATTGAGTGCCCAGTTGGACTTGGGGATTGTAAATTTAGAGTATCATCAGTCTACCTTTTCTGGAAAGTCTCAGTCCCTCCCCAGGACTATTGATGGAACTCATTGGGATTTCTCTTTTAAGGGAAACCGATGGCCAAGCATCTGGAGGCAGTGACTCTGGGGATTGGATCTTCACCATCCGGGAAAAAGATCCAAAGAATCTTGAGAATGGAGCTCTTCAGCCATCAGATTTAGAAAGAAATAAGGTACATTTGCTAATACTGGAACAGCCAAAAACTTAGATGGGAGCTCTTGCCATCAGTTAACATAATTTTTTAATGACTTGTGTAAAGCTTGCTCTGTGAGTGTGCTGGTTAGTTCCTTGTGGCATTCTCTTTTATTTTGCTGTTCTTTTGCTAAAGACTGAACAGTAAACTCACTTACCTAACAGTATGCTAATGACCAGATCTTCCCAACACCTCTGAAAGATATAAACATCAATATCCAAGAAGGACAATGCACTCCAAACAGAATAAATCCATAAATCTGAGCCCACCTACTCCCAGATACCTACTATTCAGAATGACAAATCAGAGATAAAGAGAGGAGTCTGAAAGAAGCCAAAGAAAAACAAAGCACCACAGACAGGGAACCTAAATTAAGATTAAGCTCCGACCTGTCATCAGAAACCATGGAGGTGAGAAGAAAGTGGTAAGATGTATTTAAGGTACTGAATGAGAAAAACTGCCAGTCAAGAATTCTGTATCTGGTAAAACTGTTCTTCAAAAATGAGGATGAATTTAAAGTCTTCACAGATAAGCAAAAACTGAGAGAATATTACTAAAAGACTAGAATTACAAGACACTAAAGGGAGTGCTGCTGCCTGAAAGAGAAAAACAAGAGTGAGAGACTTGGAAAAGAGTACACAAATGAGATTATTAGGAAAGGTATATTAAAGGGCAAAAAGAGACAATAGTAAGAAGTGACAATGGAAAGCCAGAGGACAAAATGAATGAAGTAAGTAATGCCTTTACAATAATAACATGGACTGTTAATGGTTTGGACTCCCCAATCAAAAGACAGGCTGCTAGAATGGATAAAAAAATATTGGCCATCTATTTACTGTCTACAAGATATTCACTTCAGATGTAAGGACACAACCAGATTGAAAGTGAAAGGTTGGAGAAAGATATTCCATGCAAATAGTAAGCAAAAAAGAACTGGAGTATTGATGCTAGTATCAGACAAAATAGATTTTAAATGCAAAACTTTTATAGGAATGAAGAAGGTCATTATTAATAAAAGGGACAATTCACCACGAAGAAATAACTAAAATATTTTTACCCCTAATCTGGTTGCCCCAAGATATATGAGGCACACACTTCCAAACTAAAGGGAGAAGTAGATGTTTCTACAGTAATAGTTGGAGACTTCAGTATACCTCTCTCAGTGTTGGATAGAGCATCTGGACAGAGGAAAAATGAACAGAATGTTGGACTAATATGATAAATGAACTAGACCTAACAGACATTTATAGAACATCGCACCTTGAAACAGCAATATATATGTTCTTTTCAAGTGTTCATGGATCCTTCTCCAGGATAGACCATATGTTGGGTCATAAGAAAAATCTCAATAAATTTAAAAAGATTAAAGTTATATATATATATAAAACACCTTCTCTGATCATAACAGAATGAAGCTGGAAATCAATAATGAATGGAGAAAGGGAAAATTCATTAATATATGGAGATTAAACAACACACTCTTAAATAATCAGTGGGTCAAAGGAAATTGCAAGAGAATTCAATAAATATCTTGAGATGAATGAAAATGGGAACACAATGCATCAAAACCTGTGGGACAGGAGAAGATGTGGCTCAAGTGGTTGAGTGCCTGCTTCCCACATGGGAGGTCCTGGGTTTGGTTCCCGGTGCCTTTTTTGTTTGTTTTGGCATCCCTGGGTGGGCACAAACCCTGGTGCCTTTTAAAAAAAGAAGCAAACAAATGAAAAAAACAACTAAGAGGAACCAATGTAGCTCAGCGGTTGAGTGCCGGCTTCCCACATGTGAGGTCCAAAAGTCCCTGGATCGATCCCTGGTGCTTCCAAAAAAAAAAACCCAAACAAACAAGAAAACATGTAACATTTGCTGAGAGGGAAATTTATAGTCCTTAATGCTTACATTAAAAAAGAAGAAAGAGCTAAAATTGAAGATTTAACTACCTACCTGGAGGAATTAGAAGAACAGCAAACTAATTCCAAACCCAGCCAAAAGAAAGAAATAGTAAAGATCAGAGCAGAAATACATGAAATTGAGAACAACAATAACAAAAAACAGTAGAATCAACAAAACCAAAAGTTGGTTCTTTGAGAAGATCAGCAAAATCGATAAACCCTTAGCTAGACTGACAAAGAAAACAAAGGGAGACGAGGCACATAAAATCAAACGATGGGGGATATTACCACTGACCCTGCAGAAATAAGAGAGGTCATAAGAGGTTATTATAAACAATTGTATGCCAAAAAACTAGACAATGTAGATGAAATGGGCAAATTCCTAGAAATATAAGAACCACATACAGTGACCTTAGAAGAAATAGAAGACCTCAACAAACCAATCTCAAGTGAAGAGACTACAACAGTCATCAGAAACTTCCCAAAGATGAAAGCCAGGACCATATGGCTTCACTGGTTGAATTCTGCCAATCATTCAAGATTATTTGATACCAGACTTGATCAAGCTTTTCCCAAAAATTGGAAAGGAAAGAATGCCACCAACCTCATTTTATGAAGCTAACATCGCCCTTATACAAAAACCAGATCAAGATTAAAATAAAAATTACAGACCGTTATCTCTTAATGAATATAGATATAAAAATCCTCATCAAAATACTTGCGGACCAAATCCAAAAGCACATTAAAAGAATTATACACCATGATCGAGTAGATTTTATCCCAGGTATGCAAGGATGGTTTGCAAGAAAATCAATTAGTGTAATAAACCACATTAATAAATTGAAGAAGAAAAAAACACTAATCCTCCTGATTGATGCAGAAAAGATGTTTGACCAAATACAGCATCTTTCTTAGTAATATTAGGAAACTTTCTCAGTATAGTAGCATGCATATATGAAAAAAACCTACAGCTAGCATTGTACCTTAATGGTTAAAGACTGAACGCTTTCCCACTGAAATTGGGAACAAGACAAGGATGCCTACCGTCACCGTTATTCAATATTGTGCTAGATGTTCTAGCTAGAGCAATTAGGCACAAAATAAATGGCACCTAAATAGGAAAGGAAAGAAGTAAATCTTGCGCTATTTACTGATGGTATGATTCTATATCTAGAAAATTCTGAAAAATTCACAACAAAGCTACTAGAACTAATAGATGAGTTAAGCAAAGTGGCGGGATACAAGATTAATACACAAAAGTCAATAGCACTTCTATACAATCCTGATGAAGAAGCCGAGAAGGAAATCAGGAAAAAAAAATCCATTTATAATAGTAACCAAAAGATTCGAATATTTAGGAATTAACTGAGGACATAAAGAGCCTGTATTCAGAAAATGATAAAACATTTCAAAAGAAACCAGAGAAAACTTAAATAAATAAATGGAAGGACATTCTATGTTCATGACTGGTAGAATAAATTTTGTTAAGATGCCAATTCTCCCCATATTGATTTACAGATTGAACACAACCCCAATAAAAATCTCGACAGCCTTTTTTGCAGAAATAGAAAAGCCAAATATCAAATTTATTTGGAAGGGTAAGGGGCCCTGAATAGCCAAAGTGCTTTTAAAAAAGACTCAAGTTGGAGGATTCTAACTTCCTGACATTAAAGCATTACTTACCTGTAGTGTTAAAAACAGCATGGTATTGGCATAAAGACAGATTGACCAGTGGAACCAAATTGAGAACTCAGAAATAGACCCTTACATCCATAGTCAAGTGAGTTTTGACAAGGCTGTCAAGTACTCCCAGCTGGGCCAGAATAGTCTGTTCAACAAATGGTGCTGGGATAACTGAATACTGTATCCAAAAGAAAGAAAGAGGACCCATATCTCATACCATATACAAAAATTAACTTAATATGGATCAAGGACCTAAACATGAAAGTGACAACCATAAAACTAGAAGAAAAATGTTGGAAAACATCCTTGTGGTAGGTGGTGGTTGCTTAACCCTTATACCAAAGCATGAGCAACAACAAAACAGTGAGATAAGTGGGACCCCCTCAAAATTCAACACTTTTGCACCTCAAAGGACTTTGTCAAAAGGGTGAAATGGCAGCTAACTCAATGGGAAAAAATATTTGGAAGTCACATATCTGATAAAGGTTCAATATCCATGATTTATAAAGAGGTACTACTACTGAACAGTAAAAAGACAAACAGTCTGATTAAAATATGGCAAAAGACTTGAAAAGATAACTGTCCAATGAAGAAAGACAAATGGCAAAAAAAAGTGTGGAAAAACATCAACATTGTTAGTGATTAGGGAAATGGCAGATCAAAACTACAATAAGATATTATTTCACACCTATTAGAATGGCCACTATTAAAAAGATGGGAAACTACAAGTGTTGGATAGGATGTGGAGAGATAGAAATGCTTATTCACTGTTGGTGGGAATGTAGAATGGTATATCCACTGTGGAGGACTGTTTGGCAGTTCCTAAGGAAGTTGAATGTAGACTCCGTGTGACCTGGAAATACTATTACTCGGTATATAACTGGAAAAACCAAGAGCAGTGATATGAACAGACACCTGCATGCTCATATTCATGGCAGCATTATTCACAATTGCCAAAAATTGGAAACAACCCAGGTGTCCATCAACTAATGAATGGATAAATGAATTGTGGTTAGAATATTATGCAATGGTAAGAAGAAATGAAACCATGAAACATATGGCAACTTGGATGAACCTGGAGGACGTTACGTTGAGTGAAGCAAGCCAGACACAAAAGGACAAATATTGTATGATTGCACTCTTATGAAATAAATATAAAGTTATGGAGTTAATAATTAGAAAATAGAATGAGGGTAGAGAATGGAAAGCTGAGGGTTAATCTGTGCAGAACTGGTAAAAACGTTATTTGTAAATCTTTGGAAATGAATAGAAATGGTGAAAGCACATCATACTGTTTGTAACTAGCTGAGCTGGTGTACGTGTATGACAGTGGTTGAAAAGGAAAGTCTAATGTCATGCATATTACTAGAAGGAAATCTGAAAAGTTTAATATGGGACTGTATATCATAGTGAAACTCGTGTGGAATACAAATATGGGTTTTTATGAAATAGAAATAAACTAGAGAGATGGAAACAGAGTAGCAGTTATGGAAGCATAGAGAGATTGAGAGGTGATGAGTTTTACTTTGATTATATTAAATGCCATTGATTGTACACTTTGGATAGATTTATACTTCATTAATTTGGATCACTAAATTTTTTTTTTTTTAATTGAAGAGGAGGGAACACTCCTAAATTCATTTCGAAGCCTACATCATCCTCATACAAAGCCGGGTAAAGACACCACAAAAAAAGGAAACTGCAGATTAACATCTCTTATGACTATATAGGCAGAAATCCTCAACAAAATACTAGCAAGCCAAACCCAGCAGCATGTTATAAGAATTGTACACAATGATCAAGTGGAATTTATCCTATGTATACAAGGGTCGTTCAACATAAGACTGTCAATGAGTATAATAGACCACATAATGGAAAGAAGGGGGAAAATACCACATGATCTCAATTGATGCAGAAAAGGCATTTTATAAAATCTAGCACCCCTTGATAAAAACACTTAGAACACTAGGAATAGAAGGAACTTCAACATAAAGGCATGTATGAAAAACCCACAACTAACATCATACTCAGTATTGTAAAACTGAAAGCTTTCCCTTTAAGATCAGGAACAAGACAAATATACCTGCTGTCATCAGTTATTCAGCAATGTACTGGCAGTTCTAACCAGAGCAATTACACAAGAGAAATAAAGACAAGGCATCCAAGTTGGAAAGGAAGAAGTAAAACTTTTCCTATTTGCAGATGACATGGTCGTCCTGTATAAAGAAAATCTTGAAAAAATCCACAAGAAAGCTCTTAAAGCTACTAAATGATTTCAGCAAAGTTGTAGTGTATAAAAGCAACACCCCAAAATCAGTAATGTTTCTTTATGCTACCAATGAACAATCAGAAGAAGTAGTCAAGAAAAATAATTCCATTTACATTAGCTACTAAAAGAATCAAATATCTAGGAATAAGTCTAACCAAGGATGTAAAGGGCTTGTACACAGGAAACTGTAAAATGTTGCTAAAAGAAAGCAAAGAAGACCTAAATTAATGAAAGGATGTTTTGCGTTCATTCATTGGGAAACAAAATATTAAGATATCATTTCTACCCAAACAGAGTTCTGACAGTCATCTTTGCAGGAATGGAAATGCCAGTTGTCCAATTATATGGAAGAGTAGGGACCCAAATAGCCAAACCTATCTTTAAATTGGAAGACTCACACTTGTTAGTCTTAAAACTTCTTTCAGGGAGTGGATTTGGGTCAAGCAGTGAGCACCTATTTCCCACATGGGAGGTCTTAGTACCTCCTAAAGAAGAAACAAACAAACAAAAAGCCAAAAAACAACGAGCACAAACAACAGGCAGAAAATGAGCAAACAGATGAGGGAGTCATTGGGGTGAGGGGGGACATCTTACAATGCCACAGTAATCGAAACCGGGTACAGGCACGAGGACAGACATATAGACCAATGGAATCTAACTAAGAGCACAGAAATAAACCCTTATGTTTATGGCCAACTGATTGCTGACGAGGCTGCCAAGTCCACTCAATTGGGAAAGAATAGTCTGTCCAATAAAATGGTTCTGAAAAAACTGGATCTCCATATTCAAAAGGATAAAGGTGGACCTCTACCTCACACCATATACAAAAATCAACTCAAACTGGATCAAAGACCTAAATAAACTTCCAGAAAAAAATGTAGGGAGCATCTGTTAGACAATGGTTTCTTACGCTTCATACCCAAAGTACAAGCAACAAAAGAAAAGATAGAGAAATGGTACTTCATCAAAATTAAAAACATTTGTGCATCAGAGAACTTTGTCATGAAAATAAAATGACAGCATATACAATGGGAGAAAATACTTAGAAACCACTGAGAAGGGTTTAATATTCATAATTTATAAAGAAATCCTTTAACTCAACAACAAAATGACAATTCAGCTAAGAAATGGGGGAAAGACTTGAAGTGACATCTCTCCAAAGATTCACATGAAAAAATCCTCAACATCATTAGGCATTCGGGCAATGCAGATCAGAACCACTGAGATACCATTCCATACCCACTAGAATGGCTGCTAATTTAGACAACAGAAGATTATAAGTGTTGAAAAGCATGTGGAAAAATAGGAACACTCAAGTTAATGAGAATGTCAAATGGTACTATGGAAGACACTTTGACACTTACTCCGAAAGTGAAATATAAGATTACATGACCAGGAAATACCACTTCGAGAGTTATATCCAGAAGAATTGAAAGCAGGGGTTGAACCCATATTTACACACTGATGTTCGTAGTGGCTTTATTCCCAGTTGCCAAAAGATGGAAGCAGCCTGAGTTGAGTGCCCATCAACTGATGAACAGATAAAATATGATCTATACATGTAGTAGAGGGGAGCGAGTGTAGCTTAGTGATTGAGCGGCTGCTTCCCATGTATGGGTTCAATCCCTGGTACCACCTCAAAAAAAAAAACCTTAAAATTACACCCGATAGAGTATTATTCAGTTGTAAAAAAGAGTGAAGTTCTGTTATATGTGACAAATGGATGAAACTTGAAGACATTGTCTTGAGTGAAATACGTCAGACAAAAAAAAGGCAAGTATTGTATGATCTCACAGATAAGAAATAATTAGAATAAACAAACTTATTAGCCAGATTCTAGAATGTAGGTTATCAAGGTTCAAGGCTAGGGATAGGGAATAGGGCATTAAGGCCTAAATTGTACAGAGTCTCTGTTTGAAATAATGGATGAGTTTTGGTAATGGATAGTGGTGATAGCACAACATTGTGAATGTAATTAGCAGCACTGAATTACATATTTCAATGTGGTTAGAAAGGGAAGTTTTAGCTTATATATATGTTACTAGAACAAAACTTAAAAATGAATATCCTTGGACTTGTACAACACAGTGAACCCTAAGGTAACACATGTAATAGTACAGTTAGAAAATGTGCCATCAATTTTAACAAATGTACCAATAATGCAAGGTATTTACAATAGGGTGGTATACAGGAACTTGTATTTTATGCATTATTATTATTATTTTTTGAAAACCCACAACTTCCCTAATAAAAGAAAGTATTGGTTTTGGCACTTATATAAAATCTAGTTTTGGTTAACTGATATCATGGCTGCTTAAGTGTATGAAAGGCTGTATTTTAGGATACTTCTAAAGCACAGTGGTATGGTTTCAGACAAAATGGAAACCAGTGCTTGTTCCTTGGGTGATACAAGTCCTGCTTTAACAAGTGGACAGATTCATTACATCTCTAGATAGGGATTGCAGTATAGTAGAAAACAGGGCATTCAAATATGACAGCCACTAAACAAGAGCCAACTTTGATCTTATTTACCTTTCCAGGGTTTAATTATTAAGTAACTTCTTTATCGATATTGATAGTATAGAGGTGAAGTTTGGCAGCTCTATACCCACACACAATTCCATGTATTGTTCACTTAGGCTCTTTACACATGAAAATCTGACACCATACATGGTTTGCTCAGCTGCATGGATTTTTGCATGCCATTGCAAATTAAACTTGTGGTAGCACTGTAGTCTTATGAAACGGTGTATTCAGGTATTACAGTGAATATTGAAAATTTCCTTGGGATGAGGTTGTAGAAAGAGATACTATGTCTTTATTGCCCAGATCAGAATTTTAATGAATTATTACAAATGTAAATGAGAATTTAAATATTTCTGATTACCAATTTCTTTTCCTCCCAAGATGAAAGACATCCCAAAGAGACCTTTCTCTCAGTGTTTATCTACAATTATTTCTCCTCTGTTTGCAGAGGTAAGATTCCTGTCTGACTTTGGTGTGGGAGGGACGAAGGAATGTGAGGGGGGGAGAAGGGTACAATTTGTCCTGTGGTGGCATCACCAGTAGAAGGTGGGGCATTAAAACTACGTGGCAAAAGCATTGCACCTTGTCTAATGTTGATGGGTTTGCTCTGTGCTCACCCATTGCTTTCCCCAGGCAGTGGTCTTGTGTCAGATCTCTCCTGGGAAATGTCTGGTATGTTGCATCTCTGATTAGATGGATGGGGCACCAACGACCCCGCCCAAGGCCGTGATTTTTAACTTACAGTTTAAAAAAGCCTGTTTGTATGCCACCTAATTTCTTTGCCTCAAACAAATTTAGGGCAAAGCAAGAGTAGATTTCCATTTTAAAGAAGATACCAGAGTTGCTTTGAGTCTTTATGTTTCCTGTCGTGCCCCTGATGTCACTTTACTCTTTCACGGTGTGGAGTCATGTGAGCACAGCAGGGCCACACATGTTTTGGGAGTGAGCAAAGGCATGACGTGGCCTTCCCGAGCCAACTTTCACTTCTTTGTTCTGTGAGTGACTTTTGTGTGTTAGTTCCCTGTTTCTTCTCAGTGTAGCCCTTACCTGCCTCCTGGAGACACCTATACATATACTGCATTTTGAAACATTTTCAAGAGTAGGTTTTGTAAGAATGATGGCTATTCTTCATCTTGTTGGAAGCTGCATTGAAAATAAATTGGAAATACCCCTTCATCTCACTTATTTGCATCCCCTTACTGGCTCACACTATCTTTAAGATAATGACAAAGGGGAAACCATCAAGATCTGTTTGTGTGGTGAATCAGGTCTCCTAGGGTGCTTTCCACAGCAGTTGTAATGGGGTCCTTATATTTGAGCTCCGGAGTCCAAGGTGGGAAGGAAGTACTGTTCACACGCATTCCTCTCGCGTCTATTTGGCCAGAACTGTAGTCCCACAGTGCATAATAAACCTTGGCATCTTCCTGGGATTGTTCCAGGTTAGCCAGAGGCCTGCTAACACCTCTTTCCAGCCTCTCTCCTTGAAGTTTGCCTCCATTTCTCTGCATAGTAATTGCCGAAACCTGGCTTCCGACTTGGCACATTCAGGGCTACTATTGAGATGGGTGGTGGCTGGAGCCTGAGGTTTCAGCTGCTTCCAGTTTACAACTTTGGTGCAGGGTTGAAACAACTGAACACACTGGTTGCAGATGCTTTGATAGTATCAGCCTTGACAGATTTTTCTGAGCACCTTTGCTCTTCTTGGGATGTCTGTAAGATGCCATTTTGCTCTGTATTGTTGTGTGAGAAATTGACCCATGGGGTTTTTTTGGTGCTCAGTTCTTTCCTTTGACCCTGCCAGTGCTGGTTGAATGGGATCAGTCCGCAATTAGGGGAAGTGGCATAGATTTTCTCATTAGGCCTGAGGCTGATTTTTAACTGGACACATTGAGGAAATTATTCCAAAATCATTATTCAGCAACAACCCTGAGGGAATCCTAAATGTAACATCCTTGATTTTCTCACCTAACCAAAAGGTAACCTCACAATTATCACTTCCCATATGTTTTATTGTCAATAATATTTACTAACCTAGAGTTGAAAATGTTAATGTGCATTGTTTTATATAAAACCCACAAAAACTCATACTCAATAATAAGGCTCATCATCCCTCCTTTGTGGAATGAGGAAGTGGCGGCCGAGGTGCCCAGTGCCTCTGCTGGGTAGCAGCATGTGCCAGGCCGCTGGCTCTTGGGAGCGTGGAGCACATCGCAGCAGCCTCCAGGCCGAGGAACCTCCTCCCTGCACTTCCTTGTTTCTGCTTTCTTGCTTACTTGTGGGTCACAGGGCAGGGTGGGGCTGTGGAAGAAAGTAGTTACAGAAAATGGGAGTGAGGTGGTGGATCACCGCTCCCGCACTCAGGACTCCTAATACTGATGCCTATTCAGTCATTCTTAGGTGGTCAAGGAGTCTTAGACAAACACAAGTGACCACCTCCAGGTCAGCTGGGCTGCAGTTTATGGCAGGAAGGAATGCAATGAATAAGCATGGGAATGTGTGTGGGTTTTGCTGAGCAGCCGTCCTCGGCATCCGCTGGCCCCACCACCATCACACCATTCCAGGTCCTCTGTCTGCCCCCCTTAGGAATGGAGAAGGGTGAGAACGATTCTGGAAACAACAGGGTTTTCACAGCAGCTTGAAACGTGAAGGCCAAAAGTCTTGTGACGTTTTAGTGGCCTAAAGATGGAATGGAGGAAGGGGTGCCCCAGAAAAGGAGTTTGTGTTTGTTGTCAGCTGGAGCCCCTTCTGAGATGCTTCTAGTCCTGAGCTGTGCTTTGTTTTCAGCCAAGCTGCTCTTGCTTTCATATTTCCTGTTTTGGATTGACCTTAGTTGTAGAATTGACTTTAAAATAAGAGAGGTACCTGAAGACACTTTTGATTTCTTGTGGGAACAAGGGTCACAATACTTAGCCAAGGGCGGCGTTGCACATTCCCCAGAATGTAGGGCTGCCTCTTATGTATTTGTATAAAATAGAATGTTTCGACAGGTGTCGTCGGCACCAAAAGGCTGGACCAACCCATTAAATGGGTTGCAAGAACCAATCCATTAAAATAACTAACTAAGCTTTAGCTGACCCACACTGCACCTGAGTTTCACTGTTGAAATCAGAATGGAATCATTTCTGATAGTCTTTTAAATGGCTTTTGTGGGTACAATATTAAGGTTGAAATAGGAAAGAAAAACAAAATAGGGGGCAGACCATTGCCATAATTTTGAAAAGCTGCAAAGAAAACTAGCTTTGTCTCTTCTCATCTACAGAACATAGTTGTTGAGGTCCGACTGTTGCCATTTCTGAATGTGCCTGTTGTTGTTGTCAGAGCTTCCAAAGAGCTTTTCAGGGGAACGGAGCGACAGCGATCCCAAGGCAGGCTGAAGCTGCCGCCTGGGCTCTGTGCGGGGTGTTGCGATGCAGAGGTCAGCTGCTCTTCAAATCGGTGCTCATCAGCACTTGGGCATCATGTCGTTATTCTTGTCTGCTTGTTTTCAGTTGAAGGAGAAGAGCCAGGCCTGCGGAGGGAACCTGGGGTCCATAGAAGAACTACGAGGGGCCATCTACCTAGCGGAAGAGGCGTGCCCCGGGATCTCCGACACCATGGTGGCACAGCTTGTGCAGCGGCTCCAGAGGTAACTGCTGCCTCCGCGAGCAGAGTGGCGGGTGGAGGGCACTTGCCGGGGGTTCTCTGTGGCTCTTACGCAACGCTGGGAGGGGGACCCTCTCACACGGGCCGAATCTCAGATTTTCAGCTTTGTTCTAGGTCTGTCCTCCTTATCTTACTCTGGGTTGCAGCAGGACTGAATTAGAGAAGCTGTTTGTTCTGAGTTACAGAAATCAGATGATGTGACTCCATTGGAAAGGACCACAGACACCTGCATTTGTAGCTCGTCTTATAAATATCTGGCTGCCAGAGGGGAGTGTAACGCTTAGCCACCTGTTTGTAACTGTCAGTTAGGTTTTACTCTAACGTAGTGAAGTGTCCAGAAATGACCCAGGTTTGGCTCCATGAACTAAATGAGAAGGGCATGAGGCATGCTCTTTTCCTTTTTGGCTGCTCCAGTTCTCAGACTCTTGCCCCGGGCCTTGGAACCCGTGTCCGTAATGGCACGTGTTCAGTGTGTGCTGGCCTGCGAGGAGTGCCCCTGCCCGTCCCCTGACCCCAGTGTGCAGGAGGAGTAGGTGGGGGAACGGCCTGGGCCTGCCCTGCCCTCGCAGGCGTGTTGTAGACTCTCCAGACTGGCACCCCAGCATAGGGCACCATTGTTTCCATCCCTGCTGGGCGCATTGAGAGAAAGTGGAGGGGGGGCCCAGAAAACAGGGCCCCACTCCACATCCCATTCCTTCATCACTCCCCAGAGCTCTGGCATGTCATTACTTTGAAACTCATCTTCCTGTTATCTGTGTTAATAATCCCCTTCAAAGGGTCACCAAGACTGGATTCTATTTGGAAGCATTTCCAGGTCTTTTCTGAGAGCCCCTTGGCAGCACTTAAGAGTTTGGGGGGATGAGGGGTCACTCTGCCAGTTGGCCTTGCCCCCTTGCAGTAGGGGGAGTAATGACCAAAGGGGCTGCCTGCTGTCCTGTGACCACTCTCTCCCAAGGGGCCATAGAGAGAAAACCCAGTCTTGGATCTTCAGGAGCCTCCTGGCTCAATTTCACCTTTTTAATTTGCTTTAAAGTTTAGGATAGAAAATAAAAAGTATTTAAATAAATGCCTTCAATTTTGAGGTAATCAAAGAAATCAATTATTATCCTTCAGGAAAGTTTCCTTCCTTCCTGTTCTTGGTATGAAAAGCGATATAACATTACAGGAATAAAGGAAAATAGAATCTGAAAAGTCACCCATATTCTCACCCAAGCAGTTAGCATCATGTTCGCTTGTGTCTGTCCAGTATGTGTATGCCATTATATTGCTAACAGATTCATTATGACAATTTCTTAATTGCTACATAATTTTTTTTCTCCCTGTTACTTAATATTGGTCCATAATTCTCATTTCCCAGATTTTCTGATGTCTTTGGTGTCACTTCTCCAAACCTCATTCTAGTATCATTTATTTATTTTAGAAAGCCAAAGAAATAGCACTAAACCAGAAACTGGTGCTCCTGTTACCTTGTTTCAGGTTTTGTTTTCTAAAGATTTTGCAGTGTCACTTTTAGGATAGATATTTTCCACATTGTCCAGAATGGCCTGAAATTGTTACAAATGATTTATATATGCGACTCGATTTCCTTAGCAGCTGGAGGGCTGCTTTCGAGACCTGTGCATATTCGCTTTATCCACGTTTTCCAATTTCAGGGCCCCCTTATTTCCT